>NC_088171.1:140100957-140741999 GCF_028769735.1 Zonotrichia leucophrys gambelii
AAGTGTTGTGGAAAGAAGCCTGAAGCCATCTGTCATGTGATATCTACCTGCTAAGTAATAATAAGTATGTCTGCAGTTTATTTTGGGTGAGTATGATCTGCCAGGGCTCAGTTGCCTGTAAAAACTGTGTAGACAAATCCAAAGTTATTATGTTTTGTAGTGGGATAGTTTTTGATAATTTTTTTTAACTTCCTAATGTGTTGTACATTATTAGTGATATTATTATTTACATTACTTCTACAGTCTTTCAATGTAAATGTTTCTGAATTATTATTTTTTTCATAATGTGTTTTTTATTCTGTCAGACAATGCAACAGGCATAACCTTTCTCATGGTATACTTGTCTGAGATTTCTATTTTAATAGCTCTTGGAGTGAGGTGGAATCAATCTTCCAACAGTGATAAAAATGAGAGGTGTGGTAAGCTTAGAAAATATCCTGATTTGCATTCTTCTTTCAACATTCCTATACATTTGATGCAAATGAGTTTTGACATTTGTAGTTTTATAGCTGTTGAATGGCACTATTTAAGTAGGGTAGGAAAAATCCACAGAGAGGTATATTAAGGTACTATTCAAAAGACATTAATTATCTAATTTATTAACTTGTCTGTTTAGTTAATGTCAGATGCTTCAGTAAGTATTACTAGACAGTGTGAAATGAGTGCTGTGAGGTATTTGACTAAGCCACAGGAATGAATACCTTCTGAACTTCTGCTTCATTGGCAGCATTTCACAGTTTTACTCACTTCATCCTGGCTAATGTAACTGCAAATGTTGGTTTTAGTCATGACTTTTTTTATTACTTACTGAACTCTTGGGCTATGGAACTCATTAACTATGTCTTTACACAAATGATTATTTGATTTACTAGCAGGGTTTCCTTGAGCTTTCTGGAGGACACTTTAGGTCTTGATTATGAGCAGAAGAAGAAAGAAATGATAACTATGCTGTGTGGGCATTTTCCCTCAGTGCATTATGTTTTTCCTAAGCAATCTTTGTCTTTTTTTGGCTCTTGCAGGTTTTTCTGCTTTTGCAGTCTGAGGGTAAAAGCAAAGTTTGTTGGAAAGTACTTAGCTTTTCCACTTTAAATACTATTTTTTTTCTTGCTTTGGGGATGACTGAACCCTTGAGCCCAGTGCCCCAGCTCCAGCCAGTATCAGGACTGAGCATGTAGTCCCAATAGGTCTGGGGGGATCAAGCACAGGGCTTGGCCAAGCAGGTACTAATCAGCCATTTGTGCAGATGGAACTGGTCCCCTTGATGCCTTCATTGTTCTATGTGTTCTCCCCAAACTACCTTTCAATGTTTTTAGTTCCTCTCCTAAACATATCCCATTAGATCTTGCACAGTCCCCAGGTACTCTTTCCTGTATCCCCTGTCTCATGGCCCCCTAAGCTGTGACCCACCAGTCTGAGCCACGTTATGAAGTAAAGTCAAGTTATCCAAATGTGTTGCTGATCTCAGAAGATAGAAGCAGGATGAAACCTCTGTACTTATTGTTTAGTTTCTGGGTCTATGCTGGAATTACACAAGAGGTAAAAATGAAGTTTCTGCACACTTTTGTTTTCTTCTGTTCCAGTGCAGTGCAATATAATATTGAAGGGTTGTTTGAACTGCATGCAACCAATTTCACTCCAAAACTAATAGCAGTGCAGCAATCCTGTTTAGTACAGCACACTCCCTGGTGAATGAAATTCCCTGCTCAGAAATAACTAGCTCAACATCTTCTACCTTATCCTCCATTCCAAAGTGTAGAGATAACCCTGGCCATTAGTCTTAAGCATCAGTTTCTTGATGCTGCAAAATGGGAACATTGCCTACTTTGTAGATAGGTTATTTAAACATTGTGGAGTACTTCTGTATGATAGGTTTCATTTTTGGACATTTGTAAACAAAAGCCTGCATCAGAAAATACAGTGAGGTTCAGAACTATTGATGGCATTTGTCTAAATTCTAGGCTACTGCTTACATTTCCCTAAAAGATGTCTATAATACTGAGGCTAATATTTCACCTTTGCAGTGTCTGTGGGGAGTGTGGGGATGCATTACGTTGTCATGGATGAAACAGGATGCACATCTTCTATCATTAGCTGCCTCAACCCTAAGGACATGTGCTCTGTGTAGGCTATTACTTCAGGATTTTTTTTAATTTACCTTTCAGTTCTGGGCTTACCATCTTGAGAAATGTGTTTGTGGCCTTTAGTGAAAGCTGCCTTTTGGCACTGAGTGACATGCAGTGACATTTGCAGTGACATGCAATCCTTTGACCTGATTGTCAATAGCTCTTGTGTGTGTGGTGTATACCCGCTTGTTCTAGCACTTACTAATCAACTAAAATAATATTAACATAGAAATTAATCTATTTTCTATGCATCTTCAAGGGGAATGGTCCCAGATCCCTACACCTCCCTTGAGAAGTCAGGGTAATCTTTGGACCATGCTTCAACATTATTAGAACATTCAGCATTATTAGAACCACTACAAAGCTTTGGCAAGCATTTATTATTGTGCTCCCCTCACCATGCTACTCTGATCACTCTGAGGTTGCTTAGCCCAGACATTATTTTGTAGACCTGGTTTTGGTTTCAGATTCAATCACCTTGGCTTTGGACTCAGTTGGCTTTGTTCTGCCCAACCTTAGCCCAAACAGAGAATGCATGATGTCTCTCTCTCAGCTTTCTCTAGTGAAAGCACCACCCAACCATCTGAACTTTGCCAATAGGGCTCTCATTAAAATGCCTAAAGCCAGTGGTCTTAGTGGTTTCAGTGGTGGTTAGACCACCATACTGATATGTGCTAAAAGATGTCTGCACTGGACTCCATGTAGAACCTGCCCAGCAATCCTGTCCCCATCCATGTTAGGTCATCAGAGCATGGGGTTTTTGGCAGTGATTTTTATTTTAATTTGTGCCACATGTCATGGCTTTCCATTTTTTCTGGAACTCCTCATTTTCTCCCTCAACTTTAGGTGATGAAAGTATTTGTTATAATAAGGAGATGAAGTAGACTTGTCAGAATATATCATTGCTCGCTCTGATATGTGAACTTTGGATGCTGCACCCAGGCCATCTTGGTTTCTGTACTTTTCAGAAGGTAGAATTTGATGAGAGGCATCCATTAGGCTTCCAAGCTAGACTATAAACCTGTGAGCTGCCATGCAGAGCTTTGTATATTAGAAATTCCTTGTTAAACACTGGAGGACTTACAGGAAGACTCTGATGCAAGGAAACTCTTGGGTAAACTCGTCTTTACTGTCCAGAACGTTTAGCTCATTGTGCTGTGGATGATCAATGCTTATTCCAGGAATTCATCCTGAGGATTTCTCTGGAGGAAATAGCTATTGCCTCCTTTGAGTACTACTTGCAACTTGGATTTCGTTCTGCAATGGCAGTACTTCTATGGATCTGGCTAGGGTAATTTGGAAGACTCCTTCCCGGCTCTCATGACTGAAAAACATGATGGGAAGTATCAGCACTGACATGACAGAATTCTTAAGTGCTTTTCCTTTGCCATAATTTGGTAGTTGCTTTGGAGAAAACAAAGCAAGCTACATTTAGAGATTGCAGCATTTACATCTGCCATCTGGCCAAATTAAATAACACGCAAGTGTGTTCACATAATCTGAATAAGTTAAAAATATACTTTTGAGAGACAGCTAGCTTGAAACTGAACACCTGGAAATTACTGTGAAGCCTGGAACTGGGAAAGAGTTCATGTTGAATTGTACACTTTGATCCTGACAGAAGAAATCCCAGGGAAGAGAGAGAAAGAGAAATTGGGAGCAAGAGGTTGATTTTAACCTAAAAAAGTCTCTCTCATGTGTTTGTAACTGCCTTGTCTGTTCTGGATAGGTGTAAAATTTTGTTTATTTGCATTAGCCTGGGTTGAGAGTGAGTATTAATTTGGAGGTTGCTGGATGTCTTCTTCAATTTGTGTATTCCAGATGATATTCTGATATTATTTCAGAATAAACCCGTGTTTTATTCTGAAAATAGAAAGCTTGGCATTAGGAATGATGATGAGTCTTCATTCTTACCCAGGAATTCCACTTGCTTAACTCCTTGCTCTGCTTTACTGTAGGAGGGAATGCATTTCTTCCTGGAATGTAATAATATCTGATTAAGGTTAGGTACTACCTCTCATAAATGTTCCTGCTCAAGTAGAAGCGGGGGATTGGAGAGATTCACTTTCTGTCATCCAAAATGTCCCTCCCTAGAAATTCTCCTTGAATGCATCTACTTTATTGAAGTGTAGACACTGTGTTGACAGTACCAATACCTAGAAAATCTGCAGTTTGGAAAAAGAACAACTTTCTAGCTCTTTCTACTCTCTGAGTAGAATAAGAGACTTAGCCTGTCTTGGACCTCAAATGAAGTTTCATTTTAGTCATAAAGTGATCCAGCTCCTAATATTAGAACCACTCAGATTGACAACCTGAGTTAAAAGATGCTTATCCTCATATCCATAACCCTTGAGTTATGTTTCTCCTCATATCTCTGCACAGTAAATATGTATTATGCTTCATATATCTGAACTATTACCAACTGAAAACTTGTCTGGCCTCTTTTTTTCCCTTGGTAGCTTTCCCCCCAGGCATTGACCTTTTTTTGTGCAATTTATTCTTAGTTGAAGTGGGAGGCTGCTATTCACATTCTTGAATGATGGATTAATAGAAGTTCAGCTGAATGAATGGTCTTTCATTATCTTCAGAATGATTTTCATCTCTTCAAGTCATTAGCTCTTGAGTATCCATCCAATCAACAGTGCACTGGCATGGCTGGATTCTGCTGGCAGCAAGAGATGTTCCCATAAGTCAGATTCAGGGTCTGTGTTGACATGTTTCATAATTGAAACACTTTCATTACTACCCTGCTGAGACATTCCTTAACAGTTCTTCATCCTCAGGCAGCATGAATTCACACAGTCTGTAGGCTCACTCAGGACCATGTACATTCTAGGTAAACATCTTGGTATGTCATGAGTGATGCTTGTCTTTGATATAACAGGGAAGCCACATAGTACAAGTTGAAACTCTGGGCCACTTTTTAAAACTTGTGTGGCAATCTTGAAAGAAGAACCAAAAAAAGCTTTCTGAAGGTGGTAGCAGACAGATATATTATTAAAGACTGAAGTGCAAGACCAGGAACCTCTTGCAGCAATGTGTACTTGTAAAGGATTGATGCATTCATCAGCAAACTCATCATGGATTTGCATACCCTGAAGAATCTTCTTTGCTTTATGCTATGCTCAGTAAAATGGGAGAGAAAGGTTAAAGTTTTGGTATCTGTTTTCAGAGTCTGTGAGATGGCCTTTTCTTGAATACAACTGTAAGACATCCAATTTTTGGTTTTTAAGTTGTCTGCCTTACAAGTTCTCTTTCAAGGCTGCTCTTTACTGTTTCTCGTTTGAGGAGAGTCTTGTTTCATAGCCTGTCTCATTCATCTGTTGTTAAACAGCAAGCATGAGCTTGTACTGAGGAGAGATGATTTCAGGGTCATTTCCACCCTCACTGCATGGTCAGAGATCTTCATGTCCCTTCTGGGTCTGTTGGTGCAGGACTCTGGTTCTGGGCTGCCTCGTGGTCAGCACCCATTTCCTGTGCCCTGTGCTGGGTAAGCCTTGGTGTTCCAGCTGAGTTATGTCCCTTGGTTTAAATGTGCCAGGTTGTAGCTGAAATGGAACTTACCTGGCTGTGGGGACAAATTTTCTACCTCAGAGGTGTTCTCACCTGTCTGGTTGGCTGTGCTGATAATACTACTCTGCAGGTAAGGAGGGAGTCCTGTTTCCTTCTCTGACTGCTCAGTTTGGGGTGTGTGTGTCTTTGGCTCATTGTTCTCCAGAGCTGTGGTATTCTTGTACTCTGCCCTTCTGGAGTACTCAAAGGATCTTCTGTGGAACACTAGCACTAGCTTGGTGCCTGAGTATATTTAGTTTCCGTGTATGCAGGAAAGTTAGCGGAATTAGGGCTGCATAGTGGTCCAGACAGCTATTTCAGAAATTAAATTCATGTCAGCAGAGGCTTTGCTTGGATTTGATTTGCTTATGTGGTTAGAAATGTGGGCTAAAATTTCTGGTCTCTTGCAGTTATTTTTCTAGTATGATAAAGGAAGGGAAAACTGTAAATTTTGAGCAGAGGGATTGTGCTGCTATAGCCTGTGAAGTACCTCGCATATCTCATCTCTTCTCTCTGTACCCTCAAGACATTTCAAACTCACCATCCAAATTTTGCTCAGTGCATATGCAGGGCAGATCAGATCAGCAAGGGGAAGCAGAGAGTGCAGCCCCAGGCAGGAATAGCCCCAGGCACCACCAGTGATGGTGGCCAACTGGCTGGTGTGGAGCTTGGCAGGAAAAGCCCTGGGAGTCAGGAGACCCTGAGCCAGCACAGACATATGGCACAAGGGAGGCAAACAGATGCAGGTCACGAAGGAGCCTCCTGGGCTGCACTGGAAGGAAGCTGTTAGCAGATTGATGGAGGTGATTTTTTCCCTCAGCCTAGCCTTGATGAAGGCATACGTGGAATTCTATCTGTTGCTGGGCTGACTCCCCAGTAGAAGAAAGATGTGGACTTACTGAAAAGAGTCCATTGAAAGGTCATGGAGATAGTTGAAGGTTTGGAGCATCTTTCACAAATGGAGAGGTTGAGACAGTTGGAGTGTTCAGCTTGGAGGACAGCAAGTTTGAGAGATATCTTTCCACTGTGTAAAAATACACTCTGGAATAAGTAAAGAAGGCAGGGATTCTTCTCAGTGGTGTTCAGGCAAAGGACAAGAGGCAGTAGACACAAACTAAAGTTACTGTAAATTATATTTAATCAAAGAAAACAATTATTTTGCTATGAGGATGGTAAAACACTGGAGGGGGTTACTCAGGTTGTGGAGTCTTAGAGACTCTTTAACCTGACTGGACATGGTCCAGAGCAATCTGCTGCTGTTGCCCCTGCTTTGATTTGGGCAGTTTGACCAAACTCAAGAGGCCCCTTCCCACCTCCAGTACCCTGTGATTCTGGGAGTTGAGGTTTCCCAGAGTTAGGTATTTACTCAGGCATCTCTGCTAGTTAGAGAATGGAAGAATTGCTACATTCAAGAGGGCACAAATTTCATCCTGACATTTTCTAGATTGACATGTGACATCCTAAATTAGTGATGCTTCTAAAGATCACTGTATATTTGTATTTATACAACCATATATACTAGTTACATCATGAAAATATTATTTCAAGAACTGCATGAAGTTTATATAAGGCCTTGAATTTGGAAGCCTTTTGCACTGCATTTGTGTTGCACCATCCTTTTTGTTTCTAGACACACTGTCCATAATACCATATGTACTTAGATCTGTAATGCTGAGCTGTAGTTTAAGTGTGCTGTTGCAGTTTGTTTCAACTATTTTTTCATTATTTCTGTGTTAACTACTTTCATAAGTATGCAGACTGTTCTCTCAGCAGGTTCTTCTCTGTTACTTTACCTGTTGTGTTATGAGCTCAGGAACAGACCAGAGGGATTTAGACATGCACCTTAATTAATGTTGAGGATTTCTGAGTACCACTTTTGTCTGAAGTGCCCTGATTAACTGTCTTCTAGACAGCCAAAGAAAACTGTCAGGGATTTCATACCTTACTAAAGAAATAGGAGAAATAAGCCTTTTAAATCCTGGCATATTTGTTACATAGGAATGGTAGATAAGTATGACCATATTAATAAAATATACAGTTTTCTGTCTTGAAAAGTAATTTAGACCTTGAGACAGCTGTTTCATTTAAAACATTCATGCACTCAGATGCAGAACTGAGAGGAAAGAGAAGCAGAGAGTTATCGCTGTAATCTGCAGAAGAGTTTCTTAGGTTTCATGTACTTTACAGGAGGATTACTGATCATCCACAGTGTAAGTTGTGGCTAAATGGACACAGTGTATTGCTAGGCTGGGCTTCAGGTTCAGGAAAGATTTCAGCAGCATGCTTTCTTCTGTGTTGACATGCTGTCTGCTGGAAGAGAAATTATAACAAATGTTTTAAACTCTAAATTTAGGGGGATTTAAAACCATATTTTTCTGTCTAGGTGCACAGACCAGGAGTGTTTAGTATTGATAAGCTGTTTGGTAAGCTGCTGCAGACATTGTGTTCTTCACTGCTATCAATCAACAAAGGCCTGCAAGGAGACATCAGCACTTTCTTTCACAGTTACTTTTTTGTCCCTCAAAATAAAATGTTCACATTTAGAAAGAAAGTTCTAGAAGTTTTTATAAACTAGTGACTACTTACTGCAGAAGTACAACTGTCATTGACTGTGTATGAAAAAGTGCACGGAAAATGGCTCTATGCTTCCTTTTCTCACACTTGAGAATTATCACCAGTATATATAAGCAATTAATGTGTTATCAACTAGTGCTTTGATTAGTTTTGTGGCCTTAAATTCAGAAAGTATGCTATAAATAGTATTTAGCAACTGCTGTGTTTTGGAAGCAGAAAACTTTTAAACTACAATACTCACAGTCAAATGTGATGTGATTAGACACAACACATTCTGTAAATCTTAATATTCCAACTCCACCAAATAACTAATTTGTAGGCTTGCCAGTTGGGCTATATTAGTTTCCTGGAGAGGAATAAGGCACATGGAAAAGGGCTGGCTGGTTTTTCTTTTTTTCCTAGGGACCAGGGACAAACTTCTAACCTTGTGGGGCTGCTCATTAAACCTAATGTTCCAACATTTGGGTTCTTCAAATTCAAGCTGTGGTTGAATCCAGTTTAAAGAGCAGCAGTTATGTTATATGCATTTGTCTGGTCCATAGGCCTGACATATGGGATGTGTTAAACTGAGGTCCAAGTGCAAGGATGATATCACCAGCGCAGAACAATAATATCAATGTCAGAAGTGTGGACTAGTGAGTTGCTGAATTTTGGAGCTGGACACTGCCTCATGTCCTTAATTTTTTTAACCCTTTTTAATAAAAGATGTGACATTTTGCTAATGTAGATTTACACTGCCCTTGTCCTCAGTGGTGCTTCTGCTCAGTGTGGTGCTGTCAGTTGCTGTGGAGGACTGGCTGTTCTCTGTCATTCATGCTTTATTCACAAGGTATTTTTCACTCATTGCTGGCATCAAGCTTCTTGCCTTTTGTGCTTTGTTATCCCATGAACGAGTCTTCTGTTCATACTGTATTATTATTATTCACCTCTACTTGAACTTTCTTCCTCTCCTTCCATCTATATTATTTGACTTTCCACTGTGACGGGGAGTAAGAAAGGAAACGACATATTGCAGACTCAGAAAGAATTATAGTCTTAACTTCTAGCAGAAGTGTGTGTTTTGGCTCTTGAAAATGAGAACAGAGTTTCATACCAAGGGGAGGCAAAATATCAAATGTGTTTCTGTGAAATGTATCATAACTACATGCAAATTGAACTGGTTTGTCTAAAGCCTTGAGTCCTCCCATGTGACAGTGCCTGTATTTGCAGCTTCTCCCTTTGCCTTTCAAGGAACTTTCAAAGAGTAGTAGTATTAACTACAGGAATCAAAATACCCTCCTCTAGATTAAAAATTATAGTTTTGTATTTCTCTGTGAGTAAGGCTTGCAGGTTTTTTAGGTTGAGCTCCTGTTTTTACCATTGCTCACTTGCTCACAGCACGTGTGTGGAAGAACGGCCGCAGGTAGGGAATGCAGCCCTGGAGAGGTGGTCAGTGTTTCCAGGAGCTTGTCAAGCCTGCTGTGCTCTGTGCAGCCCCCACACTGTCAGAGCTCCTCTCAGGCCTCTCTCTACACTCCATTCCCTTCAGTGGGGTGACTCAAGGGTCCTGTTTTGCAGGCTCCAATAACACTCCCTCTATCCCAGAAAATTCTGTCTGGGTCTTTGTTTCAGCATTGCCATTACTGGCTTCACTCTCAGACAGTTTTGGCATGGTTTTGAGAGTGGTGTAGCACTTGCATATTGGAAGTGCCAGCAAATCACCTTCAGTGTCGAGGGGCTTGAGGAATCAAATTCAGAAAACTTCATCTGGCAGATGCAAAGCTCTTTCAGTGCTGGCTCTTTGAAAAATTTCCCTGAAACCAAGGAACCAAAATTCTTCGTGGTGATTTGATTTTTGGTGATACTGAAGCAGGTTTTGGGCAAATACCTCACCCTAAAACATTGTTGGTAGCCCTTTGCTCTATGTTGGTGCCTTTGAAGGTGAAATTTTGAGTCTGTGCCTTCTGTGAAAAGCAGAAATGAGCAGGCAGAGTCCCTTCCTCCTCAGCTTTCTGGCAGAGTGGCAAGTTCCTTCTGCCAAGTAGTGCTAGGAAGATTGTGCATTAATATTTTACTTTCTCCCCCATAAAAATTCTCCTCCAATTGTAAGTGAAGCAACTGAAGACAGTTGCTGGTGTAAAATATACAGGTTGTTGTTCTAACTTTACAATTTGTGCAATTTTGTTATTTTTGCTTAACTAAAGATCACAGGCTCTGTTATTGTTTGTTGTGGAATGCAGCACTTGAATCAGAATTATGGTTTCTATATGACATTAGGAAACATGATATAAAATTTGGTAACTGGTCTTTTTCCTACTGTCCTACTTTTGAAAGTGGTGAGTATTGTATGCTTCAGAGGGAAGTGGAGCCTTCTGTCTCTCTACTCTTTTCTTGATGACTAAATAAAAGGGAAATAAGCACACTATTGAACCTGATCGCACTATTGAACCTTGTAGTAGACTAAAACACTGAGTATTGAGAGCTTTATTCTATTGAATGATATGCTGTCATCCTCCTTTAAGAAAGGTTGTTGGGAAAATTGCCAATTAAAATTGTGTATATACTTGAAATGCTCAAAATTACCCTCAAACCCTACAGGAATTCATGACCATGTATGACTGTATGGAAAGATTATTGAAAAAGACATTTGCAAGAACTGGCAATGGAAACTGGCTAAGCACAGTGGGGTACAGAAATTATTTGCTACACACTGTGTCTTTTAGACTAAATTCATTAACTAGGATGTCATGGTGTTTGTGTTCCTATCAGGTTTTAAAGATTCTATTACCGCATTATTCTGTTTAATATCTCACTGTTGTTTATTCCCTTTTAGGGAACTTTCTACAGTTCTATTAAGTACAACAAGGAGAAAACATAAGCAAAGTAGTGGGTGTACAGAAGTAACAAAACCTAAATGTTTTATGCAGAAAAGATGCAACAAGTATCTCCTACCTACGAAGAATGAAACAAATATTCACACTGTGACCTTGCAGTACAATCTTGGATCAAACCTCACAAGTTTCTTTAACAGAAAATAATAATTGGATTATACTATTTGCATTGATCTGATGATGTGGAAATAAAACATTGAAAGGAATGTCGTTATTGTTTTCTTTATTCTTTGAATTTTGCTTCACCTCATGAATTTACTAAAACTGATAAAATCTTTCGCTCCAAAGCCATCACTACAGGATTAAAGAAGCCTTATAGGCAAAACTTGTTGATATGAAATTATATGAATTATTACCAAATTTAATAACTGGGTTTCATACTCAGCACAAGATTTTAGAAGTAGAGAAGGAAAATACAACCACACAAGTCCTCTTATCCTCCTTGGGCTGTATGATTAAACTTCTGGGATAGCACTGAAAGGTACATCTGTGCTATTGTACAGCTGTTTGGATGTGAATCAGGAGTCCTGTGCTTTCATTCTTACTGGTGTTGAGTAGCATTTTACTTTGCCAGTAGCTCTATTGAAGCTTGCAATGCTAGTCATGGCCAGTGTGAGAATGGCACAACTGTTAATGGAAGACAGATACTGCAAGCATTGCAGACTGATGAACAGGAAGTTTATTTGCCAAAGATATTTGAAATATTAATTTTGCCATGACTAATAGATTCCTATTAAATCACAAAACAGATTCCAGTCCCACTGAAATCAAGCGAAGTTTTTCTGTTGACTTCAGTGACATAAAGATTTGGACCTCTTTTGGAATTATGTTCCAATTTAAGATCATTTTTCTGATGCTTACTAAATGTCCCCCAGTGTCAATACATTAAAATGTGTTGCCAATTCAAATAGTGTTGTCTTGTACTGTAAAAGCTAAAATAAAATATTTGCTTTGGCATCATTGTAAGTGGAATTTTTGTCATGTGTTTAGAACTTACTTTGCACTGCAAACTGCACGTAGGAAATGTTCCCTGTTCTTCTAAAAATATTTGTAGTGCACGTTTAAGACATTAACTGTAACTTTATGGATTGGGTTTAATGCTCAGTGGATTTACACTACAGTATGAATCTAACGCTTAATTATTACCAATGGAACTCCTTCTGCACATCAGATTGGTTTTGCCTGTGAGACTATGGTTTTGTATTTAATGAAAAGATTGTCATTAATAATATGTTGTGAAAGTTTAAAGTTGCTAACCATATGTTTTATTTTCTCTGTGTATCAGGAGAATTTCTTGGGAGCTAATGCAAACACCTTTTAGATAATTTCTCACTGACTTCTTTTATTTGCTGAACATCTCTGCTCAGATCAGTTTATTTCTGGCAGTGTACTTGCTGATTCCTGTTAGCACCATGTTGAACTGTTAGTATTCTTTGTGAACTAACTTATACAGTGGATCCTGACAAAAATTATAAAAGCTGGGCTGCAGCTTACTTCACTAATCTATTTTTGTTTTTTACTGTATTGAGGGTCATGATTTTCATCCCTAAATGGTTTGTGATGCATCATATCTATTCTGCTAAACCTGCTTTAGTTTTTCTTTCCTACTTTCCCTCTTATTCTATAGCCAATCTGGTGTGGAGTTTGTATTTTTGTATTTCAAACATAAGCTCTCATTTCTTATCCCTGTGTAGCACCATTCCTTTGTTTCCCTCCCTACAACACGAGTCCACTGTTTCAGGCACCTTAATTTTACAGTCACAGATCCACTTCTGTAGAATATGAAAATTCTGTCTGAGGTTCTGAAAACCTTTTCCATTCCCTTTCTTCTCTTCTTGCCATTTTTTAAAACTGAATGTGGCACTTCTGTTTAGGCTTCTTAGTTGGCACATAGTGCAATTTGTGTCTAATCTCTACTTCTGTTTCTTTGATTTTCCCACTGGTTAGTTAAGCCTTAGACACCATTAACATGTACTGCTAATTGTGATCAGAACTTTTCTGTTGTTTAGCTTGTTGGTTTTTTTTTTTTAATGCTCTCACATTTTTCTGTATATTGGTAAGACTAAAGCTTCATTCTCATGCCTGTTCTCATAGAGACTGTGAATTTGAATCTGAGGTCTTTGCATTTTACCTCTATCTCCTACTTAGGTTTAATACAGCATATTTAATTGGCCTTCAGTTCTGCTCAACTCGCAGGAGAAAGAGTGAGATTCACTTCTGGATTTACAAGTCTACAGTGGTGCCTAGTGGTTTTCTATAGGGCTTTTGAGTTCTATAGAAACACCTGGTTTTCTCTATTGCCTGTGAAAAGGGCCTTGATAATTGTTTTATATGTCTGCATCTCTAGGTAGCCCTCTCTGCACTGTCTGTGCCTAAGGCTATGTGTCATGCACTGTGTATGGGGACTGAAATTGTGTACGTGCTTTGGGAGTGAAAACCAACTCTTGGTTTGGTTGTGCTATATGGCAGTTAGTATTTTCTTTCTAAAGTATTTCTAGAAGGAGGATTTCTTTTCATAGGCCTCCCAAAAGTAATTTTGAACATTTTAATGAAAGAACTGAAGTAGATAATGGCCAGACTATTCTATAACTGAAGTTAGAACAGGCACGTTTAGTCATTTTGCTTTTTTCTATGGAAGAAAGCTTTAACTACCAAGCTTAGTGGGTGGAGGAAGGCATATATTTATTGGATTACAATTTTATTGTTGAATTAATAATTTTGATTTAATTTTAATGATTTACAGGAAGCCTGTTTACCTGTAAAACTCCAGCAATTGCAGATATTGTGATACTAGTAGATGGTTCTTGGAGTATTGGCAGATTCAATTTCAGGCTTGTTCGACTGTTCCTGGAAAACTTGGTTTCTGCTTTCAATGTGGGATCTGAGAAAACAAGAGTAGGTAAGGTGCCACACTTTTTTCATAATATTTCTCCAGCAGTGTAAAAATGTTATCATTTCAGGATAGTTAACAGCGTAATGCTACTCTTTTTTGCAAGATTCATCCTCATCTAGCACTAGCACTTCTATCATCAGAGTAATGCTGCTGGAATGTTTGTAGTATTAATTCTTCACTGTTTACTGTGATCCTCCACTTAGTTAACTCTAGTGCAATGTTAGTGAACAATGAAAACAGTGGAAACAGTCTTACTGACTTCAATCAGCTTTAGCCTGAAACACTTGCAGTTTAATTTTTGCTGGCAGAATGTGCCAATGGATGGCTTTTCTTTTGCTTTAAACTGGCTGAAATGTTATATTTCTGATCTGCTACCATTCAAAAGTACATTAAGTAAAATTGTTATTCTAAAGAATTTTTGCAGTGTTAGTAACTGAAAAAGTTTTGTATTTCTTTGCTTTTCATTTAATTAGCACTTGAGTAAAAGGCCTTGAAAGTGAATTGTGGAGTTGTCACCTTGAACAACTTCATGCTACTTTTTGTTGTCAACCAATGCAGATTTTCTAGTATGGTAGCAAAGCTACTTGCAGTAAGCTGATTGTTAAGGTACTGGAAACCAAGTACATAAAGTCTATATACTTGAGAAAACCTGTTTTATCTTCTGCTGGATGACCTTCCTTTGTGGCTCTTTAGGTCTCGCACAGTACAGCGGGGATCCCCGCATTGAGTGGCACCTGAACGCCTACGGCACCAAGGAGGCTGTTCTGGATGCAGTCCGTAACCTGCCCTATAAGGGAGGGAATACATTGACAGGTACTGGGGATGCTCTGGCTTTTGCCTTTTATTAAAAAACACATTCTGCTGCACAGCCCACCGAGTGCCAGTGCTTGTTATGAAGGGTAGAAAGGATGAAGGGGTTTTGCATCTTGCCAAGGGCTTTCTCCAGTGTCAGTTAAGCCTTTTCTGAAGCGCTTGTCCATTGGCTTCACTGGGAATCAGGACAGGGTCTCATAACACAAAGTTACCTAACTCTCTGTACTGGAAGTAAAATATTTTACCTGCTGGGAAGAAAATGCAAAATCCATTTATAATGTTCATGCACAGAGCTTTATTTTGGAGAAGGAAAGAATGTTGTTTCAATATTTGACAGCTGGTAATACTAACTTTACAAATGACCACCCAGGGCTTTTAGGTTTCCATTGACCTTTTAGTAGTTAAAGCACTGAAGCCTCGGAGACACTTAGTGATGGATAAGGGGAAGATGCCTGACAATCTGGGAAAAGTACAGTCTCTGAATACAATTCCAGTGTCATCGAAGCAGCAGTTAGTAATGTTGGAATGTTATACCCAAAGACCCACACATGGCTTTAAGTAAATTGTTGCCTTTTTTCTTTCCCCTGGCGGGTAAGGAGCAGAAGAAACAATAAGCAACAGTCTTTATTTTGGTAGAAGGAGTGATTGCAGTGGGACAAAGGACAGAAAACTCTAGTATGATTCTAGGAGTGAGATTACTGGATGGTAGGAAGTAGTAAATTATCATGATTATTTTATGTGGCCATTAGATGGAAATGAGTTAGAAATGTTAGCTGTACAAGATTTAAAAGAGTTTTCAGATAAGATCTCATGGTGATGTGTAAGTTTGTTCTGGAGCTGTTGTTCTTCTTTCATTTCAAATAATTAACATTTATTAAAATCAGATTTTCCCTTAGAGTAAACAAAGCTTTTTTTTCAGCTTGTAAGTTGGAAAAAATTAAGAAAAACAAACAAAAGTAAGATTATATGTAGCATGAGGATTTACTAAGCTATCCAGAGCATGTGCTTTCATATAAGCAATATAGGGAGAAGGAACTTTCTGTTCTAACTTGGTAGAACTTGGTCGAGTAAGAAAAAAAGATGATGTATTTACAGAAATATCAATTTAGGTTTTCATAGCCAGTTTAAAATACATTGATTGATCAAAAGGCTGCAAAAATAAATTTCAGCTTCTCTGTGATTTAAGCTGCTGTTAGAATTTAATTTTTCAGTAAATAAATTCTTTTATGCTTATTCTTCATCAGAATTTTTACATTGATTAGAAGAACAAACACTGTGATGTTGGCAAACTAATGGATGTTTCATCTGTAAAAGTCTTTTAAAATGTTTTCTTTTTTAGGTCTCGCCTTAACTTATATTTTGGAAAACAGCTTTAAGCCTGAAGCAGGTGCAAGACCTGGGGTATCTAAAATTGGGATACTGATTACTGATGGGAAGTCCCAAGATGATGTAATCCCTCCTGCTAAAAACCTACGAGATGCTGGCATTGAACTGTTTGCTATTGGTGTGTATTCTGCCACATCCATGTACATGTCCCATGTCACTCTGGTGTATTTGTATCTGTTGCTGGCTGTACTAAGGAAGTGTTCTTTTCTGCCTTATTCATCATTAATCATATCATCATTAATTTGTATATTTTATAAGAATTGCTTATAACGTTGTTATAACTGGAATTTATTAGTATACATGGATGCTACATTTTCATGAGACAGCTGTAAAGATGCCACTTACACTGCCAGAAATTAACATCTTGCATTGACATCTTAAAAACAGAGTAACTTCTAGTTGGTCATTAAAACAGAGTTTTATATTATTATTTTTTTATCAAACCCTGTGTATACAAGATTTTTTCTTTTTCATTGCAAATATTTTATGTATTTTCCTTTCCAATAAAAGGTGTAAAGAATGCAGATATCAATGAACTCAAAGAGATTGCCTCTGAACCTGACAGCACACATGTCTACAACGTGGCTGACTTTAACTTCATGCATACCATTGTGGAAGGTCTTACCAGAACAGTGTGCTCACGAGTAGAGGAGCAGGAAAAGGAAATCAAAGGTAAAGAGAAACAAAATTTAATGTAACTTATGATGAACTTAGAGCTGCAAATCAAATACCTGCAATGCTAAGCTGGCTTTTGGCACTAGACTCACGCTATATATTCTTTTGCTTCCACTGTCAGGGAAGTTATCTTCCTAGCTATGTTTTATTCTTGCTTAAACATCTATGATCTTTTGCTCTCTGTTTTTAGTAGAGATAAATATTATGGTATTTGGTAGTACAAAAAAAAAAAGTGCATTCATTCTGCTGTAAGTATTTCCAAGTGGCGGGTAAGGAAATCTTTCTGTAATACAGAGTTTTGGGGATGAATTAGTTTAACAGCTGCACATGGAATTGTTATGTTCGTGCTATGCTTTCCATCTCCTAACTTAATGTATTTACTGTCTCATAAGTACTCAGGAGTGTCAACTATTTAGATTACTTTGTCCCTCCTCTTGATGGTTTTTTTCTCTTTCTGATTTAATACACAAAAAATATATATTGGTTCATAAGAAGAGATAGCAGCAAAGAAAATTCTTCTTGTCTGAAAAAGCCTCCTCTGACTACAACTCTTTTGGCTTTTCTGAAGAAAAGAAATAGCTATGAAAAAATGTTGCACTTTGCCAGAAATACAGTTCTACCTGAGGCCTTTCTTTCTGAGAGGTTTCAGTGGGTTTTGTTTCTATTTATTGGTTTGTGATTCCTTAATAGCACAGAAATGCTGAGTTATTTTCTCTCTCCCTCTCACATAATATATATGGATATATGGAATATAATATACATACACACATTAAATATAATATATATATTCAATATAATATATAGATATATGTAATATATATATCAATAAAGAAGGCTCTCTTGAGCAGAAGAAAATGGAAAAACCATGGATAGATGAGACATCTTTGTGGAAAATGATTACCAGAGAAGATCACTATTCTCTGTGTCTCTTGAGAGGGCTGACAGCAGTATCAGTTTCCAACCTGCTGAGGAGCACAGGAGATCACAGCTGTATATGTACTTGTATGTTTTTCATGACTGGGAGGAAAGTAACCTGGAAAAAACCTCAGCAGAATGGTCTGAAAATAGTGATGGGAAGAAGGTCAGGAAGGTTTAGTGTTTTATTTTTGTCTTTTTCATATAAAAGTTTATGAAAAACCAGGGAGGTTTAGTCCCAGAGAAGCTCCTTGTGCAGTACTCATTATTACTTTGTTTCCATTGAAAATAACCTAAATAAGTGTGCAGTAGCCAATTATTTGATTTTCTGATGAGGGACAATATTTAGAGCTTCAGCAAATATAACAAACCAAGCAATTATTGTACAGAAGGGAATAAAAGTTTGTGTTGTCCCCAACCTAGGAACAATTGCTTCTCTTGGGACTCCCTCGGATTTGGTCACATCAGAGGTAACAGCGAGAGGCTTCCGGGTCAGCTGGGCCCATGCACCAGGCAAAGTGGAAAAGTACAGGGTGGTGTACTACCCCACTCGAGGAGGACAGCCAGAAGAGGTAATAGGAGCTAAAGATGCCCAGGAGGTTTTAATGCAGGAGGGGCAACTAACGAGACAGGAAACCTGTGGTCCTCTTTTAAATGCACTCTGAAATTCCCCATGAGGGCTTCAGAAAGGAGGTTGGTCACACTGCGTGGTGACAAAGGTTAGGTAGCAGCCAGGCTACATGTCTGTCATACAATTTAAAGTGAATTAAATGCTATAATAATAATAATTACTGTCAGGGTGTGGGGTGAAGTGCCTGCATTTTTCCTTACTACATATGATTACTTGAAACAATTCTAGTGACACCCCCTGCACCACTCTTTTTACATGAACAGAAGAGGTAGGAGGTGATGGTAAGTTCTAGGAAAACGATATTCATAAAAGGAAGATTGTATATTTTGGGACATCTGCAATTGGTCATTGAAGATTTGGAGGGAATTGTTTGGATGGGACTTCAACATTTTGGAGATGGAAAAAATGCAGTGGAACAAGCTTTTGACTCCAGCTGACAACTTATCAAATTGAATGGAAATGTAGAAGAGCAAAAGGATTTAATTAAGGTTATATTTTGTTTCCTTTTGCACTAGAAACTAGCTTAGGAGGGATATGTATTGATGGAATTTTAAAGTACTCTTTGTGTGTGTACTAAGGGAATATTTATGATGATATTATATCAAAAAGTGCCATGTATACATCCTTAAACTGTATTCCATACACTTTATTTAGCTAAGCTCTTCCTTTGTTCTGAATGGCTATTCATATTAGATAAGCATTTTGACTATGTATATGGTTGCTGTTTTTTCAGACACTTTACTGTATATAAATGCAACATGAACTGAACTTTAGTACACTGTAAAAATCGCCTGAAAGAGGAATTGATTAATTTTATGATGATATAGTTTGCTTGCTTGATGTATATTTAGTTAAATTTTCTTTTAAACAGGTTGTGGTAGATGGAAGTGAATCAACAGCAGTTCTGAAAAACCTGATGTCTTTAACTGAGTACCAGATAGCTGTATTTGCTATCTACTCCAATGCTGCCAGTGAGGGCCTCCGTGGAACAGAAACCACACGTGGGTATCCTTAGTGTGCTTGTTGCAGATTTGACTAGTCAGATTTGATTAGTCAGACTGTATAGGCATTAGTCTTGGTGAGAAATAAACACCAGTTTAAAAAGAAGGCAGTCTTTTTCAATTTGCCTTATTTTAGTGCATTTGCCTTAAATGAAATTTTGTTTTAATAATTCTGGGCTAAGCTCCTAAGTCCAAATGCTCTTTGGATATTTAAACACTGAGAGAGGTTTTATCTCTGGGCTGAACTTTGAAGTCAGTTGTATTGAACCCTAAATTAGAACATTCCTGTGTTTGGGTGTGGAGCCAAGTTTTACAAACTAGATTTGTAGCTGGAGATGATCTGATGAGTGGAAATTTAGGTGGGACCTGGAATACCTGCATGTGATTCCCGCCAGTGCCAAAGATTGCAAGGTAACTCTGTAAGTTTCTTTCTCAATGGTTTATTTATTTTCTCTCTCTAAAATTATTCCTTGGGATATTGTAAGACTTAATACATTTACAGCTTAATGTGTTTGTATACAAAGTTCAGAGGTTTTTTTTAGTAAATATGAAAATATTAGGAATGGAAGTAAAGAGTAACTTTATAGTTCAGACTAGGAGACAAGAAGTCCATATGTGATATATCAATAGCTGATATCTGCTGAAAGAACAGAGCAGCAGGGCTCAAGAAAACTATAGGATTTCTATAGTGCTTTACCACCTTCCTGACCCAAGTGATCAAGGAGCCAGCGCTCTGCTGCAGCTCATACATAGAAATGAGGAAGAGCTGATGGTGGAGGTGGAGATCACATCCTACAAGCTCAGGAAAGGTCACTACTGGCCAATTGGTAACCAGCTGGCTGGAGGCTTGCATGGATAATCAAGAAGCTTGTAACAGAACTCAGACATCAAAAAGAAATGTATAAGTGATGTATAAGAAGAGACAAATGACCCAGGAGAAGTATAAAGCTGTTGTCTAAGCTTGCAGGGGTAAGTTTAGAAAAGCCAAGACCAACCTAGAGCTGAATCTGGCAAGGAATGTGAAGAGGAAAACAAGTTTAACCTTATGCATTTCAAAAAAGGGAAGTGCAGAGTCCTGACCCTTGTGAGCGCCAGCCCCATGTGTCACTGCACACTGAGGGTGCCCAGCTGGAAGGGAGCTCTGCAGAGAAGGACATGGGGGCCCTGGTAAACAGCAAACTGACTGTGAACCAGCAGAGCACCCTTGTCACCAAGAAGGCCAGGAGCCTCCTGGATTGCATTAGAAAACAATTGCCAGCAGATTTATGGAGCTGATGATTCTTGCCCTCTGCTCAGCACTGATGAGGCCACACCTGGGTGCCTGGTCTTGTGCTGGGTTCTCCCAACACAAGAGAGATGTGAACTTCATGTAGTGACTTCAGTGAAGGGCTGTAAAGATGATTAAGGGCTTGGCACATCTTTCCCAAGAATCTGAGACAACTGGACTGCCCAGCCTGGAGAAGAGAAGGTTCAGGTGAACTTGTCATTGTGTCAAATCCCTGATGTGAGAAAGTTCAGAAGAGGAGTGAGCCAGACTTTTCTCAGTGGTGCTTATTAGCAGGACAAAAGTCAACAGACACAAATTAAAAGCCCATGAAATTAAATTTAAACTGAAGAGGAGACAGTTTTATTGTAATGGTGGCCAAACACTGGAATAAGTTGTCCAGAGAGGTTGTGAAGTCTGCATCTCTGGACACATTTCAAGCCCAACTGGACAAGGTTCTAAGCAACCTGCTTTATCTGAACCGGACTGAACAGGGAAGTAAATTAAACGAGATGACCTCAAGAGATGCCTTTCATCCTCAGTGGTTCTTTGATTCTGTGTCAGTGCTAATCTTCTCAATCTGAAAACAAAATAGAATCATATAAGATTATTTTAGACTTTTCTTTTAGTCTCAGTCCCCCAAAATGTCATCTCCTGCCATGTTATACCCCACGAGGCAGTGTTAGGACCTGTTTAATTTATTGAAGCTTACAGAACAGTCACATACTGAGCCAACAGGATTGTTCTGTATTGCACCTGGTATTCCTTTGAAGTCACCCAGTCAAGTTCTGACAGAGCCCAGCCCTGCTGGCTTTCAGAGATTTGATCAGATCATACCCCTGGGTCCTGCAGCATCAAGTATTTTATACAGCTGTCTTTGATAGTGGGTTGGAAGTAATAGCCTGACATGTGCAAGAATTAATCAATCCACATGCTAAAAATACCTGCAATTTTAAAATATTTTTTAACTATTCTAATGAAAAATTATGGAAAATTGTAGTTTACATTCCTGCCTGTGTGAGAAATACTGACTGCAGTATTAAAATAGTCACCAATTGCATTTGTTTATCTAGAACATTGAAAATAGTTTACAGGTATGTGATATCTAAACAGATAGATGCATAATGTAGAGATAAGTAGAAAGTTTTGTGATTTCATCATCATTTTTAAATTTAAATAAATATGAAATTCATTCACATATTAATTTGCTAGAAATATATATTTTACCTGGTTTAGTCTATTCCAGCTGGTTTAGTTTATTCCAGCTGGTTTTAGTTGGTTTAATTTATCCCTATGTTACCTGAATATTAGGATAGTCAGGTAACTGTCCAAGACGCAAACCAGCATTATCTGCTAGATATTTATATTTGAGATTCTGAGCTCTTTGGCTGAAAATTCCACCACAAAACACCGCATTTTATTTCCAGTCACCTCTTTGTCAGGTTTAATATATATTGTTGGAGTATCTACCGGTTCCTGTTGAGAGTGAAAATGCAGCTCAAAAGTTACAGTTGGAGGACACTTTTCCTATAGTTTTTTTAGAATCAAAATATGGGGAAGAAGAGGTGATGGATACTCTATGACCCTGGGGAAGTTTGAATAGGAATGAGACAATGTGGTGCAAGGTGGCTTCAGGACATCTTAACATGTAATTTGTTGCTGTGGGTATTAGAAGTGTGAGTGGAGCTCTAAGCAAGGAGAATGAAGTATATTTGAAAATGTTCATGGATAGTTTCTCCCTGTAATTAGAGAAATTGTGAGAATTCATGGGACTATCAATCAATACAAGAACAAGGGTTTGAGTAGGATGGAGGTATGTTGAGAAAGGTTTGGAGGGGTAGGTGGAGTAACCTGGAAGTGGAAACCTCAAGAGAAACCTGGGTTGAAGTTTAGCCACTGTTTACAGCCAGGAATGACAAACTGACTGAACAGCCTCAGGGATGAGGCTGCCATGGTTCTATCAGAGCTGAAATGGTTGTATCCGTGACTGAAATTAGAATTTCGTCCTGAATATTTGTGTGCAGGTCAGATTCTTCAGAATTTCAAATAGAAAAGGTTCTGTATTGGTTAGCAATTGTCTTCTGTTCTTTCAGACCATTTCAGTCATTCTAGGGACTATTCTCAATGTATAAATTCTAAAGGAGAAGTCAAAGTTTCTTCATATTTCTCCATATTCATGCATGAATATTTCTCCATATTCATTAATATTTTGGTGGGATTCTTCAGTGGTGTACCAGCAGTGGAGAGGCCATGGGATGTTATTCTGTGAGAAGAATAAAGTGAGGACAACCAGGAAAGTGCAAAATACTACTCTAAAGAGTTACAGAAATGCAAAGAAGCATTTGGAAACTCAGATTGATACTGTGTTCTAGTATCCATGCCTTAAATCCCCGAGTAAATCTCCTGATATTGTTTGAATTTCACTCAACCTGCTCTCCCTCGCCAGGGTAGCATTTGCCATGATTTGCAACGGATGACCTTACCCATATAATCCCACTGATACAGGCCTTGGTGCCAGTTTGGAGAGTCCAGGCCTTAAACAGGCAGCAGTTTACAGCCAAAATCTTGTGCTCATCCAGGGTTTTTCTAGGCTATTGTACCTCATGCCTGTCACAGCCACACTCCAGTTTGGGAATTGGACCCTGAAAGAGCCATCCCTTAAAACTCCTCCTGGCTCCTAATAGAAACCGTGCTGAAATGCTTTGTGAGACATAAATCTGCCCTGGCATTGGAATTGGTTTGGGTTAGCATTTCCTTTTTTTATCTGATTCTGAGTTCCTTTATGCACCAATTAGATATTATTTGTAGGATACAGACAGCACTTCCATGCCTGGAGACAGCTATATTCCTGTGTGTTTCCTGGGGTAAACCAAAGTGTTTGAAGAATAGCTGGTTGCTCAAGTGAAAGAACTGAAGCGTCTGTCTCTTGTTCACTGCAGTTGCCTTGCCCATGGCCTCAGATCTGCAGCTGTACGACGTGTCCCAGAGCAGCATGAGGGTGAGGTGGAATGGGGTCCCGGGTGCCACGGGGTACATGATCCTCTATGCTCCACTCACAGAAGGATTGGCAGCAGATGAGAAGGAGGTGATGTACTGTGCTTTCATTTGAATAGCATTTAATAAAAAAAAAAATTAAAAATCAGTATTTTAAAGAACAAACTAGTAGGTATTTTTAACTTCCAATATGATCAGCAAATACTTGCGTTTTTTCCATTACTTGATTGAGTATTGTATGCGTCACAGGCTATGAATAAAGTGCAAGTGCCAATTGGTTATTTCTATGTCATTGTCATAAAAATGCAACAAATTTAACTGAATTTAAGTGACTCTTTTGTAATTTTATATAGAGTGATATTGTATCATCATATAGAACTAACACTCAAAGAAAAAAATCAAGTAAAACTAAGATATTTCCTAAGTGTGTCAGCAGAAAAATATGAAGTTTATTAAAGTCCTCATCAGGACCTTTAAGTAAAATTTGTAGGTCTGAAAGAAAACCATTGGTTTTCTTTTCATTCTGTTCAGCCTTTATCTTTAAATGTAAAGATAACATCTTTCATCAAAAGTGATTTTAGAAGACATTCTTTCAAAGGAAAAGAAGGGGGAATAAGGTAAATCATAGTGTTCTGTCACTAACATATAAAACCAATGGAACTTTGGTCTAGGATTTTAAAATTTCTACACTCAAGTTTATATATGTATAATAAAGGTTATGTACATTATCAGTGTTCAAGCAAGAACACTATTAAGCATGCAGGGGCATGTGAGCTTGTGAAGGGGGCATGAAGCTGCTGAAAGCCAGCACAGACTTGTGCTCACTGCCAAAGCAGTGCCTGTGAGCACATAATTCTGTTAAAAGTGGAGCCTCCCTGGGAACTGGCTGCTTCAGGGGGACTGAGCTTTACCCCAAAGAAAAAAGTACAGCTCATGTTAATGTGGATATATTATTCCACAAATAGGTGGAAAAGGAAAATGATACAAATAACAACAAATCTGAGCCTCAGTGTGCCTAGAAATCAACTCCTCCAATGAGTGATGTGATTTTCAGATTTGTGACTGAAGATGAACCGAAGTGTAGATGGGAGTGGGAATAAGAAAAAGTAGATGGGAAAAGCCCTTGGTAGCTGCTCATTCTGGAGAGGCATATTTTATAATTGCTAATGTGATTAGTCATTTTTAAAGTCCTTTTACCTGTATGCTGGCTTATGGCTTTTTGAAAGTTTTAATTACTGTGCAAAATCTCAAAACCTTGGGCAAAGCACCACAGGCAGTGTCAGACAAATGCTCAGTAGAAAATTTGATCACGTATCTAATTTCAAGTGTTTAACTGGTACTATTCCTCATTGTAAACTAATTCAGAAATAATGTATCTTTTTTGATTCATGGTGTTTTTAGATAAAAATTGGGGAGACCTCAACAGATCTTGAACTGGATGGACTGTTGCCAAATACAGAATATACCGTCACAGTTTATGCCATGTTTGGAGAAGAAGCTAGCGATCCCCTCACAGGACAAGAAACTACATGTAGGTAGCTCAAATCTATATTCACTTCAGTGTTAACAAAACTTCAGAATGGTCTTAGCACATATTAGAGCAAACATATGATTATCTGGTTTGAACAGTTGGGTAAGGTCTTTACATAAATTTCTCTGTGTGGATACTCAATCTACAGAGAATGAGGATTTCTACAAACCAGATTGTTTTTGCAACACGGTTGTGAACAAGTCTATCTCATTGGTAGTAGTGCTATGGATGCCCCCACTGATCTTGGTTAAATTCCTGACAGTTTTCTGAACTTGCTGAAGGTGAATGAAGGTCACCACGTGGACCATTCTGATGAAAACAGAAACATGCTCTGTTTAGCCTCCTCTAGCTAGAAAACCAGGGGTGTGCGTGTGTGTGTGTGAGCCTGCTCATGTGGAGAAAGTCATTCCTCTGGCTCAGTAGCAGTACAGACAGAAAAGAAGCAAAGAGAAGATTTCTGTCCAACCCCTGCTGCCTAACATCTGGTAAATGGAGGGTTGGAAAGGCTGTGCACTCATGATAGATGGTGTGTTTTTAATAAGCTGCAAGAGTTTTGCCAGCTAAATTCTGTCCTCTGCAAACTACACAGACTGCATGTCAGCTCTCTAAATAGCTCCAGCCTTTGGAAGACAAAAGAATTGAAAATAAGTAATTCTGCTTCTGGGACATTTCTGGGACCGCATTCAGTGACATCTCTATTGCTCCCAGCAGGGGAGTGAGTGAATCCTCTTATTTTGTGCTCCTGGCATGAGTAACCCGGTCAGGGTGAAAGTGACTTACATTTAATAAGGGAGAGGAGTTCAGGCATGCGAATGCTAGGGAAAATAAACCCCAGAGCAATTCCTTGTAAGGTCAGCAAGCAATAGGGGAAGAAACTCTAGGAATGGTGTTTGCTGGGTCTCCTCTAGGAGGACAGTTGTGGACAGACAAGTTCCAATAGCAAACTACTGCAACGGGGGTATGTTTGTCAACTTGAAATGAGTGTGGAAGATTCCCAACAAAGAGAATCAAATCTTTGGCTCCTTATCCCTCCCTACCTTTCTGTGTCTCTTTATGCCTCATTCCTCATCTTGCAAAGCCCCCCTCCACCTGTATCTCTCACTCTGGCCTTTGGCCAATATCTACCCAGTATCAGATTTTCATTTCTCCTAAACAGTAGTTTATGCAGTTTTTGACTGTGCCAGCTTCTATTCACTTCATACCATATGGAGCATCTTGGAGAATGCAGAGCTCTAAAGCTGTCTAACACATTGGATGGAAGATTACATACAAATTCCAGATACATTGGCACAAGCTGAGCTTTCATGACCATTGTCTGATCACAGAAACTTCCAACATGTGTTAGTCAGCCCATTATCAGTACTGCTGCTACTAGACCAGAATAAAAAAGAAACCCTCACTGCTCTGCAACCTTCATTTCTTTTTAGGATGACATGATGCAGCCATCTCTGGTCTATAGGACTGAAAGAAGATGGATTCCTGTCATGCAGCTATTCAAATAAGCCTTCTGCTAGCAGGCTTAGATGAATCAAGCAGTGGGGTAATCTGGGAGGCAGAAAGCTCCTGGTGATCATGCCTGTCCCACATTCTTTATTGTTGGTGTTTAGTAGTAATGCCTTACCCATCCAGAATATGATTAAAGCTGCTTTTTTTTCTTTTTTTTTCCTTTTTTTCCTTTTTTTTTTCTTTCAGTGTGATTATTTCTGGCAACCTGTATTTTCTTCCAGGAGCATATATCTGCCTGAAGATTGATCTGCCAAATTTGCTGTAGTATTAGGTGTATTATCTAATGATCTCTGCTTAGTAAATAATATTCTACTCATTGTATCATCTTGGTTGCTGTAGCAAAACCTTTCCTATGCCAAACAGAGACATGCTCAGCAAGCTCATTCTAGGGTGTAGTTTCATTCTGGGGCGGGGATTCACCCAAGGCTCGCTGTAAATATCCCGTAAGTCTGGCACCAGGACTGCCTGGTTGAGAGCAGTGCTGTCAGGAGTTGGCTCCAAGAGGAAGGAGCTGAGACTGACGCAGTTTGTTGTATGACCTGGATGGTGGAATGAAGTGCATTTCATGACTGACAGAAAGTGGAAAGGAAAGCCAGCACGTGAACCTCCCTTGACCAGACTCAGAGGAATATGCTGAATGCCAGAATGTGTGGCAAACCCATCTCCTGCAGTTCCAGTGTGTTCCCGTCTTCTCTCTTCTCAGAGCCAAGCTGACTTCACTGTTCCTAAGCAGGTTGCAGATTCTGCCTTGATAAATGGCCTGGCTAGAGATCTCACAGAATATACGAGGCCTTTAAAATCTTTGCCTTTTCCCAGGTGCTATTGTGTGGGGGAAGCAGCTTCTGAAGTGCTGATATTTATCTGTCCACGTGGACTGTGAGGAGTGTGTGTGTGAAGACAGGATGGATGGAGAAAGGTTTTAACATTCAAAGGAAAGTAGCAGATGTTGGACTAATACAGAACGTACTGCTGAGAGTAACAGACAGCACAAATTGCTTTCTGTGGTGTGACAGAGAAGTGGGTGTAATCTGAGACTGTCTCTTGCATGACCTCATTTTCCTTCAGCTCGTGACAGTCAAGGAATATATAGAATAAAAATAAGACTTTAACTGGGATTGTTGTTGGGAAACAGCTAAGTTTTCCTAACAGAAAGAGTAGGCAGACATAAAAGTAGCATCTTTGGAGATCTTCTCAGCTGGTTATGCTTTTTGGAAAAACTTTCCCTTATATCAAGGTGTTTCAGGATTCAGAAGGCTTTTTGCCCAAATTCTACTGTCATGAAGTATTGTTTCTGGGATACACATGAAAACCAAATGTGTATAGGATGAAGTACTAGCTGGTTTAAATTAATTCACAAATACTACCCCAAATCTATTGCAAGTGTTCTGTAGGCTAGATCTTGCTGTGATATCTGCAGTGAACAACATCATAACTTATTTATTTTTCAATATCAGTTGAGATACATTTAGGAAACCTGGAAATTCTGTTTTATTAAAAAACAAAGCCCTTTTCCCTGCCTTTAAGTACTTTTGTAGCTCCATTGATGTAAGCCTTTGAATAGAAATACTGGTGACATAAAAGTTTGAATGGAAAACATTCTATTTGTTATTAAGACATGAAAAATTTCACAGCTAAAACCTGGGATCACTTTCATGGTTTTACCTCTTTTCTTTTCAAGTGCCTTTAAGCCCACCAGCAAACTTGAAATTTTCTGATGTTGAACACAACAGTGCTAAGCTCTCATGGGATCCTGCTTCTAAAAACGTAAATGGCTATCGTATCATGTACGTTAAAACAGACGGGACAGAAACCAACGAGGTAAATTTTAGCAACACTTCTCCCTTAACCAGTCTCAAACCTTCCCAAACTTCTGTAATTATTAGGGATAATGTTTATAAACAAAAGCTACCATGCAAACTAAAATAAGATTCACAAGAGAATTCGGAAACTTGCTGTAAATAAGAGTTTGCCTAATGTTAGATGTACATATGTCTGGGGGAGAATACTCTGAGCAGCTGGGGGCACATAAACTGAGGGAGACCAGGGAACAGTGGTTTGCTAGGAGCAGGATCTTGACTAAATGTGTACTATGGAAAAATTTATTCTTGATTCAGTTCAGATAATAAGACTTTTGATGAATCACATATCATGGACTCAAGCTCGTTCAAAAAGACCATCTGAAGGCTTTGAGACATTTTTTCAAAATTAATTGCTTTAATTATATATTGAGACTCTCTAGAAACAGAATCTGGCATTAACATAGTGCTAAGGCAATACCAAGTTTTTCTAACTTAGACTCTTATATTTAATAATTTGCAATATTTAATTCTGCCTTGTTACCAAGATTGCTTTATAATACCTTTTAGCAGCATGAATTCTGTGATTGAATGCAAAATGGGATGGAATGATTCATACTGAAATATTAATTTTTTTTTAAATACACATTTAAAAATGGATATGATTGGGTTTGATTATTAAAGTGGGTTTGATTATTAAAACAGTCCAGGTCCCTTAGGAAATAAGTTGTCATGGAGAACTTGGCCCTCAAGAAATAGAAGTCTTTAATGGTAGTAATCTGTAATTATGTTTCTTCTGGGACATATCTGGCCTTTCATCTATTTAAAGTGGAATATTTGTATTGAACCTGAAGAAACTGCTCTCAGCTTTAGAGGGGAGCATACCTATGCAGTGTTTTTTCCTTTGTTCTATGCTAGGCCCCTTAAAATTTAAATTAGAAATCATTTGACTTCTTCCCATTGATTACCCTTAATACAGATAATATGCCTGACTGTACTGGTGACTGTGGTATTTGATAATCTCAGGCTCATTGTAGTATATTTTGTAAAGTGAGTGAATGTTCAGTTCACTTTTCCTTTGTTAAAGAATAGGTGGCATGTTCTTGTTTGCTCTGCACTGGTAGCATTTTCCCTGTGGTGCTGAGCTAATGTGGCACTCAATAGTTGGACTGATAAACTGTTTATACAGCTTTGAGTTTTATGTCCCTGGCAAAGTCACTTAACTGCAGCCTGGAGAGAGACCAGATAAAACTCTCTTCTGTCTCTTGACAAATGTTAAACATGAGGGTTTTATGCAGTGATTGTCCATGATAAGAGGTTAGGTTTAGCGGCACAAAAAGCTCCTTTGCCTTCTGGGTTCCTGAACATGCAGTGCTGATGTTAGCTGAACAGCTGGGCTTACCAAGGCTGAATTCTCCTTTTGCATGATTTGCCATGAATACAAAATTCTCACTTTTTGTAATTTTTCTATTATAACTAGTTTTGTCAGCGTTGATGGACCTGAGTTTTTACTTGTTTGTAGTTTCACTGAATTTCTCTACTAATTCCATGACATTCTCCTTGTGTATCATTATTACCCAGAAGAATGTCACACACTGATAATGTGAAAATTATGCTTTCTCTAGGTGGAAGTTGGTCGTGTTTCAACCCATACTCTGAAAAATTTGGCACCCCTTACAGAGTATACTGTTGCTCTTTTCTCCCAGTATGATGAGGGACAATCTGAACCACTTACTGGCAGCTTTACCACAAGTAAGTATTGCTGAACCTCTGAAGGTGTTCCAAGAAGAAATTTTATACTTTCTTATGTTACCAGAAAGTAAGATTAGTTACAGCAAAGGTCTCTGGCTGTGAATTCAAATATATGGAATGCTTTCTGTTATTTTCATTGCTGCTCTTGGCTTCTTTGCTCCCTTACTATGGGTCCAGTTGCCTCTTTACTCACATGAGTAATCTCTTGACATCATGCAAACATCTCCACAGCTTTGTGAAGCATTATTCAGTGTGATGGCATTTGTACCTCCAGATGAAGTGTGATGAGTTTTGAATCATACATTTAACCACTAAATTATCCAGGCACTAGGGGGTAGAACTTTATATAGACACAGAGGAACTACATTAAAACGAGAAAATATAGGACATTCAAAGTTCCTGCAGTTTAACACAGTTATAGTTTCTGTAACTGTACTTCTGCCTTAAATGAATGGCTGGTGACACATTTCAATGCTTTCCAACAACAATGGGAAGAGAAAGGAGGAAGCAGAGGAAAGAGAAAGATAAGGTGGAAGAGGAAAGGAGAGCATACATGCATGGAGCAAGATGTTGACACATGGAAAGTGCAAATAGAAATGTACACATAGTCTGGAAAGGGCAGAGACTGGGACTTGGCTTTAGTACAAGATAAGAGCCTTGTGCACAGAGCTCTGAGCAAAGGAGATGGACTTGTGGTTTCATGCAGCTCCTTCAGTGTAGAGAGGACAAGGAGGCCTGTCCAGTTAGAATGAAGAGTCTATTCCCTTCCTTGAACTACAGAACTACTTCTCTAAGAACAAATAAGTGGGCAAAGAATTCTGTAGTGCCTTTGGTATCTACCTCCCATGTTATGTTCTTTTAAGAAACTGCAAGTAAAATAGTGTGTGCCTGGTGCTGCCATCTATGGAAGTGTCAGGGCATAATTCACTCTCACTTTTCTTGTGCGTAATATTTTCCAGAAAGAGTTCCAGCTCCCCAGCATTTGGAAATTGATGAAGTATCCACAGATAGTTTCAGGGTCAGCTGGAAGCCCACCTCATCAGATATTGCTTTTTACAGATTGGCATGGATTCCTTTGGATGGAGGGGAGTCTGAGGAGGTAAGTTGCCTTGACATCCTGAGGGGTGAAAAGGAGGGAGAATTCCATTCTGAGGACAACTATGCAGTAACATTTGCTAATTAAATATGGCAAATTGACTTACAGAAAAATCTGCCCCACTGCAAAGCTCTGTAAACAAAAATCAAACCAATATTCCTGTTTTGTTTTGAAGAGGAAGTAAGGAAAAAAGAGATATTTTGTGAATAGTCAATCTAATCTGTTATGTGCCAACAGCCTTAGAACTAGCATTGTTGTTTGGGGCCACTTCAGTTTTTAGAGGTTCATGTTCTTCACTTTGATGTGAAGATGATGATGGTAGCTAAGCCAGAGTAGTGATATCCTCAGATAAAGCTCCAAGTTTGTCTAATGTGCTGGCCACAGTAAAATTACCTCTGAAGCCTTAGTAGGTAACATTACAAAGGGAAAAGTGTAAACATAGTTAATTTATTAGATTGTTCATCTATTCCTCTTTGTTTTATCTTTTTTCCCTCTCATGCTGTATTTTTTGCATTAAGCCCTTGTACACCTTTTCCATAGTACCCTTTTCATCAGTCTAAATTTAAAAATTATTTTCATACCTTTAGCTTTCCTTTTTAATTTTCTTTTTCAAAGTAGAAAGATAGACCCTTTCTCTCCTTTCCCAAATTTTCATTGTCTGTCTCATTTCCTCTTTTTCTTTATTTATTAACTCATTATTTTGGCTTCTTTTGTACTTCTCAGTCTTTAGTGACTCTCAAGCATCTTTCTCTCTTGGCATCAGCAGTGTGTGCAGAGGCCACATCTGCAAACTGTTTATCTGGGTACAGAACTCAGGGGGAAAATGACATTTCCCACCTGGCCCTAGATTTCATGCAATATTTTGTCATCCATTAGGGCAGAAAGCAGTCATTATAGCTTAGGTTATGTGTCATTTTTTCTGTAAATTTAGCTTAGCCTGATTCTTTTCCTCTCTTTCACCTAGTTAGAGGTAGTCATGCAAGAGAGAGAGAAATTAGAGGCGTGAGCAGGGAAAAGGAGTTGGCAGATGAGTGAGTGGACACAGGTCATCCACTAGCAGTTTCTTCTCCAGTAGATGAACTCATTTGTTTCTATTTCAGTTCCAGTGAGTAGCTGCCAGGGAAGGCCCTCAAGTCACATTTTTAAGTGAGATTTGAGGTATCTGTATTCTTTCAGTGTGAGAATAAATTATCAAGAACTATTTGAACTGCTGAGGTTCTACTTATTCACTGTATTCACAAAGAACTGCTGGAGGCTCTAACACTTGAGAATGCTGAAATATTAAAGATGCCCGAGCTGCTTTCTGTTCTCCTTGCATGACCTCTCTAATGGGGTCAGGCCTAGGATAGCACAATACCTCCAGGCTGTTGCCTCTTTAAGCTGCTTTCCCAGCTAAGTGATCAGTCATGCAGACAAAGGACATGCACTCCCTCCGTCCTTCTCCCAAGACCCAACTTGCCAATTAGCTGAGAGGGGTCAGGGGACAGTGGTTAATCACACACCTCTCATCCCACTCTGCTGAAGGAGCATGCAGTTAGGTGTTAGCACTAAAAACCAGAATAAACTTAAGGGGAGCCTTTTATTTCTGGCTTACAGTAGAGAATGCATGCTGTTGTACTCGTGTGCTTGTTGCTGCTATTTGTCCTGCCCACTTGAAAGTTCAGCACTTAGTGTTGTTTTTTTGTAGCTAGGAGGGGAGGGTGAAGGAAGTGATACTTCAGAAAGCATGCCAAGGTTACTTGTGACAGAGTAATTATGCATTGATATTTTATAATTATTTGATGCACAACTAGAAGCACTGGGGAGTTGAAAAGAAAGGCATTGCATGCACCTACTTAGTATACAGCTAGATTGACTCAAAGCTTATTCCAGAAATTTTCCAAGAAAATCTGTGCCAGAAAGTGTGCAGCATGGGATGCCTGATTCATCACTTGATAGTAGTAGAGGGCATGGTCCCAATTTATTTCTTTCTGTTTTTCTTTTTTATTTGAGTTCAGAAGGTCTGTGTTTGTGTTATGGTCCTTTTTCCCCAGGACCAGCTCAGGAAATCTCCTGTGGTAGTTAAGAGGAAGAAGAGTGATTCACTGTTTCTGCAAAGCTCTGTGGCAGATTTTACACAGGACATGTCTCTTTGATTTCCATTCTAAGTCCTCCTTTGATGTTGAGTATTACAGGGACCACCTTTAAAAGCTTGTCAGTGTTAACCCAGAGAAAGGTTGTTTCATTGTAGTTTGTGTTACCTGAAAACTATTCCCAAAACTGGCCAGTCCATTTCACCAGAATTACTGCTCTGGCTCCTGTACCTTCTGTTTTATTGTCCCTTTTGTTCCAGCTCCTCTCCATCTGGTTATCCTTTCCAATAAAATAAATGAAACGCACAAAAATCTGAAGTGAAACTTGCTTACAGTTTACATTTCATGTCAATCTTCTGCTGCTGTCATAGCTAGAAGTGAGGAAAATGACTATTTAAAACTCCACACCATGTAGCAAACTAATCATCAGCACATCTCTCCTAATCCCCAAGTCTGAAGCACATGTTCTTTCAAGTTCCATTCAGAAGTGTGGAACCATAACTGAGATTACAGTTCTGGCATTGAAACAGCCTTTTTAAAGGCAGGGCAGATACTGAATGCATTTGTCATAACAGTGTTTGAATGGTAGAAATATGAATGGAAGTATGTTGTTTTTATTGATAAATGTTTTGAATTGTAGTGATTGAAAAAAAAAAGCATTTGGTCAGCTTTAGCAATTAAATAGATTCTGGTGAAAGCATAATACTATACATTTAAAATATTCTTAAGTGTTTTTTCCAGATGTACTCTGTGGTACTAATGCATTTTTGGCAGAACTGAGTATAGATTTCATTTATTTAAAAGGAAAATCTATTTTCCTTCTTTCATTTCAGTCAATTACTGTAAAATAATCAGATGCTGAACTGATATTCTTCAATCTTGCTGTGTAACTTAGGTGGTCATAAATGGAGATGCAGACAGTCATGTTATAGAGGGTCTGTTGCCTGACACAGAATATGAAGTTTCTCTGCTGGCAGTTTTTGATGATGAAAGTGAAAGCGAAGCTGTTGCTATTCTTGGAGCTACATGTAAGACAAACTCTTGATTGTAATGAAAAAAAATGTTTAAGTGGTTTAAATTTGAGGCATCTACCTTATATATAAAACCTGGTTCATATTGGGTAGCTATAATATTGAAGAATGTGGTGATTTAGCACCAGGGCTTTGCTGACTAGCTTTTGTATTTCCTATTTAATATTATGTGATAGATGGCATTGAATCAAAATAATGGTTTGGCTCCTTTTCTGAGCTGTGGTATTAATAACCTTTGGATCTGGGAAGATATTCTCCCATCCTACACTTTAGTATTTAGTCTTTGAACAAGGTTCTTTCTGAGAAGGTACATCAGATTTTGGAAGGGATGTGTCTTAAATGTTTTAAAGAAAAAAATTCACAGGAATTTAATTTAAGATGTTTGGCATTTTCAATATAATCTTTTCTTATTGATTAATTTATAGTCACTAGAGATGAATTCACTCTTGGCTGAAATAATTGTCCAAAAAGCTTACACAGGCCTCCTGTGACATTGACATGAAAGTAACAAAGATAAAACTTGATAATCATGTCCAGGTTATTTTATAGTTTATTATCAAAACAGTGGTCTGTATTTCAGGAAGATTGCTCTATTATTTTTTTATTGATAATTATTTGGATAAGTAAATGACTATATTTCTTTTGTGTAAATTCTAAAATTAATTTGTTTTTAGTAATTTAAATTCAGGCTTAATTCTAAATCTTCTGTTAAGACAAGAAGCTCACACCCATCCAAATGATGCTGATACATCCTTGTGTCGCTAAGTGTACTTTCTGGTTTTTACTTGGAGAGAAGTAAAACACCCTTAAAAAACTTTCAATTTAATTAATTTGACAACCTTAACAAATGGTCAAAGTGGAAGTCTATTGTGCATAGTTCAGCCAGAAATTTTTGAAAATATATGCATTCTTATCTGATTATACAGTTTATGATTATGTCTTATCTGCAGACCTAATGCTAATCCTGCAAATATATGTGCCTAAAGTAATCTAACTGAATAATTCCCTTGTAGTCTCTGAAATGTCTGAAGTGTGTGGGATCCTTGTAGGTGTGAGCACACAGTTTCATTGTCACAGTTAGACATACAGGAGGAATGCTGTGATTTCCGTGTTTTGTTGAGCTGTTAGTGACTGAGCCCTGTCTTTCAGCTGCAAGTGCTACCACCATGCCCAGCCCTGTGAGCACCACCAGCGCCACCAGCCCTGAGCCCAGCACAGCAGGTGAGCAGAGCAAATGCCAGCAGCTCAAATGCTGAGTGCAGAGCCCTGAGGCACCCCCAGGGCTGTGGGCAGAGCTGGGATCCTGCTGAGGATGCTCCTGAAGGGAAGGCAGGTCCCTGCTGAGAGGGGCACGCTGTGCTGCTCTGCACCCCTTCTGTGTGTGCCCAACCTCTTCCACAGGCCTGGCACGGGTGAGGAGTCAACCCCTGACTCAGGCTGGGGACTCTGAATGGTACCTGTGGTAGGAGCACAGAGACTGATTTGGAAAATTCACCTAGAATTTATCTTTCCCTTTATAAATGTGAGCTTGGGAACTCTTCAGAATTTTGTTTAGTTTTGAGTGTTCTCTTTCTTTTCCCTGTAATTAGACAATTGTCTTTTAAGGAATAAGATTTCTGGGTTATTTTTCTTCTGTAACATTCTAGCTTGGATTATTTTAAAGCCCCATGAACTGAGTAAGAAAAACAAAGCTGATGGGATGTTATATGTTAATAGAAGCATAGGATAACTATTATTTTAATAAGTGCTTACAGTCATTGTATTATTAAGCCCAAATATGACTGAGCTACATGGTTTTGCCCCACTGTGGATCTTCAGAGCCACCATAACTTCAGGACAGCTTGCACTACTTGATGATAATCAGCACAAAGTAAAAATTATATTAAATCTGAAAATATAATTGAGAAAATATTAATTAATATTTCTTGGATTTAGTTTTTAGAACAGGAGTCAGAAACCTTGTTATAGATGATGAAACAACCTCAAGTCTGAGGGTGACATGGGACATCTCTGACTACAGCGCTCAGCAGTTCAGGGTGACCTATCTCACTGCAGAAGGGGACCGTGCTGAGGAAGCAGTAAGAATGGTCTGTATGAGTTTTGTTATTGGCTTCACAAGCTTCTTTAATAATTGCTAAGAAATTATATCTTCTTATATGAAAATTTTGTTGTAATTAGTAAAGGATCTGTGTTTGATGTTACTGTGAGCTTGAACCTCAAAGTTCTAATTTTACAGCACATGCTGCACCGCAGGCAACAGCAGTCAAATGTCAGATCAAGGCCCAATCACACAAATGTTTAATGAGCTCACAGTTCAAGAGGAGCTGGCTGTCTTTTTTTTCCTGTCCTTTTTTAAATCCATCCAAGTTGGGTTTTTTACTTTTAATTTTGTTTTTACTTCTAGGCATTCTTCTATCCTGAGATTGTGTTTTAATGACACTTAATTGTTTTTACAGTCTTAAGCAATTTTTTTTCCTTCAGCAATTTTACTCTCCTCTCCTCTCCTCTCCTCTCCTCTCCTCTCCTCTCCTCTCCTCTCCTCTCCTCTCCTTCCTCTCCTTCCTCTCCTCTCCTCTCCTCTCCTCTCCTCTCCTCTCCTCTCCTCTCCTCTCCTCTCCTCTCCTCTCCTCTCCTCTCCTCTCCTCTCCTCTCCTCTCCTCCTCTCCTCTCCTCTCCTCTCCTCTCCTCTCCTCTCCTCTCCTCTCCTCTCCTCTCCTCTCCTCTCCTCTCCTCTCCTCTCCTCTCCTCTCCTCTCCTCTCCTCTCCTCTCCTCTCCTCTCCTCTCCTCTCCTCTCCATTAAAATTCAAATGCAGAGTTTTCATACTTCTCATGAACCTGAACATGTCACAATAAGGACAGCACTTTTTAAATCTAAGTGCCTGAGAATATTTTTTATTTTTCCAATACCATGTGATGATCAAGATTAAACATGTCCTACACTGAAAAATTTCTGGTCATTAAGACTTTGGAAAATAATTGAAAAAATGAAGAGCACTGCATGTACCCTTTGGAGCAAACAAACCAAAACACAGACCCTCCCCTGCAAAAAAAAAGAAGCCTGAGCTCCATTATTTTAACACTTCACAATTTCTGAGATCCTTTCAGAATTCAGCTAGGCTAAGTGCCTTTTAAAAAAATTATTTTTAAATTGGGAAAACTTAGTATTGTAGTGCAGTATAGCAGTGCAGTATTGTAGTGTAGTAGTATTAGTGTTCCAGAAAATCTGTTATAAAATTTGTGGATGGCTCTAAGTAAGTATATTTAAAAAATATTCCCTAGCATTCTCCCTCTGTGTCTGCCACTTGAGTCACTTCTTTTCATAGGGCAGTTAAAATTTATTTTACTCTTTTGATATTTAGTAGCTGACATTTTTAGCCCTATATCAGGATATTTCAATAAAGATATTAAAAGGAGGATACTTTTTTCTAGGAAAATATGAATTTGTCTTTTCCCATTTCAGTTTTATTCATCTTTTATGTGACCCTGCTGGAAATGTACTTTTTTAACCACCTAATACAACTATGACCTGAAAACGAATTTTCAATGTAGTGGCGTCCTTTTGGACTAGGAAACATGCTCTATGATATTATGTCAACTATATGTTATTATACCATATAATAAAAGGGAAAACTTGCAAAGTATAATCACACAAATTGTACTATTCTTCTGAGATTAACTCAGATTTTCTGAAATTCTGATCCCAAATTCACTGTTTCACCTTTCTAGTTCAGTTGGGGGTATAAATGTCGTTCTGCTTTAGTATTCAATGACTACTATGTTAAAATGAAATTAAAACTGTAGGAAAGGTATTAAAATTGTGACTATTAAAATGATGTTACAGCTAACTCAAAAGTTCATTGAATAAAATTATAAAACTGTATGATTAGGTAGGTATCTTGGTTCTATTCTCACAAATTATTTAATTTTAAGTACACTCTCAAGCCTTATTATCTTTGGTCACAATTCAGCAAACAGATTAAACACATTTCATCTTTGAAATTTATCATGTGCATAAATACTTTACTGGAAAAGGATTTATGTAAGATTATGCTTAGAATTAGGCACATTTTAATTGAAGGAGTGTATTTTACCATGTTCAAGCACCTGAGAGGTGCACAACAGATGTCAATAAAACAACACAGATGTTCAGTTTTAGGGGAGAGTTTTTATGCTTAGTACATGTTTAAGGCAGAAACCAAAGTTTTTTTGGAATTTGGGCTTACATGTACTATAGCGTGACAGTTCTGTGGTGAGTACTTAAGTTTTTTGGCTCCGATTTCAGTGATATAAGTTTCAGTTACTCCTCCCTTTCCATAAAAATACTAATAAGCTTTATAATTCTTGATGCAATTGGCTGAAAATCAGGGACTAGAAAATGTAATAGAATACAGAGGGGTCAAGCTCTAAATTGCATGTGTGTTCTTGGGTGTGCTGTACATACTGGAAAGATCAATTTTCATTTTTTTCTTTAAAGCCAAAATTGTTTCTCACTGCTGAAAGCTATATTGATCTGTGGAAGATTATGCACATGTGGAGAGGAGAATTCTCAATGCTTGCATCCACTACTCTAAAAGCTAAAAAAATTTGTTGGATTGGATTTTTTCAGAAATTTAGTTTGTGTGTTTTGAATGCAAGTGTACGGAAGAGGAATGTGGAAATCTTTCAAGAACATTTATTAATGGATTAAGTTCAGTTTTGATCAAAGAATGAAGCACTTTGACGAGTCTCAGCACCTGGGTGAACTAGATAAATTTCTCTCTTTGTATCACTTGCCAAAACTAGAAGTAGTTTGAATGTATCCTGGAGTGTGCAAGTGGTGAGACCTTCCTTGAGCTCATGCTTCAAACCTTTGCCATCATCCCGTGCATCAGTCTTCTTTGAAGCAACAAAACCCTTTTAAAGACCTCCTTTCTGCTTTTCCCCCATGAATTTAAAGGGCTTATGCTTCTCTCAACTTCTTGCCAAATCCGTGTGGTTTCTGGCTCAGGTGACAGATTCACACAATGGACATGGGCCAGGGAATGTCCAAAATGTGACGATGGACCTTGGGACTTGCTTCCAACAGCATCACTTCAGAGCACAGATCTCTGCACAGGAAACATAGGACTAGTTTTTCTTTTTTACCATGCCCATGCCATGTGATGTAAGTGGCTCCCATACAGGCTTTGGAGGCTCTCTGAGAGTAAATTTTACTGGTGAGTTAAGCAATTGCAAAGCTTTGCTTGGCACTCCTGCCATCATTATTGTGATACTGACTTATGAAGCTCTGGCTAAAATACAACAATCTATTGAAGAGTTTTGGAACTAGCTGCTTATAGGGAAATCTTTCCCAGTGCTTAATTCAGCAGGCTGAAACATGTACTCTAGAACCAAAAACTGCCCAGAGAAATTTCTACAGCTGTCTACTACCATGTTTGGATTGGATTGGTTGGATTTTTCTGACAGATCTTCCAGGTTTCATGGCAATTTGGGTATTTGTGGGATGCCATCCTACTTCCTTTCCTAAATAGCCGCCTTCATTTGCTTGTCACCAGACCAGATGCAGACAAGAAAAACATTTTTTATTCCTGCTTGCTCAGTTCAATGCTTCCAGATCTCATAACCTGATTTCCCTTCCTCCTAGGGAAGGAGGATTTTTTGTCTCCAGAGAACAAAGCAATCAGCCTTTATCACTGAGCTTCAGAAAATCTAAATATGTCCAGAATAAATACATCAAGAGGATGTATTTTATCTATGCAGTGAAATAGTTTAAGTATTTCTGATCCAAACAATACCAGTGGGTTATGGACCTGTAGTGTCTCATAGGTTTAATATAAAACAGAACACTGTTTCCTATCTCATAGGAACATTTCCTTTATTATGTTTTGGTATAATGGTATATTGGATCTGTTAAAAGGGTAGATAGTCTTTAAATAAAATAAAATAGTGATTTTATTTTACTGTGGAGCATCGATAATATTTGAAAATGCAAGCTATTTAGCAATGCTAGTGGAATGTGTTGTCAGAGACCATGTAAGATAAAGTGGTTTGTCTCTAGTCATAAAGCTTGGTTGTTTCTGCATATTCTGACCCTGCAGGTAATGGTGCCCGGCAGACAAAACACTCTCCTGCTTCACCCTCTGCTGCCTGATACAGAATACAAAGTCACTGTAACCCCAGTCTATTCTGATGGGGAGGGAGTCAGTGTCTCAGCTCCGGGCAAAACTTGTAAGTACAAACTTTCTGCCTGCCTTTGGCCAGGATGTGCATGAATAAAGACTTACTTACTCTTTGTGGCCTTTTTTCCTTGGCTTTAGGAATGTATTTTAGTGTAAATGTGGGCTTATTTTGCGTAATTTATGTGACTTGAACTTTAAATTAATCTCAGTTGATTGATTTATAAACAATGGGTTTCTTCTAAAAGACAAGCTGTATTTTATTTTCAAATACTCTGAGTCTGCAGAAACTTGTTCAGTAATAGAACTGGCAAATGCTTGATAACCAGCCCACCAAGGGCAAGCCAACTAATACAGAAAAAAAGTAAACAAAGCCTGCTGAGATGGTATCAAACCAACCATTGTACTGTTAGATCTTCTTTTGTGTGAGATCATTGCTTTCTAAGGGTCATTAGAAATGCTGCTAAACTTTTTATAAAAAGTGATTGCATTATCTCCAGAGTTCTGACCAAGTACCAAAAGATTACTCAGCTGTCGCTTAAACTTCCTCTCTACTGTATATTGTAAAAAATCCTTTCATTATGCACTTGTAGTCATGATAGTATAATTTTATTGAAGTGTTCTCCTAATTTACATAATTTGTTTTAATTGAAGTGCTATTTATGCAGAGCCTTAAATCACTTGTAAATAAGTCCTTTGATTCCATTCTACAGAATTAAGTGTTCAAAAGAGCATGATTTATACATTAGTGCACTTGGATCGGAAGAAACTATTTAATGTATAATTATCTCTAAATTACCTTACATTTTTGGGAAACAAAAGTAAGATTTTTTTTAAAGAAATATAGGGACAAATTTTGGAATTAATTCAAAAATTCATTTGTTTGTTGACCAAAGTTTGTGGCTAATCCACTGAGTAATACAAAGGATGAATTTGATTAAGAGTTTCATCCTGATAATTTCACTTGTAAATCTGAGACTAATGGGTATCACACTCTTTTTATTTGCATATCTTGATTTTTCTGTATAAACTTGTATGAGATAAACTTGTAAAATCCCAGTTTGGTTTCTTTTCAGTGCCCCTGTCTGCTCCCAGGAATTTACGTGTCTCAGAGGAGTGGTACAACAGGTTACGTATCAGCTGGGATGCCCCACCTTCAGCAACAATGGGTTACAGAGTTGTCTACAAACCTGTCAACAGTGAGTTTTTAAACTGATTTTGTTTGGGTTATTTCTGACTGAACACCATCTTTCACTCAATTTTGTTCTTAAATTTATCAGTTGCAGCTACAGCCTTGAAAGTGTTATTAACTTTGGTGCTTCGTGTTTTTCAATATGAAAGTTTAATAATCACAGAATGATGCAGGTTGGAGAGGATCTCTGGAGATCATCTGGTCTTCCTCCCTGAACAAAACAGGACCAGCTTGGAACAGGTTTCAGTGGACCCTGGCCAGTTGAATTTATAATATCTCTAAGGACTGAGATTTTAAAACTGCTCTAAGCATCTCTCCCAGTTTTTGATTACTGTCACTGGCAGTGTCTTTGCTAATATACGATAAAAATTTCCTATGTTGCAAAATTTGTCTTTTTTCTCCTACATTTTCCTGTTTGCCTCTGAAGACATTCTGTCTGTAACTTCTCTGCCACCTTGCATGAGGTAGGTGTTGGCAGCAGCAGATTTCCCCTTAGACTTCCCATCCTAAGGCTGATTAATCCCAGCTCTCTCAGTCTGTGCTTTTTCATTTTATCATGACTATCTTTCAGAACCTGTCTGCTTTTTCCTGTCCCTCTCTTCTGCATTCTCCTGTTCTTCAGCTTCCCTCCCCTCTCAATAAAAGGTTTTCATTTCTTCTCAGACACTTGACATTTTATTCCTCGTCCATTTTGCATGTGCTGCATCCTTACCCGCCTGTACTTTGCAGCTATACCAGACATCCAGAATCCTGCAAATTTCTTTAGAAAAACAGGGTCCTCTATTGACAGCAAATCACAGATATGTGACCATTGAGAGACTAAAATACTGTCCAAAGACAATACTGCTGCCTGGTTTCTGAAGTGTATCCAGAACAGCTAGGGGAGGTGATGAAGGAGCTGTTTGTGATTCTGACTGGGGAAGTTTCATTATTTTCTATTTTCATTATCATTTTTGCACAATATTAAATGATGCTGTTGTATAAGAAGCCCTGAGTGAGTGTAGTGCTGGCTGGCATCTTCTGTCCCCCCTGCTGGTCCTGGCACACAATCAAACTGGGGAGATATTTGGCTGCCTCTTTAGAGCAGTAGTAAGTCACTGAAGCAGAACAAAAGGGTTTTAACAGATGCCAGTGTCTAGCTCAGCCTTAATGAATCCCACTGCTGAACTTCCCCAGTGTGTTTTTTGTGTCTTCTTTCCATGCAAGGATTGAGGAGAATGTCTTTGTATTTGTGTACAGTTAAAAAAATAAGGCATAAAAATAGTAACTTTATGAACACTTGTAATTTTTTCTAATTTAGTGGATGAGCAAATGATTTTCTAATTCATTTCATATTTTGCAGCTCCTGGTCCTGCATTGGAGACCTTTGTAGGGGATGATATTAATACTATTCTCATTCTGAATCTCCTCAGTGGAACGGAGTACAGTGTTAAAGTATTTGCTTCATACTCAACAGGCTTCAGTGATGCCCTGACAGGCATGGCCAAAACCTGTAAGAATGATTTCATGCTGCTCAGATCTCTGCAAGCTGATTTTCCTTACAACTCTGACTTTCTGCAGCTCCCTGAATAAATTTTCATGTGGAAGACTTTACTTTGTTTTCCTGAAATGAAACTCTCTCTTTCTATGAGACTCTTCCAGGCTTTTCAGTGCTCTGCTGGATGTTAGCAAGACAGAAATCATAAAGCAGATATAATTTATTAGCCAAAAATATATGTGCCTAGTAGTAGATGTAAATTTCCTTCATGAAAAGTCTATTTATTGTATTTTTATAGATCCATATATAAGATTATTTGCTCTTTATATAGCTAAAGCTAAATTTTCAATTAGATTTTGACAGAAATTCTGCTATTATTATGATACTTTTATACTTACTTGTAATAACTGAACTTTTAAGCAATGTAAATTATTTAGATTTAAGTAAATTGCCTAAAGTTCTAAACTTTTGTTTTTAAATTTCACTACTTTTAAAAATTCTTCTTTTAGATTTTCTTGATTTTTTTAAATCAGCTATGGACATTATTTGTTAAAAATGAATTGGGACTGATTTCACTGTAATAATTTTGTCATTTTTTTCTTGTATGTCTTATTAGAGGTATAAAACAGTTTTTTTTAAATTTAATTTTCAGTGTATTTGGGTGTGCCAAATTTGGATTCCTACCAAGTCCGCATGACAAGTCTGTGTGCTCAGTGGCAGCTCCATAGACATGCCACTGCTTACAGGGTGGTTATAGAGTCACTCGAGGGTAAGTTACTGAATCATTTGGTGTGCAGCTACAGCCTCATCCAGAGAATTAAATTGCATAGAAGTTGCATGCAGTTAGACCTGTAGACTGACTCCTGAAATACTGGAAATGATGGACAGAACAGAGGTGTGTGTACCCTGACAGTTTCAGAATAGAGTAGCATCCCTGTCCTATTATGTCAAACACGTTGATAGCTTGTGCATTTTATGTCAGAGACTTCGATCTATTGGTAGAAGAAAGGTGATTACCTGAGATTTTCGCTGCTGTGAGGAACAGAAGATGGATAAGGATGAACTGAATACATCAAAGTTTCTAAATACACCACCAGCAGTAGCTCTGTATGGTTAGGATAGACAGAAGAGGGCAGAAAGGCAGAAAAGCTCTGAATGAATCCAGACCATGCGCACAGAATCAGAACAATATCCCATTTTGTTTGTTCTCATTCTATTGATGCTTCTTTGTAGCTTATAGTAGTAATGTTATTCGTATGGATAAACATGACACCATGCTATGCAGTCACACAAGGAGTCTTGATGCTTTTAGCACAGTATATACAGAGGGTAAATTACAGCCTCTTCAGCCTCACTGGTTCTCAGGTGTGACCAGAAGACATTTTGTCACTGTTTGTGCAGACCAATTCTCTTATCCAAGCAGACATCGGTGGTCTTCTGACTGGCAGCAAATGAAAACCTTGGATAACTTGAGAGAAGTGCAGTTAATGGGCTGTGTTAAAGGTGTCATGGACAGTAACCCTGATCATGTGGCAAAAAGGCATGACCTTTCTGTGGAATGGCAAGTGGATGGTGATAAGGTTTATTTGAAGCCATGAAATACAGACAAGCTGTTCAGATAGCAGAGATCTTGGCTTGCCTGAGACAGCACAGACATCCCTCTCATCTGGGAGCTAGCCAACATCCTACTTTCTTCATATAAAACTGCCAGAATTGTTTTAACTGAGCTGAAAGCACCTAAATGCAAGCAGAACAACCCAGACTGTGAACAAATGTTTCTTATTAATATTTATCCTGAAGGGACTTGATTGTCAAATCAGGTGTGTGTCTGGTTCAGGCAGTGATCAAATATTTTTATACTAGTGTAACACCTGATAAGCATTGAATGATTGTTTGTCATTTTTTTATATACTCTGTAAAATATGAGATCAATTGCTTGTATTTCACTTCTTCCTGATGCAAATTTTAAATGGTGATAACATTTTTCTTCTTGTTAAAACGTGCCTTATGCTATTTCCAGTACCCAGCCTTTTTTCTATTGTCAATGTATCTTCCAATTCAGAATTTAGCAGAATCAGTTTTGGAACCCTGTAAATGCTATTCCTTAACCATCTTGCCAAGTGGCTACTAGTGAAAGCTGGAATATGATATCAATTCAGTCTCCTTTGTTGTGACCAAGCACATTACGTATGCTGAGAACCAGAGGCACAGACAAAGGATGCCATGGAATTACATAATGCAACAATTCCTAGTTAGACTCTCATAATTTAGGACCACATCCAAAGCCTGTTCATGACAGTGTTAGTGATTTTTATTGCCTTCAGTGCATGGGGCAAAATTAATCTTTTTTTCCCCGAAGATGTTTGACACATTCCTCAGCTCCTACTTAGTATGAATAATGAAATGCTAGAGACCTCTGCACAGAGGTCAATTTCCAAAAGTAAGGCAGCATGTAGTTTATTAACTTATGCCAACATCTTACCCTTCATGTACTGTCATGTACTCTTCTTATTTATGATTTAAATCACATTATTCAATAAAACAGTTTTCTTTTGTAATTCCAGATGGAAAAAAGCAAGAAGTAAATCTCGGTGGAGGGACACCTAGACATTGTTTCTTTGAGCTGATGCCTGGAACCAAGTATAAAGTCAGTGTTCATACCCAGCTCCAGGAGCTGGAGGGCCCTGCTGTGAGCATCACGGAGACAACGTGTGAGTAAAACAGAGGAAAGTTCAACCAGCAGCAATAATGCTCAATTGTATTTCTTGTGTTCTGCCCTTTGCCCACACATGTGCTATTCCTGCACAGTTTTCTTTAGCTGAGCTATAAATTTTTCAAGTACATTGTGACTCCTCCACAGATGTGCAGGATTCTTACACCACTGCTGTGAAGTAATTGTTAAGTCACGTTCAGCAGCTCTATTGGACTTCTAATGAGAAAGATACAGGGAGGGTGGTTTAGTTTTCTTCATAAAAAGTCCTACTATGGGATACTCTGAATATCTATTACTTTGGGGAAAAAATACTGAAAAATGGGCAAGCAGAGAAAGTTTTGTTCATGCAGCTCTTGTTATTTAGTAAAATTAACTAGTGTTTGAATAATTTACAGTTAAATGGGACCTCAAAACCCAATTTATTTAAGTATTTTGAAACAAACCAACCAACCAGACTTTTGAATTATTATTAGTAGTACTACAAGACAGGCAAAAAGGAAAAAATCCTTACAGCTGTTTATGAAGGCAAGATCCTGCTCTCATGAACTCAAAATACTGTGAAGTAAAACATGGGACTACTAGAATTAATATTTTATCTTTCTTTGAGCCCATTTCCAATCTCAGCATTATCTGCCTTCTCACAGTGTATTGCTCTACACCACAATACTGTTCCCTTTCTCTCAGGGTATAAAGTGTTTCTAATTTTCTTCTTTTTCTCCCACATTTATGGTTTCACTTAGGGAAAACCTGCACAGGTGCATGACTCCAATTCTTCCTAGTCCAGGGCTCATTCTCTGAGCAGCTAGCATAAAGCCAAGATTCTCCTGCTTTTTGAGGAGTTGTGTTTCGTGTGCTCTGCAGGTCAGGGAGCTAGGAGACATGAGGAAGAGCACACCTTGGCCCATATGTCCATTTGAGAATGATGGTTTCTGATAATTTGTGTAAACTGTTGTCTCACTTTTAAAAGGGAAACAGTCTTCAGGGTGACCTGCATCTCTTGGGTGCTGAGAGCAGCCTTTCAAGTCACCTTACAGGAGCTGTGACCCTTTCTTAATGGCTCTGGTTGTGGGTTGCTGTGGCCATAGAGGTCCTGGGCACTACTTCTGTGTAGGTGTTTCAGAGTCCCAGCCCTTTCTATTGCTGAAGCCACTGGGAAAACCCCCATGATCTGCAGTCGGATGTGGACATGTAGTGAATCCTGTTTGCACTGGTCTTCCCCAAATGTAGGCTCTTTTTCTCAGGTTGACATACCCAACACTCTCCATTGCCTACAAATCTAACTTAGGTGTTACAGCAAATAAGTTTAGACTTGGAGGACTGATGTTCTGAAACCTGTGGCTTCTTATGCTAAATGCATTGAATAAAAATGGGGAAAAAAACCCCTTGAATGAATGTGGAAGCTTTTCCTCCCACAGAGTTGTGGAAGTCAATGCATGTGCATTTTATCTCTGAGAGGTCAGCTGGGCTGTATTGAAAGGTGCAAAATAAAGCTGTTGTGTTCAGAAAAGCTTTAATTGGGTATTCACCTAGGTGTCTGCAAGGTTGAAATTCCAATGTCAGTTTTCAGGAGAAGAGTGAGGGACACTTTCAAAAACTAGTAAACAACTTCAGTAGAAGTTGCTGCAGGCAACAGAGCCACAGTCCTGTTAGAGCTGGGGTCAGAGCTGTGTTTCTGTCTGGAAGCATAACAAGATCTTTGAAAAAATTCAGAAAAGTCTTGATCAGCAGATCTGTGATCTGCTTTGACTGCAGGCACTGGCTTGCTTTTCCTCTCTGTCTTTGCATTTTGGACTAAGATCTTCTTCCTTCCAGAGTGACTAAAGACCTACTTTCTGTTACTGAGGACTTTTGTTGAGAAAAGGACACAGACCTTTTTCAAAACAAATAATGGATTTTAGGTCAAGAATAGTGATGGCACATGGTCTGCTATGCTGGAGGATCTCAAAAAGGGGCAGTTCCAATAGCAGTTCAGTTGTATTCTTTTATCATTCATACTGCACATACAGCCATCAATTGTTCTGCATTAGTAATATTGTCGTTCAGGTGACATTTCTTTTGTGCACTCACCACATTTATCTCCAGTTGCATAACTAGTGGATTAGGGATAATGAATTTTTTTCATGTAGAGATGAGTAGATAAATGCTGTTTATTAAAAATATTGGGCTTTTAAGTATGTTTGAATATTCCCTCTTTTATTCTCCAGTACCATTTCCTACTCAACCACCAACAACACCTTCAACACCACCTCCACCACCTACAATCCCACCTGCAAAAGAGGGTAAGTGCTACATGTGTGAGTTTCTAGTAATTTTAAAGTGTTGATGCAATGTTTTTCTGCTTCTGATGGTATTTTAGACCTGTGGGGAGAAGATCTCACAAGACATTTGCTGTAGAAACACTGTTAAGGCAGCTGGCCTAAATTTAATGAGCCAAAAATCTGACATCATTGTTGTACTTTTAAAATTTGCTGAAAGGCTGGTTAATATATGTGGCACTTCCTTTTTCCAAACCTCCTAAACCATACACATTTTGCAACTGAAGCAGACATCCTAGGATAATTAAACTTGAAAAGCAGGATTATTTTTAAGTATGTCTACTTTAGGTAATGTGAAAAGTATGGGCCATATTCAGACTCCCTTTAAATGCAGACTTCCTTTTATTATTATTTGAACGCGTCATATTTTGTACAGAGGCTTATAATATTTCTGTGAGAGGAGCATTATTGGTGGAGGCTGAGGATCAAATACGTCTGCTTGAAGTCTGTGGACCAAACTGACATGTATAAATTGAGAATTTAACCCACAAGCACAGGGAAAAAAGACCTTGTATGTGGGTGTGTTTAGAACTGCATAGGAGCAGATAATGAGGGGGTTTTGTTATCCAAGGAGTAATCAACAGAAAATAAAAATACAGGTTTGTATCTTCTTGTCCTATTCTCTGGATTTAGATGAAATATGAAGATGAAATGTGTTGAAAAACATAACTTTGGTTTGAGGCAGTTTACTTCTGACCCCAAGCAATAGACTTGGATTTCTGTGAAGTGTTGAAGGTTCCCAGTTCCCATGAAAGAGTGAGCAACTTCTGTGGGCAATGTTCAGCTCTTGCAGGCCATTTTGCATAAGAACATGCTGGAATCAGATGAGATGGGTGAAACCTGCATTGCTCCTGCACAGTGCAGTTGAAGTGCATTAGACACTGCAGACCTTAGTGTAACTTTATGAATGGATTTTCCCAGTAGGAACCTCCACAGTTGAAATTCTGTCATCTTGCTTACTGTGTCATGCTAGGAGTTGTCATTGTATAAGCTCATGTGTCACTTTACTTAAAAACCTAAATGAAAATAGAAATGATAAACCAGACTTTAAAGGACCGTTGAAGTGTGTTCTGTGATAGGATCTGTTGGTGCAGACAATTCTCCCTTGCAGAGCCCAGCTGGTTCTACACCTGCACTGAGGTCAATGCCAGCAGGTCTGTTGACTAAAGCTAACATTGAGCTAACATGTATTAGCTAATAATAAATAAGGGCTTTTCATGATGGTTGCATTTTTAAAGTGATTTCTGAGATTTTTTGAGTTGAGGCATTGCTCTAATTCCAAAATTCTTGCTTTCTTCCTCAGTGTGCAAAGCAGCCAAAGCTGATCTGGCATTCCTGGTGGATGGGTCATGGAGTATTGGAGATGACAATTTCAATAAGATAATTAACTTCCTTTATAGCACTGTTGGAGCTTTGGATAAGATTGGTCCTGATGGAACACAGGTAATCAATTTGTGCAGAGATGGAGGGTTCATGGACTTGACAGGGTATTTTAGACTAGACCAGAAGTGAAATGAATCAAGAAGTAACTGACATCATTTCACAGTTCAGTGAAAATATAAAATATGCTCTATGTCAGTATCTTTTTTCAGTATCTTTTTATGCACACCATATGTTGAAATTCTCAGTATAAATTTTCGTAGCATGAGGGCTAAGTATCATTTCAGTCTCCTCTAATTCAAATGAGATTTAAGTTTGTTCATGCTTTTGGTACTCATTGTAGTGTTTATTTATAAATAACCTAAAAATGGCATTGATAAGGAAAAATAAAGGTTCTGTTATTTTGAATCATACACTCTACAGAATCTACAGTGCTTCAAATAAAATTTGCAATGATTGTTCCATTCATGTATTTGTTTAGAGAGGTGCTCCAGAACATATTATTGGCAAATAAGTTACTGCTTTAAATGTTACCTGTATAATATGGGGTTAAGGATCTCATTGTAAATTAGTTTTAACTTGTCCAAACCCTGAAGAGTACTTAGTTTTTACTGTTTCTTGCTATACAGATATTTTTCCAGAATAGAATTAATGGTGCTTCAGAAACTTTGTCACAAGTTTAAACATAATAGCTCCTTTTAAATCAGGGCCATCACTTATGGAATATGAAGATCAATATATGCTTTGTGAGTTGTAGGGGCTTAGTGTACAGTATTGTAATACAGGGTCTTAACTCAGTAGTGTCACATTTGACAGAGGCAATATTTCAAAATATATTCCTGAATCTTTCTTGCTCCCTAGCTTAAGTTACTTATGTGCAGTTATTAATTCATGGAGACTGAACTAAGTCCCAGCAGTTCTGAGTATGTAACTGTACGCATGTGAGCAGCTGTAACCAGGATTTTGCTTTTGGGCTTGACTGAGAGTGCTTCTGCCAAAATGGGTATTACTGTTCTTATCCTGTTTGCTGCAAAATGAAACCAGAAAGTGTTAGATGGTTGCCAAAGTTGCAGAGTAAAATTGAACTTTATTTACTGAAAGCTTTTTTAAAGAGAAAAAAGTCTGGCTTCAATTTAAAGATGAAGCTAAATTACAAGATAAATCCTTGTTTTAAATGGTCAAATTCACTTACTTTTTGCTCACACAGTGGGTGGTGCTTTTGTAATGAACATCTTCTATGTGCACAGGTGGCAATAATTCAGTTTAGTGATGATCCCAGGACAGAATTTAAATTGAATGCATACAAAACAAAAGAGACTCTTCTTGAAGCTATTCAGCAAATAGCCTACAAAGGAGGAAATACAAAAACAGGTGAGAAAGGATGACATTGTAATTCAGATTTTTCCCCTGCTTCTCTAAGTGGTATTTCTTTCTCATTTGCTAAATGGTTTAATTAATCACTGCAAAACCAGTTATAGCATGCTGTCTCCACACTGCAGATGAAGGGTTGGGCTCTGAAATTAGAAAGTCTTTGTAATTTGTAGTTTACACACTTCAGCCCCTCCTGCTGCATGTTCACCCCACTGACCAACAGTGATAACAGGGATTGGGGGGCAGGGAGAGGGGAGGAGGGGTAAAGCAAATTAATTTGGGGGTAGTGGAAGGCGGAATGGGGAGTAATATGAAATCAGCTTGGCAAGTGAGCAGAAAAGTGATGAAGGGCAGAGGATGGGAGGCAGCTTGCAGGGCATGTAGAAAACTGGAGAGAGTGGAGCGTCTGTTTGGGTATAAGCCAGGACAGTTAAGCCTCTGTGGGATGTTTAAGACTGGGATGGGGAAGGATGTTTGTTAAGGTTGCATTTTAATTTATCCCTTAAAATAGCTTGCTGATATAAAGAAATTATAGATGAGGGTTGAAAGGGTTAAAATCTGTTTTAGTTGGAAACTGTATGTTTTATTATTTTCAGACTTCACAGAAATTTCTTGCAGCTGTTGCATTGCATCCCCTTTCAGCATTATCAAAAAAATTTTCCATTTACTACAATGACATTCTCAATTGTTAATGTAGACAGTGCTCTACAATCCAGAACAGGAAAGTTTTGCTATCTCTAACCCATCCAGCAGCTAAATACCACACAGTGCTCACTGACTGCCTACCCCTAGCCCTGGTGGGATGGGGAGGGGAATCAGAAAAGGGTAAAGCCTGTGGGCTGAGACAACAGTTTCATGATTGAAATAAAGTAAAATACAATGATAGAAATAGTAATAAAAAGGTGTATAACAAATAGAGGGAGAGAAACCCCAAGAATAAGAGATGATGCTCAGTATGGTTGTTCACCACTGATGGCCAGCCCATTCCGGGGGGATTGGCCCCTCCTGGCCAACTGCCCAAGTTTATACCCGGGGCAGGATGTTCTACAGCATGGAGTATCCCTTTGGCCAGTTTGGGGCAGCTGTCCTGTGTACACTCTCCTCCAGTCCTCTTGTGCAGCTGCTCAGGGGCAGAGAGTGAGACACTGAAAAGTGCTTGATTCAGGGTAAGCACAGCTTAGCAACAACCAAAACATCATTATCAACATTAGCCTCAATGGAGTCCAAAACTCAGCTCTGTACCAGCAATAAAGAGGGAAATTGAGCCTACCCAGCTGAACCCAGGACACCCACACAAATCATGTTCATGATCTTCCCCTTCTGGATTGAAAAACAGAGGGCCAAAGCTGTCGGAACTTGAAACATTATGGTCAAAATCAAACTTTTCTAAATCTTGATTTTTAACAAATACAGAATGAATAAATTGACAGACTACTGAGGACACAACAGATTTCTCTTTTTATGTATGTATAACATGCGATATGAGAAGCCAATAAAAATGGGATTTGTATCATGTCAATTTCAATTTTTGTGTTGCAGGCAAAGCCATTAAACATGCACGAGAAATGTTATTTACAGGAGATGCAGGCATGAGAAGGGGCATTCCAAAGGTCTTGGTTGTCATCACTGATGGGCGATCACAGGATGATGTGAACAAAGTCTCCAGAGAAATGCAACTAGATGGTAAATTGTGTGGTTTTAAAAACAACTCACATTTTCTTTTTTTTGCCTTAATTGCATCTAAATGTGGGCATGAGGTAAGGATAGCCTTTGCTCCAGTTTTAAAGAAAACGGCAATTGCTGAGAAACACAGAATACCACTAGGATATGATTAGATTCTCGGTATTTTGAGTGATTAATTGAATTATTTTTCATTTTGGCAGCAGTGCTAAAATTATGTATTACTTAATGGAATAGCTCCCAGAATGAAGAAGTTGGGGAATATGATCCTGAGAATCTGGATTATCATCTATAAAGTGTAGTCTAGTGGTTATGAGGGAATTGAACTATTTTGTTTTCTACACAAAAGGTCCATTGAAAATTCTTATACTGTTTCTGACCTGCTCTCATGTTACACAAATTACCTCTAGGAATTTCTTTAAAGCTTCAATTTTAGAGCTTTAAGCAGCCACACCATATTGTGAGTCTAAGCCTAAGAACTGGATTAATTGTTGTAGAAGTTTGTACCAAAACCAAAAGGGCACAGTGTGCCACTTGGCACAAAACCAAGGGATGGAAGAAAAAAGCTGTCTTCCTTTTAATGTGAGGTGACATGAAGAGAAATTACATTTGTGCCTTTCATTTGCTTTTAGCTTTGACAGCCATGAAGTTCCCAGTGTAGGTCACTGATTTCTGAAACCAAATGTAATTGTCCACCTTGGCTGCCTCCTTGTTTTGTTGCTAGATGCTGAGTGTAAGGGCTTCATCAATAAAGCAGATCACAAAATAGTGGGTTTGCATGACCTGTTTTAAGTAGCAGTTAAGAAAACTGCGTATTTGTGAATAAACTGGAGTTTGTGTCTAAGCTGAACAGAAAATGTTAATCTCTCAGGTAAGTCTTGCATTGTTAGCTGCTGCACTGGGAATGGCCTCCAGAGAAGATGGGACTCTGTGAGGGTTCGGTTGCTGGGATGCAGCACACAAATTCCCCTCTCCCATTTACCCTGGAGGAGGCTCCAGATAGGTTGGAGCAGGCACTGATGGGCCTCTGTGATGGAGAGGCCCAAAGAGGTGCTGATCTTGGATGAGACGTGAAGATTTTGCTATAATGTATTAAGTCAAAGTTTTGTTTTGCTTAAAGCTCTGCAGAAGGGGATGAATGCCCCTGGTCCTTATTCAAACTTAAAGATAATATTGCTTGACTGGAATAAATTTGTGACTGAGCCATGCTAGAACAATATATCCATTAACTATATTCAGCCTGATGTAGAGGGGTTTTTCCTTCATCTCTTATGGAACGGCAAACATTGAAAACCTTATGGCTCTTTTGTTGCTCCTGAAACATGTAGGGTACAGTTTCCATTTGATTTAAATCCTTTAAGTCAGGCTCATATTTTGAAAAATATTAATGCTAAATATATAGAACAGATGCAACCAGGGCAGCTAAATTGCTGATGAAATGAGAATGCATTTATTTCAGTGTTCTCTTATGAGGCAGCTGTGCCTTGAAATAATACATGTACTAACACATGGCACAGAAAAAATCTGTAAAGAACCTGCAGGAAATTAATTTCTCTACTTTTTATTTGTTCTGTACTTGATACATGGATATTTTTGTGTAATAGAGTATAGCATTAAATTTAAAAAGTATTTAAATGTATGCTAAAACTTTGAACTACTGAGTGGTCATATATCTTCAAGAAAACACTTAAGGTGTAACTTTAACTAATTAAATATAAATAGCCAGAAGAAATATTTCACAGAGAATGTTTTGCTTCTATTTTAGATTACATAAGTGAATTTTCTCATGCTATAGGGTAATAATTAAATGTCCAAGTTGGTGTTTAATCAGGAAAGGAGTCAGTGCAAATACAGTTGTGTTCATATTGTATTTCCACTCTCAAAATGAATGACTCACAGGAGTGTTCTTTTTTGTTTTACAGGGTTTACCTTTTTTGCTATTGGAGTGGCTGATGCTGACTATTCAGAGTTAGTTAATATTGGCAGCAAGCCCAGTGAAAGACATGTCTTCTTCGTGGATGACTTTGATGCCTTTACAAAGATTGAAGATGAGCTGATCACATTTGTTTGTGAAACTGCATCAGCAAGTTAGCCATTTTGATTTATGTTTGTTTCTAAAATCACTGTAAATACTGGGGAGATTGTAACTGTTAATTTCCTATTGAGACAAATTCTTGATCTTTTTAATATAATTTACTGCTGACTTTATAATTCTAATGTATTTCCGCAGAAGATAAGGGAAATGAAGGTTTTATGACTTCACAATAATTAATGGTTGTTTCTATAAAGCCAGAATACAGCCACTGGTTGTCAAAAACTCATTTCAGATGTTGTTGACATTTCAGAATCATAAAAGATAATTATATTTTATTTTCTATGCTACTTTACCCCTCTGTAAGAGTATTGCTAGCTGCATTCTTTCTTATTCAAGTCACATGGTTAATTTATTAATAGAGACCCAATCATTAACATTTTTGTTATGAAAGTAGACGAGTTGTAGCCTAAGGAAAAGCATAAAACACACTCCAATTCTGAAATCTGTGAGAAAGTCACACTTCCATCTCTTTATGAAAATTAAGTAACAGACATTCCAGAGCAACACTTAATGATTATTGGTCAGTAATTCACATGTGCCCACAATGTATTTCCTTGTGTATAAGCCAGGAAGCAGGCACTGTGTGGCTGATGTGAACTATTTGTGATTGTAAGGAGTCCTTGTGCACAGGGCTGTGAGTTATCATGAGACTCTGAATTGTCAGAGCTGGCAAAGCTAAAAGGATGTTACTTGTGAGCCACCAGTTCTGAGATTTTGACCATGAGCTCTACTTTCAATGGCAGAGAGAATGTTAAACACTGACAATTCTCAACAGTATCCTTTATGGGTCACTTGTGCTTGTTTTCTAAATGTGATCTTCAAATGTGAGTATCCTGGGGTGTCCTACTTGGTTGATATGCTGCTTTAGGCTTGTTGATTTCCCAGGGCAACTTTCCTGAAATATATTAGTGACCTTTCTTCCCTGCCAAAAGAAATGTATAAATCAGATTTGCAGCTATTAAAAATGTGAGTACACATCTTAGGGATTGTTCTGGTTTCTCTTCCTCATGGAAACTATTGTGGAGTTTGAAAAGGCACAGAGAATGTCAGCTGCAGTGCTTGAACTTGAGATAGGTTAGGCTGAAAAAGCTCACAGAGAATTAGGGAACACTTGGTTAAATTCCCATATAAGACATACTTTATTTTATGCTACAGGCAATGAGTTTGTTGCTTTTTTTCCCAACAAATTTGAAATTGCTGAAGAGGTTGTGAATGCAGGTTTATAAGGAGAATTAGACAAATTAATGGACAAGAAATCCATACAAATATATTATATAGAGCACACAGGGAGCACCCCTTAATATCTTTGCTACCTTGAGGATCCTGAGCAGCATCGACAGAATGGAGTAGGAAGTGCCCAGGTTTGCCTGTCCTCCCTACCCAGCCTCTCCTTTTGCTGCTCTTGGGGTAGAGTGCTGAGTTTAAGTCTAATTGCATGATTGTTCTGACTCAGTGGGACATCTCTTGTATTCTTAAATATATCTTTTTTTCCTTTCCAGCCTGCCCACTTGTAGTTAAAGATGGCAATAATTTTGCAGGTACAGTATTTTTGTGTTCATTTTTGTTTCTGATTTATGGAATAATTTTCATTAGATTATTTTCGCAGTATTAGGCAATACATTTCCCTTCATGCTAACAGGCAATGAAACTCTTAGATACAATTGGCAATTTCTTTTTTTATATCCTCTGATGCAGTATTAATTTAAATTAATAAAACATGCCTTTTGATATCTTCCAGGATTTAAAATGATGGAAATGTTTGGTTTGGTTGAAAAGGAGTTTTCATCTGTCGAAGGGGTTTCCATGGAACCTGGTACATTCAATGTTTTCCCATGTTACAGACTACACAAGGATGCCTTGGTATCCCAGCCTACCAAGTATGTATTCACATATAAATACTCAAAAACCACATGAAGATAATTTTCTAGTGCAGGCAATTATTCATTTCAGGGACTCATATTTTTAAGTCAGAAGAGCAGAGGTGCTAATGATCTGTGATATACTGATGAATAGGAAAACTCTTTGGTGCTCTGACCCTTCAATCAGTTTAATTCAAAAATAACAATTGTAGGTAAAAGTAGGTAAGCCCACTGGCTATTTTGGTTTTCCAACGAGGCTGTTTCAGGCTGGTGTCTGTGTAACACCTGGCAATTTCATGCAGGCCCATGTCTGGGCAGATTCCAGTCTGCAGCACTTTGTGAAGAGTGCCTCTGGAATGCAGGTTGAAGTCTCAGAGAGTTCAGCATGTCCTTGAAGCAAGGGTCAGAATGAGAACCTGCTTCAGCTCTTCCTCAGCCATTTCTACTGCAGTCTGTGTCCAGCCACTGGTTACAAGGGAAGATTAACACCCTTATGTGGAAGTGACTCTGTGTGAGCCCCATCCAGTACCTGCCTGGGAGAGAGGCAGGACATCTTTCAGTCACAGGGACTGTGTCTTGGGAGGGTTATAGAGGAGGCCATGAAGAATCCCCTGACTGAACTTTTACAGTCATTCCTCAGAGAGGAAATGATGGAAACCTTTTTCTTGTATAAACAGTGTCTGTGTTGTGTTGGGTTCCTCTCAGTCCAGACCCCACTCCATTTTAAGTAGCTCCAGAGAGAAGCAGTGGCTCTGATGAATTACATGTGGGAAAATTAATGAAAAATATTATTTATCTAAGATAAATAACAGAGAAAAACAGTGGGAAATTGAAGGTTTATATTGGGTATAATCAGAGTGTGTGATTATCCTGTTGTGTCCCAGTTGGAGATGTACTTCTTGGTGCTGTTTCCCATTCTCCTTGTTTTGTTTCCTCCTGGGCCTTGATGGACTGAAATGCCAAGGGATTAATATTTCTCACTTTTTTCCCTTTCTGCTTCTTTCTAATTTGATCTGCTGCCTTTATATGCTATTCTCTAGCTGCCACCCCAGCCCAGTCTTACTGCTTCATTAGACTTTCACTCCTTTTCATGGTTCAGAGAACACCTTTCTCTTGATGATCCACAGGTATGTCTGAAAAATACCACTTGGCTTTGTCACTTCATCTGTGCACTGAATGCCATTAAATTTATTCTCCTTTTTGACTTCTGTATCCCCAAACCTTGCATTTAACCCACCCTGCTTATTGAATTGGCTTTCATACTGCACAACGGACACACTGTAAAGGCTTTTTTCTTTTATCTGTTGAGTTCCCCCTCTTTCTCTATGGGCAGGGTAACATCACATCTGATAATCTACTGGCAGTGTGCAGAATATATGGATGATATATCATGTTAAATCTCTTTTCAACATGATTCATACTATGTGCCAGAAACACTTGAAAATAAATTGCTTTAATAACTCTTGAGACTTCTTTCAGATTCCCTTACTATGGTTTTAAGGAATCAGACTAATTAACATTTAACATACAGTCAATCATCTTAGACGCTTACCAAATGTTTCACTTTGTGGTTTGACAGCAAAACATTAAATTCAACTTGAAGAAATAATGGATTTTTGGAAATGACATAAAATAAAGTACTTCTATATCACAAACTTCCTCTCTCTTCTGCATAAATTCTAGGAACCATATTGTATTTCAGTATGTGATTTGTTCTGACTTCACTATCTTTTGTATTGGCTTTGAAATGTATAAACTCCATTCTCTATATTTTATAAAGCTTCCTATAACAGTTTTGTCACTCCTAATTTTAATCAATTTATAGTGGTTTAATGACAAAGGACATGTCTATTGAGACTGGTCTTCCAAACAATTTCCATTTTCTCCTAAATCGAACAATTTCAAAGGTTTTGAGAGTTAAAAGCTTTAAATATAATTTATTTCAGCTTTGCTTCCTGACCTCCGATTTGATCTTCAAATTATAAAAAAAAAAGTTAAATTTTACAGTCAATTTTGTAAATTTCAGGGGAGACAATAACTTCTACTTTCTTCATACACATTCTTTCAGAGTTATCAAGTGAGTAGATTTTATAGACACTTATATCGCTTCTCAGTCTTGATTTATAAGGGAATATACAGAGTAATAGAAAGCATGCTCTGCAAAATTCTGATGAGTAAATCACCAGATGAAGTGTTGTTCCAGTTTTAAAGACTGATTATTTCTTTCACAGGTATTTGCATCCTGAAGGTCTCCCTTCTGATTACACCATCACGTTTCTCTTTCGGGTACTGCCGGACACGCCACAGGAGCCCTTTGCTCTGTGGGAGATTTTGAACGAAGCGTATGAACCACTGGTTGGAGTTATTTTAGATAGTATGTGTTTTCTGTTTTATCAGTGATTTTAACTGTACAAATGATTAATTCTGTGTCTAATTTTATTATTGCCAGTGTTTCAATCTGCTACTAGAACAACCACCTGAATCTGGCAGGGAGTAATCTCTAATGCATGGATTTTAGATTCAATTTAACTGAGCTTAATTTGGAGTTAGAGTCAAATTTTGAGTTAACTCCTTTAAACTAGATTCCAAGGATCTATACTAGATGCAATTTGATGTGAGGTACTCATCTGCTTTTAAGATTCCCAGTGCTTTGAATCTGATTCTGATCAAATCTGTCTTGATGTAAGCCAGTGGTACAGGGAACATATGTAGAGGAAATGCAGTCTGGTGAAAAGAAGAGTAAGGACCACAGATATGAACTCTTGATGGCTCTTCATTTCTGCTTGGTTTTACTTTCACAATTGTGAAGCAGGGATTATAATTTACAAGGTTTTACTGTTGAGAGGATGAAGCTACTGTGATGCCTGTTCTTGATAGCTGGCAGTTTGTCAGCTTGGAATAGGTGGGAATTAGGCATTGAAGAAGGGTTTTTCTTGTCCAGCTCTCACAGAGAATGAATGTGAGAGTAAAACCAGGTAGACATGGGTGAGGTGGACTCAGAACTGCTGGTCCATCCTTCCTGTCAAACCAGGAAAGAGAATTTCTCTGACGTAATTTGTTACATGCAGGTCAGTGTGTTGCTTATGAATGTGTTTTACTAACATTTGAGCTGTCATCTTTGGTGTGCTTTGTCAAATGTAAATTGACTTTTTCAATTATTGTATCAGGACTTTTTTTTAACACGGAGGCCCTTAATTTTGATCTCACACAGATGGTGGAAAAACTCTGACTTTCTTTAACTATGACTACAAAGGAGATTTTCAGACTGTAACTTTTGAAGGTCCTGAAATAAGGAAGATATTTTATGGGAGTTTTCATAAGGTTAGTAACAACAATAGGGGAAAAAAGCACTCTGAATAAAATCTTATGAGTTTTTTGTGTTTCAAAATCATGTTTCATGAGGTCAATTACTGCCAAAAATGTATTTTGTAACACCTACTTTATTGTCATACATCTCTTTGCAGAATTAGATTAACATTAAACAAATTATAGTTTTTACCATGAAGCTGATGTGTTAAATTTTCATCTCATACTTTTGCCTGCGTTTTAGAGTTCATTTAAAAATACATATCTTGAAAAGTAATTTAGAAATAAATCAGCTTTTCCTTTTAAGATTTGGATTGGCAGTGTCATTCAAAATAAAATTTCCAGTAAAAAAATCATTTTTTCATCAGCTGTAATTTTAAAATACATTTTAAGAGCTATGCCATGTTGAACTTTCTTTTGTTATTTGAGAACTTTTAACATTCTTTCTGAAACCAGGTGAAGCAGCACTGGGATTGTAGCACATATTCATTGTAGAGGGTAATTTTGTCATTGACTTTTTTCCTGATGTTTGGATCTTTCCTAAACAAAACAAACAAACAAAAGCCCTGAGTGTTTGCTCATGACAGGATATTTGTAGTTAGTCCTCCCTACTGGGAATGTCTCTGCTGCACAGTGAGGGACAAGAGAGTGTGATCAAGGCAGAAGGAAAGAATTTGGTTATTGTGCTCTGCTTTCCATACTGCATTTGATGTGATTTGATTTTTTCAGTGTAAAAACTTCACTATGGCAGGTTTTGCTGTCAATGTATAATTTACAAACTAAATTTTGGCTTCTGTATGTGGCTGGCTATAATGTCTGTAATGGTGAAATCCAATGCTCTATACAACGAATGGCCACAAAAATCAAAGGTTCTGTGGGATCTGAGTAGTAAATGAACATTGTGTAGATCTTCTGTTGGGACAAATTATTTATTTATTGACTAAATTATTTAAGTTGCCAATTTCTTTGCAGATGTTCCAGAAGTAGAAAAATAAACTAAATTCATTCAACAGTTTACAATCATAGAATAATTGAGGTTGGAAGGGACCTCTAGAGGTCATCTAGGTTATTTGCTTTGGAATATTCTTGGAGTTTCATTAGCGAGCATGGAGTTAGGAGATCAATTAAAAAATGCCCCCCTTTTCCCAAGGAAGGAACACATTTATCTCATGGGCTCCTTTGTGTGTTAAAGCATCTTCTCTTTTGCTCAGCTGCATGTTGTTATCAGCAAGACCACGGCCAAGATAATTATTGACTGCAAGGAAGTGGGTGAGAAGACCATTAATGCAGCAGGGAATATTAGTTCTGATGGCATAGAAGTGCTGGGGAGGATGGTGAGATCCAGGGGACCAAGGGACAATTCTGCACCGGTGAGTGGAACAGAACATCTCTTTCCAACACTTAAAATATCCTAAAAAACAAATGTTTTGGAACTTTGCAGTTGGTTTTAACTTTAAGCCAAGTGAATTCATTTTAAACAGTAAAGACCCAGCATTTCAAAAATTCTGCAAAAGCCTGTAGTAGTTGTCAACATGGGCAAAATCTGGTTTTTATTATTTTAATAAATGAAATAATAAGATTGTTATTGTTGAAATTTTATTCTCAAAAATATATGTAAACACAGTTGATACATTCAGATATTACTTGTGTTCCAAAAATAATTACATAGAGTAATATAATGTATAACCCCTTTGCCTGGTATTGTTTAAACTTTGGTTTTTAAATTTTTTTGTAACTATTCCCCATGTCTGTTATTCCTCTGATTCTTTGTCTGCCCCTTAATTCACTGTCTGTTCACTAAAAAATTCAGCTGGTTTGGCACAGGCTGTCCCCAAAAGCTCCCATCTAAGTATACCTGGCTTACTTAGCTCTTTTATAATACAGGACATTTTAAGAGAGAAAAGTCTCCCCTCTCCCCCAGTTTAAGTGCTCATTCATTCCTCTGAAATTACTCTTCTAGAAGCAGTAATTGATTATTCTTTCTGCTTGACAACCAATGCATATCTTTCAGTTTTGTTTTGTTTTGTTTGGGGAATTTTGAGTTTTTTGTGCATGGTAGTGTTTGCTAATTTTCCTTGAACTTTCTTGACCCTAGAATGAGTTTAGCAGAGAATGTGAACCTTGAACCAAGGATTGACTTGAATAGGAATGAGGTTTCAAATATGTATTTACTTGTTAGTATGTGAAAATACTCTTGTTTAGCAAAAAATAAGCCCTCAGAATATGTCTCTGTATGAAAAGAAAGAGCTTTTAGGGCCCAAATTGATGGATAATAATTATATGAAGCCTGGAAAGACAATTACACAGAGAAACCTTTGTAGGCACATTCCATAGAAACAGAAAAAGGCAGACTTAGGAAATCTTGGAATTAGAGAAGCCTTTGTAAAGAAGTGGAAAGAAATGTGACTTTTGTTAGAACCCAGGAATCTATTAAAAAAAAAAAAAAATCAGACTGCCCACTCACTGAAAAATTTGATTTTGTTCAAATGAACTGTAAAGCTGATGTAAGATTAGAAATGTGTAGATGAAGATGAAAATTCTTTAGTAGGGTAAAGCTGTCTTCTGGTATTACCATATATACGAAATTTGAAACAAATCAAGAAAGCACCCAAATGCCATCCTCTGAAGTCTCCATTCTGCACAATTCATTAATATTGAGCAGTACTTCTTTAAATAGTCACATTTAGGACACAGATGAGATGGTTTCCTACTCTAAAAGACATCAAAGGAATCTAGTAGGAGGCAGGATAGAGGTTCTCAGAACACCTACTAGATTAGTAGATCTCTTAGTTTTAGACATGCTTATTACATACAGTAAAAATAAGCAGACAGTTTGGAACAAAATTGTGGATGTTTTGTTCTAATTGTATTCACATGGAACAGTTTAACATTCTTGGAATATTTTTAGTGTATTTTAAAGATAAATCAATACAGAGCAGTCATTTGAATTTTGCCAGACATTTCAATTTTGAGGAAATATAATTGTACCAGAGGTTTTTTTCCCATCAATACATACAGTGTGCAATGGTAAAATGAACAGGCAGGATAGATAGATAGATAGATAGATAGATAGATAGACAGACAGATAGACAGATTGATCAAACAGGGGATTAGGCTCAAGGTGCCAAACCCTTTTAACACTCCTGAATGAGTCATCTCAGGATTGTATTGTAGCCTGAGCAGTGAAACCTGACTGGGACCAGCAGCATGTAATGTTTTCTATTCCTTCAGTGAGATTTAATGAAAAATCCAACTTTAAAACATTGTCTACAATTCACAGACCTCGTCTTTATTGATGTTTCCTCCTCTTTGAAGCTTGTTTGCTTGCATGCATGTGTACTGTTAATAGTATTGTCTAAGGTGGTCTGTTGAGAAATTTGCAGAGCTGTAGCCTGGTTAGATGAGGATTTTTCCACCTTACTGATTCAGCTTGTGGGGCTGGATATTTAGAAAGCAAAATCACTATAAATGCATAGGCTTATGAATAAATGTTTAAGAGTAGCAAAGAAAGCTTTGTTTTGGGTTTTAGCTTGGGTCAGAGCAACCCACATAATGGTTTTGAAAAAGAATACTGAGTCATCCAACATTTGGTTGGTGAATACAGCATTTCATAAAATGTCTGTTTGGTCTTTAATTTACACCAACATACTTTATTCCTGTTGTCCAGATTGCCTAGTCCAGACAAAATGAATACATGTACATACCTATCTATAAATTTTGTCCTACCATTGATCAGGATAACAGAATAGCTCGGGATGGACTGAGTTATGGAAAAAAATGGCAATACAACTTCTGAACCTAAGGTGCTCTCTACAGAACCAGCTCTGGTGCTGCTGCACCCCATTTCTGGGATAAGTGATTTGCTTAAGAGCAATATCATGCAAATGCTCATGTGTTCTGTGCCGCAGAGCAGTGTGTACCTGCACTTCTGTCTGCTGCTGCACTATGAGGCCTCCTGGAGACAGGAGCCTAGGGATGAGCAGCAAAGAGGGACACTAAGTGGCTCCCCATGCAGCCCCAGCTTCCATTTGACACAGACATGGGCACAGACTTGTTGGACTCAGGGTGAATCTCCATGGAGCCAAACTCAGAGTCCAGATGCTGCATCCACGCTGCACTTCAGCTGTCTGAGGTGTTTTGTGTGGTGCCAGCTCATTGTGTCTGCATCTGCAGTACAGCAAACCCACAAACCAGCTAATCTGCTGGCAGGTGAGGAGAATGTCTATTTATATGAAAGTATGCCTTTATTTAAAATATAATATTTGACTTTTAAAAGGAAAAAAAATGAGGCAAAACCAAAGGTGCACATATGTAGTTAATTTTAACAGCTTTAGAAGCAATGCAGTCATAAGAAAATTTTAAAATTAATTCCTCTGTTCTGATCTTAAAATAACGCCACTGAAAATAATGGGAACAAACCCAGCATTCTGTCTCTAGCAGTTCCTCAAATTTTTTAACATGTGGGGTTAATTTAATGGGATGTTCTGTTCCATACCATTCCCTATCCAGTATGCACATAAACAAGGCATGGAAAAAGAATAGAAATAGTAACAGAAGAAAGCTTCATCTCTGTATACCCCTTTATTCAGTGAGGGCTGTAAAGGAGATAATTGGTTTCACCATTGAATCCTATTTAGTATATTGTTTCTGAGTATCAAGCTGCCACTATTTTTAGCATATGTGTGTGTTCTTGCAGATTAAATTCTTGTCCAAACCATGTTCCCAGACCTGTGATGGGAATTTTCTTTTTTGCCCAATATTGTCACGTGGTGAGCAAGCTTTTCCCCATTCTTAAGCTATTATTGCCTGGGGATAATATGGATAAGAGAGGGCATATTCTAAAATAAAATTAAACTGGAAAAAAAGAGAAATATTATTTGTGGCTCAGCTCCAGTGTAAGTAATGGTCTACAGAAGACCTTGTCCCAGATAAAATCTGAAGAGCAGACCAGAGGAGTTAAGAGGAGTTATTCAGAGAAGTTAAACTCTCTTTTGCCTGACTCTTGATGTCTTTTTTGCTATAAAAAGATACTGGAATACACCATTGGGCAAAATAAGGAATTTAAGCAAGGAATGGGGGAAAATTCAAAAAATGCATGCAGCATTTAACCTTGAACAGTTTTGCTCAATTCATGTAATGTCTGATAGTTCAGATGAGTTGGTTGGACACACATTTGGAAGAAGCAGTGGATTTTCCATTTAAATGTGGTATTTGTGGCTTGCTGCTCGAAGTCAAAAGCCTTTGTCTAATCTGAGTGCTTGAATCAAGTTGGCTTTGCTTGCTGCTGGCTCCATTTTGCACTGATCTTACCTCTAACAGTCTTACTGTACATCACCTTTGTTTTGAAACAGCTGCAGTTACAGATGTTTGACATTATTTGTGCTACCTCGTGGGCCAATCGAGACAAATGCTGTGAACTCCCTGGCCTGGTAAGAAAGCTCTTTCAATAAGTGTAGAATTTACCTTTTATTTTTTACTTTGTTGAGACAAATGTTTTATTGGGAATGGATGCTTAAAAGTTTTTGTAAAAGCCCATCTCTGCTTGGTTTACTTGTCCTATTGAAAGTCAATTAGATGTATTTTTCTAAATCAAGTGGATGCTTTTGAGTACTGTCTTAGACTGTACTAAATACTATGTCTTAGACTGATAAAATACCTAGCTTTTGAAGTTCTCCACATCATTCTTCTCCTATCTTAACCTTTTCATAGAGAGATGAGGAAAATTGCCCTGCCCTTCCTCATGCCTGCTCCTGTTCAGAAGCCAACAAGGGTCCCCTTGGACCTCCTGGACCACCGGTAAGGTTTTATTCAGCTTTGTCGTGAACTGTACCAAATAGCCGACTGGCCACCTTTATTAGTCTATACTGTGAATATACTGCCATTCTATGATTAATAAGGTTAAATTACACTTTTAAGTGCTGGTAAAGAGATAAAATTCTATTCAGTTTATAATGAAGATGCTATGAATTATATAAAGAAGGATTATGCTGAAACAGTTGTGGTATTCTTTAGACCTGGAACCCTTTTATCTGTCTGTAGCATTAGATACCTCATAGGTAGTGCCATTTATTTTCAAATTTTTAATCGCCAGTCTACTCTAGCAGATGTGTATTAAATATAGCTTGGAATTAAGATTTCTGAAATGCTCAGTTTACAGAATTCTTATCAATTAAAGATATGGAACATGACAATGCCACTTGTGTAGTATGTGATGAAAGAAGACTTTTCTGTCTTAAAAGCCCTACCTAAGTAAAATATTTATTGGAAAGTAGAACTGGAAGTACAGGTTCTTCTGAGAGTTCTTAAAGGCAGAGAGGTATCCAAGAGCTGTGAAGGGAAGAAATAATGAAATAATCTGCCTTTGTGGAAAGCTGAATTTAATTTTTTTTAACTTTCCAGTGAATAATGTAATGTACATTGTTACAACTTTTACATATGCTTAGTGGTGTCATTTTGATGGCAATCATTAAGAGTTTGCTGTGTAGGTGTTAAGTGTGTGTCTAAGTTCCTTGTATGGAACTAGATAGCCTCTTGCAGAAAACAGTTATTTAACTTTCTCTCTGTGTCAGTGTAGTATCTTAGATGGAATAAATCTCCTTTCTCTTTATTGACTTGTGGTAATTCAGACAATTAGACCAGACATTGGAGATTCAGGCCCACTAAGTTTTGAGAGCTCAATCTTGCATCCCAAGGCTGATTTTTATCAATTTAGAAAGGCTCTGTGATGGTCCATTATTGATTTGGTTTAACAAGAATCCTGACTTGGAGATCTGTTGAATGGTCATGGATTTTTTTCTGTTACAACTAGATAAATATGATTGGTATCTGAGGGCTGCTTGCTGAGTGAGTCTGAGATGAGGCTCTCTTGTGAAAAGTTTGAACTGCATATTTCTTGGCTCATACTTTGTCCCAGATGCACCAAGGGCATGTTTTTAAATTAAAGAGCCAGGGAAGAAAGTGAGGGAAAATGTTTTTTGTGTTAAAGTGCAAAAATTACATGAGATGCATATGTTTAACAATAAAATTGACTTGCACATAAGGCCTTCAGATAGTAGGTCCTAGCAGACATTAATCCTCCTGACAACTCAGAGGGTAGTCTTTCTGCAAGAACTGTTCTTCAAACTCTACAAGAAGCTGGAAAGAAATTCAAGAGGAAATTCACTTAAGAGCTGCATCTTGAACAAGGAGAAATTATTCTGTTCTCGTATTTGAGTACAGGTTATTAAACAAGTATGAATGAAAGTTTTAATTCCCACATTCTAGCATCCAGTTTTTGTTCTGTAAAAAATGGGATAAATCACATAAAAATGTCATTTAAAATGAGTAGTTTGACCGCATTTCACAGTAAAATGAAAAATGTTTGAAAATTATTAGACTGGATGTCTATTACTATAGTTCAAAAGATATATGGATCAGGAATTGCTAGGGCTTAACCCAGTAGTAAAATAATGTGCTTCTATATATTACATTTAGAATTAACCATATTTTGAATAGCATAGTGCCAGGCAAGAGGAAGCTTAAAATCAAGCAGAAAAATCCCTGCCAAGGCAGGGAAATATGTGATTCTGGAGCTCAGCCTGTTATAAGTGATGCTTTTTTGCCAGACAGTTAGATGGTAGAGCTCTGCAAAAAAATGAAAAAAAAAAAGAAAAAAATATTTCAGAGCCTATGAAAAAAGGAGAGCAACATGAATAAAGTCACTGTTCATCTCTGCGCCAACCAAAAGTCAGAAAGTCATATGTGCTATGTCTGGTCAGGAGAGCTCCAAGTCATTAAAATGTCATGTGACTTTTTTCTCCAAGCCAAGAATTCTTCTGTTTAAGAGATCAGGATCCTACCATGTAGCCAGTTTTAGACATTAGGCTAAAAATGCTCCAAATAAAATGCTTCCATTTGTTTGGGACAGTAACTCTAGAAAGAATTTTTAACTTTTTAGAAAATGCATCGCTTCAGGTAAGACAAAGTGTTGTTGTTTAGAGTTAAGATTATCTGGCAATTTTCATCATGGGATGCTGTTTTCATGGCTTCATTTTTGGCAGAATTTGATCCTGTTGTCTGAAGTTCCTCACACAAAGTAAAAATGAGATATGTAAAACTAATGCCTGCATTTGAAAGGAATGCTGCAGAATTGAAGAAAGTGAAGGAGACAAAATTGTTGAAGAATTGGACAAGTTTAATTGCCAAAAAAAAAAATCTTTCAGTGCTTCATAGGTTTTGACCATTAAAAAGAAATGAGGAGGTCTTGTATTTGTGGAGTTTCCAGATGAAGGAAGGAATGATGCATCTGGCTCCATGCTCTTTGAAGGCTAATTTAAAATTTTAAGATATTATATTAAAGAATTCTATACTAAACTATACTAAAGAATAGAGAAAGGATACTTATAGAAGTAAGTCTGCTGCACTAATAATAAACTCGTGACTCTTCCAGAGCCTCGACACAGCTTCGCTGTGATTGGCCATTAAGTGAAAACAATTCACATGAAACCAATAAAACAATCCCCTGTTGGTAAACAGTCTCCAAACACATTCCAAAGCAGCAAAACACAGGAGAAGCAAATGAGATAATATTGTTTTCCTTTTTCTCTGAGGCTTCTCAGATTCCCAGGAGAAGAATCCTGGGCAAGGGGATTTTTCCAGAAAATGTGATGGTGACAAGGAGATGTCTTGATAACAGTAGATTATCAAGACATAACCTACTGCTATGTAGTAATGGGAGAAAGCACTGGCTAATAAGAAGTTATTCAAAAGAAGGGAAGGCATAACAAGAATTTTTGGCCAGAAAAAAAGCCCCAAAACCTGAAACTGATCACACAGGCTTAGTAGTGCTGGGGAATAACTACCAAAATAAGTCTATGAAAAAAATGAGGGGGCCTCTTCTGATGTTTTCATCTTAAATAAATGCTCTTCTGGAAATTGTGCTTTTACCAAGCAAGGTTACTGGGTTGGACATGAACAAGTATACCAACACTTGTCCAACATGGACAGGTGTGCCAACTTCAGCATGAGTCCAAAAGAACATCATTTAATGGCTCAGCATCAGGCTATTTTTAAGCATATATTCTTAGTAAAAATGCAATCCATTTATGAGAAGAAAATGGGAGAAAACTGTGATTGTGTTTATGTTAAAAAGTTGCAGTCGTGCTGTGGAGTTTTTAATCTCAGAGTAAGGCAGTGGAAGGAGAAAGGACAGCAGATTGGAATGCAGAAATTTGAGCATCTGGAATTTTGCATCTGGCAATTGGAACTTGGTTCCATGGAGAGCATGGGATGAGGCTTTAGGGTCAGAGCTGGTCATGGTGGAATGAGTTGTGGCCATGGAGATGTGGGATGGAAGAAAGAAGCCTGAGGGAGCTGGGAGAGGTAATGGAAAATGGTTCTGTGATCATATGTGAAGACCATGTCATGACACCTTCATTGAAGGGCAACAGTACTCTGGGATTTCCAGACATTTCTGTTATTTCTCCTATTTAAAGTCTCATAGATACTGCATATAAGCACATTTTCTATTCTTATTGCTTTAACTGCTGTTGTTGTTGTAAGTATTTACTGTAGCCCCTAAAGAGTTCTCTTCAGCTATGGTGTCTAGTTGTACAAGGTCCTTTGTGAGTACAATGATAGGCAGAATACCTGTAAAGCTCATATTCCAATATACTCAGATGGGGGAAGAGGGAAACTGATATGAAAAAGAAGTTATTTATGCTGTCCTAGAACAGAAAGCACATGTAGATGCTGTTGCAAAACACATCCATGGCAGCCATCCACAGATATATGGTACTCCAGTGTCTCAGATGATACTAATAAAGAAGGCAAAAGGAAAGCAAAAGTTGGTTAATAAATGATGAGCAGATGTAGGTATTGCTGAAGAAAGCAAAAAAGAGAAAAATGTCCATAAGAGCATTTTACCTAAGAATAGCTCCAAATTAAACCATGGTGCAGATCTAGTAGGGTCTGGAGTTGTCCTTGCTGAAAACTGTCCCTAAGTCATCAGAATGACAGAATTATAGAACTGTTTATGTTGGAAAAGACCTTCAAGATGATTGAGGCCAGCTGTTAACCCAGCACTGCCAAGTCTGTCACTAAACCACGTCCCCAAGTGCCACATCTACATGTTTTTTTAAGAGCTCTGGGGATGGTGACTCCATCATGTCCCTAGGCAGCCTGTTCTAAAGATTGACAGCCCTTTCTGTGAATAAATTTTTCATAATATCCAATGGAAACCTCCCACAGTTCAACTTGAGGCCACTTCCTCTCATCCTGTGGCTGTTACCTGGCAGTAGAGCCTGACCCCCACCTGGCTACAGCCTCCTTCAAGGAGTTGTACAGTGACGAGATCCCCTCTGTGCCTCCTTTTCTCCCGGCTAAACACCCCCAGCTCCCTCAGCTGCTCCTCATCAGACTTGTGCTCCAGACCCTTGTCCAGTTCTGTTGCCCTTCTCTGGATGTGTTCCAGCCCCTCAATGTCATTCTGGTAGTGAGGGGCCCAGAACTGGACACAGGATTTGAGGTGTGGCCTCAGCAGTGCTGAGTACAGGGGCCGTGGTCCTGCTGGCCACACTGTATCTGATAAAGGCCAGAATGCTCTTGGCCTTTCTGGGAACTCAGCCTTTAACTATGTGATTTTGGTGAGAACAGACAGATGTGCAGGAGGTTTCAGCAACTGGAAGGGAACCCATGACCACATTTCCATCCATATCATAGCTTTCAGTGTTATTTTCATTCTTACGTAGTGTGCATTCTTGGCTCTAAGAAGTCACATCTGTGTTTAAATCTGTTCCTGTGCATGGCCACACTTCAGTATGTTCCCAGTTTAATTACTCCAGTGGAAGGATATCGACAGGATATTTACTGATTCTTGAATGCTGATTCAGGAACAGGAAGAATCTGTTTGGGCTTCTCTGGATTTCATTTCTGTTTGAGAGTTTTGGTTTTCAGTGAGTCCCGTGCTTGTACTTTACAGGGTGGTCCAGGTGTCAGAGGTGCCAAAGGTCATCGTGGTGATCCAGGTCCAAAGGTACTTTTTAAAACACTCTACAATTGAAAGATGCATGGGTTCTTGGTTTATCTCTGCTGCATGGAAACCCTGAAATGAATTCCAGGTTGTCTCTGGCTTTTTCGAGGAAAAAGCATAGTGAAATGTCACTGGCATTTACTGTAGCTCTTTCCAAAACAATAAATTGTCCTATTTGTTCCTTGATAAAAGATATAAAATTCAGAATGCTATTTTCACGGAATAAATAATTCTTTTTTGTGTGTGTGTTTATAAAGAAACCAGACAGTTTTAAATTAAACCCTAACTGCTCAAATATCTTAACTCATATTTCAGATGTCTTTGAATCTATTGGCATTTAATTCTTCAAACAGAAGCTGCCTTTGTCCATATGATAAGAGTTTAACTTATGTCCTGTGCTACTTTAGGGACCAGATGGACCTCGAGGTGAAATTGGTGTTCCTGGACCGCAGGGACCTCCCGGACCACAAGGACCCAGTGGACTTTCTATTCAAGGGCTTCCAGTGAGACTTAAAAAATCAATAGGCATTTTTATATGATCTTTGAAACAGCAAATAGCTTAGACTAGACTGAAATAGCTTTTGGTGTTGTGATCAGAATCTGAATTTCAGTATTTGAGGTGAAATCACAGATGTGGGTATGACCTCCAGTGAACGTGGGCTCAATGCCAGAATTTCTGGTTTTCTATTTTGAACAGAATTTTTAGTCATCTGAAAGTATTTGATTGCAGGTTGAATATGACCTGGGTATTAGCATCCAGGCCTGGAGTCAAGGGAAAATAAATTGCAGTGGGGGTTGTGATTTGGGGGTTGTGACATGGCAGTTGACCAAAATGTTAATATTTCCTCTTTTTCTGGCTGTAGTGCTCATTGCAGATCAGTTCTGACTTGAAAGGCGTACCCAAGCAAGAACACCATATTCTCTGCCAAAATTAAGCAATACTATTCATTACATAATGAAATCTATCATCAGAGGAAGTGATTAAGCCTGGAATTGCAAGGCTGTTGTGAAATAAATCACAGAATTTCATAATAAATAAACATAGTTAGAATAACGAATCAGTAGCACTTATCTTGTTTCATACACCTCTCCAGTAGATGGGTACAGACAAGTCTAGAAAAGTAATAATCCATATATTACTTTCTGCTAGTTTTTTTCCAAATTTACTACATTATAATAAAATTTCATCCTTTTCCAGCCTATATGATACTAATGAAAAATGTAATGGTTAACCAAAGCTGTATATTCTTGATTCTGTTTTCATAGAGAATAATAAGAATACTTTAATAATAAGAGCAGTTACTTCATAGAGAAATTGATTTTTTATAAAAAGTAACATTTATTTATTATTTAGAAAAGTATATTCTTCTCATGCATATGTACCATAGAGATATGCCCAGTTTCCACAGTAAACCCATTTTTCAGCATTATTGGAGATACTACTGAGGCCTGAAGTGAAATCAGTTCCTTTAAAGGGAAAAAGAAAATCGCTACCTTTTTTTGTAACAAAATGGCTATAGTTTTATCAGGTTACTTATGAAACTTTTTAAAATTAGGGGGTTTTTTTTAATGTTTATAACTTCTACATTTGCATTTTTGCAAATAAGAGTCTGTTGTTTGCTTTCAGAAAGAAACATAGTTTGTTTTCTCACTGGTTTCCTTTGTTGCTTTTTGGTTTTTTTAAGAAGCTGAAGGGAACTATTAAAAGCAGAAAAGTAACCATGTATTTTGTTTACTATGCGTGATTGTTTATTTGCAGGGGCCACCAGGTGAAAAGGGAGAGAAGGGAGATCTTGGTTTTCCTGGCCTGCAGGTATTCCCTATTGTATACCCTGTCACTGACCAAGTTTGATTGTTGAATGGACATCATTGTGAGTTTAGGGCACATTTTACAAACTGCTGAGAAATGTATTGTTGGGGTGAATTTGAGCAGGGATTTAGAAAGAGGAGGAATCCAGGGCATGTTGTTGTGCAGCAGCTGATTCACTTGGGCCTTGAAGAGCTGGTTACTTTCTTGTTTAATGCCGAAATTTTGTCTCTGTAGACTCAACATCTCTGCATTTTGATGATGTGTGTTTACTCATCTCTCATTTCACAGAAATGCCTTCTTTACTGAATCTCTTCTATGGTGCCACCCATTATTGAGCTTCCTAGTTCCATTTATCCAAAACATGTCATACAGTTTCACTCAAAAATTAGTTGGATTCTGGTAATTTGATCTCATAATTTTCTCTCCTTTTGTAATGCTTAGGGAGTCCCAGGAGCCTCAGGTTCACCAGGAAGAGATGGAGCTCAAGGTCAAAGGGTAAGCTAAAATGAGTATGTTTTACATGTGTTTTGTTCCCATTCCATAATGGAAATGTTTCCCAACATGGCTGATTTATTATAATTAATGCCACCTCTGTCCTTTCTGGAGATCATCTCTCTGTGCCAATAGGCACAGGAGGGTGGATGTCCTTCTGTCTACTGCTGAGGGTTCAGATGTGTAATGGGACCCCTGCACGATGTCTGTGCTTTGTGCGTTTGGTAGAAGTAGATTTCACTTGTGTTCAGCATTGCCAATTAATCTCTTGGCTTATATATTTAAAATTAAATGGTTGTTAAATGGTGTATAATTGGTATGCAATCCAAGGCAATGATCTAAATTTGCTTTCTAGCTAAGTAATGAAACAGAGACACTTACAAGGAAATTTAACATTGAATGTAGAATGATACCTGCAGAAACATGAAAAAAGGTGAAAAATATAATACCAAAATTTAGTCAACCTTATTCTGCTCCTGGTGAAACAACTGCAGATACTTACAGTCTGTCTAGGAGCCAGTAAAAGAAAATTCATTTTTATTTGTGCAGTTAAGCCTATAACTCCTCTTCCTTGTCTCCTTGGGGAGACTTCTGTTTCATTATTAGTCAGACTCTGGAAAGTTATTGTTAGCATAGTACTAGATTTCTGTCTACAGCAGAAGTTCATTATGAAATATAACTTTTCAGTTTCATTTGAGCAAGATTTACATATTTATGATCCTTTTTTTGGAAATGTTAATGTAACTTGAACTTCAGAGAAATCTGGGAATTCTTTGATTTTCTGACCTTGTTATAAAAAAACCCAAACGCTGTAGCAAAACATCTATCTGAACTCACTATTATGAATTTAAACATTGTCATAAACATATGTCTAGAAGTAATTCCACTGACATTACTGTAGAATTTGGGAAATAGATAAATGGGGTTTTTTTCTCTAAAAATCAAGAAAAGAAAGGCATTTTACTAAAATAAAGATTCGTGCAATATTATCACATGAATAATCTAATTGGAGGAATAGCCTTCTAATTTTCAATTAAATTGTATTGAAATATGTAAGTCAATGCATTTTTTTCCCCTACTTTATAATACTCTGATGCAATATGGTTTTATGTGTTTTTGTGTCTTCTTTTTGGCTGCATTGGAATATTTCACTCCAAATTTCCCAACTTTCATGCCACCTGTTCATCTCCAGGTTAATAGAGACCTGGACCCTGATGAACATTTGGGTTTTTGCCATGTTCTGTCTGGTCTTGGTCCTGGACAAGTTGAGATGGTGCTAAACATTGTCCAAGTGAGCTCTGCGTCTGCATTCCTCATCATGAGGGACGTCGAGGTGCCTGCAGTTCAAGGAGAAAAGAACTCTGTGCTTTGATGTTATTCTGTAGCTGACCTCGTATTTAGCAGAGGGTGCCCTCAGCCATGCCTTGATGCCAGCCACCAGTTCAGAGTGCTCTAGTCCCCCCACATGTGGGAGTCACCAGGTTGTTGCCAAGGTGGTATTCCAGAGGAAAGCTGAGGAAGATTAGTGCAGCAAAGGCTTTTGATACAGCCTGGAACAGTCATATGGTGCTTATTCTGTAGAATACCCCACTGTTGTCTATAAAAAGGTAGGGCAATTACATAAATTGCCTGTTTTTATAGATACAGTAATAATGCTTTGTTTGTGTGTTCCCTTTCTTCTCTGCTATTAATCACGGGAGCTGAGTAAACAGCCCAGGGCTCATAAAATTAGTTCTGTTAGCCTGGTATTGTCTCTGTGAGACCCTTATGCAATGTTGTCCAGCTGTAATTATTTCTCTGGCAACAAATAATTATGCTATACTGATTTTATGGTGTTGTAACTCATTTGATTCCTGTGAAGTTATGACAACATGAAATTGCTTTTAATGGGCAAAGATCCAAAGCAATTATTTCACCGCAGTCTCTTTGAAGACCCAGCACTTAAAAAAGAGATAATTCTGAAGGGCATAACTGCATCAGCAAAGGGGGACTGGAAAATTCCTGAGAAGTAAATTGCTTTTTTGTATCATGTTCCTTTTGTTGGGTTTCCTCCTGTTAGCCAAGATGCCAAACTGTTTTGCAAGTATTATACTACTAGAACTGAGATTTTCTGTATTTTTCTTGGCTTAGTCATCCCTTCCCCTTTAGTAGTTATTGATCTCTAAGTATTTTAATTATAGTGGTAGTAGTGCTGTGGAGTACTTAGGCAGGTTGTTAAATCACACTGATTTTAATGGTGGTAAGCATAGGGCTGATATTTATTGGGAGATCTCTGAGAACTTTGAACTGGGTATAATGTGATATTAGATTAATGAAGTGAATGAATGGAGATTCTTTTTCCTTCAGTATCTTAAAATTGGAATCTCTTTACTTTTACAGTTTGTTTCCCCTTCTTTTTGTTTTGATTTCTAGTGTTCATGCTTTCTGATTTTCTTTTTGAAATCAGTTGAGTAAAGAGTTTGATTTTCCTTTCTTATGTTGTAGTTCATCATTTAATCTGTAAAATTTCTTTTTTGTATTTCTGAACTTGGTTTTTAGTCCTTGATTCATTTGCTTGAAAAGTCACCTTTCCACAAGTTGCCTCAAATAAATTCCAGGCTACAGAAAGCTCAAGAGTTTATAATGAGGTCAGCAGCAGTACTGATTTCAGCACCCTTGAGATTTTACCAGTGATGCCATTTGCATTTTGGCAAATAAAATCCCTTCTAAAATTTCTGTCTCTTTCTCTAGAAATTTTTTTCATGCCATTAGCAAAATATGTCTTAATTTAACTTTCCAAAGTGATATAAACCTTGATGTTAAGACCTACATTCTAGGTCACACATCAAAATCTGTCCTATCCTGTTCTTGGACATGCAGTTCCATGGGAGAGAATCAGTGGCTTTGTGCAGAGTCATTTCTGTTCTGGATGTGACAGAGCTATGTAATGCCTCCAGTCATTCCCCTTGGATTAGAGGTGGTTAGGCAAAGAGGAGAATTCAATAAATGGGAGATTAAATAGTATCTACAAGGCTTCAGTACTCAGAATACAACTTTGTGAATTCTCACTGTGCTCTATTTTTTTCTACATTACATACACTAAAAATTATGGGAGAAAGAGCCAGAAGAAATAAATTCCCACTCTTTCTGCCAATTTCCTGGTACTTCTAATCTCTGCTCTCAGCTCAAAAGTTCAGAATGAGTGTCAGATCCATTCTGGCCATCAGGTGGTCTGAGTAACATCATCTTCAAATGCTGCTGGCAGCACAAACAAATACCTTTAGTCTTTTGCCAGCATGAGAGAATTGGTATTGCCATACTCTTTCTTGAACCAGGCTTCTATTTGATTTATATGATTTATATACAGCAATTTTCACATCTAGCAAATGAAGTAGGAGGTGATCTTTTGTGGGCAATACAGACACAATGCCAAGAGAAATAAACCCTAGGAGAACAGACAGGAGGTGATTACTGAGCAGCCAGGAGTAAGAGCACTGCTCAGAAGAAAGAAATTGTGAAATATATTCCAAGAAAATGTACTGCTGATCATACTGTTAATTCTGCTCTTTGACTGGGGTGGGAGAAGAGAAACACATACGATTTTCTTTTTCTTCAGAATCTTGTGTGACTCCACACTAGACCCTAGAAGTCAGTGGAAAGCACTATATTTCCCTCCTCCTAGTTAAATTAAGCCCTTAAAAGGGTCAAATGAGTTTTCATCCTGCTTTGAAACTGAGCAAAAATAGAGGTTTTAAATCTTTGCTTTAAAAAGTGAAACATAAATATGAAGTTGTCAGCTCCATCTGGCTACACTGTGGAATATGAAGGTGCTTCCTTATCAAGTCTAAGGATACCTAGATAACATAATGGGAGTTGACTATGTGGCTTATTTTATCATCAAAACACCCATCCACTAGAGCTTTTAAAAAACCTTTCCAGGTATATGGCAGATAATATTATTCCCCAGCCATTTTTTATGCCATATGATTGCAGATTTGAATAATAGTTTCCAAACTGTGCAAAGCATAAAACTAGTAGTATATGTTATATTCATTACTAAAACCATGTCAGAAACAATGATTTGGAAAAAAAATACAAACCAAAAAAGTTGTACATTTTTCTTCTGAAGCTCCATGAGATACTGAGGCCTGGAATGTTCTTTACTGTGTGTGTCACCATAAACATTTTCAAACATTTCAGCAATAAACCAAACACTTTCTAGCATAAACCACCTTTCAAATTGGTCTTGAGCCAGAGGTAAGACCATATATCTCCTGTTCAGGCTCTATAGTAATTAAAGAATTGTTTAATCATCAGGCTGGTCAGAAACCCAAGCTTTGTAGCATGTGGATACACAATGCACATATTGGTTAATTTGTATTAACTAAATTATCTTATGTGAAGTAAAGAATACTTTATTAATAGTGTATTCTCCTCTACATCTGGTCAGTCTTTTTTTCTGTGATGTACTTGCTTTCCAGTTTCCAAGTTATCTTTAGTTTTTGGCTGTTGTTTCTGGAAGCTCTGAGGCACGTTCCTGATGGAAACCACATGAGCATTCCGGCTGCTTCCCGAGGCAGGGCTCGGGGATGGCTGGAGCCCATGAGCAGCGCTGCTGGGCACTCTCTCCCTTGCCATCTTTCAGCACCTCATCAGTGGCACTGGGAATGCTTGCAGCCACTGAGAACAGATGTAGAAATGTGACCTTGTGGTAGGGAGGTTTGACAGCAAAAACCCTCTCGTTTATTTCACTACAGAATTGTTCTAAGTGAAATTCACTCAGAAGTGAAAATTGCCAGTATGAAGAATTTTGTATTGTTTTTTTTCTTTAAAAAAAATGTGTGAGTAGCTGTTTGTTTTCTTTTTGTTGTTTGTTTGGGGTTTTTTTGTTTTAATCTTGGTAAGCCTCTTTTTCAGAAATAAACCCTCCCCAGGGCAAAGAAGGAAATTTGTTTGTAAGAGACCACTACCAACAGGTATTAATTTAGAAAAAAAACAAACAACATAACAACAAAGTAAAACAAAACCAAAGAACAAAAGTAAGAAAATTCTTCTAGATTAAACAGAACAGATTCATGAAGTACATATAAAAAGCTGGTGAAATTGCATTTATTTATCTTTTATAGGGCTTTCCTGGCAAGGATGGACCCACAGGCCCACAAGGACCTCCTGGCCCAATGGTGAGTATTGCCCGTGGAATTTCTTACTGCAAAAGTCAGCAGGATTTGGGGGGATTACAGATCACACTGTTATCTATGCTACAGTGGATAGAGCAAGGCCAAGGGAAGTCAGAATTCTCATGATGCACTGAGTTGGCAGAGAGCTCCTGTCCAGTGTAATTTCTTTCCACTTCTACTTAGCTTAAGAAGAAAATGTCTCCCATGGGGAGGGGAGAGAGTTGTTCTGTCAATAGATTGATAGCTTGTTCTTAGTCAAGCAACTGCACTATAAAGAGGGAATTACTGCTTTGAACGTTTGAAACAAGACTCTTTTTTTTGTCAAAAATTCCATAGGACTGTTAGCTGAAGTGAACCATCAAGTTTAACTTGGTTTAGAGGCTGGAGGTGAGCACAGGTGCTCCACAGAGTAATCAAGGAAGACAACAGAGGCTACATGCAGCCTCTAATGCAGGATATATGTTGTCTTCAGAATCAGTCTCAGCCTTCTCAGGGCAGCTAGGCAAAGTTAATGCCTTCTTAAGAGATTTAAAACATTGGAAGAAGCTGCTGGTTGTACACAGTATTCTCCAAGCCATCTTGATGTTTTTTGGAAAAACATTCTGAGTAATCCCCCCTGAACACACAGTATTGACATCACAGGATTTAGTCCAGTGGTTCAGCAATTTCTGCCTGTTCCAGAAAGCAACCCAAGTTATTTTTCTCAAGTGCTTTGCTCAGAGCTGAGCTTATCGTGCTCTTTTTCCTTCAAATTGCATTTCTTAGTTTTCTCTCTGGGAATCTTCAGTCTTTGACTGACAGAACTGTGTGTACACTTCTCCTCATCAGGAGTCATGGATGTTGATTGTCATCACCACTATTTTCCTCTTCTTTTTCCACATAGGGCATACCTGGTGCTCCAGGTGTTCCAGGTGTTACTGGAAGTCAGGGGCCACAAGGTGATGTTGGAGCTCCTGTAAGTAAAACTAATTAATATTTCACTGTCTGCTGTTGTGCTTTGGTTGGTTTCTGAGCCTGGCTTCACTGTTTGACAGAACTCCTCAATATTTATTGCCTATGATCTGCTTGCAGTTAGTGGCTAAGTTAAACATCATATTGACCTTCCTTTGTTCATTCTTTGTAATTAAATATATTTGTTGATCTTACATACAATGTTTGGAATATGGGGATTAAAGTCAAAACATAAGACTCAAACACAGAAGTTAAAAACACAACTATGTGAATTTGAAGTCTTTGTGTAATTACATTCTTCTTTTTTTTTCCCTTTGCCCTTCCAGCGACTCTCTGGAAATTTAAGTCTTTGTTAACCTGATTATTTCCAAAATATTATCCTGATTTCCAAACTGTGAAAATAATATATGAATAAAAACCTGGCTCTTAAGGTTACTCTGTGTTTAAATTAGAAAAATGACTAATGACTAGGGCTTTTTATATAATTTATGTAATTTTTGGAAAATTATATCCTCTATATCTAAAATTAGTATTAGGAACCTCCAATATTAACTTTATCTCTCAACTGTTATTTTTTTATGAGTTATTTTAACAACCTCAAAAAAATGACTAGAAGAAAGGAATACAACAATGAAATCAATGTGCATTTGATATAAAAGAGAATCTATATAGTGGACTTTTTTGTCTCTGTAAGAGTTCGGACAATATTATGTATTGATATTTTAACATTTGACTACTTGTTTAATTATAAAGCCTGCTCAGCTTTTTCCCATATATTACAGTAAACATCCTATTTAGTTTTTAATGACATCAAAGTGAAACAGTGTGTATTTTTGTAAATTCTATTTTCAGAATAGAATTTTTTTTCCAAAATTCAGTTTGGTTTGGAGATTTAGGCCAATGCAAGCATTTTAATTTGGTTAAGTGAAAATGAAATTAAATTGATTGATAATTTATAAGCAAAGATAATAATCTAAATTCCTAGTTCTGCACAGTTTCTAAGTGTAATCATGGAATCTGCAAAGGAGATTTGATGAGCTATGAAACTTTTACTATCAATATATAACACATTGACTTTGCAGTTCCTGTCCAAACACATGTCCCAGATACTGAACAAAATTTTCTAGAATGTGGATATTCCTGTGAGTCATGCCAGAGCTCTGCTGTGCATGGTTAGACTCTAGCTGTGCAGAAATAAACAGGTGGCTGAAAAATTACTGAGCTTTCTATTCCAAAACATAGAGTTATGTTTTGGAGAACATAGAGAATAGATTCCTTAGAAATAATCTTTCAGTCTTGGTAGGAGTTTCCTCTCTCCAAGGATAGAGCAAGCTGTGCTTAACCATGTATCTGTCAGCTGGTTACCTGACAGAAGCACAGATCAGTCTGAGTGGGAAGGGAACCACAGGGATCATCAGGTCCAGCTCTCAAGTGTTTGGCCCATACAGGCATCAAACCCCTGGCCGTGGTGTTATCAGCATCAGGCTCTGACCAACTCCTTTCCTTGCTTCAGGAGTTCCTGAGAAATGTGAACTATACCCCAAAATCTGACACTGGTGAAGTTGCAAGTGCCCTAGACAACCTGTTTCAATCCATAATCTTCCTCATCATCATTACAGTTTTACATTATCCTTAATGTCAAATGTAATTTTCTGTGCAATTTAATCCCACTGCTCACTCTGTTCATAGGGGTTGCAGAGCCCCAGGACAGCAAATTTCAGGCTGGCATTTTGCAAAAGTTAGCCCTGTTTCAGCCACGTGAAATGCATCATGTGGTGGCCTGACCTTGCTATCATTTTGAATAAGTGAATTCAGTGTGTGATAAACACTTGTGAAAGTCATTGTTCCCATGTAATTGCCAAAGGTGAACATTTTGTTGAGTACTGAAATAAGTGTATTTGTCATTGTCACATAACCTCCTGAAAGCTGGCTTATTGTATATTTCTTCTCCCTCTACTATGAATCTGCAAGGCAGACAAAGTTCAGGTGTTAAAATTTTGAACAGAACAAAATGAGAATTAATTTTGTATTAAATCTTTTCATAGGGTCCTCCTGGAGCTAAGGGGGAAAGAGGTGAAAGGGTAAGTCTATATTCATGTTTGCTGTGGATTTTTTTTCCTGCCTGGCCTTCTTTCTCATAAAGAACTTTTCCAAAAAAATTATGTTTCTCTGTGTTTACAGGAACAGTAGTTTTCTCTTTGCAATTAAGCAAATTTTCCTTCTTTTCCAGACATAGTCTTTTATATAGCTACATTGATGTTTTCAAGGTGGGAAGTATGTGGCAGTAAGCACGCCTCCAAATCTCTCATTAGGGTTATCTTCTCAGACCTCTGATTGCTGGCCAAAAAGAGAAATGGGAACCAGTGAAATCACAAAATTTCTTTGGCTTTCCTTTCTCATCTGTGAGGATGTGATGTCTCAGCAATAATAAATATCCTTCTTTGCTCCAAGTGCTGTCAGCTCAGGGCTGTTTCATGACTGTGCTGTTGTTTTCCAGGGTGATCTCCAGTCCCAGGCCATGGTCCGGGCTGTTGCTCGTCAAGTGTGTGAGCAGCTCATCCAAGGCAAGTACACGGACAGTCCACGTGCTTCTCTCTCTGGAATGGATCTTTTCCTGCCACAGCTACTTACAAATATGACACTTTGCAAAATATCCAAGGGGATCTGTTTGTTTTAGACTAGACAATTGAGATTTATGTTTCAACTAGATTTATGTTCAACCGGATTTGTGTCCAGCTAGAGCTGATTAGCATCAGCCTGCTGAAAAAAAAGCTGGAATTGTCTCCAAGCTATTGCAGTTTACAGAAGTTTCTGCTGCACCAGTTTTAAATTTTTATAGACATAAAATACAAAAGCCCCCCAAACCCTTGCCAAAGTAAGAAAATAAAATCCTGCATAACAGTTCTTCCATTTTCTGTGCACTTTGTAACCTGTTATTTCTCCTCCAACAAGTGCACGACTTCGTAATACCAAACCACGACAGACCACAGCCTTGAGAACCTGCCAGTACTCTGCTGAAACTTTGCTGAACCAGATTTTCCACTGCTACTTTTTTTTCCTGACAGGTCATATGGCAAGATATAACTCGATTTTGAACCAGATCCCCAGCCAGTCTGTCTCAACTCGAACCATCGCGGGACCTCCTGGCGAGCCAGGTCGGCCAGGGGCTCCAGGGCCACAAGGGGAGCAAGGATCTCCAGGCATGCAAGGGTTTCCAGGAAGCCCTGGTCAGCCAGGAAGACCAGGAGAAAGAGGTAGGCTTCATACTTCACAAACACCTCCCTTTCCTGTTACATTCTAACAGCTTTTGTCTCCTGTCTAAATGTGAAAGCACCATTTTCTCACTAATTAATTAGTGAGCTTAATACAGACCATTATGAAGGCTCTGGATATTCTGTCATGAAACTCATGCAGGCTTTGCCAAGTGTGTTTTGATAGGACCAGACAGAGGTTTAATGTTTAACTGCTGAAGACTGGTGGAATTTCATTGTGCAGATCCCATCACATCATGTTTCTTCTTAGTAAGACTCCAAAGTGAGCAGAATCCCTAAATGTATAAGGAAAAGAGCAATTGAAAAAAGTCAGATGCAAAACTGATGTGGGGAAATGCTGAGCTTTTCTGATAACTTCAAATATGTCACTGTAGGAATATCTGAGAAATGGCCACCTGAAAGGAGCAAGATTGATAAGAAGAGGGAAAAATTCCTAGTTTGAGGGGTTGAGAGAATCAAGAAGAAATGGGGAGGTCAGAGAGAAGTAATACATTTAACATTTACAAGAATTCTCTTCTGTATTCTCATATGAAGTCTAGATCCCATTCTCCTTTCCTCCATGAGCATTGTCTAATAACAAAACAAGTTCCATGTTTGATTTACTCTCTTTCTGTGCAGCCTGGGCTATCTTTTGTGTCCCAGAGTAGCAGTAAGCTCAGGACACAATACTGAGTAGATCTATAATTGTGAAAGTGCTCTGAAGAGCATCACATGAGGAGGTGACCCAAAACCCAAGAGACAAATGTGATATTCACAAGCAGTGAATTGGTGTTGCTGTTACAAAATCTGCTAATGGGGTTCTAAAAATTAATTGCTGTGTTGACTGTTCAGGAGCTTAATAGCTCCAGTTCCCAGTAGCCATTATGACCATAGTTATAACATTGTTTTTAATAGAAAATCTTTGAGTGAACCTGTGAGTCTTGCCCTAAAACTGTAAATTCCATCACCATTTTGAAAAAAGAGGCAAGGTTCCAGTTACTGACCCTTCAGTCCTGCTGTTGCCTGCTCCAGCTGAGCAAAAACCAGGCACTGTCCAGGAGGGAGGAGAAATGAGGGAGTGTGAGACAAGTAGAAAAGAAGATGGGAAGAGACAGCAATCGAGGAACTGACTTTTTAAAGGGTGGTCTGGAGACACTGAATGCAGATTTCAGGATATTTGATTCCACACCAGCATATTTTAGATCTTTCCCTTCTTTTTGGGAAGAGGTTTTTCAAGCTAGGACTTTGTAAAAGGGACAACCAAAACACCAGGCTACAAAAAAGGAATGTGTCCACCATGTTCTGTACTTTCCATTGTATTTGCTGTGCTGATGTCCAGGCACGCATTGTGGGATCACAGAGTGATTAGATACAGTAATTTAAATGAAACATGATGTGGGTTGGCCCACTGCAGACAATATTAATGTTTGGGAAGCAGCATTGACAGCAGAGTACAGAAAAGGTAAAAAGACATTAGAAAGACTATTGCCCCTTCCCTCTCTATTACCCTATTCCTCTTATATGAATAACTGGTGTTAGAAGGGACTGATTTTGGCAGGTAGTGCTTGTGGGGAGTTTTATACTTGGTAGAGAGAAAGCTCTAATCAAGAATCCTTCAGAACTGCAGTCAGATTTTCATAAAATGTGATACCAAATGTTGGGAGTGTTCTACGATATTTTCAGCTTAAAATGAGGTTGTTTCAAGAATCCATGTGTAAACTTTAACACAAAATAATTGACTGGTTTATTTGGAGTTGAAATGGATTTTAGGACATTCATGTAACTGGAGCCTTGAATAGAATCTGGAAGAAAGATGAAGGCGCTCTTTCAGAAACTAGGCAAAAGTATATAATAATTTATTGCTCCTTGAGGATTTGATTTCTTCAGAAACAACTGAACTTTCAGACTGATGTGTGTTTGATGCTGTAGCACTTTACTGAGCAGGCAGATACATTTTGCTGCAGACTCTTGGGATATTTCTGAATCCATTTCGCTAAGCTAACCCCAAAATGCAAAAAGGAAAATTAAAAATTATTTAACCAGCCTCATGCTTGTGGAGAATGATTGGAAGTTTTTCATGGATTCCAAATTCCCACTTGATTCCTAATGACATATCCTACACAGAAGCAGCAGACTAAAATTGCTCAGCTTCTGGATGGAAGGAAGGGTTTTAAAGTTTCCAGTGACAACAGAGAGGAGGGTAAATGGAGTCAGACTCCATCCCTTGCTGTGTTCTGAAACACTGTTTGCATTTAACTTGTTCAGCAAACACAACGTATCATCCTGTCCTGAAGATCTCCCGCCAGCCACCTGGAAGTCTTTATGTAAAATGTGTTTCTTTTCACTGATGTCATCAGCATTTTGATTGTATATGAAGTCTATTTAATGTTCAAGCCCAGTGCCTGATTAGCAACTCTGAAAGTCAGGCTCCACATTTAAGTTCAGAAAATGTCCTGCAACAGCGTGTGCTGAGCCGTAATAGTCATTAGAAGGAAAAACCACCTGTTTGCTTATCTAGCAGTATTTCTTATTCTCCCTCAAACTAGGAATTGCTGCAGGAGCCTGTTTCTGGCTCTGAGCTGAGGGGCAAGGTTCTGGTAGAGCAGGAAGATGAAAAGGTGAGGAGGCCAGGTGTTTCTTTCAGCTCACCTCTCTTGCCTATCACCTCCTCAGTCCCAGCCTGTAAGGAGGGAACACTTCAGAACGCAGGCGTGGAGCTGGTTAGAAATGGTGCACCAAAGAGAGCTAAACTGGAAATGTCACAGTGAGAGACACCAGTGAACTTCCCTGTTAACTTGCCTGGCCAACAGCTTCTTTTCCCTTGTTTTCCTTGTCACTCTGCCAGGCATTAATCAGAGGCTTTGGAAAGAGACATGGATGAGTGTATGGAGTTCTTCTAGAAACCTCCACTTGAACTTCTAGGTCCATGATGTCCCATTCCTGGGTGGGATTCCTCTCACTGGTAACACACTGAGCTGGTCCTTCCAGGAAAGACCACCTCAGTGAGAAAGGACAAGCATTCTCCAGACAGATCCAGTTCTCAGTGTCTGCTGCCAGCTGAGAGGCCACGTTGTATTACCAGGGCCCTGCAGTACATAATCCCAGATAAGTTACTCGAATTTTGCCCTTTGCTTATTTGCATAAGTATAGGAGTTTGGAAAAAAACCAAACACTGATTATTCACAGCCCTCATCTCTATTTTAATTCTAACTAGCTCACAGCACTGGTTTCTATTTTCCTTTCAGCTAGTTTGAACATATTTTGTTTTGGTTTTGTTCATGATCTGGGACTTAAACAACGAGTGTCTGACTTCTGAGTGCTCAGGAAATAGTTGCACCTCTGCAAAATGGTATAGAAACCAAAAGAATCAACATGTTCTTTTCTTCTCTTTGGTTTCCAGTTATTTTTATAATACATGGGTTGTTTTCTCAACTTTGCGGAAAAATGGAAAAGCCATAGAAAAATTATTCTGGGGCACTGCTAACTTTGAGATGCTGTGAAAGTGCAGTTCTACTACTGAATGGACTTCAGCTCTTATGTGTTCTGAAGTGCTGAATAAAACTTACAGCTACTCAGCCCATCCCACTATGATTAAAAAACAATAAATACCTAAACTGTCACTGGGAAAGTTTCTGTTCTCAAGCACAGCTTGAGAAATAAGGATGCTTATTTGCTTCCTGGCTTCATATGAAAGAGCCAGTTAAACATGTGTTATCAAAAGACACATTTACAGCTGTGATGGCAAAATTTCAGTGGAATTAAATGGAACTTTTGCCAGTTTTGTCAATTAAATATTTTTATTTCCAGTTTTAGCTTCATCTGGATTAAAAAAGAAAAAAATCACAACTGTGTGTTATTTTACACACAGCTCACAGCTGAACATCTTGAAAAGAGGATATTTTTGATAGTAGTTTAATTTTTCTTAAGTGCAATACATAGTTCTCCTCACAGGACAATATTATCTTAAAGACAAAATTAGCTAAAGAACACCTGAGATTTCAATTGTGCAGATACCATGGAAATTTATTTTTCTTTGCTAGAGAATGTGCTCATGACCTTGGTGTTGTTTTCAATAACTGATGCTATCAGAGTTATCTTTAGTGAAGAGTTGAAAATCATTGATTTCAGTTGCTTGTGATCTCCATGGGGCTGAAATGAAGACCTTGCTTATTTTGGGTGGGGACAAGACATAAACCCATGGCTAGCATGAAGGGGAGAGACAGTTTGATGGTATTGCTGAAGCATGTCCAGAGCACAAACATGAAAGCAGTTCCTGGGACCCGAAGGCATTTTTTGCTCAAATGGCAAGATTTGATACACACACTTTTATTCTGAGGGCAATTACCCATTACAGTAACCTGCAATGCAGTAACCCACAAGTGATGGCTTGTCTGGTTGGCTTTCTGTAAGCCATGCTCTGCTGGCACCAAAGATGACTTGGGTGAATTTTGAATATTCTGCCATTTATAAGAAGTGAGCCAAGAGGTCTGTGAGTCTCTTAAGTCTCTTAGGGAAACCCATGGCTTTAACTCATGACCATTTTGCCTTAGGAGTAGGATATTTTTGCATCAGTGTTTATGTTCTCTTTAACTTGGATAAACTTTACTGGAAATCAGACTAAAAGAAACCTGATGCAGACTTTTATCTTGGCCTTCCGTGTTTGCTTTTAAAGAAGTTTTGCCCTGCACAAGAGATTCATAATTTATTCTAGAATGAATGTTTTCTTCTTAGCCTGAGTAGATTTGTTCCATGTTTAGCATTTCTTACTGACATTTTATCCTGTGAACATCACATACAAGTGTGTAGTTTGGTGTGTGTTAATAATTATAATTGAGTGCATGGCAGGCTGTGATTTCAAAACATTGTGGCTGCTGCCTTTGAAGTCACCAAGTAATGTTACCATGCAGGAGGATAAGCAATGGTCCTTGTGCTGAACAGCTGGGCAGATTGCAGATGGTTGTAGTGGGTCAGTCTCCTCAGGAAAAAAGCAATTGAAAAAGACTTTGCCTTTTGCAAAGGGCAAACCTTTCCCTGCAGGATCTGTGGGGTAAGAGATAATTTGGATACATTTATTTTCTTACAAGGCTTGCAGTACAGAGAATTGCAATAGATGAGTTTCTACACATGTTTGAAGCAAGCCAGGGCTAAGCAAATTTCAAGCATGTGGAAAAGCCACCGCCACTCTTCCCTCAAAATTATGCAACTGAAGGAAATAAAAGACAAAAAAAGGGAAACAGGCAATGCCTTAACTATGCCAGGACAGTGGCAGAGAACCTTGCTGAGGTAAGGTAAAAAGGTCATCCATGCTTTGGTTTAAAATGATGTGCTCACTGTGGATTTACTGGTTGCAGTGGTGTGGCCTGTGTTTTCCATGTGGTTGAGTCAGACAGTAAGTTGTCCTAGAAACCTCTTGTTCCTGCAGAAGACCCAGAACTCCTCCACAGATACTGAATCCACTTCAATTCAGCAGACTAATATTTGATAAACTTGATGTGAGCAATTCTTTGCCACTGATGGGTTTTAATTACAATTTTTCTCACACTTAGACTTTTTATGTACTTATTTGCTTCTATTGCAAATTAGCTTAAGAAGGTAAAAGATCTTCTGTGACTCCCTGAGGGGAAACCTGGTGAGGAGGGGCTGAGGCCACTTGGTTTGCTCAGCCAGGAGACTGAGGAGAGACCTCACTGCAGTTACAACTTCCTCATGAGGAGAAGAGGAGGCACAGGCACTGATCTGTTCTCTGTGGTGACAGTGACAGAACCCAAGGGAATGGCCTGAAGTGGATGGCCATAGGTTGGATATCAGGAAAAGGTTCTTTACCCAGAGGGTGTTTGGGCACTGGAACAGCTCCCCAGGGCAGTGGTCACAGCACCAAGCCTGACAGAGCTCAAGAAGCATTCAGACAATGCTCTCAGGCTCAGGGTGTGACTCTTGGGATGGTCCTGGGAACCAGCCTCGATGATCTTTGTGGTGTCTTCCAACTCAGCATATTCTGTGATTCCACGATTCCTTGCAAAAATGAGGTGTTCTCCAGCTGTTTTGCCCTAAGAGGCAGCAGTTACTGAGGGAAGGAGCCCAGTCAGTTGAACTGTGGATATTGCCCCATCCAGGGCAGCAGCTGTTTTCTTTCTGCTCTGTGTTGATGAAGGTGCCATGTATAGACTTTGATTCTGAAAGCAGGAAAACTGTGAAGCCAGGAGAGCAATTACCAATGCTGGGAGGGAGGTCTGGAAAATGGGGGGGATGTCCCACAAACCAGCCAGGATTTGGTGTCTCTGAACCATCCAAATCAAACACAGACTTTATGAGAATTTCCAAGTCACCAGTGGAAACTCAGGGTCTGGAATTTATAGTTTTGACACCTACTATAGTTTAGCACTGCTTATTGTGATGGCTGCATAGAGAAAGTGTTTTTATAGGATGCTATAGTGGTAGTGCAGAAGGAGATGGAAAGCTGGAGGTAAGCAGTGCTTTCTCTGAATTACTAGATTTGTGATCTCCCTGGATCAGACACAGGGAGAGAAATTTAGTGCCATGAGTGAGTGCAGGAGCACAACTCACTGGGTCTGCTTCTTGGAATATCAGTTTCAAGACTGGGAAACACTTGGATTGGGCTTTACTTGGGAGTCAGATTTTGACTGTGATGAAACTCCTTTCTCATGTTTTAGCAAGAATCTGCCATAACTGCTAACAACTTTCTCCATGAACAATTTTGTGCTGTACCACTCTTTAGTGGGTGAATGTTTGAAGGAAAATTTGCTGTAGCACTGAAATTTGACTTTTATGGGCCACACAGTAATTTATAGCTATGAGGCTTGGAAGACTCTTCTGACGTACAATGGTTGCACGTTGGGGTAGTCCGGAGGGAGCTTTCCACAGGAAGTGCAGCCTGGAAACTGGCTGATGCCTCTGCATACCATCCTGATGAAACCACCATGGCAGCAGGAATGTTTAAGACCCCTAGAATGACATTTCCCTTCAGAGGCTGTCAGGGGAGGGAATGGAAAAAGAACCAAATAATTTTCATTTTTCACCTTCTTCCTTCTTTGCCATCTGTTTTTAGATGAAGAATAACATATGGAACTATAATCCTGGTTAAATAATAAACACTGCTCACACTTTTGATCAAAATGTGACTGAATACTATTTCCTTAGGTTTACCAGGTGAGAAAGGAGAGAAAGGCAATCCAGGTGTTGGAACACAAGGACCCCGAGGCCCACCAGGATCCACAGGTAAATTTACATTTGAGGCATCTGGATTAGACCATTCTGACCCATGTGTGAGGAAGCTTACAGTAGCTCTGTCTTTCTCCTTAAGGAGAGTAGCAGAAGAATAGCAGTTCAGGCACCTTAACTGTCATAATGCTCTTACTATCTAATATCATGTTGGGATGTGCCACATGATGGTGTCACCCATCACACAAGTACTTTCATTTTCCCTATGATAAACTGCTTCCCCAGCCCACCTTTTAAAAACGTTTCATGTATTTTTTTTTTCCAGACATGGGTTCTAGAAGGGGAAAAAATTAGTCTGGACTAATTACATTTGTTTTCTCATTGACTTAATGTCATATCTAAATGGGGGCTGACAGAGAAATGTATAGTAATTAAGCACATTATATCACATGGATTTATATTTCGGTCCTGGAAAAGCAGAAAGAGTGATAACCAGGTCCTGTTGAAGCAGGAGTGAAATTGCATTGACCTCAGGAGGATATCCTGGCTGTCAGGCACTGGTATCAAGTCACAGCATTACCCAGAATCTGTATTGAATGGGAGTGGGAGGAATCAAGAGCTGTGCTGGCATCCAGGGCTGTCCTTTCCCCATGTAAATCCCTTTCCAGAAGTCTGATGTTTGGTGAAACATTTGCTCCAGTTCTGCCTAGAAGCTGTCTCTGGCAAGGAAAATGAAGCAGCAGCCAGAGAGGAAGCTCATTGGAAGTGGGTCTCCTCTCGGGCTGCTGCTCTGTCTTCCTTGCCAGAGGCTGAAGTCTTCCCTCAGCTTGCCCAGAGGAGTCAGAGCCAGGATGCCTTGTTCCTCCTCTCAGGCTGTCTCCTGGAAGTGTTTATAGCACACTCAGGCCATGTTTTCCAGGCCAGGAAAGATGGCCTCATGTCCCTGCTTTCATGAACAACACCACGCAGATGTTTAATCTCCCTGTTCTATGCAGGACCTCCAGGAGAAAGTCGGACTGGCAGCCCGGGCCCACCAGGGTCTCCAGGCCCACGAGGTCCTGCTGGTCACACGGGGTCCCCGGGCTCAGCAGGCCCTGCTGGGCCTCCCGGGTACTGTGACCCATCCTCCTGCGCTGGCTACGGCATGGGAGGTGAGTAGCGAGGAGTCGGGACTGCTGCCCTTTGCAGAGGTGTGGGTGGCACTTTCTAACAGCCCAAGTGAGATGGAGGCTACCAGTGAAACTTGCACTAAAATGTGCTGGCTCCTAAAAACCTGCGTGTTCAGTGTGGCTCTACTTTGTGGGACTGCAGCATGAAGAGAAGGTGACCCAGCGTAGTGACCAAAGGAAGTGACCTTCATCTGATCCCAGCCTGTAAAACTGATCCTGCCTAGTGGGTTTTGTCCTGTACGTGTTTGTGTAGCTGTATGAGCCTGCTCCATCTCCAGATTCTGTGTTGAAGCCCTACCAACTCATGTTTGTGACAGCAGAGTTTTTACACTTCTCGTTTTTCAAATGTGTTGCTCAACCTCCCCTTCCATGTGCCTCTGAGTGGCATGAGAGCATGACCCTTACTAAACCTGTAGTAGTGTAACCTGGCACGGGGATGCACGTGTCCATCATTAACCAGTGAAGCCACCTGGAGAAAATGATTCCTTCTGTGTCTTCTCTGTATCCTCCTTTCCCATCTTCTTGTAGCACGGAGAGGCCATGGGAAGAAGTTAACACAATTACCAAAACTTAAATCACCCAACCTAAAATCACAATTAGTAGAGTGCTAAACTACAAATGTTATGCATAAGGCATATTTGTTTGATGTTTACAGTATAATCTGCCCCTGAGCTGATTTCTATGTTTTACTTACCTGAATGTTTTTGTTGTCGTCTCTTCCTATCCTTTTCTCCTCACTTCCCCTCCCCGTTGTTCATTTCCTGTTTTAAGGCCCAATCCCTTACAATGGCTACGAATTCAGAAGGTGAAAAGCTCATTCTGGTTCAGGTCTCATTGGGCTGAAGGTCAGAGATGGATGCTGAACTGCTCTGTGCTTTCCAGCAACGATAATGACTACCACTAATGAACTTACAGCTGCTGTACATGCACTTGGCTTCCTGGCACTGCTAAAAAATTATTGCCTGACCCATTTTTGCCTGCTGCTCATGTATTCTAGCTCATAATGGGAATAAGCTATAGCAGGCAGAGTGTGCAGTGTATAATGAGCACAGTATTACAATCGGACATTTGACAAATTGTGGTGGTGGTTTCCAACTAACTTGGCTGTCTGTTGGTGGGTTTCCAATTGCTCCAGCTTATTAATTTTGTTAAATGTTTTCATTGTTCCTTTATGTGAATAAAAGATGTGTATTTAAAGATTATATATATACTCACACACATGATATAGAAATACATCTATATATAAAATGTCAATTTCCTAATGAATGCTTTAATTTTCTACTCCCCTTCTCCTGTGTTAACCGTATGAATACTCTTGGTGGTGGTGGGTTAAGGTGGATACGGTGAGCCAACCGATCAAGACATCCCAGTAGTGCAGTTGCCACATAACTCCTACCAAATCTATGACCCTGAGGACCTTTATGATGGTGAGCAACAGCCGTACGTAGTTCACGGGTCCTACCCCTTACCGTCCCCATACTCCCAGTCCTATCCATCACCTCATCTTGCTCAACCAGAGTTCACTCCTGTCCAAGAAGAGATGGAAGCCGTTGAGCTGAGGTCCCCGGGAATCAGTCGCTTCGCAAGGAGGATAGCCAAAAGGAGTGCCAGGACCCCAGAACGCACAAAGGCGAACGGAAAAAGCCCCTCTCAATGAACTGGTTAAAAAAGGGAAACATTTTATGCACACCCGTGTTTGGCCTTTTGCCCCAGTGCCTCCTCACCTGTCATGAAGATGTTTACAGGCTTTTATGTTAAAGGAGAAAAAAGTGTATGTGGCCAGTTGACACAACAAATAATGGAAATTATCTTGCATGCCAGAAGTTTAGTATGTTAGTGGGTTGGTGCTAGCTGATGATGAAAGGTCACTTGTAGATCTTTCTCTGGAGTACTGTTCCGTTCACTCTTCAAACTGTAGCTGAAAAATGCATCTGGCTAGGTGGTGTGCGTAGAACCATTCACAAAAGTTAATGTTTTGTTATCCATTTTTTCTCAGCTGATTACTTTCTCTTTGTTTTGGATTAATTGCTTTACTAGCAGAGTAACCTGACTAAATCCACTGGAGAACAATGCATCAAGTGTCCTTGCACCCCAGTTATCATCCTTTTGTAAAGATTTCTTACATTACAGACCACTGTTTTCTTAACTCACCTAAAATAAATAAGCAAGAATGTTCTGTGGGAGCACACTGATAATTTATTGTGAACCTCTTTCATTTCTGTTTTGTACGCAAATAAAAGTTGCAAGCTTTTGTATGGTAATTCTGTATTCATTTGACTTTTAACTCAAAAAAACTGCATTAGATCTTCAGGGGACAGAATGTAACGAGAAGGAAATACATTTCCTGTTTTCAACACTTTGGGGCAACAGTTTTATTTTAAATGATGTAGTATAAACATTACTTAGCCTTATTTTTAACTTGTATATGGACAAGTGCAGAGAGTAACTGAGCTGAGGTAGTTGTACCAACTGTAGATGTGAGATTCCTCATGCCAACATGCCCAGGTCAAAAGACTGGGAGGTGTAGTTGGGACGGCAACTTGGATCAGCTAATGAGGAGAGGAAGGCAAACCACCAACCCAACCACTTGAGCACAGAGCAATTCATCATCTACAAACAAGGTAAGTTAGAAAGAGACTCAATAAACACCTCTGAACAGCACTGGAGACTGAGCAAGACTTAGCTCAATAATGGCCATTTATGAAAGCATAGGTTTGGAAGACTTTTTCTTCAGCCCTATACAGACATGGAGAGGCTGTCCTGCACACCTCAGCACCATCCTCCTGCTCATCCCTGACTGGGAGCGGGTCTAGTCATATTCTACAGTAAAGAAAAGCCTGTCAGGTTTTGACTGCTGCCAGCAGCTCCCTTAGCTCACCAGGAAGAAGAGTAACCTTTACTGTGGAATCTCCAATTGTCTCACCTGGAATTCAGCCTCATTAGTAGCACACATGATTTGCACATGTAACTAGTAGGCTCTGGCTGGGGGCTGGATACCTTCCTAGGTTCTTTCTCTTTTCCCATTACTTCTTTCACCTCTGACTCCACCCATTTTCCTGGGGAAAGGTGATAAAAGTTGATAGAATATGAGTTTAATGTCATTTCATTACCTGCACTTGCATTTAAAATAGAAGGTAGAAAAGTATAATGTAGTTTATGGACTTTATTTTTTAGCAGCTTAACCCCACTTGACAGAACACAAGACAGCCTCATGGCTGTCTTGGCCCCAAGCAGGTACCACAGCCTGGCACAAGCAACTGATACTCAGAAGTATTATTAAAACTAAATACAGTAATGCCTGGGGTCACAGGGTTAATTTTAATTTCCCTGCTGGCATTGGCTGTCAACACCCATGTTAATTTACTCCAACTGCAAACTCCTTCTGCCCCTCCCCGGTTAGCCCACTCCCATCCATGTTCTACAAACAGCTTAGAGTTCTGCTTGAGATATGCTGACCTGCAGGTCCTGTGGTAGGGACAGAGAAGGTCACTGATGGAAAAAATCAGCTTTTTTTCAAGCAATTCTGCCTGTTTTGTCTTTGGAAGACTTTGAGTCTCCTGCTAACAGTGCACAATACATTAGTCATGACTGGCTGGCCTGCAACACTATATCAAATCTCAGGTTCTTTTGGGACTGCAGAGACTGATGAGAACACAGGGCAACACCAGGGATGTAGGGATACAGCATAATCACAATAAGGCAATTGTTGATACCTACTCCATGAACAGCCCGACCAAATCCCTGAGGGTGCTTGTGGTGTGCAGTCAGTGTCCCCTGTGCTGTGCCAGTCCAACAGCTCCCACACCAGTCTCCTGGGCTGGGGGAGCAGCTGGAAGCAGCACAGCACGCCCAGCTCACAGAAATTTGGGTGCTCTGGGCCTGAGGGATCCCCTGTGCTGCACACCTGCACAACAGGCTGCCACTGCCACCTCCTCCTCACACCATATGATGTACATGGAGTCAATTAAACAAATGACTTGGGGAAAATACAGTAGCCATACTCATTCAAATTTTATAACAATTTATATACTAAAGCACAAGATTCAATTGCAGTAGGTAATTTATTTTAACTTTCTATTTACTGTGCCATTTACTGGCACCATGCTGACCAGAATGCTGCTGGTATCATTAATCATATATAGTCACTCTTTATTAGAGTTACTCTTTATTAGAGTACTCTTTATTAGGGTAGTAGTTACTCTTTATTAGAGTAACTAGACAGTAATAGAGTAAGTAACTAGTTACTCTGTGCTCCACCCAATTATAAAAATACTATTCAGGAATTGTATGTTTGCCAAAAGAAGTAAAACCCATTCTGTCAGGATTTTCTCCAAAATCCAGTCTCTGAATAATCAAGAATGTCTCCTATTTTTTCCAGACCACCTAAGAAAGTGAAGCTGCTGACTGAAGGATTCAGCACATGATGAACAGTTGATGCCACACAGATCTTACCAATAAACTGTCCTTACACAGAAAAGAGCATTTACTGTAACCCAGGCCTTTCAAAAATACTTTCACTAGTTAATGCAGTGTACTAACTAACTTGGAAGTGAAGGCTGCACATTCACTAGGTGGGAATTTTTCCTGGGATAAGCCCATATGAATGTCAAAGAAAGGCCCAATATCAAACCTTTATTTAATGCAATGAAATATGGTTATAAATAAACAACTGGTTTTCTTCTTGTATGATGCTTGTATGAAACAGATGTAGAATACTCAAATTCTCCTCACTAGACATTGTAAAATTTGGCACACAATGTACCAGCATTTCCTACTACACAGAAAACAACAGGTGCTTTACTTATCTACAGAACACCTTTGGCTTGAGGGTTTTCAGAGCAGGAAAGCAGACAGGAATTTCAGGGAAGTAGCTTGCAAAAGTGAAGTGAATTTTAAGACTTTTTTAAAGTCATTCAACACTTAAGTCTGGTTTCCTCATTTAGTTTTCATAATAAAAATGCTTCTCTGTTCTGCAATATGTTCCTTAAAGTAGGTAAGGCATGTTCCTGTGACTTGAATGAAAATCAGTTTGAGGCTGAAGGGAGGAAAAAAGATAAAGTATCTCTCTGTTTATCTGCCTTTAATACCTGTTATTTCAACAAGCTCTTTAAGGAAATCTGTTCTACACTGGGTTGTCATCAGTGAGCTGCTTCATAGCAATAGTCAATGTGTTTTATGAGATGCAAGTACTCATTACAAAGGTATTCATTCTTTAATAACAGTATCAAATCAAATGTCATGAAAAAATACCAGATCATACAATGCAGAGTACAGATGGCATTGACAAGATAATACCTAATCTTAGATGTTTCAAATACAGTGATTTCTATAATCTCACCAAGCCAAATTTGCTAACAGCTGTCAGAAACATTCAGTATAGAAGGGCTGACTGAGCCACACAGATGCTTCCATATTAGAAGAATTTTCTTTGAAAGAGGAGAGACACTCTTGATGGCACTTCTTTCATTCTTATTACTTCCTTCGAAAATCTTTAGGTCTGTGGGGAAAAAAAAAAGTATTTTAAGAAATGCATGTTCACTGCAGTGGTTTTGCTTTAAGGCTGTAGTAGCAGCCTCGACTAGTTTTATTTCCTCACTCTGGTGAGGGTTTTTTTGACAAAGAAGAATATTTTCTGGATTACACAGACAAGACAGAACAAATTAAAGAAATTTACTAAGATCTCTAAGAATCTTATTTTCAGACATCAGGACTAGATGGTCACTCCTACGTTCCTAAGCAAAATAAAAAACCATCTTGAACTGAATGCAGTCTCACAGGGCTTTAAACACAGGCACTGATTTGGCTCCACTTTTAACAACTGAATAATCCATGCATAAGAGGGTAAATTTCACTTAACAGCACAGTCCAGCACAACACTACTAAAATAGTTAAAACCAATGATTTAAAAAAAAAAAAAACTAATTGAATCTTAGAAGTTCTGCAATCCCCTTTGCTTGGATGACAGATGTGGAAAACATTCAGATAGAAGCAGACTACTGTTTGCAATCCTCTGTCATCTCCTATTCAGGCACATCTCTCTCCCTGCCTGCCATTCATCCACAGGCTGCAGGAACCACATTCTGCCTGAAACTGCACAGCTCGGAGCAGCTTATGGCTTTCAGAATGCTGAGTTTGCAGACTGGATGCACATCTATATCCCTACCATGTCCTGCAGAGAATCTGCACATCCTGGACTCTGCCCAGTCACTCCCAAACCCCCAGGGCAGGTCAGGGTCCCTGAGGTGTCCAGGACAGACCTGGTGTCACTCAGTGCAGGTCAGGGTGCCTGAGGTGCCCAGGACAGGCCTGGTGTCACCCAGTGCAGGTCAGGGTCTCTGAGGTGCCCAGCACAGGCTTGGTGTCACCCAGTGCAGGTCAGGGTCCCTGAGGTGCCCAGGACACACCTGGTGTTTGCCCAGCACGGAGCAGCCGCCCCTCACAGCCCCCATCCCACACAGAGCTGCAGCCTGCAGGAACACAATGCTCCTCACTCCTCCTCTCATCTGAGAATCAAAGCAGCTTGGGGAACTCACAGGACTCAACAAGACAGGTATTAACAAAGGTTTTAGAGACATCTAAAGGAATACAGGGCGAGATTTGCCATGAAGTTGAATGAAAAATTCTGGTATACAGGATAACCTGCAAACCACTACAGTCACCAAGTTGAATTGCCAAAGGTGGTACATTTTATCTGTAATTCAGCCCAATAATGGAAATGAAAAGCAGACAGCAGTGGAAGCAGACAGCTTACTTTAAAGACTGAGAGTTCAGATGGCTGCAGAGATGCCACATAGAAATCCAATACTTGTTTAGTCCTATGTTGCAGTTTCAGATTTTGCCAAGCAATAGCACTGCAAAGTGAAATCATCCACACAACTCTTGTATGAGCCCATAGGTTCTCACATGAAGCAAGTCTGGAATTCAGTTTGTGTTATTTCAAGAGTAGCATATAAAACTGTGTGAATTTTACAGAACAACTATAAACAAGAGCTAGTGTTCATACTGTGATGAATCACAAAGCTGCTCTGTTCCCCATTTAAACAGCATATTCTGTATTAATATTTGGACTTGTATCTTCTGTGCATGACAGAACTGCTGCAAGCACCATATATGTTGTTTACATACTTGCTTAATGCTGAACTTGAATGTACTTAATGTTTGATGGTTGGTGTGTGCTGGGAAGTCAAATCACATCACCTAGATTCCCAGACTTCAGTACTTGGAGATATTCATGGAATCAGAGAATGCTTTGGGTCAGAAGGGACCTTAAACATCCTCTGGCTCCAGCCTCTCTGCCATTCCACATTTTGTTACTCAGATCTCACTGCATGCCAGAATAGGTATTTCATTATATCAAACTGTTTGTAGAGTGGTAAGAGTAGGGGATTTTGAAAAATTCTCAGCAGTGACTTAGAAGTTTTATCACTACATCCATCCTAGACAGGTGGACAGTGCTGGAAGATTTCAGGCAACACAGCATGGCAAAGACATCCTTGTCTTGCAGCTTATAGTTATTACTCTGTCTTTAGAGAGACCAATCCATTCTCTTGTACATTGCTCAAAGGATTTTACATTTTTCTATGAATGGCTCCCTTAAAAATTCCATCTAGGCTTATGCTGGAGTGCTGCAGAACTACAGGTCTCACAGCACTTTGTTCTGGAGTGAAAATCTTTTTTCTTGCTTGCTTGTAATCTGCATTTCAACTTTAATGCTTATTGTCTTAAAATTTAAATGTATAAAAATGCATCAAACACTGGACTCTTAGTTTGCAGTCTTCTGAAGTTAATGAAGCTTAAAGACAGGATTTTCCACACTGAAACACTTGTGTGAACAAATACAAAAGTTTTTAAAGCCTTTTCTATTGCCACAGTAGGCTTTTTATGCCCACTAGTACTTGGCTTTTGGACTGCTTTTGAAGAATTCTTGGCACCAGGAAAGCTAAGCCTTGGAAAACACTGGCTTTGGCAGGAGTGTTACAGGCATTTTGTCAGATGAAGAATATGAACCCACAAAAATGCTGTCTACTCAGAGAGAATTATGAACCACTTGTGAGCATCAATGGGTAACTGCTCATTGATAAGTGACACAAATCCATGTGAGAGTCTTCTTCTTTGATGGCAGTGCTTTTGCCTTTCCTCAGCAAAGGCCAGAGTTTATGCTCTTGAAACAAAGGAAATGCTATCTCCTAGAACAGACAGTTCAGAAATTCACCCAAAGGCAAGACTTCACATAGCTGCTTCTCCTCTGCTTTTTATTTTTAAAGTAACATTCTTGGGGAAAAAAAGCTTTGCTGTATAGTGACAGGAGACTCCAAGACAAAGGGAAATGGGGGAATGTGGGAACCAATGTCTCTGCAATCTATGCTGAAGCACAAACTATTATGGGTTCACTGAAAATATGCAATATTAGTCTGTGAAGCAGATGTCTGCCACCAAAATATGTAAGAAATATTTGTCTCACTAACATTCTTATACTCCACATAAAAAGTGTTAAGACAGTTCTGTGAGTTCTAGGCAAAATACTCAGCAAATTAAATCAGTAACCCATTTGTTACAGGAGGCCTCTCAGTGCTTCTCACTTAACAAATAATTTACCACTGAGCAAGAGGCACTGAAGAGCTGGTCCTGAACTCTGATTACAGCTTTTAAATCTGCTAAAGCTGCCCAGGGAGATCATGGATTCTCTCTGAAGACACTCAAAACCCACCTGGATGCATTCCCTTGTAACCTGCTTTAGGGGACCTGCCTTGGCAGGGGGGTTGGACTGGATCATCGCCATAGGTTCCTGCCAAACCTCACAATTCTGTGATTCCATAAATTTTCCCAATTTTTATCCATACTCACAGCTATCAGAAAAGAAATACAGCTGATGTAAAATGCTGACAATTCACAGCCACTGAAGTTACAGAACAGATAAACCTGCCCCTTTGTCCAGCTCCTAGGATCAGCCTTTGTGATGGAAAACAGAAGGGTTTTAGTGGTCCCCACTGTAACTGGTACAGAATTCCCCAAACTCTGCAGAATTAATGTATTTCATATAAATGTTGTCTTTTGATAATGATGCCAGCCCTACACTCTGCAGTGTTGAAAAAACCAATGGACTGTGAGAGTTTTCTCATTTAGAAGAAAACAGTAACTTCTTTGCTCTGTACTCCACCTCATGAAATAAGACTGAGGTCAAACTAAACCCTAGAACATGAAGAAGTTCTGCCTTTCTTTATGGACTTTAAAGATGACTTGAAGAGGCTTGTGTCCTTGGGCAAAAACTTGCCATTGTAAGTTCTCTCTTCAGTGTCTCTGCAGATTTTGGAGTTACAGTTATGTTTTGAAAAGCACTGCAGAATATAGTGCTGGCATCTGTGTCATTAATTAATACTGAAATTTGGTGAACACACATGTGATTCCCAGCAACTCCAACCAACTCCAGCACGCACACACCCCTGTGTGCAGCTGCATAAAAAAGGTTGTCTTTAACCTAGGTCAGGTCTCTGATTCTCCATTCTGTTGCCACACAAGCAGAATGGAGAGGCAGGAAAATTGATGGGTGATTCTTAAAACTGAGCCCTATTGCCAGAAAAAACGCTCACTAAGCTATGACCTCAGCCTTTGAACATCTCAGATGGCAAACAGAAACTATCAGCACAAAAAGACCTACTTGCATATCTGCAACTATCATGGGACCCCCCACTTTACAGCACATTCAATATTCTTTTTCAGTGTGATGTAAAATATCCACTTTCAAGGGTGTTTTTCCTGTGGGGAAGGACAGGACAGAGACCCTCTGCAATAGTTTAATGTGTTCAACTCTCAACTCCTGGAGTGAATATTTATTTCAATCAGTTCTGAATAGACTTGCTGCACAGCTCCATCTTTATTAAATTCTTGTCAGCACATTCCAGCAATGATGTTTCCCTTTGCCTAGCAATGCTTTGTGGAGGTAAAGCAGCCTCCGAAAAAATAAAATAAAGGGGGTGTGTGTTACTCTATGAAGGCCAAATCTAAGTAATCACTTGTTATAGTGCAACTAACTTGATTTCAAAAATATACAGGACAACTTCACCATCTAATTTCTAGGCAAACAAACTAAAACCTTGTAGCATCTTACAGCAGACAGGTTAGCATTACTAACCTCAAAGAAATAATAAAGGTAAGGCTGTTGAGTTATATATGACACTGTCTATTCTATACGTACAGCAGTTATTTTACAATCCAGACAATATTAAAAAAAAAATTCTCTTCATTTTTAATGATTCAGAATACCTCTTCAAAACTATGTATTTTAATCCAAATGACTTTGTTTCTTAGAACTTCCAAATGCACTGGCATTAGCTATAACAATGCAATTTGTAGTCAACATTGCCCTTCCTTCTTCCAAAAGAAGTGTCACACCTCCCTAGATTCTTCTATTGCATACTGCTGATAAACAGCATTAATAACATGACCTTATCTTCTTTCAAGCTCAAAAACCCTGGATAGCCATCTCTCCACAAACAATCCCTACTCACAGGGCTTTGCTGTTACATTGCATTGTCTAGGACTTTTCAAAACAAGTTTTATGAAGTCAAATCTCATGGAATTGTTGCAGTCATTTGTGTGCTTGCAAGCCTGTGTTAATGAGTGCTAATGGTTTCAAACCTGCCTCTGCTGAGGGGTCAGGCAGTGCTGCACAGTAAGTGACCTGTCAATTCCTGCTCTTGACTCAGCAATGCACACCTGGTGGGGAAGTTCTGTCTCAAATTGCAATTTTCTCTTCACCTGCGGGCAATCACTGGAGCATATGACCCAGAGTTCCCTGGAATTTCTGCACTCTCAGCAGCAGTAATAAGGAGTGTTCAGAAAACGTTTTGCATCAGCACTGCAAAAGGTTGGTGCCTTGAGGCTAACTAATGCCACAGGTTAACACAGTGACTGAGATGAGAGACGTGGTACAAGAGTAAAATTTGAAGAGTATACATTTAGAATTCTGTTAAGATTTTACTGCTTCCATGAATGAGAGAAAGCACACCAGATGCATGAAAACTCCCTTAAAATGAATAACCATCATGTAGGAAAGGCACATCCATCTCTTCTACTCACAGTCTGTACAACAATTTGTATGACCTGAAAAATTTAATGTCTGGTAGGATTCCCATTTGCATAGTTTATTCATCAAAAACAAAACCAAAAAAGTACTGGTCTTAACTCACAGTAATCAATATGTTTTAAGAGTAACTCACCCCAGAGGGTTTTAGGTTTGTGGCTGCTATGTTAGCTTTTTATCCAGCAGCTTTTTTCCCCCTTTTCCCCATCCTGTTTCCTGAACAGTGTAGTGTTCCTCAAAAAGCTAAAGGAGACTTCAGCATGACTGTGTAGTTTTACAGTTCTCCCTTTCTTATGCAAGTTTCAAGAATTTTAAGAAACAACAAGGATAAAATCTCTCCAAACTTGGCTGAAAAATTAGAACAAAGAAGTAATTGGTATTAAAGCACTTCTAACCTACCCTAATTTTTAAAGTATTTAACAAATACCCACACAGCTCATAAAGGTCTCATTTAGGGGAGTTTATAAACAACACTGTTTTGAATGGATGACAGACTGGGGAAGACCAATTAGTGAAAAGATTTTGTGGGCTGATCATGCCACTTGGTTCCTAGCCCTCAGCCACTCTGTGCTGGCAGGCACACTCAATCTGCATTACTGTGATGCTCTTCTCCATAATTCTGGAAATTACCATCACAGGAATGTGGAATTATTGCTAACTGATGACAGAAGTCTGCTTACACAGAATGGTTCTATGGCTCATCTTTCATATATGCTTATTAAGGGCAATAGGTGGCTTTTAGCCTTTTCATAGGAGAAAAGGTTCCAAATAATTTGGTTTTGTCTAAAATTAGCACACAATACACACAACATGAAATTTGTTGTCTATCTGGCACACATTTTAAGGTTATTTTATGAATTAACTATGAATTTTTGGGTATTTAAGGTTTTTTTAATAGAAAAACATCAACACACAGACAAAATTTATTGTAAATTCTGAAACAAGAGGAATGTATGTATTTTTCAGGAACATTTTGCAAGTTGTGCCAAAGTCAATAGCTATTAGGTAAGGGGACTATAGCTAAAGGGGATTTCTGAACACATTTCATCTTTTTCACTAACCACACTAGTAAATCAAAACTCAAGGATCAGACATTGCTATCATTCCCTGGAAAACCACATTATGTGGTTATACTCAAACACCAACAGTTTGGTGCTGGGGTGGGGGGAAGAAGAATCATTCTACTCAAGGTGTACCTATTATCCCATGCTGGCTCTATGCCTCTGGTAAAATAATCAGTGAAATAGCTAATGATATTTCAATTATCACTAAATTTCCAATTCACACTGTGGCCTATTCTAGACCCTCAATTCCTCTGCTTGGAGGACAAGAACTGTTTTCATGTTGGTATTGTTCTCATGCAGACTGTTGTCCTGCCTAAAAAGCATTTCTACAGGTATAACTTATTTTGCTTGGAGAACAAACCACAGGTAACAGAAGCTGCATTTTGTAACAAGAGTAAGAAAAGGTGATACAGCTATGACAGTGCAGCTATAGTGACTTATCCTTTTAAGCAGAAACAAAACTTAAGACGTATATTTTGCGGTTTTCAGCTGCAACTTGTTTGCTTTTTTCTGCATAAAAGTAGCACTTGTTCCAATTTTTAAAAACGGTCCTTAAATCAAGTTATCTAATATGCATTTAGGTACTTTGAGTAAAATGAAGAATGGCTTATTAAAATTTAAAATAAAGTAGTTACAACCTCAGTTAAGAAAAATTGATCTAAGCTTCTTTAAACTTACTGTAATTCCCTGAATTTGGCCTTGCTTATATGAATTCTGTCTGGAAAAATATTTAAGATAAATCAATGGAATATACTTGTAAGCTTCATCTTGTTAAGATGAAGCTTTTTGAAAACAGAAGGTTACTTTTTTAATTATATATTCTGCTAAAAACTATAGGACTGTATACAGACCAGCACTGTACACTTGGCTTTGGACAAAGAATTACGTTATTCTTCAAATAAACAGAGAAGTGGGTGAAGGAATAGTGAAATATTTTCCAGACTTACTGTCAGCCACAGAAGTAAAAAAAGGAAATCTAGACATTTATAAAAGAGTGATTAAAAATTAATCTAACTCTAATTTCATCTGGGCAAGTAGTTCAACAGTATCATATACAACCCTTCTCCTACTCCTTGTCAAATTTCCATTAATTTAGTTTCTATTCTCACATATGAGATAAACAGGTTTTAAGGGAAGGGGAAAGTAGCTTTGGAACTTTATTTTTGGGAGCCTCTTCAGAATATTCAAGTAAAAGGGCCCAGTTACCTATTTATTATCTCTTACCTTCAACTCTTGTTTTAGAAACAACCTAAGCTGCCCCCAGGTAAAGAGTATGAGAATCAGGAGCACTGATCTGTTTTAGGCATGCCAGAGAAAAGCCAGTAATTGAATTCAATAGGCTAAACAATCTGAACATGGATATGTTGGATTTTTAAGATGACTGAGTTACTGACCCTTCTTGATTAGTGTCCAGGTGCTGCCTGCAGCTAAAACCTAATGAAGAGGAGAGCAATTTTCTTCTTAAGTACCTGTGTGGCTTTTTGCACAGGAATTTAGATCCAGTTCTGGTAGTCTGAAATGTGGGACTTGCTTACCTCCAAACCTCCTCTCAAATGAACACAAATCTGCTACACAAAATTCTGAGATATTTTATACCCTCACTAATAAAAAAAACCTCAAAAGTTACCAGTGATAGTTACTAGATTTGATTGGGGATTAATGATCTCCAGTTAGTTCATGTAATTTCTACCAAGAGGCAAAAAGGCCACAGAAAATGAACTGCCAGAGGGACTCCTCAAAGAGTACATTGGAACAGAACTGGGCTGGATTGGCAGGATAGCTTTTTCCTAGTTTATACAGTTTGTTTTTTAGGAAAAAGTAAGACTGGCTGCAGTCTTTTACAGAAGTTTGTGTTGGCCAAGTCTTCTCTCAACACTGTTACATGCTAGGCCTGCTTTGTGAGAGCAGATGAGCGCTCAAGTTGGTGGGGCAATACTTAGCCCAAGATAAAACCAAATTGTTGCTTAGTGAGGCATAATATAAAATACAATACAAATCCTAAGAAGCTGCAGAGACACTCTACAACTGAACAGGAACTAAGAAAAATACTAGAGAAATTTAATTTGGTACCAAATTTTTAAAGGCTAATAAAAAAACTTGAGAAGGTTCTTACAAAAATGGCTCAAGACCTCACCATCTTTAGAGATGGCTTTATGGCTTTCCCTCTGCTCTTCCCAAGGTAACTAGAGTGATCACTCTTTTCCTTTATTTTACCTCATACTTCATTGTAGGGAGAAAAAAAAATATTCTAAACTTAGTAAAAACTGAAAGTTATAATTTGTAACACAGCAAATCACTGGAAATACTCCAAAGGTAATTTTTCTATGCAATACATTGTGGAGTGTCTTTTGGTGTCTGCTTCTCATGAAGTTATCTGAAGAAACTAACAGACAAAAATCCTAATAAAACCTGTTAGCATCTTGCACATATAAAAAGTACTGTTTAGAACATCCTTTCAGGCACATAATCAGGATATCTCTGGCTTCTTCTTCTGCTCAATAACTACATTCCAGAAATAATCTGTGTAACTAAAAACAGAAACTTGCACTACAAATTGTAGAATAGTACAAGATAAGTACTGCTGCAGTTCTTCTAAGAAAACAGAAAAGGAAGCGGTGGCTGAAAGGATCTTTTAACCAAAAAGCTTTTCTGTTTACCAGTGCCCATTTATCTGCTGGGAACATCACAGGTGGCTTCTGGTTGCTTGAGTCTGGCAAGGCAAAACTGGGGAGGAACTGGAGTGACACAGAATATGTAAGAGGATTATCAGAGCCATCTGCAGTTCACAGGCATCCAATATGCTTGTGTTTCACCACCTACAAACTTCTGTCTGAGAACACTGTGATTTTCTGCTTTCAAAGCCACAGAGTGCTGCTGGCAAACATCCAAGAATCCGTGTGCCACGGCATGGAGATGACAAGCAGTGTCAGTACTGGGACCCTGCCTAAGCCATGCTGCTTGGCTGGAACAAACCCATGGCTTCAGACCAGGCTCTGCAACTCCCTGCCTCAAAGCAGGATGTACAGATGGGGGCAGAAATCAGGAAAGTTACTCAGAAATATAAACATTAAGAAGGTGTTTGGTTTTCAAAAAGCAAATTGCAGAGTTTACAATATATCAAGTTTTGAAAACTTCAGAAGTGTGGAAGAACTTGCTCCCCCAAGGCCAAGCAAGCAGCTGTCTGGCCCGAGGGGAGCTCCTAGGAGGGTTGGCAGTGGACCAGGCACTCAGTCTGCACACCAGCAGCAGCCCAAGCATACTCTATGCAATCAGACAGCTCTGCTTTCTTAAGGGAAACTCCCAGGAATGCATCCATCTCATTGGAACAACACAGGGCTGCTGTTTCTGGTAACATTCTTATTTAAATACTTCTTGAAGTACAATTTCCTGCCTTTAAAATTGTCTCAAAACACATATATACCCAGACAGTTAAACAACTTTCAAATGGTATATAACAGGAAAATGTGCCCATGAATCTGATGTATGCTTGCTTTCAAGGAACAGAATTGTTTGCTTAGTCATATGTAACTGGTGAATTCTGTGATGATTTCTGTTTAAAACTCATTTAAAAGACATACAATCTGAAATTTCAAACACACTTGAAATAAAAGTTTCATTCACAGCACAAGATCAAACTCTGTCAAAGGAGCTAGTTTTTGATCTTTTTCACCTTGAAATATGTCTGGAACAGACATAATTTACTTTCCTGTATCTACATGGTTTTCCATCCCACTTCAGACGTCTCCACAGAGGATTTATGTCAGAACCTCTGCACAAGTTGGAAAGTCAGTTGGCTCCAATTAGGAATAAAAGGAAAGAATGCTCGAGGAAAGCTTCTCTGACCAGGAATATCCTGACTTTTGATTCTCCCCTTTCATGGAGCAGGATCCCTCTTGATGTCCTGCCGTGGTGGAAGCAGAGGTGATGGGAATCCTTACCACTGAAAACCAAACAATTTGCTGGGTTTCCACACCTGTGATTTCCTTAAAACTATTTCTCTATTTTAGTGTCCCACTTGCACACTGTGTCTTTCTCTGTGGTGGGTCAGTCTCCAACTACCAGCAAAACAGCCTTTAAAGAACCCTCTATAGCAAGACATTTTAACACAAAATAGAGCAAAAATGTCCAATAACATTAGCAGCACTGAGCACATTCTTCACATTCCAAATGAAAATTTACATTATTATTTCCAATTAAAAAGAAAAAGGTTACTTTCCTCCCGATATTCGTAAATTCTCATATAAATTCAGGTATTTACATTCATTCCCTATTGTCTATCTTATGTCTGGCTTATATACAGTAAGGTACATTTCTTGAGTATAAGTTTTAATGTAAAACCTCAAAGATTAATTTTTTACTCATAATTGTGTTTATCTGTATTTATAGACTTACAATCTGTATTTACAGACTTACATACCTTTAATTAAGCTCTGCTTTTCATTTGATCTTTTCCCTTAAAGCATACAGGTATCTTAAAGGGCTAATATCAACTATTTTTTTTCTGTAGAAAGAAGCTGAACCATTAACCCTGCCTCCCTCTCACTCCTCCCTTTTCTAATCACTCTCAGAGATATTTAATTTCATTTTGAGCATCTTCTCTTTGGTAATTAGGTTGGTCACCAGGCTCAAAACTTCATGGAAGATAAATAATAATTAAAACCAAAAGACACATAAGGCAGGAAGAATTACTAAAACCATCTGAAGAAGAAAATAAAAAGAGGAGTTTAAAGCTTTTCTGTGTCCTTCATTTTCTGCTTCATTGTAAGGACTGCTCATACTGCATGGAAGCTATCTATAGGTTCTACAGAACCTCACAGATCCAAGTCCATAATAAGGCTTTTTACATCACAAATGCAGAATGAAGGGGACAGGAACAAGCTACTCATTTTAGCAATGTGTGTTCTCACCTTGATTTCTGAGATCCTAGTACAGAGTAACAAACAACAGCCCAAGGAAAAGCCAAACAGGACTAATAAGATTAGCAACCTAAGCACTGGGTCTTTTAAACACAGTTTATTAAAATATTAATCTATTTTACTATGTTTGTTTACTTTCCCCACATATAAAGAACCACAGAATAATTTGCATCTGAAAGGATTCCACTCAGAGAGGAACTAACTTCAACATTACATCAGCTTGCTCAGGAACTGTGCAGTGAGTTCTGAGCATCTCCAGGCCTGGAGATTGCACAACCTCTCTGGGCAGCCTGGCAGGTGACAAGAATTAAATGACAAGGAACCCAAACCCAAAACCCAAAGTCAGTTTGGTGTTCTGAGATGCAAATATATCTCTGCAATATTTGGATTTCTACAAAACAACACACATTCCCTTAAAGTTTTCTCTTCTCAAGTAATTTTCATGTCACATAGTTGTTTTCTCAGTACATCTCAAATTATCAAATTTATGTAACAATATTTTAACCTAACTTCTCTTTGGTTTTTTGAACAAAGCTGTACATTTTCTGACTTCTTTTTAAAAGCATATTTGTGCTATATGCTTCTAAAAAGAAGACTATGTAAATACTTATATTTTTGTTCCTTCCCCAGTCTTTCACAGGAATACTGTAAAAATGCCAACACTACTTCTTCCATGGCTTCACACACTGAAAAAACTCAGAACAGAGATTCTATTACCTCTGCATATTCATTCACCCTTTCTTTTAATATGTTTGGTGCAAAGCTGTCTATTCTCAGACACTCCAGCTGGCATTTTAATCAGAACAGTGTGGGCACATGGCTATGGTTCATTTTAAGTCCCCTTTTACAGACCTCTTAATATAAAATATAAAGATATGTCACTTTATATATATAAAATATAAAGATATTTACATTATTTTAAATATATATATAAAAATAAAGATATTTCACATCAGAAAATAATTTTATCAAATTCCCTCAATTCTTCATCTTTTATTTGCCAACTAATCTCTCCTCCCCTCCCTGGCCCTGACATCTGAATGCCAGAGAATCAAAATACACTTTCTCAATCAGACAGGAAAAACATTACTATTTTTCCCATTACTTCATATTGGAAACTCTTCCCAAGATCAAAACTGGTAAAAAATTGAGCTGAAGGTTAAATTAAAATCTATCTGACACCAACAATGGCCTGGTTGCAGGCCAGGACAAGAAGCCAAAATCACACCAGTGATGAGCCCCGCAGTTAGCAGAGAGATGGAAGATAAACATATTCATTCTTCTCCCTCTGTGAGATCTTACCAGCTCCTGGGAGCATAAAAGCAGGTGGGACAAAACTCTGACACAGCAAGGGTTAGATGTGTCTCCAAGCCTTTAAATGTGGCTCTAGATGGAGCAGTTGGTTGAAGGGAAACTTCTGCCCCAGTCTCTACACTCAGAGCATTACAATTCTCCCAAACTCCCATTTGTTTTTCCCTACCCGACCCAGAACCCACCATCTCCACTTCTCCCCAGCATTCCCTCACTCATTTTACACCCAGTAATCTGTTCCTCTCAGGCCCACCTATTCCCTGTTTTTTCTCACCATAATACCCACTTGAGCTCCCTAGCTCTCCCACAGGAGAAGCACTGAGCTGAAAGCCTCCAAATCTGCTAGATGATTTCCAAGGCAGTTGCACTCCCCAGCCCCCATAATTGGCAAGGAGCAAGATTGTATATACAGAGTGCAGTTACCAGCAATCAATCCAGATGAGATTACAGAGGAGAGAAAGATACAAAAAAGAGGATGCTTATTTTCTCTGTGGTTTGGATTCCTCCAGAGGGAATGTTCCAAGAAATTATGGGAGGGGAATTCTAACTGCAGGAGTGTTCTTACCTGCAGATTTTCCCCAAAGTTAATATGCTGACATGAAGATATTACAAAACTTAGTTTGACAGCAATGCCTAAATTAGATGGCATCAAGTTTATTTGTCCTCTGCCACACACACCTGCAAATCAACACAGTTAAGGTGGCCCAGTCCTAAGAAGATGAACTATGGTAGTGTGTGGGGACAAAGAAATACATTTTAAAAGCTATGTCAGCACAACTCTATTTCCTTTGACAATACAGACATTGCCAATTAGTGAGCTAAAACTAAGTGCCAGCTCATCATTCAGTTAAATTATTGTGGAGAACCTATATCAGTTGTAATACTAAAGACAGTTACAGAAGACTATAGCTCACCATATAACAGGAACAGGCTTATCAGCTTTACTGTAATGTACTGCAGAATTCTGGTCAATGGTGCAGAATCTAAACTTCTTCAGTTTAAATTCAGCCAAATCCACAGAAATCTCATAGAAACCACGAGGTCTCAGAAATTTCAGCTCCATTCAGTATTGAGGATAAAAGCAAATATACCAAGTTTTACCACTGACATAGGTTAGAAGTCAAAACTGATCTCCCTGTTTCAGCTTAGAAAAAGGTGCAATGTATTTGCTGGATTCTGTTTCCTTTAACAGACACTGTAACACAGAGGTGCTTCCATTACACAGAATGGATGTACAGACATATTTTAGTATTATCTAAGGTGAGGAGCCTAAGTACAAGTGATTTTTAATAAGCTTTTGAAAGTTTACAGATCTGAGTGGCATTTCCTTTGGCTATGGCTAACAGTTATGAATTACAGAGCACATCCAACTCAAACCAGGTAATGAAGGTTTTTACTTTATTCATTTTGATGAAGCAGGGAGTTGAAAACATAACATTTTAAGTAAAACTTTTCTTATTAAAAAAACCAAACCAGAAATAGAAAATTTTAGCAACCATTGTTCTTTGCTTTAATGACCTCATCTCTCCAAAAACAAATTACCTAAAGAGAAGAATGACTACTTTTTCTTACCAATAATGTGGGAGCCTACATTATACATATTCAGTCAATGTGTCCTCTTAAAAAATGTAAGATACTTACGGAGTCCAAACCTTCGGAAAGGCAGCAATTTCTTCTGGTGTATATTCATCCAACCTCTTGGGGACTGCACGTGGCTGAGGAATCTCTTGTAGAAGGTTCTTCTCTATATCTTCTGGAATAACCTGAGACAGGTGAGAATAGTCTTAACTACATGACTGTTTAACAAACAACACCCCTGCCCACAAAGCCAGACCAAAATTTGTCAATAGTACTGCATTCTTCATGCTAAGTGTTTGACCTAAATACACCAATCTCATACGTCTTGAATCTCTGTGAAATAATATGGAAAACACATAAATGTATATATAAAAAAAAGCAGTGTGATTTTTAATTTAATTGACTTGCTTATGACACGGGTGGTATTGTAAACACTCCCTCTTCACCTCTATACAACACAAGGATGAAAATGTAACTGCATGGCTACTCACATCTTCAGGGAACAGGTGTAGCCTCTGCATCAGAGTTCTTCTCTGAAGGTTTTTTGGAAGCATTCTATAAACAGCCAGTTTAACAATCTGAGGAAAGGTAACATAGCAACAAATAATCAGGGAGGTTACCCATAACATGAAATAGGTTAAGAGTGTTTCCATCTGTCCACACTGTTCATCATTGAAGCTCTTAGTCATCCTTCAGCCTGAGGAATTCTGGCACCACATTCAGAAGGAGCTCTAGACTTAAATTTTAAAAAAAGAAATACTTACTCCTCATCATATATACACTTATTTTAAGACCCATGTAGAAAATTTCAGTTTAGAAAGTTAAGAGCTATATTTAGCATTTTTTGTGGATGACTGTGCATGATCTCCAAAGAATTGAAAAGCTTGTGGTAACTCTGTATTTTATTTCACATTTACATACACACATTGTTTAGGAAAAAAAAAGTGCTTAAGCAAATTTCCCAAGTGCTCCCAGCAACTAGTTTAACAGTGTAAGTTGATGTGTTTAAAACACTTTTATAATTAATGCTTTGTACCTTCAGCAAAGCTGACATACCAAAACACTGCATTATAAACTTACTATTTATATTTATAACCCTTGCTATTAATTCCAGATGAACAATCTCACTTCTAAACATCAGGAACGAGTAGAATTTGTACATCTATTCTGGACGATGCTCATTGTAAAGTAAACAGATTTCAACAGGATTTTCTCTTGGACTCCAGCAAAGATGCCTTTTATTTAAATATAAACCACATTGTTATGGACTTCATCCAGAAGGGGAACATTTGTAAATGTAAAATAATGCACACAACTGCAGGAGAGAGAAAAGGTTTCATGAAGGACAGCAAAGCACTTAGAACTAGACCTACGTGCAATTTTGTAAGTAAAATGTTTGCTCCAGGACACCTGGATACAAACTAGCTCCAAATGAAAAAGTACCCAGGCATGCTTAGGGCAGCCCCAAGCTCAAGCCAATAAACCACACTGAAATGCAGGGCACTGAGCACAAAATTCGCAGGCACCTGGATACTTTCCAAAGTGTATTGAGCAAAATAACTTATTTTTATAAAATTAACTAAAGGGTTCAATTGAAATTTTAGAGACAATCACCAAGTTCTTAGGTGGAACTTAAGATTTTCAGGTGTTATTCAGCCAGTACCATAAATCTCTGGACAAATGTAATAAATCAAGATGACAGGAGAAATATTGCAGGTCATGCAGATTAATATACAGTTTTGATACCTTCTCTAATAAAAATTAATAAGCATGTATTAAAAATCAAAGATGAAAACTAATGCTTTTTAGGGATAAAAAGTATTCATGCTTGTAGAACAAACTATAATTTATTTAGGTCAGTACAGTATGTGTTCTGTGACTACAGGTCTTGATAAAAGGTCTGTCCCACCTTTTCTGTAAGCCCCCTTTATGTACTTGGAAGGCCCACAATAAGCTCTCCCCAGAGTCCTTTCCTCCCTAGGTTGAACAATTCCAACTTTTTCAATCTCTCCTCCTAGGAGGGGTGTTCCATCCCTCCCATCATTTCTGTGGCCCTCCTCTGGAGCTGCTCCAACACATCCATGCCTTTCCTGTGCTGGGGCCCCAGAGCTGGACATGGTGCTCCAGGTGGAGTACAGGGGGAGGATCACCTCCCTCACCCTGCTGGCCGCGCTGCTTTGAAAGCAGCCCAGGATTCTGATCTACTGCAAGGTCATTAGTCCAGCTACAGAGCAGAAGGTAAACAGGGAGCCAGGACACAGAAGGTAGTGCTGGAAAAATTCCTTCATCTTAACTTCTGCCTCAAAGACTCTTCCACAAGCCAAAATAAATCCAAACCCAGCTACTGGAAAGACCAAGCTTACATCCAACTTCTTGCCTAAAATTCTGCCTACAGCCACAACTCCACTTTCACTGCTGTGATGTCAAGTCAAAAAAATCAGTAAAGCACAAGCTTAAATGAAGTTGTACAGATTGCTTTTGCACCTTGAGTATGGTTGTGTAACAGAAAAGGCAGATCCAATCAACAATACTTGCAAGATGTTAAGTAAGCAAGGGCTCTTCTGTTACCTGAATAAGCTCAAGTTTTACTAAAAATAGACCAATCCAAAATAAAAAAGTATGGAACTGCAAATCTGCTACTGAACTCACAAAAAACCCATACCCAGATTCCATGCTCCCTGAAAACACACTTCAGAACATGTTGTTTCTTTCAGGAATTAACAATAAAAACCATTTTTTTTACATGCTTGTACACTTCTAATAAAAGACAAACCCTACTGCTTTCTATGTCATTATGCTCACTAGGAGCTATAAAAATAGCAAGAGTTTAATTTTACATGAAAGTTAAAAAAGCTAGTGATTTCTGTGGAATCTCAGACTGGCAGAGAGCTCTACCCACACACAGGTCTCACTGCAACCTTGATCTTATTTTGAAATTGATTAGCACAGCTTAACAGTTTATTCAGTTATTCATGGACTGTCACTGTCTCCTCCCCCACTACTATATCTTTAGTACTGGCAATGTGTAAAATTCCACATCCTCATAAATACATAAAATTCCATATCCTCATAAATACTTATTCCTAAAGACCATAACACTTCCTCCATCAGGTAAAGACATCCACCACCAGAAGCACACAGCCACCCCAGTGTTAGTATTTGGGGATTTTTACACTACAGGGATGCTGTTTGCCCTAGTTTATTTTGAATTACAAAGTTCCCATTGGCTCTAATTGCAATTGTCATCTTTAATATTGCAATACCTTTTTTTAGGTTGGTTAATTTATACACTTACAGCGTAGACAGGGTCTTAATAACAGTTATATGACATTATTCTTTTCGTTTCCAATTTAAAGGGCTAATTAGAAGGAAATGAATCAGAAGGCACCTGTATTAAAACCATTGCACTTTAAGTTCCTTACAACATATTAATACATTTTATGAGTACAAATAAATTAAAATGCACTTATTTGAAACACTATGAGTCCTAAACATTTCAATTTTTGTGACAAACTTTGGCATATGTGCAACTAGTAGACTATGTCTGGTGGAGACAAGTTCTGAGAAAGATTCTTTGCCAGATAAAACATACTTTAAAGATGGAAATCAACAGAGCAATACCACTCCTAGTACTGAGAAGCACAAAATAATTGGCTGAATTTCCAGAAGAAAGTCTACCCTAACAGCTGAATTAAGTCCAATAATCAACAGGAAGCAACTCTAGAACATGGGAAGGACACAGTGCTCCAGAGAAAACAAAGTGATTAATTACAGGGCATACCAAAATAACCCTAGAAGAATTTTAAGAGATACAGCAGTTACTTGGAGTTTGATACACATCTTCCTTCTACCAGTCCATGGTTTTCAGTTCTGTATACAATGTTGTTTTCACCCACACATTATAAAATACAACACAAAGAACTTTCTACCTCTGACAGTTGCAGAAGTAGTACAACTTGTCCAAGCAAGAGTGAATTTACTCAATACTGCCATAAAAATCATTTGGTCACAGACAAATTAAACTTCATGCACATGGATGTTATTTGGCTTTCCACTGCTGCTTTCCACTTAACAAAAATGTGGAAGCTTAATGTTTTCTTTAAATGATTAACTTGACTTAAAAATAAGGAATGGATTAAGACTTTTCAATATAAGCATTTATTTTTGTGTACTATGAAGAGAATGACCAAGTCAGCTCCAAGACTTACTCAGATCACCTAGAGGTTTCAAGACAGCATGTTCTCTTCCCCATGCAAAACTGACTTGTGTGCCTACTAATCCAGTCTTTGAAGTTTTGTTCTACTTAATTAAACACATTACTCCTTTCTAATAGAAGAAAATGCTACTACTTCTAGTGTTTCAGTAACTGACTTGTAGCATGTACATATTATTCTACCAACTATCCCTTACTAATGCAAAGAAAGTAAGTTCTCAAATAGCAAAAGCAAGATTTAACTGTGCTTTCTGTCTGAGCTTTTCTTCAAAAGACCATTATTAGGCAGATATAATGGCAAGTCTTTACATGCAAGCAGTTGCTAAAGGGCATTCAAAAGGAGAATTAGAACATTTTAAACCCCTTCACATCAGTGCCAGCAGCTGAACAAACCAAGACCCGGACACCCCTGGAGGCTCCCTCCCAGCACATTTCCACTGAGACACCCTGCTTCACTTAATAATCTTCCCTAGCAGGTAACATTCACTCTGCAAAATTATTGTCCATTATTTCTCTGTCACAGGCAATACAGCCTCTGAATACTGCAAAGGTCAATCCTCTCACTGAGCATTTGGTCTTAACCAAATGCAATTTCTTCTTTTTCTTTTCTGGGGTCAAGTTTCTGATGAAGCCAGAAAAAAAAAAATTAAGCTGAGTTTTGCCTACCTTTCAAATCACAAGTCAGAGAAAAACTGATTGAAAACTCTGTCCTCACATGATTACTATATACTTCTGCAGATTAGATCTGACAACATTATTTTGCAGGCATTTAAATGAAAAGTCTTAAGATTTTCCCAGGATTTTTTTCAGGTAATCTTTGCTCCCTCTCAAATCTGAGATTTAAAACCACATCTTTTAATCTTTCTGTATCAAGTACCTGGAAGTCTAATTTTGAAAGTGCAGATCTCATGCCAATCAGCAGTTTTGCAGCTAAATAAAACTTCAAGTTTTTTTTTAAAAGTCAAGAAAATCCCAAAGCTCTATGCATTCCAAACAACTACACCTCAAATCCCAAGGCTTACCTGTTTCCTTTATTTTCAAAAGATTGTCCTGGCAAAGAAAACACCCCAAATCCTTCAATCAGTTTTTTTTTTTTTGCAACCGCCAATGGAAACTAATGCTGCCTGCCCACTTATATCCTAAGAGATTATTGCTGCCATACAGAATACCAACATTCTATTAACCTGAAGAACAGAGTGGCTGTTTTGAACTACAGCAACAAAGTTTCATGGTGCACCTAAAGAACATATTTTATAGTTTTGCTTATGGGTGGTCCAAGAATTTACATTCAATCTAAGCCAGAGAAATGTGAACAAGCTGGTTTTTTTTCTTCAATAAGCACTTCTCAAAGTAGCCCAGCCAAATTCATTAGAAGAGTTCTATTCTCTGCTATTTTGAAGAAGAGCAGACAACTGAAAACAGTAGAAATTTTAGACAGATTCAGAGACACTCCCCTCCTCATGTCTCCCAAATGAACTCACAAGTATTTAAGGTAAAAATGTGCTAGACTATGTACTTTTGTACTTTTTAAGGTAAAAATGTGCTGGACTATGTACTTTTGCTATCTTTTTGTTAACATACTCATTTTCACCTTGCATAAGCACAAATTTTTCTGAAGTGCTGAAAACCTTGGCAAAATGAACAAGGAATGTTAAGTTAAGCTCTATACAAAACACCAACTACACAGACTTCTTTCTGCATTCACTGCCCTATATTAACATGAAGGATACTTAGCAAGGGGAAAAAAAAGTAGTCTTTTTCTAATCTCAGGTACAGAATCATACCTCAGAGATCAGACACGTGATTGGACAGATGAGGTTTTTTATTCCTTTCTAAAAGAAGTCCTGGATACAAACAGCTGCCATAGGAAGTTTTCAGGACCTGTCTGGATAAATCCCCAGCAGCTTTATCTGACCTAGTAGTTAACACTGCTTCGAGTAGGAAGTTGGACTAGAGATTTCCTCAGGTTCTCTTCAGTCTGAATCATCCTATGGCCCCCTGTAAAAAGGCACATGTAATTCAAATTCAGCACAAACCCTCTGAAGCACTAACCACCACCTGCAAGGAATGTAAAGCTCCAGAATTAGTAAGATAGATATAATGAGGTCAGCCCCCACAAAGTGAGAATATCACTTGGTGGCACCTTAGGAAGGAGCTAGAAATGTTCAGGGATCATACCACAGTAACCTTATCTGAATTCTGACAACTATACTTACAGCTTTCAGCCTCCCATGTAAGCATAAACTACAGCATTTTGCATCAAATTCCTCATTACAATCTTTATAACCAGCCATTAGCTGTGAAGCAGGTTTTCCTAAAACACTTTGTATACTAGAAACAAAACTAACTGAAAAATATTTATCTTGGGGATTTGCAGGTTTGAATTGAGATATATGTAAATAAAGACAGTGCTAAGCATTCCTGCAGTCCTACTACATACACACACACTCAAGAAGTCTTATATAAACTGAAAATAGTCAAATCCATGGCAAAATCTCTAGCACCATGGAAGTTTACAACATCTTTTCCTTGGAAGTAGTCTCCCATTAATTTACTGTCTTAATTTCTGTAACAGCACTATTTCCAAAAGCAAAGATGACTCATCCTAATGGACACTACCAGGATGAATTAGCAGGAGGCAGAAAGTCCAAGGGCAGAGTAAGAGCAGTAGCCTTGTTTCATGAAAGTAACACTTCACAAAGTGAAGATTCAGATGCCACAGGAAGATACAGCCTGCTTCCTACAATCTTCCCAATTCCACTGGCTTCACAGGAACTGAATTTAATGTGATTAAAACAGAAAGGAAGTGAAATAAAGTGATTTAACAAGTCTCCATAATAATTATGTGTCATTTAGATTATGATTTGAAGATGCATATGTTACTTAGGCTGGTGTTCCCTTTACAGTACTACTTTTTCAGGTTTTAAAAGCTACTTCTAAAAAAAAAAACCTGCTAATAAAGCATCATCATAACTTCCATTTTTGTGATAACCCAATGCATTTCACACCAACACAATTCAACTAGTAAACAACGATTCCAGCCACAAAAACCCATTACAGCTACACATGCAGAACGTATCGTGCCAAATTACCACCCACTACTACTAATTATGACAAAAACACGTCTGAGATATTTTCATGAGAGAGGCAACTGAATGCTTCATCTTCAATAGAATGACAGAGTTAATTGCTGAAGATTTTCCACCATTGTGTTAAAAAAATAGTGTCTGCTGCTAAATTAGACCAAGACTTGAGCCACATCACCATTTGCTGAGCCTTTGTGCAACATGCTTTGGTTTTTGGCAGTGCATTTGAATCCTCTTCTGTTTGCAGAGAAATTCATTTATGAGTCTGGCAATAAAAGAGGTATTTCAGAACAAATGCCAGAAGGTAATTTAGAGAACATCCAAGTCTCATGCCCTATCAAGTTGTGTTACACTGCCTCCCAGTGCTCAGGATCTGCCTGAAGCTCAAATGAAATTGATTGAAGAATCCATTTTAGACATGGAACTATCAGTAATTCCCAAAGGAATTACAACTATCTTAGAGGCTGTTTGCAAAAGCATTTGCTTTGAAAAATTCTATACAGAGCATTATATGGAAATGTAGGATTTAGTTTCATTTTATTTAAAGAAGTTGTGACAGTAAAAACAGAAACCAGGCAAATTCATATGGTGGACTACTTTTCATTGAGTACTTGCACTTGTATAAGGCAGACTTGGGACAAAGCAGGATTTCCAAATAATTGATAAAACCCATGAATTTTACAGCAGACAAAATTTCTCTAGGTAAAGGAAAAAAACTTGAATATTTTTTCTATGAAGTAACCCAAATGAAAGTATTTCAAAGTCAAAACAAAACATAAATGCCTGTTGATCCCTGTGGGTCCTGTATTATGCCCTGAAACATTACTACTTAAATAATTCAGCCATCCAATGCTGTCCATTCAAACCTCTAGTAGAAGTTACTTCATAACTGTGTAAGTCAAAATGTTCATATCTGGCTCTCTATTTTTTTACTCAGTACAAACACATGAACACTGCATTTTAGAATATACAGTTATCTAACACAGATAGTAAATAGGCTTATGTTCAACATAGTCAACTTTTCCATTTCTTTCACAGACCATGAACACACAGTATTTCAGAAAAGATTTAAAAAAATATCATCACTTAAAACCTACCATTGAGTTTCACTGGGAAAAAGAGGCAGATGCACTTTCTAACTTTTTTAAGGTTAGCATTATTCTTGCTGACTCTTAAAAAAGCAGTAGGGTCATTAAGCTCAAATACAGCTTAGCTCAGTCAAACTGGAGGCAGATCACTTATGAGAAAGGTCAGACCCCTGAAACTAAAAGGAAGTAAATAAGTGAAAAATTAGTGAAGTAAACAAGTTTGATTTGCTCCTTTGGAAAGCATAGAAGAATGACAAAAATACACAACTTACACTCTAACCCTGAAAACACTGTTTGCAAAAATGGTGTCACAAGCCAAGCTTCTATGAACTACCAGTAGAATGAACCACTAGTAGTTGTAATTTAACTTTAGATATGCAGGTAATTGATCCCATTTGTTAAGAGGAACTAAATAACTGGAAACTAACTAGTTTCACAAATAAAAATTGAAGAAGGGAAAAACACTTACAGCAGTTGGATCCTTCAAATGGAGCTGAGTGGCTGTCACTTGCTTAAAACCACCAGGATAACTAGAAAAATGAAACAAACATACAAGGTTAATTCTACATGCTCAAGCATGATGTTAACAAAAGTATCACTGCATCTTGAACAATGGTGTCATGGTATTACAGGCCCTCAAAAAGGAAGTTGTTCTTATGGGCCCAAAACCTGTATATTATTTATCTTGTCAACTATTTAATTCCACACCATTTGTGCTTTCTTGTTTATTCACTTGAATATGATAAACCTTGTGCTTCACAAGCAGATGGATATGCTTTTAAAACTACTTATTAAATACACCATAACAACTATAGGATACAAGAGAAATAAGATATGCAGAACTCTGAAGTATTTCCAGATGATCAAGACTCACAACCAGTTCGTGGCTGACATAAGAGACATCCATTTTGAACTGTGTTTATTATTTTCTTGCTACTCTAAATAAATCATAGCAAGACTTGGCATATCTACAGTAATAATATTTTAATTTTACTGCATGGATCCATCTTTCTAAAGCCTATATGACATGTTGAAGCTGCACTAATTCAGATCTCTGCATAAGCTTAAAATGAATGATAGCATGGAGTAAGAATTACATGGAAGTCAGGTAATGCTGTGTTCCATTTTGATTGAATTACATTATTAGGAATCAGCCTAAGTGAAATGAAAATAGTCCCAGCATCATGAAGACATGTCCACTGAGCTGCATGGACTTAATTATTAGTTTTAAGTACACAGTTATTTTATTTATTCAAAACTAACTTAGGTACTTAAGCAAGTGATTTAACGTGTATGTTCAGTTTTTAGAGAAAATTTTATATCATAGGGGAGATGGAGCCAAAAAAAGCACACAATAATTTCCAACACCTTCGAACAAGAATTTCTCAGCAATTCAGCAATTTCAGGATTGCACCATTAGCACTACAAAATTAGCTTTCTCAGGGTAATTTATTCATCTCTCAATTGGATACATTGTGACACTCAAGAGATTATTATGAATTAGTACCACTGCATAAAATAGGAGCACTGAACTGATCATGGACACCCTGTCTGTAGTTGATTATTGCACTCTCCACTATAACCAAGTTATGTCTGCCAGAATAATTTATTTTACACTACTGTGCATAACAATGTACTGTACATCACTGAGAGTATTTAATCTTTAAATTGTTTTCCCAACTTTTTTTCATCGTCTGATTCAATATTTGCTCTTAGGTAAATAGGTCCTGGTAGGACAAAATAATTAAAGTTGGTGACTATATATATATGTATATATATATATATATATGTGTCTTTTATGTGCCAATGGAAATACCTTCTATTATACAGTAAGCAGAATAGCAGAATAGCCCAGATCATTGGGTCCAGAGGTTAACACAAGACACAACCTCATTCACCAAATCTGTTAACTTATTCAATTGCTCTGACTACTTTTGAGCCAATTATTTCCCTAGCAACATACATTGGGTATAAAAAATACACAGAAAGAAAGAAAAGAAAAAGAAAGAAGGAAAAAGGTTTACACCATTTAAAACATCATAACACATGCAAACAAACAAAAAAAACTCCCTTAAAGTTAAAATAGGAATTCCCTTTTAAAGGAATATGCTAAAAATACTTCAATTATTAAGAAAATATGACATAAAATTTACCACAAGCTCACTGCCATAAGCTTTATGTACTATAAAGCTTACCCAGTATGTGAAGAATATACTTTCTGTTCCCATTTGTTGCCAGAGAAGGCAATATGTCTTGTATTTATTATGACAACGTGATCTCCACAGTCATCTGCAAGGTGGAAGTAAGTGGAAGATATTAAAGAAAACCACAGAGGGAATCAGTCAAAGTAACAACTACTATGTGCAATACATACATATCAGCATATAAATACACCTTCCATAAAACTGAAATTTAAAGATCTCAGCTTTTTGAGTCACACCATCCAAATCAGCATTTAAATACCAACCTTAATTACTATTTTTAGTGCTACCAGGTTAGAAGGCAGGTAAGCAGGTAAAATACCATCAGGCCAGATGCCTAAACCATTGCAAATATTCAGCTAAGATTTGAAAATCTGGCTTACAGGCAAATTTCTATTCTATTCAACACATTATGCTGCATATGCACCTTTATTAAAAAAAAAAAAAGCAAAAAAAAAACCAAACAAACAAAAAAACTAACAGAGGTTAGTTCCAGATGATACTAAGTATTTCTTTTCTTTCTCATAAAAACAGTGTCTGTGTTTGCTGAATGCCTGAACATTTTGGGTAAGTAAAATACTTCTATTAAGTAGTTACATTCTCAGGCAAAATATATAAAACAAAAGTATTTCATCGAGGGAAGTGGCAGAGAGAAAAAGCCCTGAAAACACCACCCCCAACAGCTCTGTTGGGAAAACTCCACAATTTCATCTATCCAACAGAAGTAAATGTTACAGCATACACACATTTAGAGTTACATCAGCAACTTTAACATCAAAAGTTCTTTAAGTGTAAGGTTTATAATGTATTACCAACACCCTGCCAGAAACAGTTGATTTAATAAGGCTTCTGTAGTAATAAAGTGCTAACAGAACCTCTATTATCTCAAAAATATCACATAAATAGGAAAAAAGATTTAGTTTTTAATTTTAGAAGTAATGATCCTGGTCAGCTGTATAAGCTGCAATCAGCCATCCAACTAAAGTGAAAATGATTTCTCCAAAGTCCAGTCTCATTTGCATCACCATATTACAACACAAGTATTTGAAGAGGCTCACTTGATTAAAACATTTTTGAGTAGGTAACAAAGCAAGGCTTAAATTGACCATTCATTTTTATAGGAGCACATAATAAATCAAAGAAAGTTTCACACCTTAAGGGTTCTATTAATTTTTAATCTTGTATTCTTTTAATGCTCCACTTTCAATTACAGCTGAAGTGCAAATGTAATTTACACAGCCTTGCTGCTGCAGGCTTTCACTGCTGACAGTTCAGTTCTACAAACACTGTATGACTTCATAAATATCAGGAACCTGCCACTGGACTTTGTGACTTTTTGGTCTTTTAGATGGGGAGATGACACAATGAGCTCATCTTAAGGAAATTTCTGCCAACAGTTTTCCACTTGCAAAAACACTGAATTAACAAATACCAAATTAAAAACTAAACAATAACAAAATCTTCCTGATGTTACTCTGTCCAGGGAGCTGTTATCTCACAGACACTAAATATTTGTTAGTTCAAAAAAAGAAGCAAAAGCAACATCAAGTACATAAAGCCCAAGCTCCTGCATACTTTGCTCTCCTAAATGTCTCAGTAGCAGTAACCAAGCAATTGGTGTCAACATGTGTAAAGCAACTAGCACTGATTTACACAACATTTTAAACAAAATGAAGTTATCCTTGAAATACTTTATAACTTCACAGACATAAAAGTATCAAAAGTTCTTCTGCACAGGATAACCAAAACATTTTCCTCTCAACATCTGCTTTATTTCTCAAGACAGCCTTAAGTCTCCAGTGACATCTTGTGGATACAACAAAATTTGCAACAGCAGAACTGTGACATTTAAAGGTCTTGACAACACTACAAATCCTACCTCCTACTGTGAAATAGATTGAGTAAAACTTTACTACATACCCTTCAACATGTATGAGCCAACTTCAAGGCTTCCTTTATTTTACAGTAACATCTCTGAAAAATTTGCATGGGTACTACAGGAAACATTGTACCAGTGGTGTGAAAGATCAACTCTTTATTATTTGTAAAATGCTTATCCTTGTGAGACAGGCAGTACAGCATTACAGGTAATGAACAGCACTGCAAATGCATCTTTATAGCTGAATCTCTAATTTGAAGAAAAACAAAATGATGTTTTTGTTTAAACAAGACATCTTTCAACAATGATTGCTGCCCATTTAAAGACAGGTCCCAGCCTCCTCATCACAGAATGTGTGAGGCAGGAAGGGGCCTTTGAAGGTCATGTCATCTACACCCAGTGCTCAAAGCAGGACCAGCTCCTGAAAATCTTCACAGATGGAGATTTCACCACCTCTTGGGCAATGACATCCCTCCCATTACTCTCACAGTAAAAAATATCTGATGTTCAGAGTATCCTGTGTTTCAGTCTGTACCAGTCCCTCATGAAAACAGGACTGCTTGGCATCTTATTCAGAGTGAAGCACTCCAAGATTGTGGTCCTGGGCACCTAGTGAAAGGAAGTACTCAGATACTTATTTATGTGCACTCTGAGCTAAATCTTTACATTTAAGATCAACAAAACATGTTGTGAGTTTATTTAAAAAATGCAAGAAGATCCCACTGTAATTCAGTTACTCAAAATGAATTACAAATATGTATTAGTAAAGAAATGTATTACCTTCATATGTACTGGCAAAGAAACAACATTAGGTTGTGGATGGATATGATGGAAAAAGATGAGAAAGAAAACCAACGAGTTTGTAGTTTATAAACAATTGAGAAACGTAATCTTGTGTATCAGGCTTGATGTTAAAACTGAAATTGGAAGAAACATGCATGTTGAAGAAAAGCAAATGTGCTTTCATCCACTGCAATACTCACTTAGTGCATGATAAATAGGTTTATGTCTGCCTTCGAGTCTGATGACAGTGGCAGCTGCTAGTTTTCCTGGGGGCTGCATCTTCGCATCGAGGAGGTACCAGGCTCTACCAAAAGTAGCCCATTGCTGAAAAGAAAGAGGGTCAGTACTTATCATAGGGAGAACTCACATTAGCGTAATCTATCTTCCTCAATTAAATCAACACTTCTCTTACATTCAAATAACACTAGAAGGAATATTGACATGCAGCACCACCCCCTTCAAATAACCTTTAAAGGGAAGGAGCATGGCGATGCACCCAACGCAGGGGATGTACATGGGTAACACTACTGACAGGTTACCGGCGCTGAGGGGTTTGTTTCAAAAACGCCGATCTCCTGCTGCAAGCTTCCATTATGGCTACATGAGCCGTAACATCGCTGCAGGCCACTGAACGCCCAAGGTGAAGGGCACAGCTCCCTCACACGCAGCTTTCAGACCGCGCACAGCCTGAGCCGCGGGTCCCCGTCCCCAGCCGCGCCGCACACGGCGGTTCCTGCCAGCGGCACCCTCAGGTGGCACCGGGGGCAGCCCCGGGGCGCTCCAGGGAGACCCTCGGTGCCCGCCCGCTCCCTCACGGCCCCAGGCAGGCCCCGTCCCGGCGGCAGCGAAGGCGCCGCAGGCCCGCGGGGAGGCCGCGCTCACCTGGGCGGCCCGGCTGTAGCTCGCCATGCCGCGCGGGGCGCGCAGGGAGCGCCGGCCGCGGCCGCGGGAAGCGGAAGCGCTGCCCTGCGGAGGGCGGTGCCGGGCGGCAGCGCGGGACCTTCGGAGCGGCGCCCGCCGCGGCCCGGCCGGCCATGGAGCGCTACGTGCTGCTGCTGAGCTGGGCCGAGCGCAGGGCCCCGGGCGGGCCCGCGGCAGCCACCGCCGCAGGTACCGCCGGGACGGCGCTGGGGCCGCGGGCGCTGGGCCGGGGAGGGCGCTGCTCCGGTGTCTGCGGGGCTCTCCTGTTCCTGCACCCCCAGACACCCCTTCGCTTTCGGGCTGAAAGTCTTTGGTGCCTTTAACCTGCAGAAACTTCAGAGGGATTCCTGCTTTATAACTCCGTAATGCGTTCCCAACCATGATTTTTAAGGAGAATTTAGGAAAATTTGTTTTTTTAAATTGTATATCTGCAGGTGACAGTTCTGTTAAAAACCTCAACCAACCCCTTTCCCCCTTCTTCGCTAAATTCTCTTTATAATATCATGCTGAACTCATACTATATTTGCAAGAAAGTAAGGTTTACCTTCCATAATTAAGTAGTTTTAAGATTTTTGTTTTCTTTTTCCAGCTGGGATTGCTGCAGACATGTATCAGTTCCTGAAAGAAAGCTGTACTGCATCTATAAATGCAGATGTGAGCACATTCCCAGGTAAGTATGGCAATGCACTGTGAGGAGGGGCAAATGCTATTGAGGAATTGGCCTATGAGTGTTCTGTTAGGGGAAATAAGTCAGAAATTTATGTAAACCCAATTGCTGTGGTGTGGGCCTGTTCCTGCTGCTCCTGTTTCTGCAGAGAACCTGACATCATTTTGGCAGCTAAGGTGTTAGGAGATGATTACATTGATTGGTTGTGAGAAATGAAAGGGAAGGGTTTTGAAGAGTTGACAAATTCCAGTCCAGTTGAGCAAGGAAGGGTAGGAAAGGGCTTGGTTCCCAAGTCAGTGGGAAGTGTGATACTTTATTTACTCCTATAATGTCTTCTGATTTTTTCGGTAGAAAGAATACTTGTCTGTTGGGTAACAATTCAGAACATTAATGCATGAATATTAAATAATTTTTTTAACCTTAAAATAGATGTCTTAAGGTCTTCTTTAGTACTTTTAGGGGCTGCATGTTTGTGTTTTGTTGCTTTGGGGTTTTTTAATCAAAAAATGCTTTCTTAGTTCTTTACTTGGCTTGGATGTCTACTGTTATAAGCTCATCTTGTCACAGATGTCATATAATTGGGATTTATGTGGGAAAACCACTGTAAGCTCTTAAAATTAATGGAGATGGGAATGTTAAGCTGTTTTCAAGTTCTGTGCTTTTTATTGCATAGAAATATTGATAGAGCATCTCATTTTGTGAACTCTAAATCATATTTATGAAAGGTGTTACTTAGTTCAGGTCTGATACAGATGGTGCAAAGAGAAAGCAATATTACCCAGAACAGAGAACAGGTCAAATGTTTTCTTACTTTCTAGCAGTCAAAAGGTCAGTAATAGACACTTGCCAGGACACTTACCTACACTTTCATATGTTTAGAGCTTAATTACAGTGCCAAAGAAAAATAGAACTCAAGTAATTGTTGCACATTAAATGACTTACCAAATCTTTTAGCAGAGATGTTCATTATAATAGGAAGAATAGATTCTAGTGAATTGATTAATTTAAATAATTGTTTATCTCTTTGCAGCTTGCTCAGTGGCTGGTATTCCAGGTGTAAAGAAATGGTATTTTGCAAGTCATGTCATCTGTGGTTATTATCAGGTAAGACAAACTTTTTCAGAGTGTAAGTTCCTCAACCATCTGCCTGACTGTAGAACAAGCTAAAACTGTGATGTTCAAAACTTTTTGCTTATTAAAACCTTTTTGTTTGATTAGTTCTGCAGTTCTGACTGGGAGGAAATAAATGTTGACGCACAGAAAAATGAAGACTCTTACCAAGCAAGCATTGATGAGAATCTAGGAACCGCACAAAGTTTTGAGGAGGATGACAGTAACAGTCAGGAATCACTGTCTCTGGCTGAGTATGTATGTTGTTGTTTTTATTTAAAGAACAGTGATCTGACATCTATCAGCAATGACCCAAGGGGATCAAGAAAGTTTAACAAGTGAGAGTTATTACCAAAGCAGGAGTTAACTGTGAACAATTCCCTGCTAGAATTGAAAATACTTTTATTTTGTTTAGCATAGCTTTAATTTTTTTACAGATGATTTTTATAGGATAACTGAATTGTTTCCTAACAGCCAACGTTATATATACAAAAATTTCTTGCTAATTCCTTTTGAACATAATTCCAGTTTTACTTCAGATTATTTTGATGTCATTAGGCCTACTTCTGTCTTAGTAAAAGAGGAGATGATTTCTCATAGCCTAGGTATGTTTGTGCAGAGTTTTAAAGATGTAAGATACATCAGGGACCATTCATTAATTGTAACTTTTTGTTTCTAGATGACTTTGTTTATATTTTGGTTCCAAACTTTTTGTTCTTCATTTTTAGTATCTATGATGAAGCTGCTGAAAGTCTACATCAATTAGCTGATAAATTGCCTGCCCCAGGTAATCTGTCTTTAAAAACCAATTTCATTAGAGTTTATCTTGTTTGGTAAAAGGATAGTGAATGGAAAAGTTCAGAGAACCTTAGTTTGGTAGCTGAATTAACTTGATATAGCTCTTGAAGGTAGTTTAGGAACTTGAGCATGGTTGGCATTGCAGATCAGCTTGAGGACTAGTTTGCTGCTTGTTTCTTTGGCAGGTTCAGTAGAGTTTAAAATAGTTATATAATAATTTTATCCATATGAAATGACACCAAACTAATCATAGACAGTAAGCAACACAAAACTCAACACAGGGAATTTCTTATTAAAAAAGGAAGATGTTGATATCAGGCTTACATCTGATTTAACAGCTTGTGAGCCAAGAAGATGAGGAGGAAAATGCATCACAACTGTTGGATTGGGATTTTCTAAACTGGAGATACATATCACCTTGTGTGTTAGGGTTATATAATGATGTAGAAGTTGATTTGGGATAACAAAGGAATTCAAGAAGAAAAATAGCAGCTTAGAGTGTTAAAAGTAGGAAAATGACATAGCTTAGTTGTATGGGAGAGAAATCTCACCTACCAGTGCTGAGTGAGAGAGGAGAAAGGGACAGAACTTTTCATTGTCACTGAGGAAATGGTGAAATATTTTGTGCTCATCAAAGAGGAGCAGCAAGTGATGAGCTAAAATGTGTGAAAAGTGTTTTAAATCCTGTAGTTACTTGATCTTTTTGCTGGTTTTAGCGCAATCAATGATAACCAATAATATTCTATCTTTAAATGACTGAAAAATTTACTGAGTCATGATATTTGAATCATATACAACTATTTTATAGGCAGAGCAATGGTTGATGTAATCCTGCAGGCTGTTGAATGTGATGGACCCAAGTTAAAGGACTGCTTGCCTGCTATTGGTGCCCTGAAACACCTGAGAGAGTGGCACTCTGCACAGATCACTATTGCTGCAAGTGATGCTAAAGGGTATGGCATTTATTCAGGGCTGAAACAAGGTCACTTCTGCTTTGTATTAGCATAGATCAGTGGGTTGAAATAAAACCAGCTTGTTGGGTGCTTTACGTGTGTACTTTGAAAATGCATAAATTAGTTGTCTGTTGTTGTATGAAGGGAGGAATTACTCATTCTGATTCATTGTAAATGCAAATCACAGAAGTAGACAAAAAAGCCAGTCCTCTGCACTTCTTGTTTTCTGTGGGAGCAAAAAGTAGAATATTTTCTCTTCCCTTTCCATGGGTTCAGTGTGCCTACAATGTTTTCATGTTGTATTATGCTATGGGATAACTTGTATATTGATTGTAGTTTTCCAGGTTTTTTAAAATGAATCCATACTACTGCTCGTTTTACTTCAAATTTTATATTACCATTGGTATTACATTTCAGGGAGGAAAAGTAGAGTGCTTCATTTGTCCCTTTTGAAAAAGGAATATAAACACTCTATTTTACTTCCTATGTGTTTTTCAATTTTTGTTAGTATGAAGAGTTACTGAGACTATTAATTCAAGTTGAAATTGATTCCAGTAATTTACTTACTGTCCTCTATTTGACATGTAAAGGCCATGATATATCTCACCATATAAACCATAGTGATTTGGGGTTTTTATCCTGTTAGGTGGATGATTGTGCAGATACTGAACAACTTGGCAAGGTCTCCACTTTCCTTCTCCTCCCTGCCCAAAAGATTGACATTTGCTTCATAGAATACATGGTTAAACTTAATCCTAAGTTAATAAAACTGTTTAAAAAGGTGAATGTTCAGTCCTTGGACAGAATAAGTAATATACCTGCTGTACAGTATCTCCTGAGGTGTATGGAGGACAAGAAAGTTACTCAGTGACTTCCATAAGTGCTTGATCTCAGTGCTCATTGATATCCTGTGGAACCAGCTTTGACTGAATAAATTTTTCTGCTGCCTTTTATATAAAGTGAGATTATTTGGGTATAGATGATCTCTGATGAAAGTTATTTCACTTGCTCTTCCTGTTCTGTTGATGGTGCTGATTTCCCTTGGGAGACAGACTGCCAGCAGAACCCACAGCTACTGGCTGTTCTCTCCTGTTGAATTTGGGTAGTGCTTGTGCTGCAGTCATATCTCCATTTAGAGGGTTAACTAGAAGCCATCTGGACAGACAGTGATGGCTGCCAGGCTTTGCTGCAGCTTCTAGCAGCCAACATTACCATGCTGTGCTTGCAGCTTGCCACTGCCAGCCTTATTTGGTGTCAAAGTTCTTTGGTGTCCCTTTCGTGGAGCATATGAACAACTTCCTTTACAAGCCCTGAATGAGCAATTCTGTAATATTTTTTACTTTTATTAAACTTTATTGTCTGTATTGACATACACAAGATGGTTCTGTGCTAAGAGGTCATAGGTGAATTCAGCCAAACTGCACTGTGTCTTTATTGTAATGTTAAATTCAGTGAGATTAATTCTTTGCTATTTTACAGTAGCTGGCAAAAGATTGCAGACTATCTATCAGCAGACTTGGTATCTTCAGATGATATAATGAATATCATTGATTTAAATGAACTCTGGAGAGGAAAAATTCAGATATGGGAAAGAAAGGTAAAATAACTTTTATTATTGTGGTGGTTATTTTTTTTGAAGCATCTATATACCTCATTGAAAGCATTTGTTATGCAGTGCATTTTATGCTTTAAGCCAAATTTGGTTTCAACTATGTAATTCAAAGGTGATGTGTAATGTCTTTGAGTGGGTAGCAGGGTGAAATGATAAATGAGATCAATGCATCAAGATCTGAACTTCAGAAATTCAGATGCTTCTGTGTGAATTTTTTTTTTTAAAGTTACTGTTCAAAATTGATTGTTTTGTATCTCTCACAAGTCATTGTCATGTAACTGTAAGTCATTGTTGCAAGCATATGCCTAATGTTTCTACAAAAACCTTTGTGACGTTGTTTACATTTTCAGTATTGTGGTTTTGGATTAATAGTTGGTTATCTAAGTTTAGTCTTTTTCTTATTTTACAGACCTGATAAAAAAAAATATTTGTTTAAAATAGCACATCTAACTAGCTGAAGAGAAATAATTTTTATCTCTTTTTGAAATATTTATCATCTTCTTTTTTTTTTTCCAGTTTGGATCGGGAGTAGATTTTCCAGAATTTTGCATAAAGAGCACTTCAGCCAAGACATTCAGGACTGCAAATTTAAGTTCTTGCTTTGCTGCTAAAAAAGAGTGCCAATTGAGGAATACTGATACTTTGCCAGAAGCAAGTATTATTCTTGATCTTTCTTTGAGTTTTAGAATTCATCTGTTGTACTTTCTGGAGAAAATTAGTAATTGAGGAAACCTTAGTCAGAACTGAAAGTTAAGCAGAGAAGTAATTATTGGATAAAATTGAGGAATACTTTTGTACACCTGTGTTGTCAAAACAGGTCCTTAAAACTTCATCTGTTTGTTCTTACAAATACAACACCAGATTTTTTTCAAGTAGAAATTGAGACTTTGGTCAGTTTAATACTCAAAATAGTTAAATTATGAATTCTGTATTTATCTAACTTCCCACTTAATTTTAAAAGTTTGCGTTTGGTTTTTTTTTAATACTCTTGGTGTTCCATGTTTTCTTCTGAAAGTGGATAATTTATAGGAACTCCAGAATCATATGTATTGATGAAAACAAAAATGAGTGTTATGAAAATTGATTTGGAGTTTGTTATTTTAATTGTTAAAATATGTGCATTTTGTATTGCATTTGTCTCTTGCTGGTAGATCATATTTTATTTTGGGTAAGAGAACTCATTTGATGCACATTGTTGATGTTCTATCAAGTCAGATTTATTTAAAAAAATAAATACCTTCCTTTCTTAATATAATTTAATATGATGTTGTGAAATGTTTTTGTATTTTGTATTCCTTTATACCTCTTTCAGATGTTATCTGCAAGGCTAATACCTTCAGCAAAACACTTGAGGAACTTGTGGTGATACAACATCATATATAACGTTCTATATATGAGTTTTTATTTGATCTCTTTTCAGGTTTTTCATTACTATGGTCCTGCGCTGGAATTTTTGCAGATGGTGGTGCTCTCTGATCTACCTTCCATTTTTATATCAGATCTGGAGTTTGAGCTGTATCCTTTTTTAAGGATCTGAACTACTGCTGATAATTGTCTGTAGCAGAAAGAAAAACATCAGCATCTACCACTGCAAGCAACAGGCAGATGGTGATAGGCAAGGGCTCATTCCATTCTAGCCTGCTAAAACAAGTCAGTGATTCTTCATAACTGATTTTTTAATTTTGAAATTTAAGTTACAGTAGCAGTAACCATGTGTTGTTGATACAACTGCACATAAAATTTGTCTGTTGATGTGCATGTTCTTTGTGGGAAAAGAATAGAGATGTTTATTCTGTGTAAGTTTAAAAAAAGCCTCAAGCCTTTCTAATGAATGAATGTAGCATGCATCACAATATCGGAACATTTGTTTAAAAACTGTTTTTATTGTGCAGCAGCAAAATCTGTGGCAAGGTTTAGCAGAGGAGTTCTCTCTTGAGTGTGTGCGCTGCAGAGATCTCAAGATGTATTACTATTGGTTTTTAAAAGTGTCTACTTTTGGTCTTTGTGTACCAAAAATACCTTAGGATGTATAAGCCTGCTATGATTTTGAATATATAAATATCTGTCAGTCTATAATAGAGATGTCAGTGGAGTATTTTGTCATACAACATTTTCAAGTGTATCACTTTACCTGTAAAGGTGAGTTTTTTATGTTTTGTGATACTGTAATATCAAAAATTAGATGCTTGCAGTACTTCTTTTAAATATGATGGTAATCTGATTTGGAAAATAGAGGTGCATAATTATTTGTGAAGATGAGGTTCCTTAAACTGTTCTGTTCAGGAGCCTGTCAAGAAAGAATAACAAGAAGACATCTGCACTGCTTTTGGACCAGATTTCTTTTCTCTCTGGGAAGGTAAACCCTTTTTATATATGTATAGCAGAAAATTGAAGGTATGGTATATTGCCTATGAAAGATATAGAAATAATATTTTTAAACCTGGTCTCTGTCTAAGCTTCTTCAATACTTATTTCTAAAGCAAACATGGATTTCAAAGGTGCATGCTATATATACCCACTGAAAAGTTTTCTCAGCTAAGTTTCAGTCTCCTAAAACATTTTCTAATCCTATCCTGACAGATAATTTCTGTGCTATTGTAATTGAGTTATTGATTTTTTTAGCAAAAGGCAGGCGTGTGTACAGCCCACAAAATGTATCTAGCTACTGTGAAATAGTAGGCTTTTTTATTTTATATGTGCATATTCTGATTTTGGCTAAAAAGAATTAATGAAACATTTACAGCCTTACTTTTTCCCTCCTTCCTCTGCCTTGGAATGATAGTGAGATTATTCATAGCCAGAGTATTAGTTTGAAGATGTTTTTCCTGAACATTCTGTCACCTTTACATACAAGGTAATACATCTTGTTTAGGAAAGTGTTTATAAAATAAATCTATGCTATGCAAAACAAAACCTGCACTTTGAAAATGGTGATACATTTATTATGAATATGTTTTTTGTTTACTGTGGAGATGGTATCCCATTGTCAGGCTGTATGTTTCTTTTTCAATTTGTTATTTGGGTTTTTAGTAACTCTTTTTCTCCCCTGCTACTCCATTCTCCATTAGCTTAGCCAGAAAAGGAAAAGGTCCTTTTATTAATGCTGTACTAAATGTATCTTAAATGTATGTTAAAATTGTTTTATACTGGTAAATATCCCAGGTAATCTTCATTTTGCTTAAGAACACTGAACACTTGGTCATACACCTTTTACAATCATAGGGCTCACGTTTTTTCTGCTGTTTCTAAAGAAGGTGCCCAAGCAGTGAAAACACATTCTCAGGTTAATTTTTAGAGTCTGCACATGTTGAATTGAAAATATTTTGAAAATAACAGTTTCTCCTAGGGATTTTTTTCAGTCTCCTACTGGAAATACTGCACATTTACAGCTATTAGAAAAGCCTACAATAGCATTGCTTTATTACTTGAGTATTCAAATATGTCTGCAATTTTTGTGTTAGTGCTTATTGGTCTGAAGTCTATGTAGAAACATAGGCATAGTCCAGTATCTAGTTAAGACACAAGGGTAATATGTTGGAAGGAAAATAAAAAAAGAATTTTTTTCCATAGGAATGCAGAGTCACTGATGCCAACTATTATCCTTGAATTCTCTTTTCATTGTACTGCTCTACAAAAAAGTTTGTAGCCAGGCTATGGAGACACTTGCAATATATAATAAATACCTTGTTATGTATGAAATGGAAATTCAACAGTTAATGATCCCTCAATTGGACCAAAAAGTAAACGCAATTTTTACAGCTTTTGTGTCAAATGCAGTTCCATTTTGATTGATGTGAATGACAGGTATGTTTAGTGGAGATGTTTTTCTACAGTTCAACTAGATTTGAAATAATGTCAAAACAGTAGCTCAAGAATGAAGTGTAAAACAGGTTTCACTAATATTGCATGTGTTATATTTGCTCTCCTTATTTAGGTGGGAGCTTTATTTACATTGCCTTGTAATGTAAGCAGTGTAGTGATCCCATCTCCTGCCCAGCTGAGCTCCAAGAAATGGAAGGAATATATGGCTAAGAAACCCAAAGTTATTTCTGGTACGTGTATTTTGTTTGGTTATATGTGTGTGTGTGTGTATACACGGTGAGTTTTTTCTGTACATTTGGGATTCTCTTTCTAACTTCAGTGAAATCAAATCAGTGATTGTAATCTTCATTGACATGAGATTTGGTCAATGCAAGTTCAGCTATACAGACTTGTAGGAAGAAAAATGGTAACATGATGGCAAGCTTTGGGGAAAGAACCATTTTTGTGTCCTGTCTGTCAGTTAAGATCCAATTTCCACACATCTTTGTAAGGTGATTGTAAAATCTGTAGTAGAGAGGTTTACTTCTGCAGATGGAATTCCAGTCTGCTTCACTGAGGTTCTTCCCTTCTTGTTTAAGCATTTCCACAGGTTCTTCAGTGCACTGGCATTTAATTTCAATCTCTTCCTGGGAAAATACAGACTATTAAGAAATGCTGAATGCCTCCATTCACCTGGGAGCCAGTGTGCTAAACCTGTGGTTGAGAATGTGCTCCCTGTAGGGCTGCAGTGATGGCAGCTGACTCTCACACCCTGTGCCAGTGCTTAGAAACCTGATTCAGAAGGTGGGAGAAGAGAATCAGTGCAGACCAAGGCTGGGGGAAGTTTCTCAGTCAGGCAGTAAATGTGCCCTGCAAGTGGAGGCACTGTACAAGCAGTGACTGAGGTTTGCAGGCACATGAAAACATCAGGCTAAAAGGAACTTGGTGGTAACCCAGTGCTTAAAGGACTTACCTGGGATACAGTGAAGTGCTGGATTCTGCCTTCTTTCGTAATCTCGTCATTTATACGTGGTCTAATATGTTATTCATATTGATTCCAAGGAACAGTGGCTATTTCTGTTGCCAACTTAAAAAAATTTTTAAACAACTATGCACATCAGGATGTCTCATATTTGTGACTAATATTTTTTTCAGGTTTAGGGGCAGGAAAAAATGGTGATGAATTATGGAATGGGTGCTGGCAGTCTTGCCTTTTTCCCAACCTGGAAATGAAATTTGAGATAATTTTAGTGAGGAGGTAATATAAAAGAGCATCTTTAATGAAGGCCTTCAGAGGCAGTTATGGAAAGATGTCCACAAAAGCCCACCCCCCCAGGGGATGAGTACTTTTATAGGTTTTAGGAAATTAACATTATTGATAAAAAGCACCAATTAGGAGGACAAAGGGTGATGTAAATCCCCCTCCCTCTAGGTCAAACCCCTTCTTTGGAGCCTGCCCTTCAGCACTACTTTGTCCATGAAAATGTCCTTGAAGAGTTGTTCTGGGCCTTGAGCACAAGATCCCCAGTGTTTGCAGGATATTTGTCCTGTGCTCCAGTGGAAGGGTTTTGTACAAGTATTAATTATTGTGTGATCAGTAATACACAATAGGTTCTTATTAACCCTCTTGAGTAAAATTTACAATAGAAGGAGAAACATTGCTTTTTAAGTGTATCTTTTGTTTAGTTGAAAGCTGTTGATTTTTAGTGGCTAACACTAATCTCACTGTACTAAGGATTTGTCAATCCTTAATCTCTCCCATCTGTGCGGAAGGTATAATTCTTGGTATCGGTAGTTCTTAAACGCTAAGATTGAAATGTGAAATCAAAGTTTACCCATCAGGAATCAGCTTTGAGATTCCAAGATAAACTGGAAGGAATATATTTCAAATGACATGGGAAACAGGACAATATGATGTTTCTGGAACATTTTTTTCTTTATTGTTCTTTTTTCTTTCTCTGAATTTATGTATTCAGGTAGTGGGGTTTACCCTCTTTTCCCATGTCTAACTATAAATTTTCAACAAACACAGGAATATGTTATTTCTTGCTAACAAAAATTTATGATACTAATAAATGTTAAGTTCACATAGAGTTAATTATTGAGACAGTAATGCAAATATCTTATGAAATTAAAATATTTGATTTTTGAAATTTAGTACATCAAGAAGTATTCATTATCTTGATTGCTGTGTCTTCCAAGGTGCTATAAAATGTTTTCTGTGTGGAAAGATAGCAAACCCATCCTTTCACTGTTACTGTCAGGTCCCACATTAATTTTCTTTCACAACTGCATTCTATATGCCAGTGTTCAAAAATAGAATGTCTTTATCTTTCATCCAGGCACAAGGGTAAAGCAGGGAGTGAAGCTTTTATTAATGAATAATGCAGTGTCCTTGGGAAGAGTATGTATAATATTTCTTTTCTTCTAGGGTTGTATGTTTGTCCATTGAACACTTACATTATTTTGATGCACATATGCAGAAAGGCCTGGTTTTACCCAGCAGAACAGAAACTTCCCTTTGTTATTTCCTGTAAAAATGTAACTTCACCAGTTAAAGGCTTGCCTGTTACTTAGCCCAGTTAAAGAGCTCTTGGTTGGTGATTAGTAAGATTTCTCACAGAACAGAAGAAAGCAAATGAAAGAATTTTGATGATGGATTATAGTTTGTTTTAAAGATCTTTTCCTGAGGGTGTTTCACAGTTATGTCTTGATGTTTGTTAAGTTCCAGAAATTGAACTGAAAGGGGAATCTTGCCGATATTATTTCTTGCTACAAGGCAATGGCTCTGGAGGATGTAAAGCAACCTTGATTCATTCAGCTGGCCAGATCAATGGGATGGCCACTCTAGCTGCAGTAAATGGAAAGCTAAAGGCAAAAGCAGAAGAAACAGAGTCAGGTAAGAGTAATCACTTATTTATTAATGAGTATCTGAATGCAGGCAAATGGTAAGTTCTAAATTTCATAAGTTCCTTTTATTCACTCCAGTCAGTATTAAAATAAGGAAAACAAGGAGGAATATTACATCTTTTATGAAAGTGTCTTTTAAGAATATTTTTCCAGATCCATAACAAAATATAGTAAGAGCTTATTTATTTACAGAATTTACTGCTACCGTATTTTTAAAATTGACTATGCAAAGTTATTTCTCATAATCGAGGTACGTTGAAAATTATTCATTGTAAAGGGATGTACAGGTAATATTAATGCAGAACAAATTTGTGAAGGCTTAAAGTTTAGAAAGTGTGTGTTGTTGGTGTAAAGACTGACCAGGCCATGCCAAAAATCTGTGTAAATATTACCTGAAAGTCCTGTTTCACTGATGATTTTAAATCAAAGCTGCAAGGCCAGTAGATGAGTTTTGTTGTAACCTTCAGTCCTTTGCCCATGTCCATGTTACTGCAGAGTGTTTAAGGTATGAGCTGGCACTCCTTTCCTAACTGCTCCACTAGGGAAGAGCAGGTGTGCAGCCATTTATCATGGAGTAGTTGTCATGTGACAACTGCACCTACCAGATAACTCTACCAACTCCTGTATTTGTTTCAATAACACTGGCAGAGAAAAGGAGAACAGTGACCTGCATCTTAGCTACTTAATTCCTTATTATTGAAATAAATCTGTGTGTGGTAGGACTGACTACTCAGCCATTTATCCTAATTAAAATCCCATTAGTACAGTGTCAGAGGACTGAAAGTCCTTGACCATATGTTGGGAGAAAACTTTTCTTCCGTGGTATCAAACCTAGGATCTTTTTACCTTCTTTAAATGTTAGTCATGTTGTGTTGTCATTGTACAGGTTTTGTACAGAAATTCAAAAATAGTCAGCATCTCTTAGAAATGATCCTCCTGATGTTCAATTGGAATTAATTAGTTTGGTTTTTCAATGATTAGCCATATTTGAAAGTCTGGTTGTTTCTTTTGAATATGAGATCTTTATGTTTCCTATGTTTATATCTTCTGTTAAGTAATGACTCCAAAGAGAGATTTGTAATAAAAATTTCTTCTAATCTGTACAGGCTTTCATATTTCTGACTTTATCAAGACTCTGCCGTGCTATTATGGAGAGGATATTGTACAGAGAGAAACAAAACTGTCACGTCTCCAAGTCTTTGCCTTGAAGGAGTATCTCAGTAAGTAATGGGAAAGCTCTGGTAATTCTCAAACTGGTATTTAAAAGGTCTTTATTTCACATTGGATGGGATAGCTCACCTTACAAAACTGGAGATGTTTGACAACCAAAGTGTGTGAATCACTTTATGAAAAAATAGCACAAGTTTAAAAAGAAACTTGGAAGTACATCCATGTTTATCTGTCAGATAATGGAAAAGAGAACACTGTATTAGTGCTGGTGGTTGTTACACGAATACTCTGAATTTTTGAGCATAGCATTGAAATAATTCTATGCAATTCTATGATGATTTCCCCTTTACTGCTGGATATGCCTTCTACAAAAATAAGAATTCTGGTTTGGGTTTTTCAGCTTTTTAAATTTTACTCTTTCTTTGAAAAGTCTCAAGCAGCAGAGGAAAACCATGCATTGGAGATTTTTTAGAGTTATCATGATTGCATCATTCATAATAAAAACTTGAAGGATCATCCTCCTTAGATTTTTGACATTGCAGAGAAGTCCATTTGAGTGTCCTGATTTTTTTTCCATCTTAAGTCCATTGCTTAAAGAGACTCAATTAAAAGAAAAAATGCTTCAGAGTGATTGTCTGGCTTATTGAAAATGGCATGCTGTAGAGGTAATTTAGGTGTATTATCATTAACAGAATAGCAGCTTAAAGAAAATAAGATTCTCTAAGTAGTCTTGTCTCCCACCCCACACCCCCTGCTAACTTAGTCATTCTCAGATTCCTGTCTGCTTCAACCCTGAGGCTGGGCCTGCTTTAGAGTTTGTGTTTTAGTTTCTTTTGAGTCAGTCATCCATTTCCATTAAGAGGCTGAGTCGGAGCAGTTGGAATTCACTGATTGTCCTAAATCATACCAAAATTAGCTGACCCTTGATATTATGACCAAAGAGACCAGAACAGGCTGACAGTGACTCAGCAAGTCCAGGTGTTTTTCTCTGGGGGATTCAAACCTGGATACACTCAGAAATGCATACATCCAGAAGCTAAAGGACAATAAAAACATGAATCATGTGTGACTTCAGCTATTCTCACTGCTGTTTTTTCACTTGTCTTTGGGATAAACCACCCATGTCTTACTGGTACAATAGTAAGTGTCAAGTTAACTTACTTTTGTTATGGGTTCTGGGTGGAGATTTTCTTGTGTAATTGTATTTTAGCAGGCTCTTGTTGTTCTTTGTTTTTAAGCAGATGCAGTACCTTTTATTTTTTCTTTTCTAGAGAGAAAGGAATTGACCAAGCAGCCTCTAGTTATTTCTACCAATGAGTTTAAAAGCTTATTAAAACTCACAAGAGAATGTTTTTTGGACTTGGGCAGCACTAATCTTCCTAAACCTGTTCTGCAGAAGGTCTGCAATAAAACCAGGTCATGCACTGAGAATTGTGGTAAGTATTTTTATTTATAAAATTTGCTGCTTATTTTCCTAGGATGTTTTCTCATACTGGTTGTCAATCTTTTACTAAAAGGAGTAATTTTTAACAAAAGGGAAAAAAAAAGTAAAGCAGCTTTCTAGGCTTATTTTGCAAACTGAAATTACCCTTGCATTTCTTTTTTCTTCCTTGACAAAAAATAAGTCCAGAAAACATTTCTGATTGCATCACCAATGTTGTATTTTGTTTACATACTTTTAGAGAGTGGCATTGAGGAATATCTATAGATAAAGGACTGTATATCTGTCTCTTTAAGGAATAAGATTCTTTATTTAGGATTGTTCAACATGTATTTCTTGCAGAGTCTGACTTAATAGAGCCAAATCCATTGGAGTGGCCAGAAAGACATGTTCTTCAGAATTTGGAAAACTTTGAAAAAACCAAACAAAAAATGAGGTAATAATGAAATACTGGTGATTTTCTTTGGAGCAGCCATTAAACTTTACTATAGAGGAACTTTATATGTTGATAACCATAGTGTAAACTGTTTTCACATGTTGATAATCTTTCAAAGAAAATATTGCTTAAGGCTAAAACTATATTTTTGTCTATTTCCAAAGGTGTAGTTTATTGGTATTTAAAGAAGTATTGTTTTGATTTTTATTGACTAAATGCAACTGGAAGCTAGCTAAAAGTATAATAGTTCTAAAACTAAATCACCAAAATGGCACTTCTAGAAAATAGTAGGAAAACATACAAAAGCTTTTCTTTCTCACAACATACCCTAATAAATATAAATAATTTAGCTGTTTTTGTCAACATGTGCAGCGTGTTCTAATCTTCTCATATTTCCTAAATAGTCAGTTGATAACATATATCAGTAGTTGATAGTCAATAGTTGATATCATATATCAAGTAATTTTGAAGTCAAAGAGCCTATCGGTTTTATGTTTAAATTTATGTTTAGTTATGTTTTACCTTCAGTACTGTTCACATGAAACCCATAGGTCTTTGTGTCACTTAGGGCAGCCTGTTGATTTCAGTTGAGCTCTCACTTTATATAAGACTTGTCAAGGAATGTTTAGGTTGGGTATCTGAAAAAGGTTCTTTACCCAGGCTGTGGTTGGGCACTGAACAGGCTCCCCAGGGCAGTGCTCACAGCACTGGCAGAGCTCAGGGGGAGTTTGGGCAGTGCTCTCAGGCACAGGGTGTGACTCTCGGGGATGGTGCTGTGCAGGGCCAGGAGTTGGACTCAGTGATCCTTGTGGTCCTTTCCAGCTCAGCCAGTGCTTTGGTAATGTTAATGTTCTTGCTGACACACCTGTAGAGGCAAGTGTCCAGCTGTCCTTTTCTGAGTCACTTCCATCCCGTTTCTCTCAAGTACCATAGGTGGCCATGGCTTAGATTGGAGTTCTGCACATGGTAAATTCTCACATTAGCTTTCTTATGGTGGTATTACTATCATCATCATCATCATCCTTATTGTTATTATTATTGGCTTTTGTTTCTCAAACAGGTAAAGTTCTTCCTTTTAATTAGCTGTCAAAAAGCTTCCTAAAGGACCTTTCTCTTACATAGTCAGTGTTAATTTTATTGTTCAGAATCTGAACTGAGTATCTTTCTTACCCTGTGTCAGGATGCAATGTGTTGCGTACAAAGGGAGAACTTTGTACTTGATTGAAGACACGAAAAAAGAGTGGAGGGTTGTGTGCAGTAGTGACTTTATTGTTCCTTTCCTGTATATTGTATATTTAAAATTTTTTTAATGGGAACCAATTTTTGGTCAAAAAACAGAAAAAAAGGGCGAATAATCGTCTTCCAATGTTGTATTTCATAACCACGCTCTAAATTCTAGAAGAAACTACTTTTTCAGTCAAATGTTAGAGAATTTGCACCAATTATCATGTTATTTGTCATGAACATTTGTGTGAACGTTCTCAAGGAACATTCTCTGTTCATTTTACTTTGATACTAGTTTAATTGCTCCAGAGTGGCAATGATTTCATATTTTTTTATATTAAATGAGTTTATGAGTTTATTAAAAAAAAAAAATCTTAGATTGGTCTTTGCTCGCTGCCTTTTTTGCAGAGTTCCTCTGTTTGCACATTCACCTGAGCAGCTGCTGGGACACAAGGACAGCCAGAGGGAGTCCCTGACCTTGCTGGATGCCAAAGAGCTGCTCAAGTTCTTCACCCCAGAGGGGCTGCCCGTGGGGGAGCTCCAGCCCCTGCAAGTTCCCAAGCGGTATGAGCATCTTAGAGCCACTAGCACCAAACTCACAGCTGATGTAGGGGGGTGTAAAAAGGGTGGAATGGGAGTCACAGAATGGCCTAACTGGGTTTGACTTTATAACTTGCAACATCCTTATGTCACATGCCTGCCAGTGAAATCAACTGGTTTGGTCTCCGGTCAGTATTGCTATTTAGTTCTTTCAGAAATGGCTGGAGATGATGATCTCGGTCCTAGGCATTTAAATAACAAAATCATCACCTGAACAACAAACTTGTTACTGGTAGAGCCCTGCCAAGCTGCTGCTGCCCTATATGTCCATTTCCAAAAGAGTATTTCTAGTAAAGCAGAAGCTACTGTGGTAGAGCTTTAATTTTTTGGGTGTGATTTCTTTCAGTGGAGGGAAGTCTAGGTGGGAAGACAAAATAAGAAAATATCTGAGCCTATTTAACCGTGTTTGTCTCCTGTCATGCTTTTTTATAGATTCATGGAGTTACTGGTATAATTTTCAGGATCTGTACATCTATTAGAGTTAAGGCCAGACTCTAGAAGAGTTAGATGGTGTTTGTAGAAGCAGAACCTGTACTATTTTTGTGCAATGTGTCAGAGAGTGCTAGGTAGGCAAGACAGTCTTTGCAGTCACTACAGTTATATTTGTTGACCTTTTTAATACTGAATAATAAAAACTATGATGTAATTATTTGATACAGTGCTTGTGTGAGGGAAAGGTTCTGTAGTATTTTGGATTTTCTGGAGGATTTTTGAGACTTCTGTAAAATTGTTACTGAAGTTTTGAAACTAAACTGAATATATTCTGAACAGACAATTCAAGCAAATTAAAAAATATACTGTAAAGATTTAGAATCTCCTACTGGGTTGTTAATGAGTGGAGAACATTTAGAATTTTGGCTAAAAATATTTTCCTTCCAACTAGTTATGTGGGAAAGAAGTGAATAATTTTTCACTAAAAAAACTTTTTTTAGTCTTTGATTTTTTTCAAAGCCTCCAGAGAAGCACTTAGGCATAGAATACCTTGAGTGTCTTGAACGATTTGCTTTGAGCTACAGATGAGTGAGCTCTGAATTTGAATTGAGTCCAGCAGAACACTGTACTCCGAGCTGCTCACTCCCCTAGCAGTTGCTTTGAGTAAATGTTCTGGAATTATGAGGAGCTTTGCACAGTAGGTGATGAAGAACAGTGAATATGGATCTAAGGATCTTCCTGACCAACAGAAGGATTGAAGAGATTTTGAGAGAGAATTAAAGGCATGTTCCCTTGTGTTCTGTGTTTGAGCTTAGATAGAAGTTTGATAGATTACAGTTTTGGCTGACAGTCTTTCCAAATTATCATTTTGCTAGATTCAGTGTTACATCTTTCCTGGATGTTTTTCTCAGATTATTCCAGTGGAAATGGTGTAGAGGGAGTCTATATGAATAAAATCTGAAGCAATGTGTAAGTTTCAGATTCTGTTACATCTTGCCTTTTTGTCTTCCCTTCTTTAGAGGTAAATGTCAGGGTATGTTGAGATCTGGCAGCAGGATCTTTCTATCTGCCTTGCTATGGCTTATTCCCTTGAAATACCCTCAAACAAATACACTCTTATGATTTAGCTGTAGAGAGTTGCTAGCTGGAATTGAAATATCCCAGGAAACAAGCCATTAGTTCTGAAGGCTGGGAAAGATGAGTGTTAGGTGAGACAGCTATTTGAAGGTGAAGGAATTCACTACTTAGAGTGTGTGATTGAGAAATGGGAGGTCACTTCCCAGTTCCTCTCAGCTCATTCTACCACTCAGGTGTCCCATTGTGATATTTGCCCAGATTTTTGATAACTTGTTTGGAGCAGTGACCTTAACCATCTAAGAAATGTCTAAGAGCTTCTGTAGCAATAATAGCTCAGTAGGAATTAGTTGAACTTAAATTCTCGCTTCAATGCAGATTTAATTTTCCATTGATGCTTTATCCTAGGGGCTTAGCTGCAGGACATACTGTTTTGTTCTTCATATGTGAAGGCATTTGTTTCTGATTTTTGGAAATATAATTTATCCTGATGGTAAATCTTTATTTTCCTCCTTTCAGTGAAAATGCATTTCTTTTGACACCGGACCTTACTCCTCGAAAACTCAGAGGTTTGCCTTTTGAAAAAGCAGCTGGATGCCATTACCATGGACTTGAGTAAGTTTCCTGGCTTCTTTTCTCAGATTTACTCTTTAGTTTCCAGTCTAAGTGTAATTAGAAATGTTTCAAGCAACATGTTAAGGGTATGTTAATTATGGATTAAATGTCAGTGGTTTCAATTCCAACATTGCTGCCTTGATGGTAATGTAGAAACATTGAAGGTCTTTTTTTCTCAGTTATACTGCTGTGTCTCTTCTCAGTGTCTCTGAAAATTTTAATTCAGAGCTACAAATGGCAAGGGAATTAGTACATATCAAGTTCCTAGTGAAGCACATTTTAAGTACATGCATAGTTTCTGCTTTGATATTTAATTGTTGACACTTTATGACTGATAGTCAAAAGGTTTAATGAGAGCTGCTGTGATGCTGCCACCTGTATGTTCAGGGAGCCTGAAAACACCAGCAGGCAAGTGTTGGTGGTAAGGCTGTTCTAAAGGATCCATATGGCTAGGACTGTTAGTTCATCTCAGCCAGCCAGCAATAGTTATTTGTCAAAGCAGACAAATGGGCAAACTGTCACATAATGTAGCTGTATAAAAATAGTTTAGAAAAGTACAAATATTGACATTGAGAAGAAAAGGAAAAAGGCTATAAAAATGCTGGAGTAGATAATTAAGCATAAGTCTTCCGTAGAGACAGTCTTATTGCAGCATATATTAAGAAATGCAGTGGATACCAAGCATAGTTAGTTCAGTTTTTGTGCAAGCTTCTGCTGCCTCCTAAAATCACATTTTCAGATTGTCAGAATTGACTGACAATGCTGCTGGTATTTTTTCCCTATTGATTTTACAAATAGTTTGATTAAGTCTGTATTTAGTATCTGCTGATTTTAGTCAAGTTTTACAGGGCAATGGAGCACTCCTATCTCTTTAGTTATCGCTTTTTCTAAGCAGTAATTCATGACCCTGTTAGCCTTTTTAGATTTGTAATAAGTGGCACAGAGAGGCAACTGGGTAGAAAAGAGAAATGCCTATGGCAGGTGTGGGAAGAAACCACTTGTCTGTTGTCTGTTGCTATGTGATATCTTGCTGCCCTGCCTGACCTCAGCAAGGAGTGTGCCTGAGATTCCAAATTAGGCACAGCACAGCTTGTGCTGCCTCTTATAGCAAAATGGGACAGATATAGACTGCAGGGTGTTGTGGAGAGGAGGAAGATCCAGGCATATTAATATTGCAAGGGCAGTGTGCTTAGCAGAATGGGAGGGAAGCAGTAGAGTGGGAGGTAGTGTAGGACCAGAACATATTGTAACAAGAGTATTCAGATGTGTTTGGTACTATGTAATTTTCATCTGCCCAGCTGCTGTATTTATATTTGGAGGTAAAGTCTTGTCAAAAAAACAGGGAGCAGCAGTTATCATAGAATGGTTTGAGTCGGAAGGGACCTTAAATATCATCTAACTGCAGCCTCCATGCCATGGGCAGGGACACCAACATCTCCCATTTTTTTCCCCAGAGCTGCTCTTAATTAATTTTTCACTCAGCCTGTATTATTGCTGGCATTGCCCTTACACAGGTGCAGGACCTTGCACTTGGCCTTGTTGAACCTCATGAGGTTTGCACAGGGCCACCTCTCAAGCCTCTGGATGGAATCCCTTCCCTCTAGTGTTGACCATGCCACAGAGCTCTGTGTCAATGGCAAACTGCTTTCCTGAACTCCAGGGGTGAGCTTCTTGTGTGCTCTCCTTGCTGCCCTGAGCATCCCAAACTCCACTGTTTAATGGTCACTGCAGCCAAGGCTGTCCTTGAGCTTCACATTCCACACCACCCCCTCCTTCTTGGTGGGCACAAGATCCAGCACAGCACCTCACCTCACTCAGAGAAGGAAGTTACCAGTGCAGACCAGGAGTCTCCTGGATTGCCTTATATTGGCCCTCCAACAGATTATTGGGATGGCTGAAGTCCCCCATGAAGACCAGGACTTGTGAACATCAGGCTGTTCCTATTTGTGATTAAGTCAAATTTTTGGTGTAATGAACATGTGCCAGACACTTGAATGCTGTTTTGCGCAGAGAAAGCAATTGCCATTAAAGCAGTGAGTAAAATAGCATTTTAACTTCTAAAGCTAAATGGATTTTTTTATCTTTGTAGGGTATGTGACTACTCAGGGTACTGAGAATATAAATAAGAAAAATTAAATACCTTGAAATTTTGAAGTTCAGATAGCTTACTCTCTTATCAGATAATGAATTTAATTCTAATAGAAAGTCTTCCTCAACTGTAGAAATTTGATTCATCAGCCAGTTATTAGAAAAATTAATTTCTCCCTGAATATGAAAATACTATGAGGAAAATGGAAACATCAGAACTAGCAATTTAACATGACTCCATGCCAAGAGATAAAAGTAAAGAATGTTTCTTGCATTCCTGAGAGTAGGAAACATTGCTGAGCAGTTTGATGGGTGGGCAGAGCAAGAGCTCACACTGCTTAAAACAATTTGTAACAGAGGCTGGAATAAGACAGGTTTACTGTTACCTTTCCCTGCACTACAGTAAGTTACTGGGTGGTGAAACACTGTTCTCTTGCAAGTAATCCTGGAAATTGTTTATACCAGAGAAAAGTTAGTTAGGATGCATTGTGTGTTACCTCATGTGTGTTTCACTGAGTTAGCACTTGTTCATTTGTTATCTTTCAGCCCCACTGTTGTTATTACAGTTTGTTCTGTTGATTTGGTTGATCAAACCACTTATTCATTGTAGTCAATAGGAAGCTTGTGCTTGTTCAGTGATACTTTTTTTGTATTTTTAGTGCTTAAAAAATGTGAATCTCTCATACAGCAGTGTTTATCTCAGACAAAGCTAAAAGCTGCATTTCAAAGAGTTTGACTCTTACAAGAACAGGGTAAAGAGTTACAAATAGTATATAATTCAGCTTCTTTGTTGGAGCTGGACTTAAGTAGAGCAAAATCCAGGCAAATATTAATTTACTGGGCTGTTAAAAGTTGTATTTCAGAACAGTATAGTAGTTCAAACAAAAAAAAGGCTTTGGAGTTCACATGACTGTCAGAAGTAAGTTTTTTGATTGTAATAAAACAGAGACTTTCTCTCACAGGTTTCTCACCCAATTTCAATTTTAGATACTGTCTTGATGACAGAAGAGCCTTGGAAAGAGATGTGGGATATGCTGAACTTCAAACTCGCCTTATTCGCTATGAAACTCAGACTACTTGTACCAAAGAGTGCTGCCCTGTGCCTCTTGTCCTGAGTCCTCTCCCATCTCCTGCAGTCTTGTCAGAACCTGGAAGTGTCCCTGATGGAGAGACTTTGCAAAGTGAATTCAAAACAGAGACATCAAGGCTAAAACGCAGATCAAAAGACCTGGATTACTTTTATCCCAAGAAAAGGTAATGCACTGAATAAAATGAATCTTTAGCATGAAATGTTTCAGTGGTCTCTTGTGAGCTGCATCTTTTCATTTCAAAATGTTTTAGTGAAGCTATCTAGGCAAATGTTCTAGTTGTTTAATCCTCTTCTGTAGGTTCATTTTTTTTCCTCAAGTGTGATCTCTCATCGATGGCATTAGATTAATCAAAACCATGCAGCACAGGCACACTTTGTTTAACAGATTTGGGGTTATATCCTGCAGTCTCAAGTGCTTTTGAAAAGATGACAGCTTCATCTAGGATTGAAACAGTCAAGGCTCCTGTACTAGGAATAAACAACTAAAGGTTTAGAAAGCCAGGGATTGTACAAACAGAATAATTGAATTTCTAATCCAAAGCACTGCTGGCATAAGATGACCTACCAAAATCCAATCTTATTGTCAGCCTTGTTTATTAAAGTCTTTTCTGGAAGTTTAGTTTTAAAGATTTCCCTTTCTATCTTGTCCTCACTCAGAAGATGCAAACTCTATCACTGAATAATAGCTGCTAGGTAACAATATTTCCAAATTCACTTTTTTACTGTAATACTTCACGTCTTCCTTATTTCCAGATTGATAGCCTTTGCATTCTAATCACCATAAGCCTTTTACAGATGTCTGATTTTAGAAATAAGTATATCTTTTGCAGCTTACTGAATAGTTAGAAAAGAAGATGTGATTATACTTAACATTTTCTAAATTGGCATTTGGAATTACTAATCCTCTTACAGTTGAAGGATCAAGGATTACAATGTTCCCATAGAATTATGATGCTCAACTTCTTGTAGTTGAGTTGTGACATTCCTGTAGGACCAAAAGAAATGAGATAGTTTGAAGAAGTTTTGTCTCATCCAAAGACTGTAGGCCAATTCTCTTCCCAAGAGTTTTATTATCTTAGTTACCTGATTTCTTCAGTTTGTTTCTAGACCTTTTTAATCAGAGGTGCAATGGGTCTACATATCACAGCCCAATCCAGTCAGCAGAGTGCTCTTCTAATACAAAATATTTTACAGAATGGAATCCTGTCTTCCTGTCTGCTGTTTTCAGATGTTGTTTGCAGGAATGCTCAGTCCTTACTGCTCTGAAGCAGCAGCCTCTCTAGCAGAAACAATGGCACTAAAAGAGTCGGTACAAAACCCGAGAGTGACTTTTACAGGGTTTTTTCGTGTTCTTTGTAGGCTGAGCAGATGTGAGAGCACAGAGTCGCTGCTGTGGCAGGCAGGGGGGAGCAGCAGCAGGAGTCACCGTGCAGTGGCTGTGCCGAGGAAGCGCTCGGACGGGGACAGGGACAGGTCCCCTGGGGCGGCTGCAGCGCCATCGAACCGCCACGGCCACCGAGCGGCCGCACAGCCCGAGCCTGTCCGGCCAGAGAAGGAGTCGAGATCCCAGAAACACACCAGGGTAAAAATCTGCCTTGTTCTCTTAGTGAAGAAGAGCTCTTTAACTTCCTTCCATGGGACTTGATTTGTAAACATTTTTTAACTCAAGATGAATTATCTTCAACCAGTTTTTGTTACTGAATTTCATTCTGTTCACTTGTGTAAGTGAATCACTGAGGAGGGTGCTGCAGAAGCAAAGAATGAAAAAGTGTGCAAAGAAAATTTTATCATGCCCAGAAAAGTAAGGCTGAGAGAGATAACAATGAGGAATAAAAAAGGTGGAAATGAATAGCAATTAATAAAAGTTATGAAGTATAGATGATTAATGTAAAACCTAAAGGCACCAAAGAGATACATGTTCTGGAAGGGTCAAAGGCATTGTAGAGGACCAGATTAGTCTGTGAATAAAGAGATTCCTGTAGTTTTATAAATCCATTAATTGAGATAGGAGTTAAATAATTTGGTGGAATAATGTCTAATTATTAGCTGTGTATATTAGGAATGCCTCTTCTAAATACAATACACAAAACTATTTCTGACTTGGTGATATAAATTTTAAATTAATCCCAGGGTACAAGGAGAACACTGCAAGAATCTTAAGATACTGTCAAAGGCAAGTTGGAATGGTCCAAGGAAGCATAAATTGGTGTGACTCATTGAGACCTACAGCAGAGTTTAAACATCTCTGATGTAAAAGATGTCAGGAAATTATTTAATGAGACTTTAGTGTCAGATTTTTAATTTTTTTTTGTATTTGTGTATCAAACAAAGGACTATCAGTACAGCAAAAAGTGATAATTTTACATATATTATTTTGGAGAAGAAAATACCCAAGATAATATTGACTTTCTTTTTATCTTCCAAGCTCCATGTGATCTTTGTTCACTGATACTTGACATGTAAGCATTTTCTTAATATTTTAAAATTAAGGAAATGGAAATAGACTGTTAAAGAACTGCTCATATTCAGGCAGTGAGCTGATCACGTTTGGCAATAGATTAAAGACAGGCAAGATCCCAAAAGATCAGGTTTTCTGTGTTAGGCTTTTTTGCTTCCCATGGATAATTTTTCGTTTTCTTCTGTTTCCAAGATGCTGAAGGAGGTGGTTGCTAAGACTCTTCAAAAACATGGAATTGCAGAAGATCATAAGTGCTTTGCATCATGCAGCCAGCGTCTATTTGAGATATCAAAATTCTACTTAAAGGTAACTAGAAGGCACACTCTTACAGTTCTTTATTCTTAGTTAAGTGAAACCACTTCTAAATAAAACTTGAGCTAGCATGTGGGAAATTCAGAGTTGATTAAGCTAGTATTTCCCAGTGGTGTGTTAGTCATGTGTAGATTGTGTGGAGAGACCTTTGGACTTGTTGTCAAATGGAAAAGGTAGTTTTGCAATATAGCTTGGTGGGGTTTTGCTTGTTTTAAAACCTTCTAAAGCAGTAGCCTTTTATACATAGTGAAATAATATGCTAAAACATGGCCCTGTTAGGTTAGGTCACTCTTAAGAGCTGCAGCAGCTGACAGGCAATAGAGTATCTCCCAGCTGTAGCTGTGACAGCTCAGCTTTCTCCCTTGTTCTAAGGTTGTTGGCTCAATAAGGATCTTACAGAACTGACTCAGAAATTGCAGTTCCCTGACATGATGTTATCTATTATCTAACACATACTGGCTCAGCAGAGCACCCTGTAGAATTGCATCAACCTCATGTTTAGGGGGAGATGAGAATTCTTTCCACAATACCTAGGAGACTGTGAGTCAATGCTGAAGCCCATGTTACTTGGTCTGAGCTCAAAATCAAGTTAATTACAGTATGGAGTGATTAAAAGCTATTGCTCACCAGCTGAGCTGCTGTTGTGTTCATTTGCATGTGTTTAACCTATCACTGTGGGTGAACCAGCTCAGTTTAGTCACCATTACTTCAGTAATGGTGCTTTAAGCTCAAAGAAAGCTGAGCAGGGCTGGACGCTCACACAATCAGAACATCTTGCTGATAAGCATCAGTTTCTTAAATAATTGGAACACAGTTGTGCAGTCATTCTGTAAGTGCTCCCAACATCTCCATGAAATATGCCCTGAAGGAAGATCTAATCCAAAATCAGAAAGGGCTGCAGGTAGGGATGTGTAAGTAGAGCAAATCAGGGCTTGTGGTTCCATTTCAAGTAGAAAAGGAAAAGGAAGAATATGGCAGTGATCCTGTCCTTTCTAGAGAGAGGTGTCACAGGATTCTCCTGTGCTGTCTTGCAGCTCCAAGTCTGTGGGAATCCTTTGAATCCTTTTGTGTGCTGCATAATTCAAAAACATGGTAACATAGGTGTCATTTTCCTCTGGAGGCAAGTAGTAAATGCATTTTCTTTCTCTCCAGGCAAGGTTTTGTTCTTGCTTTGTTTAAAAGAGTGGATGAGATTGCACTCATTAAATGGACTGCAAAATAGAAAAAAAAGCCATTCTAGATTTTTTTCCCTTTTCTGCACTGGTTTTCCTTTCTGATGTCTGCTTCTCTGTTCTTTGCCAGCACTTTGTATTGCAGGGTAAGCTCACAGCTGATTTCCATGTTTATATAGAAACAGGATTTCTGTCAAGAGTGTAAGAACTTAGAATATCATTGAAGAAAAAAATTCTGGAAATTGTGCAGAAAAATGCAGAAATTTAGGAAGACTCAATCATAATTGAGAACTAGGTTTGGACTGCTGTAAGGAAACCTGCAGCCCATTGGAATAGATTTAAATTATTTTCTTTTTTTTATTAAAAAAGCAAAGGCAAATAATTATTCTTTTGTTCCAAACAAGGTGATAAAAGTGCTACATTGTCCTGGTTATCAGGGCTCATATAACCCAAATTAGAGTGACTGTATGCTGACTTCTGTGGCTTTTTGTTTCATATTTAGGACCTAAAAACTTCTAGAGGACTTCTTGATGAAATGAAGAAAACAGCAAATAGCAATGCTAAGCAGGTAAGACCATGTGTTTACTTATTCCTGTACATAACTACAGGATGGTTTAGTCCACAGCTTTAAGAGATGAAAGGTGCATGTGGGTCTCATTTCACTCTGATCTCACTCTCAGGCAGTAGTTCCAAGGGAAGATTTCCAGGTATTGGATGGTATTTTAGTTACAGCTGCCAAGATGATGTGCCACAGTGAGAAATAGAAATGAAGACAATAAATGTTTCTACATCACTGAAACAAACAAACAGGAAAAAAAAAGAGATGAAATTTTTCTTTAATTAGGATCATTAGGGAGTTGTTCTTTTCTAGTGTTGAAGGAAATAACATTTCAAAGGTTAGGAAGTAATAAGCAGGTCTATGAAAGGAAATAAATTTTTTAAAAGAAGCATTGAAAATGAGTAATTTTAGGCTTGTGAGTAACTGTAAGCACAAGGGACATCAGGTGGGGTTATTTGTGCATAATGTGGGACTTACATGCACAGCAGCACAGAGCAAATGACAGAAGTAAATATTCCTCCAGAAATTAAGTAACTCTGGTACTGAGTTCTGAGACATACACTGAAGTGACTCCATGATTTGGAGAAAAAAAAGGGAAAAAAGCATAATGCACAATTACAGTGCAATTTTCATAATTATAAATTATATGGAAGAATTTGAACTGAGGTGGGTAAGTAATAGAAAAAAAGCTGCTAGATCCCTAGAGAACTTATCCTATGAGAGCAGTATTTCTGTGTTCTGTGCTGTATTCCTTTGTATCAATGATAAGGTTCAAAATCTGTTGGGTTGTGATGTTTGGTGTTGAACTGGGCTATTGTGCTGATACACTGCTTCTCACCTCCATCTTTGGGTAGAATTGGTCAGTTTTTGTATATTTGCTGTTGGCAAAAGGCATTAAAATTGGTGTTCTCCTAAACTGCTTATGTCTCTGTATTAGAGAGTATTTAGTCAGTGGTCTGAACAACTGCCCTGTTTGGAAAGCAGCAGTGATAATGCAGGTAGAGACAGCAGTGCACAAATTATCCTTCATTCTTTCTTCTCTGGGATTAGGAACTTTTACTGCTGGAAGTAAAAGTTTGGCTGTTTGGCATTATGTGCACTTTCCTGCTGGTATTTGGAGAGAATGGGGTGAAGTATTTCAATTCAGGGGTTCTAAAAATGCCTTTTCCTAAAGACAAAGCATTCTGTAAGATTAAATACAATTCTAGGGTAATGCTGTATCCTCTCAGATTATTAACAATACCTTCTTCTCCTGAGTAGTTTGCTTTTAAATCCTGTTTAATAAATAATACACAGATGGTGACAAAGGACTAAAGAAAGAATTAATAACTATGAACTGCTCTTAATTTGCTTTCAAAACCAGGAGGTGTGTAAATTGTTTGCTTTCTCATTTATTTGCCCAGGTGATTGAATGGGTTTTGGAGAAGACTGGCAAGTAGAGGCACTGTGTGGATTCTATTCACACCTTCCCAGGAGCTGTGGAGACAGAGCACTTCTGACTTGAGAAGCATTTTGCTGCCCAATGCACACACAGATCTGCACACTGGGAAGACTGTGGTCAGTGGAGTTATATGGACTCATTCTTCAAGCACTGGAGCAAGGTTGGAAACTTTTTATACTGAAAGTTTTTAATGTTTTTTTTTAATTCAAATGAAAAGAGGTTGTATTTTATATGTGTATTTATTATGTTTGTTAAAACTAATATAGCTTGACTTGATTTATAAAGCTTTGTATATTTTTCAACCAGTGTATTTGGTTTTTATATGAATAAATACTCCCACATATTTAATTTTGATAACTATTACTTTGTTTTTCCTTTTTGTGTGAAGATCTCTGTTCTGCTTCAGCTAGCTCTTGTATAAAAGCTGTTTACAGCATCAGCCATTGACAGTTTATATACTAATTAAGAACAATTCCTATTCTGCAGGTGAAAACAAACACAATCAGAATTTGAACCATAATTATCTCTGTGTTGTAATATAAGGAAGAAAAAAGCATGGCATGAAACATGGTGCAAGGTCCCATTAAAGAAAGTTTCTTTGTTTTACAAGCTGACTTTTCAGTATAATTTCCTGCATGCTCTTTGTAACACTCCTTAGAAAAGTATCTAAGGAGAGGTCTGAGATTTCTTTTCCTGGAAGAGGAGAAAATCAAAGCAATACTGGTAATGAGGATGGTGAGAGCTGGAAAAGAGCTGGTGTGCTATGCTGAAATGTAAGGAAAAAAAGAGTTTCTGGCTGTGTTGCAAACACAGTAAAATACTAAATTTGGCCTCTGTTTAATCTCTGGCATGTATCTGGCTGGGACTAATGTAATTATTCAAGTTAGTGTTTTGTTGAGATGTGGAGTTCGTACTAAGCTTTCTGTATTAAGGATTTCCTATTTATCATATAAACTAACAGGATTAAAACTGATAGAGATGCAGGGCTATTGTTTGCTATATTATCCCAGTAGGAAAATAGATTAAGCAATACAAATATAAATGAAATGTAATATTGTGAAAAAATAATTGAACTAAACCATGTGGAGGTTAGACTTAATACTGTAAAATCTGTGCTTTCTCTAAAGAGCCTTCCTGATTTTGGGACATTATTCTTTGCTTAATTCTATTTGGTGTAAAGCTAAGCCCTAAGGAGGTTCTTCATGTCTAACAGGATCTTGAGTTCATCTGTTCTGTTGCTTTGTTCCCAAGTTGACCAGTCCTGAACTCTACAAGACCTTTCCTGGCTGGGTGTGTACTTGGTTTAAGTGAGCTGCAACAGGACAGCACTGCAGTTGTTCTGCTGTGACAGTGGGCTCTAGTGAGTACTGTGTGCATCTAAGCCCAGGACAAACAGAACTACTTGTCAGATGGATTTCATTTGTCTGCAGAATGCCACACATCCACAGCATCCCAGTTTTAGTGATTTGGTGAAATAGAAATGAAATGAAGAGAGTTATTTAAATAATCATCTAATAAGTGCATGCACAGAATTGCTCCAATGTAATGATTACTGTGTATGGCTCATGTTTCTTTGCATTCTTTATAAAAACAAGAAAGTAATCAAGACATTAACCTTTCCTAACATCTTATAGTGAATCAGGAAATGCTCTACTTCCAGAGAGAGAAAAGCTGTAAGCTGTAGCCTTATCTCTTCAGCCTGAATGCTGATACTTTTGTCTGAATACTAAAGGAAGCCACTGAGAGTTGTGTTTTCTACTTAATTTTGGGAAGTTTATATATTTGTAATTAGAAAAACTTTGTAGGTAATAATAATACCTAAGTTGATAAATAAAAGTACAGAAGCTCTACATTTCATAAATCCTTGAGGCTAGCTGCCATGAGCAAAGAAAAATACCTTCAGGAAAGTAATTAATAATTTGAACTGCTTTTCTTGTACTTCAAGTAGAACCCAATGCTTATTGGTTTAATTCATTCTGTAGACTCAAAGACTGGCCTGAAATAATCAGCAGGAAAGCAGTTATGGAAGCATAAGCATTTTGATGTATTGGTTTTCTGCACAGTTCCCAGTGCAGAACTAATACACTGCTACCCATGTCTCATTTGCTCTTTGTGTTAGTGGCTTTTTAGGACAAGTGGTAGCTGGTTTATTATTGTGGCTTAATAACACTGTGCCCCATTTGAGCTGTGATAATTGTCCCTGTCCACGCTGTTAACCTACAAAATGTAGGCACAATAATTTGATCTGGTCCACTGCAACAGCACTTCACCAAATTATTTTACATCTGTCATAGTTCCAAAACCCCACACTGAGAGTTCCTGCATCTTGGCTGATATGCTGTAACTTAAGTGATGCAGAATGTAACATCACCCTTTGCCTCTGAACTTCAAACTATTTTCTTGTTTGCGGCTGCTGAACCCCCCAGATCCAGTCTGACCTATGCATATTTTGGGTGCTTGCTCTCATGTTTTTGCAAATCAAGATATAAATCAAATTCACCATTACACATTTCTGGTTTACCCATAATCCATCCATCTATATAACAAGCACATAACATAACATAGCATAGCATAATAACATTATGCATTATATGTAAAAGCACATTATCCATCCATGTTATGTGCTTATATTCCCCACAGGATAGAGGTAAGACAGCACTGATGTGGTTGCAATTACTTGATGATATGATTACTTGTAATATTACAGCAATTAATTTTAATTACATTATGAGTATCACTGGGCTACCACAGAACTTAGCTTGGGTACTAATGCTTGCCCAAATCCACAAACTTCTTTGTCCTAGCTCACAGTTCTCCCTTGGAATTTGTTTTCTGAATTTGTTTCCTAATGTCTCTAATTATTTACACAAGCATAGAAATTCTTATAAGGAAAAAAAAAGAATAGCTAATCCCATGTGGGAAAAGCAGGTGATGATGTTCAACAGGAGGTTGTCATCTCTGTTAACTATTTAAAATGTTGTTCCCCTCATTCTTTTAAATAAAAATTTTGTCCTGGTTAGTCTGGGGATTCACTTTAAGCAAGCAGGCTGAGTTTCTCAAAATTCTGCAAGCATATTATTAATATCTGTTCTTTAAAACTGAGGTCACCACTGAATTCAAAAGTGTCCATAATATACAAAATTATGTAATATATACTGTATTAATGGTCTCTCTATATAGTAAATAGATTCAGTAACTAGCTAGTTATCAATTTGCCAGTTTGACTTTTATGGAAAATAACATAAATTTAGAAATCAATGGTAGTTAATGATCTGGAGCACATAATTTCTTTAGGCTCTGATTCTGCTTCCACTGAAACCAAAGAAGCTCCAATTAACTTTTAAGCATGGGTAAAAGCACACTGAGAATGCTCTCAGCTGGAAATCAGATCCGTCTCCCTTCCAATCAGCTGAGTTTCCCAATGCAAAGAGCTGGGTGGAGGAGGGTGCTGCCATGTCCTGTGGGAGGAAGAAATTCTAACACTCTGCAGAAGGAAAACACTTGTTTTGTTATTTGCAAAGGATTAATTCTAGTGGTGTTTGTGGTGCTGATTTGCTTTGTAGTATGTCAAGAGTCTTGCTTTGATTTCTAAAGTACCTTAAGAGAGATGCTGGTTCCATTTGAAGGGCAGGACTCTCAGAAACACCAGGATGATTCCCTGAACACAATCAGATCAGCTTTATTTTTTTTAACAAACACTTTACATTACATTTTTCCAATAACATTTTTGTTCCAATATGTATCCCAATCTTTCTCATGATGAAGCTGCTATACAAACTTTCTGATAAGACCATTCCATTTATAGTAATTATTTTGTGAAAAGAGTGAAACTCTGGAATATCCCTTTTTAGGCTTTCCACAAGGCTGTTCTGTCACAACTTGGGTCAGACTAAAAGAAAAAAGCTTAAATTCCCACAGTTAGCTTTTCTATTTGGGCCACTAAGTTAAGAATTAAATCAAAGAAGAAATAAAAAAATTGTTTTCCCATAACCATTCATCAGAGAAAAAAAGGCACATGTTGGCCTCAGTCCTTGAATGCAGAAGATTGAGCAGAAATTTCTGCTTTTTCTTAATTTTTTTGTAAGTCTTCTGTTACCACCCAGTCCGGTATAAGCAACAGGAGAAAGCATTGCAACTTCAGCAGAGATGTCTGAATGACCTGCCCTGAAACATCCCTGTGAGATTTCAGGTTGTTTTTTTAATTTAAATTTTTAAGTCATTCCACCAATGCAATTAACAGTTCCCTCCAGTAACAGAATTCTTAATTGAAGCACTGAAGTTTAAAGGTATTTCTCCCAGCCCAAAACCAAAGGTCAGCCTTCCAGATAGTTTGTCTGGACACAAAGTAAGCTCACGTCACAAAAATCCAATAAATGACTTTATTAAATATATTCTTTTCCTCTAAAATATAAATATTCACTATACTCTTATAAATGTGGAGTAGGTTCATATTTCATTTGTCTATCCCATCCAAATATGAATCAGTCCAAAATCTGAAAATGAAGAAATAGCATCTGTAATCATCATAATTTTTTTCTATAAATATATATAATATGAATTTTCTTTGCAAACTGCTTAGTTATTCACTTAGACTTCATATAGTACTGAGCACCTTAGATTACATTTTGTGTAATTTAATTTGTTGGCACTAATGTAGGAATTTGTAATATTTACAATGCACATACATGTTAGGTATAACATTCCAGTGATTTGTGTTAAAAGGAATAAGGAAATAGTGCAGTATAGTTTACATATGGATTTAACCTACTCCTCCAGCACTTTTATAGGAGCCTGTCTCCAAATTTTTAGGTTTGTACTTTGGAACAGCAATAAAAATGTCCTGAACTGGTTTTTAAAGACTTGACACGAGAGTTTCCTTGGTAGGGTGACAGGAGCTCCGCTCAGAGCCCTGTCCCCCTGCGTACCGGCTGCTCTCAGCTTCCCTGAGCTCTCCCAGGAGCCCCAAGGAACTGCCACAGAAAGTTGTGTGACTGGCAGTGGTCACTAAATGGGAAATGTCCATCTGGAAACTACTGCTAGGTTAGGTAACACGTTACCTCCTTGTTTATTTATATGAGGAATTAATTTTTAAGTGCAAGTACCATGATAATAAAAGTGCAGAGCTGGGTGGATCTCTCCTTGGCATGGCTTTGACTGGTGAGAGGTCCTGGGAGTGGGGCTGCTCTTCCAATGGGGCACTGAGCTGTTCTTCAGTGATTATTTTCTGTATTTATGAATTCAGCCCATCATCCTAATATTTTAATTTGTTTTGATAAGTAAGATACCTATGGAAATCACCATGTTTTTATGCTTTGAATAGACAACATGACTTATGCTTAACTCTCAAACTTAGCTCAAAAACAACATGGAACCAAAATGTCTTTTTAATCTTCTTCTTTGCCAGCCAAGTGATGCTGAATTGAAATCTATGTGCTTTCTCAGGAATAAAAGAAATGTTGTAATATAAAAACTGAACATCCACAAACACTGAATATGTTACTTCCTGTCCTTCAAAGTGTGAATTTAGGGCAAAACTCTAAAAACAGACAAAACCCCACCCCTGTGTGAAACTGTTCTTTTAAAAAAGGAAGAACAACATAAGTGGCATCTCTGTTTTGCTTCTTCCTATTCCCAGCAGATCATGTCATGCCAGTTTATTATTTCCTGGTATGGGCTGTGTGTGTCATCTCTGGTGCTGAAAGTCAGTTCCTGCCTGCTTTTTGCTGCTCAAGTAGCTGTGAACAAGGCTGAAACTCACTGAATCATGTTTTGAGTCACAACAATAAGCTCTGCTGCAAAACAGTCACCAGTAAGGTGTGGGCATGGAGATGAACATCTTGTATTTCCCCAGCAAGAAACCTGGTCTTGCCAAGTCATGCCCATAGGAGCAGTTCCATGTCAAGGACTGCAGTTCATGTTCCTGCCCTGGTGTATGTTCCTCACTGTTGTGGAGCTGCTTCAACAAATTTTTCACAAACTCATAAAATCAAGTCTTCCTCCTTCCCTATGTTTGTTATTCTATGAAGACCACACAACCAGCCTGGTCTGAGCAAATGGGGGGACTCAGTAGGGGTAGGAGGACAGAATCTTAATATGGCTGTCTACTGGAAAACTGCCCTGGAGATAACCTGGCAGGAGCATCATCCCACCTCAGAATGGATTCAGGCAGCTTTCACCTGAGCTGGGGCTCCCAGATAGCTGAAACTCATTAAACTGTGGTGGGAAGTCACTATAAAAATGCATTCTGTGTTCATTAACAAAGGGATCTCCTGCCTGTGCCCCCTGAGCTGGCTCTCAGTACCATCCCTGTGGCTGGCCCTGCTTTGGCTCCATCACTGGGAATGTGGGTGACATTGGTTACTGCTTAATGTGAAACTGCTCCTGGGGGGGCCTCCAGCTGTTAGCTGCCCACAGCTGGATTGCTTCAGAGTGTCCACCTCAAAGGTTTGTATTTGCAGGCTCTGCTGGGTATTCATGCAACAGGTTCTGGCAGTGCTCCAAAAGAAAAATCTGTAAGTAGAGCACAGATTATAACTGAAAGAACCTTTAACTTCCAGGTGATGGAACAATTTTAAAGGATTTCCCCCCAACCAACCTTGGCTTGCATCACAACCAACAAGTGCTTGACTGCATAGCCCTTTACTTTATATAGACAAGTACATTGAAATAGGCACAATTTCTGCTTCTGAAACATTTACATGTATGGTACTACACGCTTTTACGGTCTCATATGGGATTTTAAAATCCCGTTATTTACAATGAAATCCCCCATCTTCCTTGTCATGCCATCTCTTTTGCTGGTCAAAATGAAACCTGGGCCTGGGAGGACTGCAGAAACGACCAATGGCCGGTGCTGAGTCCCAGGCTGGTGTCTGCTGCCAGCTAGGACACTGCTGCTGTTGACAGTACTCCAGATTAGTGTGGTTACCCCGTCTCTCTTTGCAGAAACAGATGGATCCCACTTATGCCACCAAGCCCAGTCTCGTGATCTTTGCTGACAGGAAGGAATGAATGATGAAAACAATTGGTTTTGGACAGGAATGAAGATCCAGTTGCTGAAAGTACAGAAAAAAAAAATCAAGCTGAGAATTATAGCTCAAACAAGAAATCATTTATTGAGTACTCAAACTGCTGTCTGGTATTTTGAACAGGCTTCTATTAATAATAGCTCTTCTCTACACCATATTGTTTTTCCTTTGCATTCAGCTGCAAATATTTGGGCTACTAAAACTAATAAGCATCTTGGAAGCAGGTGAGATCCTGGTGCCTCTGGCTTAGTATCACCTGGGTGAGCAGCAGAAAACTGAGTCAGATTCTGTAAGCACTTTTTGATGAGGCTCAACCCAATCTTTTTTGGCCATTTCTGCCTGGGATGGTAGTGGGACTGCTCTGATGCCCAGTGCATCTGCTGTTGGTGCAGCTGAAGTACCTTCAGCCAGTGCTGCACAGCTGCTTCTCTGCTCTCCCAGCCAGCAGTGAGACTGAACTCAGCCTTTGTTTTCCATAGCCATAGTTCAGCTGATCTCATCACATACTTGCTATAAGCATGACAGGCTTGTCAGTGTGCAGAGGCCCAACAACAGGGTCACATCAAAACAAACCACGTTTGCCTTTCATGGTGGTGCGTTCTGCCCTGCTCCCTCCCTTTTCCAGGCTGCACTGCAATCTGAGAAATGCTCGTTAGGCCTTGGCCTTGAAAAACAGCACCTGGGCTCATCCCTTCTAGAGCTTATCAGAAACAGTGCCTGCTCCCAGGAACTACTGCTGTCTAAGGAGTTCCTGTTTTCTTTATCAACAACCTTGGAAACTGTTTTCCTTGCCTGGATGGCAAAACATTGCTGTTCTCACACTTTCAAAGAAAGTGCCGACCCAAACTGTGGCCAGGACAAAAACATTGTTATGACTAAAGCTGACTTTTTAGTGCCCCTATAAACAGCTGTTCAAAATGAGACCCTTTGAGCTCTCCTGAACTGCAGCAGGCTGTGACCAGCATCTCCCTCTGAGTGGGACCTCTCAGAGCTCCCTGACCTCTGAGGGGAATTTTTCACAGGTACCTTTCTTGCACTGACTCCTTCTGTCTGTGTGCATGCACCTGTGTATATGCTTTAGCAAATCCAGGAGACATGCTGTTTTCTTAGATGTTTAAGGACCTTCAATATCTCAGTAAGTTAGGCCTGTAAGTAAGGTTAAGTCATAAGTTGTAAGCTAAGTTAAAAGCTGATGAATGTTATTCTTCTATTGAGCAAGTTCAACTTTGAAGTAATAAGTTGGGTTAAATGCTGTTATTCCTCTGTTAAATTGTTAAGTTATAAGTTAAGTTAGGTATAAGTTAAGTGTTGTTCCTTTTTAAACTTGTTAGGTTTAAGGTATAAGTTAAGTTAAAGTACTGTAAAGTTTGAGTGCTATTAAGTTTTTAGACCATGTTCCTTTTTATCCTTGCCTTCACTATCCTTTTGATATTCACACCTTAACACACACACAAGCCCCCTGGATGGTTCTCAGCTCATTTCTGTTTTGATTGCTTGGATTTTGATTGCCTGGATGTTGATTGCCTGGTTTTGTTGCTGCTTTGTTTCCTTGGTGTGCCTTAATTGTCCTGTAGGCAGTAAAGTGAATCTTGCCAACAAACTCTGTCACGCTGTTGCTAAGTATTAAATCTGGTTTTTGCTGATACCCTTGCTGGTGATTTTTTAAGCAATCTCAAACACTCATTTGTAACACCTTTCCAGCAGCCATGAATCAACTTTATTGACAGCTAGTAAGAAATTCCCTTCAAAGCCTGACAATAAGCAGTTTGCAGAGTATATGTTAACAAAGGTGATGTTTAGAATTAAGTACCCACCAAGTTTAGGAACCGCTGAAAAAATATGTGAGGAAAAATGAAGTTTACATTTATAATTAATGGATTTAAACTGCTCATTGGAATATGCATTGTGACAGCTTCGAGGCCTATGCAGACAGTTTGCACATCTGTAGCTTTCTTTTTTTCAGCAACTACATGTTCAAAAACACCTAAAACATAACTTATTGTCATAACATGGAGTCCTATGTGTACATTGGAATTAATAAGGTCTCATTCTGATGTTCTTTCACGCTCAATAATTTAAAAAAGTGAAATGGGTACATACAAAAATTTTAACATGTGGCTATTTAGAGGTACAGTTTGTTCTAAAATATGAAAAATATTTAATCTCTGTATGGTTTTACAATTTTAACTGTCTTTTTAGTTTATCTCCTCCTAAAGCCTGATCATTGTGCTGTGCTAGAAAATACTGAGTCTATATACTGGTACTGGAACTGGCACTTGCCAACTGTTGGAATGGAACAGAATGAAATAAAGTATTTCAGTTGGAAGGGGCCTACAGTGTTCATCTAGTTTAACTTCCATTATTGCTTTTCCACCCCCATAACCTGTATACCAAAGAGATGGTAACATGCATCCCTTTGCTCAATGCAGTACTTACAATTTCTCCATCTTTTTCTCCAAAGTCTAAATAAAGCATCCTTATCCCATCATCTGAGGACATTTTCAGTTTTTCGTAGGGATATTGTGCAATTATCTTGGAGAAGGCACCATCTTGTGGTTCAGTTGTAAGAGAGAATCCATGTTCATAATGGATGGTCAAGCGGCACTCCTGGCTTTTGTATGTGCAAGCTGGAGAAGAAATCAAGATTTAGTCTCTCACATTCTTAAAAGCAGTTCTTCGTGTTCCATCACACATCTACATGCTGACAAAAACCAATGTACTGAAGTTTAAGAAGGCTCAGACTGGTGTTTCCTCCTTCCAAACCTTGACAAAGTCACAACTGCTCTTCTTGCATCTGACAGACAGAGCCAGAATCAATAAACACAGCACACAATGCATGAGAAAATTAGGAGCTGTAAAGGTTTTCCCTAAAGTATTTTGACAAAGATGAAGACACTCCTGAGTCCTCATTAGTGTCATGGTAATTGAAAAAGGGCCCAGATAATTGTATGTAACAGCTACTGCAGCAGAAGTCTGCATCTTCCCCTCAGCTCTGAAACAGAGGCCACAATCCAAATTAAAGGATGAAGAGTTTTGGAGTTCACATCCCAAATTCACTATTCCATCACCTTCTTGGAGCAATTCTATCAAGAAGGATCCTTGGCAGTGGGACAAAAGCACTGTGATAAAAGAAGGGGCTGATGCCCTTCTTTTGGAAAGAATGGCATCTGTGTCAGGGCGCTGAGGAGATGGACCTGTTCTGAGCTGGTTCCCCCTGAGCTCTCTGGCTGGTTTGCACATCAGAGGCCTCACAGAGCATCCTGAGCTCCCTGTGGGGCTGGGGCCCAGCAGCTGACAAGCAGCCACGTGGCTCTACCTGAGCTTTGAGAAACAAGAACTGCCCTTTGGCATGGCTGGATTTCTGCTTTGTCTCCTGCTCTCACATTTTCAGGAAATGAGTGGAGATAAAATTCAACATTAACAGCCCTGCCAACTGTAGGACTAGCAGGAGAAGGACTGCAAAGCCTGGGGGCACCCAAGAGAAAGGCCCAGCCTCAAACCCCAGAGCCACACCAGGCCTGCAGCTACCTGGCCAAACAGAGCATCACTCCAGAGCATCTGAGCCAAGTATTTCTATTCCAATTGATTTTGTATGTACAGAAGTGCTGAGAAGTGACACCCTGATGTTCAGGGAAGGAAATTACTACCCATCAAAATGTGGTTATTAGACTGGTTTGTGGTTTTTCACTCTCCTCTATTGTGCAGACCTGGATCAATAAATGACCAAGTCATTCTTGTGAATGTGCCAGTCCTCTTCTGTCTCCTCCCTCTGCAGGAGAAACTCCTGCTAGGCTCACAGGAGTTTCCTAAATCTCAGAAAAATGCTCTTTTCTGTGTGTTTCTGGACCAACCTCTGACAATCACTCCTCTGTGACATGCAGGCCTACATGGCTGACTACAGAGTTGTTTCTGAAACAACGTGCTGAAAACAAACCCAAAAGTCAGCATGACAGTGAGTGTGTCACTGGACACAGATACCACAGCAGCTGGCACTGGCTCAGAACCTGACAGTATTTTAAACAAGTAGAATCCCTAGACATGCACATTCTTAAAGTAAATCACCTCCAGCCGAAGGAACCTGAACTGCCACAAGTGTCACAGGAAGGGTGTGAGGTGTGGAAATGGCAGCACTGCAGGTGTTACTCACATGTGGTGATTTCTGTGATGAGCTCTGCAGAATTGTGGCAGCCCTGCACTACACTCCTCGTCCACAGTGAGAGGTCTCGACTGGTCTCAGTCCTGAACAGGTGAGTCTCAATCCCTTGTCTTGTACCGGTTCGGGTTGCAAAAGACAAATCCACCCCTGACTTGGGTGAGCCTTTTCCTGGGCCAGAATGAACCAACCTGCAATTGGATTTGAAAACACATCAGGAAATTCCAACAACAGTGCACTGCCCCAAAATGCCCACCTGAGCACAGCTCTGCTCTGCATGTTCCTAATACCCATGGTTGGGAGCATGAGAACTCGCATCTCCTCTGTGTTCTGTCTCAGAAGAGTGAAGGTCCAAGGCAGTGAGCACAGGAACAGCTGGACACACAGGTAATGACATGGATGTCCCAAAATTACTTAATGAATTGTACAAAACATCCCTTTGGACGAGGAGCTGAGAGAAATCCCTGACTGGTCTGTGGTGATGGAATCTGGTCCACAGATACAAGTGCTGGCTCAGATGAGGCAGCTGAATCCAAATTCCATGGTGAAGCAGCATTTGCTCTAAAGTTTAAACATCTGCCATCAAATTCAATGATAAATAGTGTTGAATAAAGTATGAAGCTCTGTAAAATATGTAGATGCCAAAGTACTGTCTTGTACTTAGTTTTCCCATAAGAAACCTGTAAAATGCAAAATGCTGCAGCTACTTGTAATCTGAAATTCTCTCACATTTGTCTGCAATTAACATTTTTTTGCCCAGCATCAACAGCTGATCTCCTGTGGCCAGGAAAGATTTGTTCATCTGGGCAAACAGAAATAGCAGGGATTATTTTTGAGTGAGAAAATCAATATATCATAAAAATTAATTCTTCTTTAAATCTGCCCTTTTATGTTGTTTTTTTCCCCTCTAAAAGTATGGACAATCAACACAGGATTCACTTAGGGACACAACACTCTTATGTGTGAAAAAAATCATCTAGGGGAGCTCATCACTCTTTGAGATTCAGAGACCAACCCTCAGAAACAATCACAAAAGGAAATTTGCCTGAAAAACTTGTCTCGTGCCTTCTGTTTTTCTTTCTATAGCCAAACAATATAGTTCATAGTAGTCTATAAAGCATGTGGCATGGTAGTAGAACACTTGTGCTAAAGGAGAAAACATTAGATTAAACTAATCTACTGAATACTAATTTACCCTCAAATTGTTGTTTGCCATCAGCAAGAACAGTTACCTGTTAGCTGACACTGTATGGGTATGCCACCAAACAGGGATGTTTTAGCAGAAAAGAAAAAAGCAGAAAGGAAAGAAAAAGCACAACTTTAGCTTTTCAATTATTGAAACACCAGCCACAGGGCATCTGAAATTTCCCCCAATTCCCTGACAGTCTGTGCTGACATTTGGGATGCACACTGTGGCAAACAAATGCACCCCTCTTTCATACCCCACGAGAAGGTTTGCAAGATTTGTTCACACTCAAGTTCATGGAAACTTTATTTTATGTTCCCAAGAGCTCCTGGGAGGCGAGACACAGAATATCCTGGTCAGAGATGCCCTGCCCTGTGTATGGCCAGGACAAGAAGGGCTTTTTCCCCTCTGGAAAAGCTGAGTTAATGCCCCACTCAGCTTTGATACTCAGGGCCTCCTATCTCTACTATTGGCAGATTTTGCAATCAGGGACTGAGTGGCAAACAAACAGCCCAAAAAACTTTAATTCTCTTTCATTTGGTGTGAGAGGGTGCAAACTCTGAGGGGAAGCTACATCTTGATAATTAAGGCAGGAATCAGGGAGCTGAAATCTCCAGTGCCATCTGCTGCTGTCTGTCCCTGGGTGGTCACACAGGCACAGGCACGGCCACTGCTCTCATGCTGCCTTCGGCTGCTGGGCTGTGGAAAAGCAGCCTGGAAAATCACATCAAGTTTGTCATTAGAAATAAAACTATTCCACCTTTTCCCTGGGTCATCTCCTTTATGCACTGCTCATCAGCTATACTAAAAATCATTTCCTATTACTTATGTTACTGAATACATAACAAACAGATGATTCCAATGTTTGATTTCCTTCCAAAACACACAGCACCACCACCCACTCCCCCACACCTTCATGCTGTATTCATAGTACTGCATTGTAGGTTTTTCAGCATATGGATAGAATAAAGATATACTTTACAAATTAAAGTATGTGAACACATCCAACATGAACATTGATTCTTGCCTGCCTTTTCTTATTATCTCCTCATTACTAAAAATCCAGTCTCACCATTTTAAAATGCTTTTCTATCAGGCAACTCCAGATGATGCTTTGGAAAGTCATGCCCTTAAACATGAACTAGACAAACATGCAGGAGGCCATTTGATAGTATTTATGTACCAGCTATCAGTACTCATGTATTTGGGTACAGGTAAAAGAATGCTTTAATAAAGTTGCATTAATGTGGACCATTTCATTTACATAGAAGGTATTTCATGCTAAAGACCACAGAGATACCTTAAAAGGCAAAAAAAAAAAGCCTTAGAAACCTCACAAAAAGCTTCCCCTCGCTCCTGCCTCCCATCACCGTGACCGCAGGGGAGGGGTGTGGTGTGATGTGTGCTGCACCCCAGAGCTGAAGAAGCACCCCAGGCCCGGCTCTGGTAATATTCACCCAAGCCCTGGAAGGCTCCTGTGCTCTGTGGAGGTTTCTGGGGGAATCTGTGAGCACCGGAGCCCGAGAGCCGAGCCCCGAGCGCCGCCAGAGGGCGGGAGAAGGCCGGGCACGGCCCGGAGTCCCTCACCCCTCACGGAGCGCTCGGAGCGCAGCAGCTGAAAACCAACCCCGGGGCCAGGGAGCGACTTCTGATCTTCTTTCATTTCTCCCTTCTCTCTCTGTATTTCGGGGACCTTTTTAACCTCATGCTTTGCGAACGTGTGACAGCAAGATGGATGTGTTCTGACATGGGGTGCTGGTGCAGGGTGAGAAGCACTGGGACCTGCGTCTCATCCTAATGCTATGGGAAGAGTTTCAACAATTTACTGCAACAGCCAGATCTAGTGGTCTCTGCAGAAAGGACAGTGAAACCAGCACTGGCATTCAAAGGAAGCCTTCAGCTGCTCACTTGAGATTTAGCTCAGAAGAGACCCTGTACACGTGCATCAACACTGTGAGAACCCCACTGCCGTCTGACCTTTCCTACGGCACCCTGAGTGAGCACTGAGACCTGCCCTGGAATGGCCGTGCTCCTCGGAAACCTGTGCACAGAAACCTCAGTTCATCTGCACAGAGGCACCCAGCCCGCCTCACTGCCTTGGGAAGACCAGCAGGGACTTGCATTGCACCCCATACACTTCTTGGGGCTCTCAGGGCACCCAGGGCTCTCTGCCTGTCCCTCCATCCACTGGCCCAGATGAGTAATCAGTGCCCAAACTCCTTCCCCATTTTTCCTATGTCATTAGCTATCAAACTGCTTTAATACTTTCTGGTTACAGACCTCAGCTGTACACAAAAGCTTCTTACCTGATCTTTAATCAGAGCCCAACATGGGCTGCTTTTTTTTCCCCCCTTTCCTTTCATATCTGGCTATGATAGATAATGGAATTTGATTGCAAACATATAAGATGTAATTACTTAAGCCCCATTCCCATGCTAGAGGGAGGCACTGTTATTCAGGCATAAAGAAACACTGAAACAGAGATTATGACAAAAAGGTCCTTGGAGTCAGGGCTGTGTGCCAGCTGCCATGCCTCCCCATGCACAGATTTAAAGGAACAACTTAAATCTGATCTCAGTTTTATTTGAGCTATTATTTATATTCCATGCAAAGCTAGAAAAGACTGACTGGAAAATATTTTTAGTTCTTAAAGGCTTCCATAGGTTGTAGGCAAACTTATCAACAAACAAGAAGGGCATGTAGAAATTTGCTGTTAAAGGACTGTGAGAAGATTGTAATCCTTCTACCAATTTCCAAATTTCTCTGCTCATTATGTCTTGGGTAGATTAAGCATGACTCTGTACAGTATCTGGCACTGAAGTTTTCCAGTTTCAGCAGCTTTTCAAATATGCATTAGCTAAGCAAAAATGTTTTCCCAAGGACTCATAAAAATCTGAAAGATGGGAGCAGCTAAGATTACAACATGGCAAACTTTCCAGGTGAAAAGTTCTAAATTGCACTGATCAATGCACAGAGGGGATTAAAAAACTCGTCACGAGGAGGGGAATCACTGACCGAGAATGAACACAGCAGTCAATACCAACAGAAAACCTGCTCTACTTTTTTGCTATAACTGTACTCAGTGTGGCAGATCATAAAAGCAGGACCCTGCAGAGTTTTAATCAAAATCATCCAAAACCGGAGGTGTAATAATTTAGGGAATCTGACAATTTATAGAATCTGCTGTATATGTGTATTTAGCACATTGTGACTGCGCTCTGAACTCCAAATTCTGTGTAGCTGCTGTCTTTTTCTCTGGCTATTACACTCAGTGATAGTAGTAAGAAATCACAGAAACAGAGTGGAATGGCTGTCAAGAGGTCACCCAGCAGATCCCCCTTCACAGAGCAGAGCTAACTGTGCTGTGTGTCACCTATCCTTCAATGTGCCAGTGATGAGGATCATACACCTTTCCCAGAGAATCTAAACCACTACCTTACCAATTCCCTGCCATAAGTGCAGTCAACTACGTCCTGTTGTGTTCAGAAGGGACCTGGAAAAGATACTCCCCTGTCCTCCTTGTGTCTTCATATCTGAAAACTATTGACATGTTTTCCATGAACTTCTCTACTAAGCTACTAAGTGAGTATTCCCCTCCTGGTAGTGTTTCTATGTTACATATTTGCATTGCTTTCTTCTAGACCTTCCACAGTTAACTGGCATCTTTTTGGAAGTGCCATGCCTCTCATGAACATGGAGTATCATCCAAGGCTTTACTCCTTCTCTGTAGTTATGATTACTACATCTGCCTAAAATGTAACACTTCTGCTATAACCCAAGATGATTGTCTTCATTTTCTCCTCTCAAAAACACCTTAGATTGAAGTAATTTTATCACAGTGCTCGGGTGCTTCCTGGCAGAGCAACTACTTTGTTGCTCATTTCCACCCCAAAACAGCAGAGGTGATTATTCCCCAGCACTGAATTTGGCACCTGTCTTTTCTGAACTGCACTTTGGCTTTCTTACAGACCATCCTGGCTTTCTTTCTTCCCAGTCTGTACAGACCCTTCAGCAGCCTGACACATGTGCTGTGCAACTTCTCATTCCCCTCCAGCGTGAAGGCCAATGTTTTTCCATTCAGGAAAGCACTTCATCAGACAAGGAGATGACCATCCCCACCCAAGGCACGGCTGTCTGCTATCCAGTGTGGCCTCTTGAGAAAAAATAATTCAGTAACAGGGCCCAAGATGTGGACTTAGATTATTTGATGCAGTAAACTGGTCTCACTGATGATGGGAGCTGGTGACACTCAGCAAGGAGTTGTCTTTACACATGACAACGTGTGGCCAGGAAGGGGCAGGGTGTATTACAGGACACCTAGTCACTTTAGTTAGGATTTGAGCCCATGTAAAAATGAAACCCTGAAAAAAAGGGGAGGAAATGCACCACTTTCTGCTGGGGTGCTATCGCTTCTCGGTCTCTAAGGCATAGAGACACAGCTGCACACAGGCTGCAATACCTCACCCAGCTCTCACTGTCCCTCGTCACCTAGAATTGTCAATGGCATCCAGCACCATACCATGCAGCAGGCTGCAAAGCTGGTGTCTCTCACCCATGTTAGGGTAACAAAGGGTGAGTCAGAAGGTGGCTTCCCACTGATGGAACACACCATCAATATAAATCAGTGAGTTCAATTTTTATTTTTTTAACATAATGACTTAGCAGCAAAGCGCCAGTTCATTTGGGGAGACACAGAGAACAAAAATTAACTAATGAGAGTGCAGTAAGAGCCCCACTGCTTCTGGCCAGGGCAACCAGCCCTTCTGAATGAGAACTCATTGAAAATGGTATAATAGAGGCTTGTAGCAAGGCTGAAACAAGGAACAACAGCTCTTTCTCAAGCCTTTTGACCATACTGGCAGAGAAACATGATTAAGATTCACATCAAGAAGCACAAACAGTTTCCACTGCATAAAGGCAACCATGGGAAAGCTCTCTCTGAATTAGTGTTAATGGATACCTTCAAAATAATGCAAATGCTTATTGCTAACCTAGATTCAAGAATGTGTCTTCCAAGCTTACAATTTTAAGCTAAAAAAAGCCAGGAATTAATTTGCTAGAGCAGGAACAGAAGCTGTGCTGAAAGTATCTCTATCACATGTGGAACCCTCTAAAAGGCCCAGATTGGTGGTGCAGAACTGCCATACCACAACACTCAACTCAGGGCAACAAGTTCACTTTTTTCAGCCTGGAGGAGCAGCTGGAGGTCAGGCTGTTTCTGCCTAGCTCACAGGTCTGCACACTGAGATAGGAATCTCAGGAGATTGAGCTTTCAGCTTTTTCATCACTCCTGCCTCTGTATCCACGCTAAGTTGCCACATCCAAAATCCTAGTGAGTTTCTGGTTGTCAGCTTCAGCCAGAACTTGAAATGGAGGAGAAGAGAGGAGTTAAGCTCGGCTGAAGAAGAACCTGCTTCTCCAACCACAACATTTCAAGTGTGACTGCAGCTGTGTATCAGCTATACCAGCTGTGTATCAGCTATACCTGCTCTTGGCTGACTCAGCTGCTCCCACTGCTCCTGAAAGCTGTCATGACTGAAAAGCAAAGGTACCTGGTGGCGAGCAGGGGGTAGGTGTGCACAGGGCTGAACCAGGCTTCCTTTATCCGAGGCATGCTCTCATATATTAAAAGGTCTTTCTCTGTCAAAACCACCAACACTGGCTTCCAGTGCTTCTCGTTGTCTCCTGGCACCTGGAAAAGAGCAAAGTCTCAGTGAAACAAGAAGAGACAAAGCTGCCAGCATGCAAAACCAGATGAGACAAACATGTTGAGTTCTGGGTGAGAAAATGAACACACGAGACTTTTACTTCCCTGGCTTTTCGACATCTCCCACCTGAATTTATAATCAGATGCAGCAGAAATGGAATAATGTGCAGTCATCTGCTGCTACCATTAGCATGGCCATTTCCAGCCTTCCTTCACTACAGGCTACTCCATAAATGCAGTATTGGAAGAACACTGAGGTGGAGCTGGCTGTTAGTGGGCTGTGGTATGCATGAAAAGACCTTAAATGTATATTTATAATGTGCACCAGTCATGTGTAGCTGGCACATTAACCTGAGTCCTGGACACTGCTGCTGCTGCTTCTGTTTAAAAAAGCTGCAACATCATCACTATTAAAGAAGAGTGTCAGATAGCAAAAAACTAGTGGTTTGGGAGTAGATACTTTTTTCCTCAGCAGTTTTTTAGTGTTGTTTTTTTTTTTTTTTTTTTTTTTGGTTTTTTTTTTTTGCTTCTCCTTCCTTCATACTATTCTTCCAGTTTTAGAAATGCCTTTATAAGGAGATCCAACGTAAATGTGGGGTTCATCTCAAGCATTGACTTGGTAATGGATCTGCCTTCACATTTCAAACCTTTCTGTCAAAGATGTCCAAAGACCAGAGCATCAGAGCCTTATACTGGCTGCAGAATCCAGATCTGGAATTATATTTTGCAAGTTTGATGTGTGATGTCCACATGGAAAGAAAATTATTGTTATGGGGACCAAGTATGGATCCTGTTTTTTACTTCTTCTATTCTGGCAGCATAGAAGTGTCTTAAAATAGTTGGGAATATGTAAGGATTTTTATTTCAAGTAAGAATGAAGCTCTTTCAAACGAATCATTTTCCATTTGGTGCACATAAAGAAAAAGAAACACTGGTCCACAGTAATACAGCCATGCTTTCAAACACAAACATCTTGGCTGGGTACTAAAAGGAATGAAACAAATTCTGAAATTCACCACAGAATCTGCTTGTCTTTATGACTCCTCCACTAAAACCTCTTCCTGGATAAAGAAGCAGCTCCCTGTGCTGTTCTGTGGCTGATGCCAGCCTATTTGCCATGGGCATGTGTCACTGGGCACATTGTTGGGTGGAGAAACATAAAAGGGATCAAAGTTTGGCCAGGCTGGGAAAGACACACCCAGGTATGGTAATTCAGAACCACATTTGAAATGCTTGTATTTTATACAAAGACAGGCTCCCACAAATTTCTAAACTTTTAAGGGCTTTCAAGAGCAATGTAACACACCTTTACCTCAGAACACAATGCCCAAAACCAGATCTTAAACTAAGATTTTAATATGTATTTCTCCCTCTGAACTATGCTTTTCCAATAATCATATTCCTGTTTACAGCATTACTTGCTCATTGGTTTTTCATGTCTCTTGGAAGTCATAAACAGTTCATCCTTTCGGTTTCTACAGAAGCATTAATACTTACTCACAATTTTTTTGTGGTGACAGTTTCTTGAAACACAATCATTCATTTTTGAATAGGGCTGAATAGAGAAGCCACATAATTAACACACCTGTTACTACACTCAGGAAAGAATGCAAAATCCAGAGTTCTCACAGTCCACATACCATGAAAATATTCACATGAGCAAAAACCATCCTCAGCTGTTAACTACAGTTCACACCCCAGGTCCTAGTGTGGCAATACAGAAATGAGTGTCACAGGTAATGTTAACATTCAGTAAATGTTAGTGTTAATGTTTAATTTTGGACCATCTCACCTCTGTTCTTTAACTAGAAAGATTTTGGTACATACTTTTGAAGATTTCTAGAAAAGAAAAAGGAAGATAAATATGAAATTTAAAGACTATGGGAAGCTGTTCACAGCTTTTCTGCAGAACCATCCTGCCTGTGGAGCATTTCCAATCACATGTTTTGCTATCAGGGGGTTGGTCAGTCAACAGTGACTTCAGAAACTCTGGGAAACACTGTTCCCAGAGTAATTGCTTTACAAGAAAGAAAATAAAACTGATTTTGCCAGCTGGTCCCACAACTCTTTGCTGGAGAGTTGTAAATATTAGGAGACAGAATCTCGAGCAGGAATCCTGAAGTTAATGACCTGCACTGTGAGGCCCACAGCTTTGCCTCAGTCCTTCCCAACAGCAGGGTGACTGTGGGGAAGATGTGGCTTGGTCATAAGGTATTGAAGACTTTTCTCAAGACAAAGTGACCTTGCACTACCTCTCCTTGTGGGAGGTACCCCCGGTTTGCAGGGTGTGCACTGGGAAGAGGTGAGGAGGGGAATGATGTTTGCTGTGTTCTGCTCTGAGGCCCTCCCCAGTGAGCAGGGCCATGCAATGCACACACTCCTAAACACAGCTTTTAAACCTTACAGGGACCATAGCTGCCTCACTGATGAGGAATGCTGGTGTAAGCAACACTGCTGCTATTTCAGACCTGAAGAAGGATTTGTGTGCCTGAAAGCCTGTCTGTTTTTTCCCAACTGTAACAGCTGATCTAATAAAAGATACTGCCTTTCCTTAAAAACCTTGAATTGCATCACTGTTCCCTTATTTTGTAGGGTTTGGATCAGGCTGTAACAGCTGATGCCATGCTGTTCAACAGGCAGTTCTTCTGGAGGGTGCCAAAGAGAACATGCTGTCCTGTAAATGGTAATAGCAAATTTTACAAAGGAGGAAGATACCATTAGCCTACAGGGCACATTCATCACAAACCAGCATGGGAAATTAATCCAGATCTACAAGTGTCATAGCAAGCATTGGTGTAATAGCAAATTACAAAACAAAAGCAAAAAATATGCTGCTTATGGGCAGCTAAGTGAAGGATTTATTCAAGTTTTAAAGGGTTTAGTATCTGACATACCATAAAGATAACATGAAATGCCTGTGTAAGAGTAAATTTAAATATAATTTGAGATACATTTTAGAAGCATGGTTTTAGATAATGATTAGGGATAACTCCTTGGCCAGAATTTTGCAGAGTTCTGGCACTTGCACTACAGTTTCTTCGCTCCAGTTCCCACTTGCACATGTACAATTCAAAGTGCATCGATCTGTGTTGCAGACAAATAAAATCACCATCCACTCTAAAAACTTTTCAAGCTCAACCTTTTTTCAAAGTCAAAACTGTTAGATCAACTCTAGATGAACTACGGAAAAGTAAGTACTCCGCAGAAAAATGAATCAGCATATATCTTCCTGGTATTCTGGCCAGTGCTCAAGTACCTCCAAGCAGCAGGTACCAGTGTTCCCTCTGTGTGTCACTGGGGTCACCACTTATATTCCCAGGTGAAATTCCACCTCAAGTAATGAAGCTGTAAATGTTTATACCAGAAGCAAACTTGATTTTTTTTTTGTGTCCTAGACAAACTATGCCCCTAGATCAAAGTCTTAAACCACAAACTTGAAAAGGGAGAACATTTTCTAAAAAAATAAGTGCTGTGAAGATTAGTTTTTGCTACTCCAAACCTCTTTGCTCCTCATTTACTCACCCCAGTACATGGAAACACCACTTTTCCCCCTAAGCATTTCTTTGCTTTACCTTCCAAATTCAGAAAATATTTAATGTACTTCATTAAAATGATGAAATTTAATTTTTTTGTGTATGATAACATGATGGCTGGGCTTGGGATGACACCAGAGGAGACCTGTGTTCACAGCTTGCTCAGACACAGACTTCCCCCATAGAGTCAGGTTAAGCGTTCTGTCCCCACACGGACACTGCAGTCTCTGCTGGGGTGGCAAACGCTCCTGTGGCACACACAGTGGGAACAGACAGGAATGTGGGGGCAGACAAAAGGTGTGCAAGAACAGCTGCTGAATTCCAGTAGCTACACCAGTAGCTAGCCTTGGCCATCAGCCCTTGGCTGACACAACCACGCTCCAGGGCAGGACACGGGTGGCACACACAGGGCTGGGACACACCAGAGCTCACACACCCAGGACATGCCTGAGCTCTGGCTGCCTTTGGGTGCCTTGGCGGTGCCAGGCTGTGCTTGGGACCAGATCTGTGGTGTCAAGGACTGACTGCAAGTGGTGACACAAGCTCAACATTACCTGCATGGCTGCTCCTGCTGCTTCTCTGGCCACTGCTCACAATGCACCCTTAAGGAGTAACTCCCCTGGCACACAGCAGGGCTTCAAAGGAGCCAGCTTGTTGTGCCTGAAGTGCTGGGGACCCCTGTCCCCTCCAATGGGTGTCACAGCTTCCAAACCCTTAAGAGTTTTCACATATAGTTAGTTGCCATAAAGACAGTGGGGATCTCAGTGGAGATAAATCGTTCTACAACTGTTTGGACCTTTGCTCTTTCATCTGCCAGGTCTCCTTCTCAAAAGGTTTTCCTTTAAATTTTGGTTATTTATCCACTTCAGGCTGTCAGGAATGGATGAAAAAATACTTTTAATCTTTGAGGCTTACAGATAATTAAATTAGAGGCCTTGGTCTACTCTGAGAAGCTGTTTTATATTTTTGTTGCCTCAAAAGGGACATTTCAATTACATTCCCTGTTTAGTAAACAAATTATAAACTGCCAGCAGACTCCACTGCAGCAAGTATCCAAAATGTGTATTTTCAGAGACCACTGTGAAGTTAGCAAGTGTATGTTTACACTAAGTGATTTTTTTAACCCCCTTTTCCAACACCTCCTCCCAAATCCCAGACCTACACTATCCTCTTACACTGAGCACAGGAGGAGCAATCAGGAAAGAATTTTCTTGCTATTTTACCTCTTCCTTAAAATCTCTCTATGCTGACAAGGCAGATTTGACACAGGCTGGGATATGTTCTGCTACGTATTTCTTGCCTTTTCATTGTCTGTTGATGAAGGGCTACATCCATGTTCAGAATAAATTTGACTAATTTACAGAAACTCACTTGTCAGTTCCTGAAAATAACAGCTGGGACTGAAAGAGTTTTTGCAGATGAACAGCAGGGATGCAGAAATACATCCTGCACACTCCAGCATATGCAACAACGCCGATCTTTGCGCGAGCTCATCTGACGGGAGGCACATTGCGACGCGGGAGTGGGTGTGAGTGACAGCCCAGGCAGGGGACAGCAACACCTCCCTTACCACATGTGCATCAGACGTGCTGTGCTGCTAAACTTTGTTGTTTTAGACAGGAAATAATGTGCACCTTCTTTAGGATTTGAATAAAAGCTAATGTAAACGTGCCTGGTTTTGTTTTTCTCTTTTCTGACCTCAGCAGTGGCTCAAAGGTGGCTTGTGCTGTTACCAGATCTGGATTAAAGTCAATGCAGAGATGAAAAATCCCCCAAAGGGCACAATATTGGCTCTTGTGAGCAGAGAGCAGTGAGTGAGCGATGCACACATTGGCACCAGTGCAGTGCAAGCAGCCAGAGCTGGGCGGGTCAGGTGGGAGCCACAGCAGGGACCTCACTGATCCAAGCCTTGCACTGATCCAACCCCAGAGCCCAGGAATACACTGACAGCCTCAGTTACAGGCACTGCTGAGCACGGACAAGACACTCATTCTCAAGACAGGTCTGTTCAAGTCTGAACTCCTTCCCATTATCATTTAAAATGAAAGGACACAAGCCAACATTTGCCAAAATGAACACAAACACATCAACATAGCAATATTTCAAACAATGTCCTTACTCTCTAGGCTAATGGGATTTTCAAACAGCTCTGGCTCATATCCAAAGACCTCTAAATGCAAGAAAAGTACCTAAGTGCTGTGAACTCACCCATGCAAGAATGGTAGGTGATCTGAGACCTTTCCTACAGCCAAACAGGAATGCCTGATCCCCATTTTGCAATAGAAGTTTGTTTCAGAGTTTGGTGATGTCAGCTGGGATTTTCCTAACAACTCTTTACACCATGCCCTTGGGAAATATGCCTAGAGGGTTCCATGTCTTCCACACTGCAGAGAAGATGGTGCACTGGAAGAGGCTGGCATTCAATACACACAAATTGGAGCAAGGGGAATTTTGATCTGATACTCAGGAAAACCTCTTCTGTGTGTCACGGTGGTCAAATACTGGGAGAGACCATGAATGGCCACCCCTCAAGTTACAGCATGACTATGCAAGGACCTAGTTGGGTCTACTTAGAGCAGGGGGGTTGAAATCCTTGCAACCTATATGAAATACCAGAAAAAACTGAAGGAGTTTTTTCTTCTATGAGTGAGTCTGTGAAATACCAGAAAAAAACTGAAGAAGTCCAGATTTGGATCAGAGAGTCATCATACAGATTTCCCCTGAAGTAAAGTTGGTTGTATAATTATTCTGTTCACATACAGTTTTTCATGCATGTGTTCCATGAATGTTGCACCAATATGAATGCAGCAGTAATACAAAATAGTTATCACTCCTAAAGGGTTTGCAGGATGATTTGCCTTGAGCCTTAAATCCTCCAGAGCTGTATAAGAAGTACATCCTTGATCCTTCTATCTTGATGGAGTCTAACACTCTGCATTTCTCTTGCAGCAGATTAAAGATAAGAAACATAAGGGAGTTAAAACCCCAGCATCACATAAACTTTATTCACTTTACCTGAAGTAAAAATATATTACACAACAATATGAGAAAATTTTAAAATCCTGATGTGTTGTCTTGATATCCACAGAAACTGATTAACTAAAAACACAGAAATCCAAGTCCAGGGGACTCAAAAAGGGAAAATATACATCTGTTTTTGAAATCTCAACCATGACCCACAATCCTTCTGCTATGCATGAAGTTGGGATTTGAAAGTCCATAAATAAGAGCTATTCTTCAGTGAGACAGAAGATTCTCACTTCCTGATAATGTCAGGAATCTTTCCAGGGAAAACCAAACAGGCAGTATGCACAGGACATGGCAAATGTCCCACACCATTTGTTAGGACACTGATTGCTTTTCATCTTAGTTAAGCTGACCATTGTGATTTAAGAAATATGCTGGTGCTTCCTGGGTAAAACATATTTTCTTCTACAGCAGTGACTTCAGACCATGACAGCACTGTGTGAAATTAGAATAGCAGTAATTTATGATAGCAAAGCTTTGCAAATAGCAAAGGTCCACTCCTGAAATGATAGTGTTGAACCAAATTACTTCTAGAAAAACCTACACTTTTCTATCTTTTCTTGTTTTCATTTTTATTGCTTCTCAGAAATTGCCAGGGGAGAGCAGGGAAGGTAAGAAGACATTTCATTGCTCAAGGGCAGTGACCAACCTTTAAGTCACGAGGACAGAGACAGATGCAAGTCAGACACACAGGAAGGTCAGCACAGCTCCACTGGCCACTGAGGCTCATCAGGAGATAGTGGACAGCCAAAGTTCAACTGCCCTTCAAAGACAGCTTGGCTGGGAACAAACCTGGACTGGAAGAGGTCACGTTTTTTGTACTGCTTGTAAAAGAGGCACAGGGAAGGGAGGACTAAAGGGAGAGAAAGACCATTAACCCCAGGCTTTTCTAATCAGTTATACTGATTGAACAAATGAATGGAAAGCTTGAAGAGTGGGGGTGAGCACAAACCTGCTATTTATGAGCAAGAAACTCTGTAAGAGGCACTCACAAGTACTTACCTCCATGACCTGTCAGCAACTGTTTGATCTGCCAGTTTCACACAGCAACCTATCTCTCTTCCAGCATGCTCAAAAGAACACATTCAGGATAGAAGTGAGGATGCTATTAGAATAGGCACCTTTCAATCTGTTGTGTGTGCAGGCATAACTTATTTGTGAGGTATCTTATCTGTGGGCTCTTCAGACTGCACATGAGAGTGGCTGTAAACTTGCTTTCTGAAACATGTCTCATGATCACCAAAAAGCTGCTGAAGCAGCTATTTGAAGTTTAATAAATATTTAAATAAAAATCACAGAATTAAAATGTGGTAGAAACTGTACTTCTAAGATGCAGCTTAGTTTTGGGAGAGGTGAGCAGCTGTATTGTCTCCAAAATAATCACTGGACCCCAAAGCACTGAAAGCCTAGTGCTGGGAGAAAACTTCTCTTTAAAATGGAGCAGTTTCCTTCCTCCAGTAAACCAGGCTTGCCCTGTGAAAAACCAGGAAGGAGCTCAGCACCGTTGTGCATCTTCTGCTTCAGTCCATGGAACTATTTTCACATCAGGGTCAGCCACAGAAGGAAAGGGATTGTACTTTGTGTAGGAGGCTGTGGAAGCTCGGCCACCTCTCCTGTGCCACTGCCCAAGAGCAGATATTGTTACTTAGTGGTGGGGGAAACAGGAATGCTCCAGGATACCAGGAACAGCCCCTGATCCCTGCCATGCCCTGCAGTGTGCTGGAGCTGTGCTGTGAGCAGAGGGCTCTGTTCAAGCCAAGGTGAAGCACTTTTTGAGGGAGTACATCATCATCAGGGGGACATAATGGTAATTGTACAAGAGCAGAATCCATGTGCAGACACGATAGTTTCAACTCATTGTCCCTGAAGGGTCTATAATTTGCAATTGAATCTGATCTCTGCTGATCAAATGGGTTCCACATTAAGATAAATGAGTAATAATACCCATTGCCTCAAAAGACACAAGCTGTCATCTTTCAATCCAGTAAAAGTGTGTGGATTTCTAAATATCAGCTCAAGAACACTTTTCAACAGCCTCCAATCAAGTGTGAGTGCTGGAGGTGGACTTTTGATGTGAAAGCAGCCCACAGTTTTTAACGATGGCTGAAACATGAAAAATGTAATTTGAAATTATTACAGTGTCTATTTGGTGAAGGACAGGTAATCATCAATGTCTACATTAAAACTGTAGTGACTGATATCTGTCCCAGGAGATGTTCTGTGCCTTTGTCTACCACATTGTCTTCCCTAATATTCAGTCTCAGACATAATGGCCCATCATGATTGGTACCTTTTGAAGACTGACAGATCGGACTACTTTACTCAAGGGTCATAATAAATCACAAGTGCTGGAAGAAAAAATAGTAGGGGAGCAATAGCGAGAGAATAACATGTTTTGTTCTCATTTTTATTATGTTGTCTGGAGGACAATCCAGAATACTGTGTCATTTCAGTCTATGTGTCATTGATCAATAGCCAGTAATACTGATAGGGGGCAATGCAACTAATGACCTGGAGCAAATGAGTGAATTCAAAAAACAATTAAAATTTGTATGCTATGCTTCAACTGGAGTTTTGAACATACTGAGAAATATTTTGAAGCCTTATTAAAAAAAACAAAAATTCAACTAGAATTCTTAAAAATTTCACTTCATTTTGAAAGAATGTGGAGCAGCCACAGATGTCTGAAAAATTTGGTGAAAATTAGTCACAATTTGGAATCCATATCTACTTATTAAGATTTATCACCAAAAAAAATCTACTTGTCTTTTTTTCTGGTCTATTTATTTACCTAGTTGTCAGCTTCAAAGCCATTTGATTATTTGAAACCTTTTTCAAAAATGGTAACAAAGTCTGTACCTCCATCAACAGGACAGACCTCCACAAGCTATCAAAGAAACTCAAGCAGCATATATCTGCTTTTGGGGCTTTTTTTTGGGGGGGGGGGGGAAGGGAGGGGGAGAAACTTAAACATGCACTTTTCATTTTGATTTATCATATCCAGCATTTTCTGATGGGCAGGATTAGGTTTTTTTTCCCCAGAAAGCCAGCTGAGCTGGCTCTGAGAGACCCCTGTTCACCAAGAGGTATTCAGTTTGCTGCACCTTGGCAGACACTATGGAGAGCTGGGAGAAGATCCAGCAGGTCTTCCTGGTGGATCTTGGCATGAGTGGATTCCAGGGTGCCAGTAAGAAATGAACAGCTATTCCCTTTAATATCCAATTCACCTGGGAGAACATCCAGTGGGTCGTCCTGGTGGGTTCTTGGCATGAGTGGATTCCAGGGTGCCAGTAAGAAATGAACAGCTATTCCATTTAATATCCAATTCACTTTCACTACTTAATGAAGACGAAACTGAATTTAAAATTTTTGCCCTTTCAGAGAGTTCTGTTTGATTTGTGATTTGTTAATTTTCTAAGAAAACTGTACAGAAGACAAATGGTATCTAACCAAAAGTGCCATTTTCCCCACTGAAAAACTGAGCATGGAATTTTTCTGTCTTCCAGAAGGAAGGCAGAAATCAATCCAAGCCAGTCACTGGTTCAGAAATATGAATGCTTAGATTCATAGAAAGAGAGCTGAAGATAGAACCATAGAAACATGGAATTGTTTTAGTTGGAAAAGACCTCTAAGAGCATCAATTCCATCCATTAACCCAGTTCAGGGGGCTTGGTACTCAAAGAACAACAGGTCTTACCATTAAAGACTGAGACAAAGAAGGCTTTAGATACCTCAGCTGTTTCCTCATTCTTTGTTACTCTGTGTCCCCCCACCTCCAATAAGGGCTGGAGATTCTCCTCAGTCTTCCTTTTTTTGCTGATGTACATTTTTATTGTTTTTTACCACAGCAGCCAGGTTAGGTTCTGCATGGGCTTTCACCCTTGTAGTTTTCTCCCTGCGTAACCTTGCAACATCCTTTAGTCTTCCTGAGTTCCTCATCCCATCTTCCTAAGGTCATAAACTCTACATTTTGTCCTGAGTTCCAGTCAAAGCTCCCCATTCAGCCAGGCTCATCTTCATCCCCACCAGCTCATCTTTCAGCCCACAGAGAGGGTCTGCTCCTGTGCCTTTAGGATTCCCTTCCTGAACACCGTCCAGCCTTCCCAGACTCCTCTGCCCTCCAGGACTGCTTCCCAAGGGATTCTCTGAACCAGTCTCCCAAACAGATGAAAGTCTGCTCTCCAAAAGCCCACGCTGTTGGTTTTGCTGACCCCTCTCCTTATTTCTCCAAAAACTGAAAACTCATTGTGTGATCACTGTATCCAAGACAGCCTCCAGCCATCACATCACATCACATCATCATATCAATCACATCACATCACACCATCACATCAGCACATCACACCAGTCCTTCTCCATTCCCAAACAACAGGTCCAGTCAGGTGCCTTCCTGAGCTGGCTCCCTCACCAGCTGTGTCACTCCAGAACCTCCTGGATGACTTGAAAGATGAACACTGCTCAGGGGAGGACAGCCTTGGTTCCCAAGATTTGTCTAGCCTGCTCTTTAAAAATGTCCCTGACACAAATCCTCAGCTACTCTACTGTAGTCCTAGGCCAGTTCCACCATTAGGAAATCTTTGCCCATACTGGAGAACATCCACTGTGTCCTGGGGTTACTGTGAGATCAGGTATCTTTACACGCTTGGGAAACTAACAGAAAACTTGAATTTGCATTTTTAGCTAAAAGTAGTTTTAAGATGATTATTGTAACCCTGCCAAAGTAATTCCAGGAGAGCAGTGGTCTCAGAGGAAATGGGTAAGTGGGAAGAATGCAGGAGAGTAAGTTCAGAGCTAGAGGATAACTGCAGTTTGTCACTGGTCTCTGATTTGCTGGACAGCTGTCACCACTAGCTGTGTGGCACATGAAGAAACACACACATCCCTAATGATGCAAAAATAACTGGCAAGGCAGCTTTAATAGGAAACCACTATTATCAACTATAGTCAGCCAGATTTTTCTTGGGGATGTCAACTGGGGCTCGAAAATCAGTCTGAGGTTTGCCTGGTATTTAAAATACATTTTTAGGTCTTGCTGATACATCAAGCCTTTTTGCTTTGCTGACATTCTATAGTTTCAAGCTTTTCTCCGTGGCCAGGAACATACAATAAAAACAAGAGCTCAGCTTTCATAAACCCTATTTATCTCAGAAGATGCAGTCAAAGAAATATCCCTAAAGTAGAAGTATTCAAGCTATGAGGTTGCCACCTATAGCCAGGATGTGAGCTGCCACTTCCCAAGAGGCACGACTTTCCCAGATCTGATACTGTTCATATTACAAGACCAGACAAGATCATGGCCCAGGCATTTATAGCAACAACTCTTTTAATTCATCTATCTAAAAAAAAAAAAAAAAAAAAAAAAAAGCAAATATTGAAGGCCATGTGTTAATAGAAATTATGAATATTCAACAGAAGGAAGACAAATAAAGAATATTCTATTTGGCAGCTACCTATGCTGAGCTTTAAATTAGCCACGCAGGACAAATGGCTTTAGTGCTGAGCCATGTTATTTCATCTAGATTACTTTAAAATACACAATTAGGGCCATCAATCTACAGAACTAAATCCCACAAATATCAGCAAATTACATACTGTAAACTATGTAATTTTTAAAGCTAATGCCATCTGTTCTAATTGTCAGTGTTTCATTGTTTTAAAATAATTACAGCATTATACTACTTTCAGAAAATTGTACTGAGAACTGAACATCCTTCTAAAAGAAAAACTTGGGATGAATAAAGTTAATCTCCAAAGTTAGTATAACCAGACTGCATGCTACAGTTTATCTACCTGTGGATCCAAGATGAGAAATTAGGATTTCAGATTTGAGAAATAATCCTGGGATACATAATTTAATAAAATAAAGAACTTCCTGGTAACAGCATTAGACTTTCAGATCTCTTAACAAACATATCACCTATCCAAAGAGAAATTATTTTTGGCACAAGAGACATATAATCTCACGACCCAACTGATTTGATCAATGGAAGTTTCTTTCCTGCTGTGGGTAATAAATCACCCCAGCCAGCAAGTGCCAGCCATTTACAGTATGAGCTGGCTGTGGATAACTTGAACATCACAGAGCTGCTGTAACTTCTGCAACTACAAGAAACTGGAAACTCCAAGAAGACAAGTGTGGATATTACCAAGTGACTACACTTAATTCCACCCTTGGTGTTAGAAATATACTTGCCCTAAAGGAAAATTTTACAAATTATTTCTACTAGGAAATTTTACAAATTATTTCTCTTTTATTCCTACAACAGAGATAAATATTTGTTTATTTGTTGAGATTTATTTTGTAGTCTGTACTGGCCTAAGCATCTCATATATTGGTAGAAAAAATCTTAAGTAATTTAGTTGAGTAACACTGCAAAAAGAAAACTGGGAACTATGTATTGATAACATTCACATAACCACTTTTAGAAGTTGAGCAAATGGGATTACACTGGCTATCATATCATCAGTTTCATACCAAAATTTCTGGATTTTTAAATACCCTGTCCTCTTTGGCTTTTTTTTTTCCATTGGCCATATGGAAAACAGCAAGGCACAATTAACTATTTGTTAGAAAACAATCTATTAATTAACACGATTCTGTGTGAATAGGCTGAAAATCACGTTCTTTGCTTGCCAAAAAGCTTCCATTTCTGCCTCATGTTTGTGCTCTGAACTAAACATAGCTACAGATACACAGCTTGACACAACTGACCAAGGCAGAAGAGAACAAGTGCTGCCACGGTTTTTCAGAACCAGCAGCCATTGAGATTTTCTAAAGATAGGCAGGGGGTCAGGAGAGCTTCACCTCTGCATCTCCTAAAATTCTTTACTGACAGATCCTTGATTTAACTGGACAGAAACAGACGAAATCCTAATTAAGACATTTAAATTTGTGACAGAGCTTGAAAGAGAAAAGATTTGAGGGGGGAGGAGGGAGAGTAAGTTACAAGGTTTTTTAGGCTTAACCTTAAAAATATAGGGTCTGACTTCAATTATATTTATATCCTTTCAGTTCTACTGACGTCAATGGATTTACTCCCAAATTATGCCAGATGGAAATCAGGCTAGCTATTACAACATTTTCATGCATATAACTAGTACCCCTTTAAATGTACCATTTATTCAAAAGTACATCCTGAGACAGAAGGCATGTTCAGATAGCCCAGCCAGCATCAGAGGCAGGGACAGTCAGTGCTGGGCATGGTGAGGCTGAGCTGCAGAGTCATAGAAGGGGAAGAGAAAGAGGAGATCTGGAGCAAACTTCATTTGCTGTTATCTGCACATGCACATAACCTTTGCTGCTGCTGCTGAATCTTGGGCACTAAGCTGATAATGTCTGGGGCTGACACAAGGCAACATGGTGCCTGTTTGCTTCCCTGGAAGAAAAGTAGTCTGAGATCTCTGTTACCTGTGAGACTGGTATTCTTATAGTTCATTTTTTAGCACAACACCCTGTAATGGTATTGTTTCCAAAACTGTGAACCACTCTGCAGGTCCACACAGGGCTACAGGTGTGTAACCATTATCAGTTAGTGGTTGCTTCCTTGTCACTGGTTTTCAGAACTGTTCACTCACTTGAATGTGATCCTGTAACCACAACCCATTCCTTCTGCTTGCACTTGCAAATATCCAAGGAGCTGTTTCAAGTTATTTGAAGAGGGTAGAGACTGAAGTTTTACTTGATGTACCCAGGCTAACGGAAACTGATGATGCACATGACCTTTGCTGAGTGCAAACTGAGTCCAATCCAAAGGAAAGTAAGAGAGAGGAGCTAAAATTCCTCTCTTTGAAGTCTTCGTGCAGCTGTGAAGAGTTAATCTTATGTGACTATGAAAGGTTTAGAGAAGGCTGGTCTTATTCTTGCCAGTAGAGAAGATTTCCATACCTTCCAAGCCACTCAACATTTTGTAAACCTGTCTGTACCCAGAGCTCTCTGTAGTTCATCTATTCATTATCTGCTCCCTCCACTGTCACTTCCTCCAGGCTCCCTTAGCTCACAATCTTCCAAGCTCTTCCAGTGCTGTCCCACTCTTCCCTTTCCCCCAGCTCTAATTGTTTTTCTGCATGCATCCATCTGGCTTATGTCCCAGAGGAACAAAAATCACAGCAGAGACATATCAGATGTTTTGTCCCATGTCTCCCTCCTCTTGCACACTCACACGGTTAGAGTTTGGAGCAGGGTCTGCTCCTATTGGTACTACTTCTGCTGCAATCTCACACCATGGCATTCCAGCTTTGGCTATACCCTGGGCACTTTCATTCTAAAATTATTATTATTTTATTAGCCACAATGACAACCCCCAGAACCTGAGCTGCTCTCTTTCTCATTTCAAACTCTTGCAACAGCAAAGGAAGAATCCAACAGCAAGTCAGCTCATCCTCAATAGCCAGTCTTCCCAAAACCCACAAAACCAAACAAAAACATCACATAAAAGGTTCTCACACTGCCCCACTTAAGCTGTGCAACCCCTTTCCAATCTGCTACTCATTCCAACACTTCCAGCTTCTTACGTTTCTTCCAGTTGCCTTTGCCTTGTTAACACATGCCTACAGTTTTGGGCAAGCAGATTTAAACCTCTGTTTTGAAAATTTATGTGGAAGAGTACTACTATATGCTGTAGCTCTGGGATTCAGGGATCCAAAGAACATAGCAATAATAAACATTTCTTATGTGGAATGAATACATGTACATGTTTAAACATGAAGTTTTAATGTATGCACCAACCTGAAGAGCCCTGCATTAAATTTCCCAGGGTGACAGAAGCCAGAAACAACACCATAAACTATTTATTTCATAATAATGTACAAGCTTTTCATTCCACAAACAAATAGGTGAGCTTCTGTTCCCATAGCAGGCTTCTCCTCAAAGTGAACCTTTCAGAGCCTTTTCCATAAACATCACTGGCATTTCCAGCATGAAGTACAAAAAAGCAGCTATAGCCACACTACACTTTGGCAGCTACTCTGGCCAATGTCTGCAACTATTTTCAGCACAAGATCAACAAATGAATGTTTGCAGAGCAGCATTTGCTCAGCAGAAATGTATAAACAAAAAAAGCTCCAAGAATAACACAATGTGTTCACACAGTTTCAGGAATCTTCACTGCAGCTAATAGTCATTAGTAATTAAAACCCAGGTGCTTCCTTCCAGCAGAGCTACTGGTACTGAAGGAACACCTGAAACTCAGGGAATCCAGAAAAGTCTGAGAAAACCTTTGGAAGTCCATTTGTCTTCAATGTGACTACATTGAGAGCAGAAGATCTCTGCTTCAGACATAATGCACTTTGGCTCCAGATCCCCTGTTTGCACCCTGACTATTGAACAGGCTCACTGTACAAGCCAGAATGCCCTTCCAGCAGTGCCACACCAATGGGGCAGCTTCTCACACCTGTAGAGGGCTTTGCTCTTCTAGCAGGTCCTGTTTTGGATACTTCTGCCCCCTTCTCACCCTGTCCCTTTCAGCTGTTTCCCATCTTGCTTCCAAAGTCTAACACCAAAGATTGGATCTCTGAGGACTTTGGGTTTTTCCATTTGATTTCACTGGATTTTCTATTTGAAGCAGTAATGGTCTTTCAGCCTTATTGATCAGTTTTCATTGCACAAAGAGGAGGACAGAAAACTGTGAGTGATCTGCAGAAATCAAATTTATTCTGTCTCTATTTCTCTGTCCCTTAAATGTGATTGTTTGGAACTTACATTGAAATTAAAATTGAAAATGTTGCTTTTGTCCTAGTCATTGAGTAATCCTTTCTTCCCTTCCTAATCCTTCTAGTGAGGAAAGCAGTCAGTACAAGGATACTGTGCATGTTGGGATTTTTGTCTATCTCTCCATAAAGATAATTTGTGAAATAATGTCTCTCCCTAGATTTACAATTGTAAAATGAGGTCAAGATCTTGTTTGAGGGAAGTGTTGCTTTTGGAAATGACCAGAAACACCTTCCAGAAACACAAGGGATGCTAGCTGTTTGCAGTAATTCAACAATTGGTCTTAAGAATTTTACTTATGAATAAAGAAGAAATTTGCTAAGTATTGCTAAAAAAGGTATCTACTAATAAAAAAAATATACCTGAATGCTCCCAAATTCCTTGCAATGCCATTAAAATCATTGGATGGTAAAATCTGACAAGGTTAAATCTAATGTTATTCAAAGGCTGTTCCCTGAAGCAGATTCCCTTTTGGTAGTAGAATCATTGTCTTACTGTTTAAACATTCAGGCTTTCCTCTCTATTTCACACTTCATAAAGCACCTTTATGGTACTGAGGTGATTTTTTTTTCCCCAAACAGAACAGAAGGCAGTTTGTTTTTCCAGCTTTGATTAAATCCTACATCCCACAAGCAGTGAACCTGTGATACTGCCCCACTGTTGTTCCTGTCTCCCTCTATTAAGATGCCAGCATGGAATGTCTCTCCTGCAGCCTCGGCGCGTTCTGCTCCGAGGCCGCCGCCGGCGCTCCGGGTCCGAGGTTAATGTGTACACAGCACAACTCATTAGCCCTGCATCACTATCTGAGCCAAAAATCAACGTGATTGATCCAACAATATGTTTGGGCTTGAGACTCAGACTCAAATGAGGTCTCACCAAAAGCAAAGGTCAGCAACTTGGCACAAATTTCGCTGTGCACGGAGAAAGCTTTTCTTCCAAACTATTCATCAGGGAAGGTACAAATGACAACTAATATGGGCCTCATTAAAAATGAGTAGAGGAAACCCCTTGGAGAGGACAAGGCTCCCTCAATATCAAATTTCTTTTCAGTCTTTTAGTAAAGCTTTTATTTACATTACAGTAAAGACAATGTGGAGCTTAAAGATAGCTGTGGGGCTTGGGGTTTAGGAGACTCGTTAGACTAATTATCGTGATGTGCACTATCAATTACTGTCCACTTAAGAAGAGAGGGTAATTCTGCAGGCAGAAATAAATCTTTGGAAGTGAAGAATCTGGAGTAAAGGGAATAAAAGGATTTTTTTAACACCAATATTTTTTTAATGTTAAAACTCCGTTGTCATAACATTTCCCATCTTAAAATAACTAAAATAAAACAATCATTAATTTAAGAGTGGGAGAGAGAAGAGGAATGATACATGAAACCTTTTCAATTGTGGCTTTGTTTCAAGTACAGTTCTTACAAGGATTTCACCAATACTCAAGCACTTTTGCCACAGTCAAGCCCTGAAATCAGAACTTCAAAATATGCTATTTTACATATGGTATCAGGATGTTCTTTCTTCCTTAGTAACAAAGGGTATTGAAAATATTATTGATACAACAACTAGACTGCATGAGAAATATTTCCCTGCAGTCTACAGAGTTGCTGTGTTGCAATATAATTGTCTAATGGTGCATTTTTGTAAGGGTTCTCATGGTATTATGAAGTATAATTTTATTTTTACAGGATTTGATAATAAGGTAAAAGGCTGGTATTAATAGTCATAGGAATTTGTTACATAACCAGAGGTTGAGCATTAAAATTGAACTGGATTTGTAGAGTAGGCACTGAGTTAATGTCTTGCCAGACCAAAAATTGTAATGCATGTAACTTTTCCTGCTTCACTCCTTCTGTTAAAACTCTCTTATTCTTCTAAAGGTCAATCCCTCTTTCCAACAGAGAACACAATTTCTCTTCAAGATAAAGTTGGAAAATCTGTTAATTTCTCTCTGTTAACAGTTGTTTGGCAAAGCAGCTTTCAAGGCATATATGGCTCCTGCTCCTACCAGCAGCCCTGCAACATTAACCAGCTCATCTGTCCTAAAAGCACTTGTGGGGGGAGACAGCACTGCTCTGACTGCAAGCTGAGTGGGTCAGTGTGGTGGGGCAATAATATGCAAAAAGAGAGGAAAAAATCCAAATGTTTCCCTCTAAATTAGGGTATTTTTACTAAGAATAGCTCTACTTTTGCCAGAAGTTTTCTCTGGGGATCAGCTGAGGGGCCTGGGGGGAGAAGAAGGGCTGCAGAGCAAAGAGGCTTTTTTATGGCCAGTTCTGCTGCTTTCTGATCTATTTATTCATGTCATTAATCAAAAAGCTGAAATAGGAGTATTGTTATGCTAGAAAAAAACCCCAAAGAAACGATGACTGGGGTGAGAGGAATTCACACTGGGCAAAGCCTGAAGGTCAACACTCCCCCAATGGGCCCCTACATTCCCCTGAAGGTGATTTTTAACTTCAGGAGACAAAACCAGCAAATGAGAATCAGGTAACTTTGAACAGAGAAAATGCAGCTTGATGGGAACTTAATGCCTGAAAAATCCAGGGTTCTCTAAGACAGACAATCCTTTCTTTTTATGCTCCTAACACGCAGCCTGTAAGCAGAAAAATGCAGAGAAATGAGCAAACAGACAGAGTGCAAGGGCACAGCTCTTGCAAAACAGCGTTTGCCAGCACCCCCAGACTGCAGGGCTGTGTGCTCAGGGGGGCCAGCCCTGGGATGTAAGCATGTCTGCCTGTCCCCGGGCAGTGAAGTGGCATCCAGGGGCTGAAGGGTGTCCCCAGCGCTGCTGGGGTGGGTCCGTGGGGTCAGTGCTCAGGGCTTTCCTATTGCTCAGATGCATTTGCCCTGCTCCTTGTTTCAGCTGAGTTTGCCCCAAACTATTGCCTTAATGGCAGCTCCTCACCCTGAATAACCACTCCACAGCATCTCCAAATGCCCAGGATAGGCTCCACACTTTCCTCAACCATTGTGCTGCTCTGGTTTCTCCCACCCTGCATCCTACAGCTGGGCAAGAACAGGCTCTCCCCTTTCCTAGCCCACCACTGCTGGCACCCTGCTCCAACCTGCACCCCACTCCAATGTGCACCAGTGAGAGGAGGCAGAAGCAGATCGGTTGTTTTGGCACTTAAGTACTTAAAACAATTAAGAGGGCCACCCTCCACTCCCCACTGACAGCAGGGCTGGATATGGGTTCAGAAGAGGTCTCTGCTCCCTATGCAATGTGTTTTGTAAAGGAGGTTCATGTTGCATTTAAATCACATTTGAATACCAAAGAGCATCACTGCCTCCAATTCCTTCGCTATCTTTCTTGCAATATTTTCTGTCAGAGGCTAAGAGAAAAAAGGAACCTTTTCCCCAGCTTCTGAATAAAGGGGATCAAAGCCTTCCTTCACATCACACCTGTATCTTTGCTGTTTTTTTTTTTTTTTTTCAAATGAACTGTACTGCGAATATGTTCAAACAGAGACTTTCAAACCTCGACAGCCCCAAAAGGTGAGATGACCCAGCACATGCACAAGGGGAGCTGGATCCTTTTGGACAGATCAACAACAGCTGCCAAGGCAAAAGATGGAAAGGCCCAATAATCTGAAAATTTAGCAAAATTTAGGAAGAAAATACCTCAACCACCAAAATCTAGAACTCCTTGTCTAGCAAAACCCAACCTAGCCAAACAGCAGTTTCAGTTTGGGTTATCTAGAACAAAGAGTTAAGTATTCATGCCGTGGCAGACACACTGTGCAAGAAGCCAGTGCTCAGAACCACAACAGGATGTGCTCCAGACCACACTAGGATGTGGTACCACAGCTACCACCCTGTTCTGTTGCAGAATCCAAGAGAAACAGCTCCCACACCTCTGGCAGGCACTGAACCCCCCATTTCCTTTTCCATCCTCTCCCTCCTTTCAAGCTAGAGCCCAGCATTTCCCCTGTCAAGCCCCACCTGGTTTGCTGAGCAGAGATGTGCAGAGCTCCCTGTCCCAGCAGAGCCGTGTGGATCCTGCCTGGGGTTGCTGTCCCCCTGTGCAGGCAGAGCTGACAGAGCAGCAGCCACACCTCGGGCTCAGAATTCTTCCTGACGCAGGGAGGGAGAAGTTAATTAAACTCTGTGGAGAGGAATGATTAGAAAAAGGAACTTTCTCATCATTCCTGGGGTTCATAGGAACACTGACAGACATATGCTGTATTTTATGGAGAAAGCTAACTCATCTGCAAGGACAGTCAGATCAAAGCTGAGGCAGAGGGAGAGCAGGAAGGATGTGATTACCTCTGCTGGGATCTGACCAGAACTAATCCAGCCCTCATGGGAAGGGCAAGGGGATATGCAGGGCCCAGTTCACACTGCAGCTCAACTTCTGCAAGAATAATTTAATACCTGAAGGCTACCACAGGAACAACAGTGCTCATTCACTATTTAACTGTGCTCTGTAATTATCTGAGGGGTTTTCCTTCACTACAACAACCAACTGTACTGCAGAAATACAGACTTTTGATTTCAGGTCCTTCATGCATTTAGCAACATATTCCTATAATTTTTCATTATTTAATTATACCTATTCTTCTTTCCAGTCCCCTTGCAATGAGCACTTCACCTAATTTTATTACTTGCTCATCTGGGAAGAAATACCATGGGTGTTACGGATAAAGGCAAAGCCTTTAAAATAGTACAGTGAATGAAAAGGCTGTTTTCCTTACTACAGCCATTAACTGAATGCACTGAAAGCAAGGAGAGAACGAAGTCACTGCTGGTAAAAATGGCCTGTGGAGGAACCTCACTGAAGCTTGGAGAGGAAATTACTCTTCATGCTATTTCAGGTTTACGTCTTTCCTAAGAACAGGCTGATCGTTACCCCAGATAATGAAGACTGTTAATGTAATTAAGAACTCTGTTCTGCTGTTTTACAAAGCAAACAAATAAGTTCCGGAATTAATAAGCTGCAAGGTTAAGTGACACAGGGCAAAACCAGAATTCTTCATTTGGATATAAGTGCTCCACAGCAAGTCATTAGTTGGTACTTAAAAGTGCAATTTCTAATTTAGGACACAGAGAAGGTTTTCCATTTGAGGTATGTGTAATCTCTAAAAGGTCAAGTCAATTTTAAGATTATGACCAGATATATATTATCGATATGAGAAATTGCATCCTTCCTTAACTACAAAAAACAGGAGACCAGGACCAGGTTGCCTTGCTCTTCTTCCTATAGGTGGGTAGTATTTCCAAACTTGTCTGTAAATCCCTAACTAAAAAGTTAGGCATTTCAGTAATAGTAACAGTATTTTTAGCAAACAACCATTTTTCAGTTTATTTATCTGATTAAATCATATATTTATTTGTACTGACTTAATACACAGTACAACCCAAAGCTTGCTGTAGGGTCAGCTTAAACATGCACAGGTACTCTCCAGGCACAGAAGAGAGACCTGGGGATTAGTATAACCTGGATTTTATTTCTGAAAATGCTGCTGGTTGAGACTGTGCAGCCTGATGAGGCAGCCACCCCAGAGAAACAGGGACACACTGCCTAATGAAGCAGCAGCTTCCCAATCCCCTCCTCCTTGCCACAGGTTCTCATTACTTGTCTTGCACTGGGATTTGCCTCTGTCACAAAGCCTGCAGAAAATTAATGGTGTCCCTCCAAAAGTAATGACTTTTCTACCAGAACTGCCACCACCATGATGGAAGAGCTGGGAGTGCCAAGGGGAACAGTGGCAGCTGCAGCCACAGACACAGCCATGCCACATTTTTTAAAATGCTGCCTAGCAGATGCTGTGCTTCATAGGAAGGTGGTTAAAAGTCAGATACATATGAATAAAATCAGATAACATTGAACATATAATGTTAAATAATGGCAAAATGTTCTAACTTTGTGGTGGGCTGGTGGATTTCTCATGCAAAGACATCCTAAGTTCACTTTGACAATTTGGAAATTATATAAAATTTTTTAACTAAAGATCTCCATTTCTTTGAAAACTCATTTTTCTGTGAGAGAATAACAACATAGTTCTGTTGCTGTCTACTTATTTTGCTAACCTGTGAACATGCTTCCTAAGGAAATGGTAACATTTTCATTTCATACTGGGGAAGAAAAATAACCTCAAATACACACTCATGTCATCTGCCTAAATCTTGTTTGGACAGCTTGCACGTCTCACAATTTTCCTGTTATCACTAGCTCCTGTGAATTAGAGTGAGAGCAGGGAGATAAATGTAATACTGCAATACACAGCTCGATACTGAAGATCACTCTGCTGTGACAAGCCTTGCACTCCAGCACTAACACAATGATATGGTTATCTAAGGTTTGAGGAGACCGAACAGCCTGTAATATATTAACACACTTTTCATTTCAGAGATAGTGTCAGGAGCTGCAAAACAACTCTGGTTCATCATGCTTTGGCTATTTCCCCTCAGGTCTTTTCTCCCCTCTGAAACCCACACCAGATTTGGGGAAGCAGCAACACCCTCCCCCTGCACAGGCAGAGCCACATGAACAGGAACCAAGTGCTGGGGTTAAGATCTAGTGAGAAAAGACCATAAGGTCACTTTTTCTGCAGCTTCCAAAATTAACATTCTAAAAGGCAACTTGCAGGAATTCCTATTTTTAAGTTTCTCAAAGGAGCTTTCAGATAATTTTAAGAAGTCCACTGCCTGTAAGACATTTGACATCCGGAAAGGAGAACAGTCTCTGGCTGCAGAAGTGCTTTTTCTCTTTTCCAAGCCTACATGAAAAGCAGCACTGGCACAGTGAGGACAGAGAGAGATGCACAGCTCAGGGTTTTATTTAGTTTGGGGTTTTTCTTAACTGACCCAGCTTGATGCTGGCGCCTGGCTGCAGTTCCAGCTGCCCCTGAAGCCAGTCATGCTTTTGCTTGTGTGGCTGACTGCTGAATTGGCAAAAGCTACCTTCACAAAACCCCTTGTGCCAGAACACCTTTTTGTGTTTGCATTGAAGAAGAAAATAAATTTAGATAAAGCTTTTGCCAACAATATTTTTTTTCAATTGCAGCAAATGTTACAGACTGATAAAATAAACCACCATTTCCTCAGTGTTTCAGCTCCTCAGTTCAGAGCAGAATTTGCTCCTCATGAAGAAACTCAGTGGTAGATGGGTAAGTGTAAGGAGAAGAGCAACCATGCCTGTTTCAGCTCCTCTGTAAGTCATGAGATGTGCAGAGGTATTAAAAAGAGGGGGGGAGGAAAGGTGAGGAAGACATTTTTGCAAGGATTGAAAGTGTTTCTGGAGGAGCAGAAACAATACAAATTTGGAAAAGCTCCTCGATTTAGATGACATTACTAACTTCTTTATTTTTATTTGGTTGCTAAAAGTATCTTTACAGGGAACATTATAAAAAGACAAGATGAGGAAAGATTAAAACCCACATGTAACTATTCCCTCATACTTTGCATGGCTGTTAAATGCACAGGTCTTACTGAAGGGAAAAGACAAATACAGGTAACACAAAGTGATGAGGAGTGCACACACCTCATCACAAACCAGCACTTGGTATTTCTCTTAGCTACAGAGAAGTTTTAGACACTGGTGACTAATACAACTCCCTAATCCTTGGTCAGCTTTAGAAACCTTCCTCATAAGGCCAAGGTCAGGACAAGGCTACTTCCTCAATAACAGAGGGAAGATGGCATCTCTAATGATTGCTTCTGGCTGTTTTTCTCCTTGCCTGTAAGAAGGCCACAGAGAACATTTGCTTTCTTAAAGTGATGCAGAGCTCTCTATTTACCAGCAGACCAACCCTCACTGCCCACCAGCAACCTGAAGGTGGAATTGCAAAATGGAAGTTTCAGGTTGAAAACCACAAGTTTAGTGCTTTCCTCACAGGGAAGTTCAGTTAAGGTGGTAGAATCCTGTTAGCATGCAATGGCTTAGTATCTTAGATAACCTACTATTTATTTTAATGTTACCCACCTGAGGGAGGCTCCCCTAATGAATCTATTTTTGTAATGTCATGTAAGTTGAAGTTTAGAGCTAAGTTTAGAGCAGAGTCATATAAAAAATATCAAACCAGGAAATAGCTTAATTGAAGCTCAGAGTAATCACAGCAAATTACAGTGAAATTTCCATGGGATTACATTTTGCATTTCCCAAACAAGCAGAGGAATTCAGCTCACAGTCTTCCCAATTTGCTGAGAATTCACTTTAAGGATTTGCTATGTAAGTAACATAATAAAAGCTGTCTCCAAAGTTACAGTCTAAGATGCTTTTGTGACCCAGTGGGAAGCCCATGCTGGACTGGTGGCCCTGTGGAGAGAGGAGCCCCCCCTGGAGCAGGCAGGACCTGTGATGCTGCTGGGGACCCCCATGGAGTAGCTTGTGAGGAACTGCTCCCGTGGGAAGGACTCATGTTGGAGAAGTTCCTGGAGGACTGGCTCCTGTGGGAGGAACCCCACCCTGGAACAGCGGAGCAGAGTGAGGAGTCCTCCCCTGAGGAGGAATGAGCAGCAGAGACAAGATGTGATGAACTGACACAACCCCCTTCTGGTCCACTTGTGCCACAGGGAGGGGAGAAAGGCAGAGAAAACCACAAGGGAAGAAGGGAGGGGCAGGGGAAAGGGTTTTTTAAGATTTGGTTTTATTTTCTCATTACCTTACTCTGGTTTTTTGGTAATAAACTCAATTAATTTTTCCCCAAGTTGAGTCTGTTTAGCCCATGATGGTATTTGGTGAATTATATTTCCCTACCCTTATCTCAAGTCACAAGCCTTTTGTTTTCTCTCTCGTGTCCAGCTGAAGAGGGGGAGTGACACAGCAGCTTTGGTGGGCACCTGGCATCCAGGCAGAGTCAAAGAACCACACTGGTATTCACAGGGACTTCCTCAAATCACTGCAGGATTCAATCTCTTCCCACTAAGAAACCCAAGTTTTTTCACAAGGAGCACCTCTGGTCTGCACATCCCTCAGCTGCCTTGACCATCTCCTCTGAATCAATGCACAAACAGCTGGCATATACACAGTATATGCAGGTTATCGCTCTCATCCAGGCTGTACAGCCCACAGTCCAGTAAGAATAAAGAGAATTTCACATCACATTTTGCCACATGTAGGGATTTTCTCTACTTTTCAACAAGTCCCCAACATGAGAGAAAGGTGGGAACTTTTGATATCATTCTGTTACTACTGCACAGTTCTGGATGGTTTTTAGTGAAAAAAGCAAGTTGCCTTTTCAGTAACAATGTCACTGCAAATCTCTCCAGGCTAACTCTTGGTAACAGCCACCATAAATACACTGGAACACGCACAGAGCCAAGCATGATCCTAACAAAGGCAAAACAAGTTCTACCACTAAATTTAGAAAGACCTCAAAATGGTCCATATTGAGTAATACAAAATAAGATTTCAGCCCATAAGGGGAAAGAGAAAAGAAAAAAAAGGAAAAGAAAGAAAAGAAAAGGAAAGGAAAGGAAAGGAAAGGAAAGGAAAGGAAAGGAAAGGAAAGGAAAGGAAAGGAAAGGAAAGGAAAGGAAAGGAAAGGAAAGGAAAGGAAAGGAAAGGAAAGGAAAGGAAAGGAAAGGAAAGGAAAGGAAAGGAAAGGAAAGGAAAGGAAAGGAAAGGAAAGGAAAGGAAAGGAAAGGAAAGGAAAGGAAAGGAAAGGAAAGGAAAGGAAAGGAAAGGAAAGGAAAGGAAAGGAAAGGAAAGGAAAGGAAAGGAAAGGAAAGGAAAGGAAAGGAAAGGAAAGGAAAGGAAAGGAAAGGAAAGGAAAGGAGTAAGGGAATAAGGGAAAAAAGGGAAAAAGGGAAAAAGGGAAAAAGGGAAAAAGGGAAAAAGGGAAAAAGGGAGAAGAGAGAAGCATTTGATTGGGATATTGTGTATTAACTGTAAGAAGAGGAAATTCATAAACCAGGAGCCATGTGTCCACTTAAGATGATCTGTGGATATTATACTTACAAGATTTCTATGACCTACTACAGAACAGTCACCCTTTCAGAGGAAAGCATTTTGCAACAGGAAAGGCCCCTTATGTTCAGCTTTTTATAAGTAAGAAATACAAAAAGGAAAACAAAATTAAAGATCCCATGGCTGTACAGTTTAATACTGCTAAAATTTACTTACCAATCCTTTGGTGTTTTAATCCCAAATTATTCCCCCAAACTTTTACATTTTCTACAGCACTAAGCCAAAGAGTTTTGCTGTTGTCCCCACTCAGTGAGCTTGGAGGGAGGGACAGGAAAAGCTACAAAATCTGCCTGAAAGGCTTGGCAATCTTTGTGTCACTGCAAGTGGTGTAGAGGGATCCATGTTTTGCTAAAAATTAATGGTGTGCCTTTTTAAAGGACACTAGATAGAAATACAGCACCTGTGCCTGTGGGTTCCATATTTTCATCTACAAAATCCCAAAAAGAGATCAAACATACAGTATTTTTTTCAGGGCAGTTACAGTCAGTTTTGCAGGATGCACAGGTGGAAAGGGCAGTGAGCACACAGTGACCACCTTTCCACACCCCCAGCTGGAGGGGCAGAGATGCTCTGAATGGCTGCCCAGGCTCCAGATGGATGGGAATTGTTTCTAGGCACAATTCTAACACTGCTACCATAGCAAATCCACACTCACCAGTTATCAGTGCCTAAAATGAATTCTGAGACTACTGATTTAAAATCAGATCATCCAACACTGATACCATCCCTGTGCTTTCATGGGTTGTCTCTCCACAGGTCAACAGATCCCAAACTACTCTGAACGGAACAACAGCTTCTCTCTGGGCATGAAACATTTTAACACTCAAACTTTGAAAGATGGGCAAGAGTTGCAATTGCAAGCCCAGGCTGATAGGATGCTCAGCTCAAATGCAGGCTTACAATTCAACAATCTCCCAGCCTTCATGGGAAGCTCGAGATCATGCCCAGCTCCAGAGGCCAGGCACAGCAGAGGGGTGGTCCATGGAGCAAGTAAGTACTTCCCAAGCTGGGAGTCAAAGGTGATAACTCATATAAATGATGGGAGCTGTAAAAGCCGTGAACTCAAGGGCTGGTGTCAGTTTTTGTGACTCATGTCCCATCCTTGAACTTGATATGAGACTTTTTGATCTCCCAGGAAAGTCTTTGTTAATTGGCATGTAGAAGAAAAGACTTCTGGGGACATCACAGTTTTCTGCTTGATTTTTTAAAGCACAAAAATTGGCACGTTAAGAAAAGAAAGGTGTTCAAGGAAAGGTAAATCAAACCTCAGAATCTCATTTAGTCTCTCTACTTCCAGGCAAGGCTGAATTCAAGAACAGAGAATAAGAGATAGAGAGCTTAGAAATGAAAATAAGAGTGTTTCCATTACCTTTTCTGCAAGCCAGCCTAGATGCCTAATCTCTCGACTTCCAGCAATCCCTGTTTTACCCAGCTGGTCTCTGACCTCTGCAATCACCCTGGGGATGAGCTCATTGACACTGGAGTGGATGGCATTGAACCAGGCCTGGGCTGTAGCTGAATCCTTACTCCTGAGCACCACGGTGTGCTTGGCATCAGGTGAATGAACTTCAATAATTCTAGAAAAATGGGGGAGAAACATTATGTTCATTCATATACTAATAGGCAGCTACATTTATTACCTCATTTAGTGAATGCAATGAGTTAAATTGGATACTAATATTGAGACCTAGCACTAAAAACTTACCTTTAAAACACCTGAACAGAGTAGGATCATCTTAAATGAAGCCAGGTCTCTACTGGCATTATGATAACATCCTTGAGAATGGGATTTGCCAGTGCTGATGCAACCCCTCATACAGCATGTCAATAGAGTTTAGAATATAAATTCACTGACATGGACGCTGCCCAGAACCACAGACTGCATGGAAGGTGACTGTGGAGAATCCAGGGATAAGCTGCTGCTTTCCTTAGCTGGTTATCATGGCACAACCAGAGTTTTTCAGTGTGTTTATTTTATCCATGCAGAGATAAATGAAAATCATACCCATCCCAAACAGAGGGATTTTCCTAGGATTGTTCTGTGGTTTCAGTGATACCACTACACATTAACACAGGCCTGGCACAACTGGCTTTCTCCAGGAGTTACCAGCATCCTCAGTGCTCCATTTAGAGCCTGCTAACAGTGGCTACAAGAAAGTGCTAACAACAATCATATGATTGCTGCTGGCAGGCACCTTTCACAGATTTTCAAACTCCTGTAGAAGGAAATTAGTTCTGTTTCAAAGAAAACATTCCTACTGGACTATCCTGTGGTTTCCACTGTGGTTTGAAAAGTACAACTGAACACAGTTTTCAGGAAAATGAATCCTGTTCATTGTGGTAATGGGACCCATGCCAACACCTTTGGTAACAACAACAACAACAAAAGTGCTTTGACAGGCAGCTGCAGCTATTTCGGCTCTGTTCTTAGTAAAGTTATTAGTTATTAATGGGGCTTTGTGGGCCATTTTACTTGAACATCTGGTAAATAACCCACAAAGTAACAGCCTGTTTTATCTTTATGTGGCAATTACAAAACAAAGCCCTGGTCATTGCCCATCACTCAACTCTGTGTCACATTTGTGCTTTTTTATTATAAAAGTACAGTGACAGCCCCAAATGTTACCCTCCCAAATTCAACCTGGGATCTGAGCCTAAGCATGTACTTCTGTCCTGTGTATGCCTGCCCAGGCTCCGGGACACACAATGACTCCTTTCTGCAGCAGAAAATTAATTAGTTCAGTGGAATTTATTCAGGTTGAAGTTCAAAACAGAACTGTAACGCAAATATTTGTTGTGCAATTACAAAATCCAGCAATCTGGAGCTTAACTAACAATTAAGAGGTTTTAATTATTTGGTTAAGCCAGAGCAGAATCCAGAACAGAGGGTGACTTGATCTGCACAGCTCTCTGGGGCTCAGAGAGGAAGGATCCCTGGTTTCATGTTTGTCCATTTTGAGAAGGGGAGGTTTCCACGTAGACACTGTTCTAAATATAGAAAAGGTCATGATTTTCCAAACTCAGCAGCTGAACTGTTCAGGGTCTTAAATCACTGGATAGATTAAGAAGTGGCTTGATTTTTTCAGGAAGCACTGAGCCAACAGTAATGCATGTTTCCTCAGTAAAGCTGCTGCAGTTCAGCACTATCTGAAAATTAATGTTCTTATTTAGCCACCACAGGATGCACCAAATTTTCAGTTTCAAGTACCAAAGTAAAATTCCTTGATACATGATGGCAGTCTTGCGAACTAGAAAACTGAATTTAAAGACGGGCATGTTCCAAACCACACTCCCATTTTTTCTGAACTGCTAGAAACAGCCATCTCCTTCATGATTAGGATTTAGCCATTTGTGTCCACAGATCATTACAATAATGCACAGCCACCCTACTCCAGTCTGTCTTTCCATCACAAACACAGCTCTCCCACTGCTGAGTCCCACTGTGACTCTGAACTGCAGCTGGAGTGTGTTCTTGTAGGCAGCCACCACCAAAAACAAGCTAGACAGGCTTGGATTTCCAAAATACATTGTGGTAATCAGTGAAATGTTGCTTATTACTTACAGAACAGTTTTTGGCAGGAGATCTTACAGTATTTCACAAATGAGGTCAGTGACAGCATCCTCATTTCACCAACAAAAAGAAGGAAAAGTGAAGAACCCAGACAAGGCAGGGAACAGGCCAGGAGCAGCAATCAGGATTTTCAGTCCTCTGTCTCCCATTTTAATACTTCTTTTAAAAACAAAAATTATTTGGACAACACAGCAGTACTGTGCTGCATTTGAAAAATGTTAACACACCATACAGATTGTGTGAAACAATGCTCTTTACCAAGCCTGTGGTTTCTACAGGGGACTTCCACCTACAAACTCGCTGCACATCATGCAGTAAACAAAGTGCTGAACACAGACTCTGAAGGCTCAGAAGAAAGTGCTGCTTTTCTACTGCAAAGGAACAGCAGAAAACTTGTGTGATTTCTTTATAAGTTAGAGTTGTAGCAGGTTTTGACTTAAAAATAAATTATTGAGAGCTGAAAGAGCTTCCAAATGGCAAGTTGTTTCCTTCCAGTTTGTAAATTCTTCCTTCAAACAAGTGGATTAACATACAAATAGGTATTTTAGTACTCTGGCCTTCATCAAAGTGTATTTTCCTTGATGGTGACTATTTAAACATTTCTACAAGAGTTCTATCCCCTAAATTAATGAACATTTAGACAGTTGTCAACAGTTCTGTATAAGGGGTTCTAAACCATGCATATTCTTTCTAATATCTACATATTCAAATGTGATACCAAAGTCTAAATTCTAGTATACATATGCATACACACATACTGAGCCATGCTTGCAAAAATACTCATCCCTTAGTGACTTGTAATGGAGCTAGTTTGGGAATGCTTGTCCAAAGTCACCAAAGTGCGATGATGATGCACCACAATTGCAGAAAGTCTTCCTTGTTCCATGAGCTGAGTAAAAGATGACTGGACAATACTACTGACACTTCTCAAAACTTAGTTCAATACAGGATGCTGCTTTGACCATGCTGAAAATTATTCTTAAATTATTATTTATCCACAGCACTTTTCCACTCTGAGAAATACATCTGCAGGCATCATTCCTCAGCAAGCTGCTACACAAGCCAACTTTTACTCACACACCCCAAAGTCTAAATCCTCAACTGCCTCAATTCTGCTACTGGTGATTGCTGTAAGATCTGGACTAGAAAACCTTAGGAAATCAAGCTTGCAGATTTCCACCAAAAACCCAGGACTCCTGTCTCCACAGTCAACTGGGATGGAGATACTAAAATAAACTTCAAATCTTCCCGGAAGCCCATGGGCTCTGACTGCAATCAGATGCTGAAAGTGCTGCATCCCTATAAACTCTTTCCTTTTCTGCCTTTCAGCCCACGCTGCTTTGATTCACCAGTCCAAATGGATGATGCTTTCTGTACAGCAGCTGACTGATGGCATTTCCATACTTTCTGAAAAGAAGAAAATACCAGTGACCTTAGTAAACTCTAAGACTAAGGCACTTAAATGCTTCCAGCAGTCTAGCCATTATAGTTTTGATTTGTTCCTTGGCTAAACTGACCACCTCTTACTGACTTCTGTTTATCTGCAGTTCAGTGATAAAGTTCCCTTAATTCCCCACTGAATTGAAATATTTAGGGCAATGCCACAGCTGTGTTTATTCTCACACTCCACCACAGTTATGTAAATACTGCATATGGAGCTGTTTCTGATAAAGCCCATACCAACCCAAAGGAATTATATGTTAGCTCTAGATGCCTGCCAAGATGCGCGGCATCTCTCCAGCTTGGCAATGCATATGAATGATATCACATTTTCTCAGAGATCATTTGGCAAACCTTATAATAAAAGAGTAATTTTCTCTCTCCTTCTCAAAGACCCTCAGTGAGCTGAGGAGTGTTTCCAGCATCCCCTTCTCCACCCGCAGAACACGGGGGTGACACAAAACCCAGTGCTTCCAAATGCTGTAGCCTGGCACGTAAGAGGAAAACTCCCTTCCTCTCTTCATCAGATTTTCTACTTCACAGAGGATCAGAAGGAGTTGAAAGCAAATGTTTGGTAGACCATACTCATTCCACTTTTGATAAAGCTTCTTTCTGTAGGAGTGTTCATTATCTAAGAAATACCTTTTATCAAAACTCTTGAAAGTACTTCTGCCACCAGCACTGGCTCAGGACCAAATCAGGCACTGAGTTACACTTCATGACTCTTCCTGGGTCAGATTATGTATTCAGTAACTGATTAAAGTGTGGAGTAAATCCCTTGAAGTTAATGATAAGCTGGAGCCAGAGTTATTCAAGTCCATCACACTACTTTGATTTTGCACTGGCACAGAGAGGAACAAAACAGTCTGTCACTGACTTTGCAAACTTAAAGATGAATCAAAGGCCAAACTGTACACTCTGCACTTCTCCTCCATCACTGTCTGCACATGAAACCACAGTAAATAATTTTGGTTTTTCTGAGTATACAAACATAGAAACCTTTCCAGGAAAAGGGGGGATTTAGAAGAACACAACCTGATTTATATTTGAAAATTTGTAGGTTTTGTTATAAAATAAATTTTGAAAAACTGTTAAGGTTCTTTTGAATTCTATGTGCTGCATCAGGAGATGAACCAGGAACAGAATACATTAAAATTAAGCAATGGAAACTTTGGGCTTAGTCTGCAAGGAAAATATTCCAGAGAGGGACTGTGAGGCTTGCAGTAAATTCCCCAGCATACTCTCTGAAGAAGCATCTTCATTTGATGAACCTAAATGGAAGTGAAAGCAATTTCACCAAGCAAGCACTGCTTGGTAATCAAGTGGAATTTTTCTATGTGAAAGGCTCTCGGTCCCCTTGCTGTCAGAAGAGTACTTGCTGTATTAACAGTAACTTGGTGACTTTCAGCTTACAGTGCTACAAACGATGTAGATACTTTCCTGGGAGTCGGGCTAGACTGATGTCCAACCAGAGGGTGTATATATCACTAATGAGCTGTCACAGTTGATTTCATTTCCATTTGCCACCAGCTGGGCTTTAATACAAGGGATATCAGAGGAGTTGTGTCACGTGCAAGTAAAAAAATGATTTGGTTCTGCAATGGACTTGCGCACACCACTGCATGCAGATGCTGACCAACCTGCAGAGACATCACAGACTGCCTTCTCCACCCAGAGCAACCACAAAAGTAACTGAATAGTTTTTAAATGTATATGAATATTAAGGAGCAGGACTTTTTTTTTTTACACCACAGTGCCTAAAAAAATCTCTTCTATTTTATTTTCTTGATTTTTAATTTTATATTCTGGTTGTAATTGTACTGAATATTGGTAATCCAGGAATAAAGAGTTCAGCCTTCTTCACAGCAGATTCAGCATGAAACAATGGCAAAAGTGCTGTTCCAAGGAGCAGTTGGGGTAAATTATTTGGGAAAAAACCCACAAACAGCATTATTTCATAGAGATGTCAGGAATTTGATTTAACTTTAGAAGATGCTGAAATTTTAAGAACAGAAGATGTGATTGGTATATTCAATACACTGACCAGAGCTCCCTGAGGCAAACTCAAGGCAGCAGCAGCAAAGCAAACCTTCAGCAGCTGGAGCTGCATCTGGGCTTGGCAAAGTGCACATAACTGCAGCTGGTAATTGTGGGAAATGACCCCTTCAAATTGAGAACAGGGTGGAGGGTCTCAGGCTGCTGCATAAGTTCACGGGTTTGGAGATGAATTAATGTCTTGTGAAAGGAATGCCACTCCTGCTGTTAGGAAATGCTGTAGTAGGACCCAGGGGAAAGAAGAGGATGTGATCAACAAGTGTAGGTGAAAACTGATATGGAAACAGGGAAAATTAGTAGGGCTGCTGACAGATCAGCTCTGTCTTGTGAATGAGTTGTCACAGAAGAAAGTCTTGCTGGAAGAGAGAAATGGCAGGTGTGCCTTATCTAGCAGGGTAAGTCTCAGTGTCTCATTATGTTACAGATCTACTTTTTGACTTCCATAATCAAGAATCCCAGGGATCACTGCTTACTTGCCAAGTGAAGCAAAACCAAAGCCAAACAACCATGACTACAAAGCCACAAATTCCTTCTGGATCAATTACTGGCCTCTGAGAGCTGTAGGAAGAGGCCCCACCTGGGAGCCAGTGTCCCAGAGATACTGCCAGCTTCTTTGGGGACAGTGTGCATGGTCACCTACTGACACTTTCACAGCTGGCAGTAGACCCATCTTCCCATTGAACAGACACAGAGTCTGATGGAAAAGATGTATGTAAGTGATGAGAAGAAGTAGCAACTTCAGCAAAACTCTTACTACAGTAAAAGAGGAATTTCCATCAGCAGAAATACAGGAGAAAGCAAGCTAGAAGTGGGCAGAAGGTATTATTAAAATAGCAAAGTATTCACACACAACCTAAGCACTAAGGACCAGCCTCAGGATCTACCAACACTGAGCTGGGGCACCTCTGATGGCAGCCCAGCACCAGGGCTCACACTGTGATTGCCATTTGCTGCCACCCCCCTGACTACACAAGGTGCAAGAGAGAGCAGCTTTAAATACACCAGCTGAAAATCCTGCTCCTTAATCAATGGCAGATCAGGCCAGATCAGAGCTGTGAGACTGAAATCCAATCTGCAGATGGGCTGGTAGGGGAAGGAAAGGCCAGCACTGAGCACAGGACAAGAGCCAGGCAGGAAAAAGAGCCTTGAGGTTGTCATTGTCTCCAAGCCATAACACAAGGACTGTGGGGATTGGGAGCATAGCAGGAAACTGAAACCCTTGCACATCAACATTATTTCTTTGGGACATCTCAGGGGTCTTTAACATTATTGCTCTTCAACATTATTTAGCAGCAGCTTGGGTGTCAGCACTTATATACCTTTACATACAGATGCACATAAAAACTGGATTAACTATTTATTCTCCTCTTCCCTGCAGCACTCTCACTGCTCTTCCTTTCCCTTTATTCTGTGACACATTTCTTGGGGCTTCTCTCTTTCTACACCTTCTCAGAGCTTTGGTTTTTTTCTTTTTTACAAAAGTGTTTGTTAAGTAAAGTCTGCTGCAGTCGTCACTCTCTGGGCTTGTTGCTCTGCCTTGCTGGTTGGCATCTTCTTTAATCACTTTTTCTTGATTTGTGCTCCTCTCTTCCCTCCATCCATTTCCCAAGGCAGTTCCTTTTTTTCCTGTTTCCCTTCACCTGATTATTTTCCAGTTCCTTTGCTCTTTTTTTTCCATTTCTCAGCTCAACCCACTACAGCTGAAGCTGATTGGAAAAATCCAAATTCTTTGATTTTTTCAAAATTCCCCTAACTGAAGCAATGGCAGAAAAAACCCCAAAATGCAACACAAAACCACATCAGCATATGATGGGTTTTTTTCATTATTTAAATATTTTCACAGGAAATAAAGACTTTGATTAAAAACTTGTTAATCAAATATCCAGCTGAAAGCTTTCTTCCAGCCGTAGTTACTGCCACCTCCTCATCACTCACATCCTTCCTCACCACCCAACTCACAGGGACACATTTTATTCCTGTCAGGTCATGTTCAGCCCAGCTAACACATACACACAGATATCCATAAAGTTTTATTTACAATCACATACATGCATGCATGCACAGACACTGCTTTTGAGTCACACCTGCAAGAGGTTCACCCATTCCTGTTGGATTTATGCTGGATATGGGAAGGACACCAGAAGCTCACCTGTATGGCCCAGAAGGATGGGGAAGGGAGAAAGCCCCATGCCACTACACCAGGAGAAAAGATTAACCTTTTCTTTTTTTTCAAGAAAATGAGACATGCCTAGTCCCAAATTCACCAGGACCTGCAGAGATTGAAGGTCAGTCACAACATGCTGTAACAATCCAGTTCTACACTGGTATCTGAAGCACCCTGCAGGAAGACTCAGGGGTTTCCACTGTGTCCCCAGATCCTAGTGCACCTCCCAGTAATTCAGCTCTCAAACCATTATCCAGAGACTACATCAGTCTTTAGGACATTAGAAACCTATTTTAACATGACTTAACAGAACAAGAATTTAGTAATGAAAAAGAAAGTAATGAAGTTCACTTTAGTTTCGTGATTTGTCTTGAAAAGGCAAAAATGCTCATCTTTATGGGAGGGATAGTCCTACAGAAGTGTCTGATCTCAGTGGCCTTTCAAGAAAGATGAGAAAAAAACTGTGGCTAACAGAAAAAATGGTATGACCCAGACTGAAACTGTTTGGCTTGTGGGGAGTTTCACAAATTATAGAAAACAACTATTTCACATAATGAAAAACAAATTTAGAAATCGCTATTTCTGTCTAGAAGCTTCAGAGCTCCAGCTCCTACAGGTTTAGAAAACTTCCCCTGATCAAGATAGATGACTGCAGCTTAAAAAATGCACCAGCAATTGCAGGGCTGCCCAAAAAGCAGATGATGTAGATGGCAGAGAACTGACAGACAACAAATTATAGAACCATTAATTATCAAATCTAGCAGTTAATGGATTATTAATTGTAGCAGTTAATGACTTGCCCCCAAAACACTGTTATGAGAGAAAAAATGCAAAGTTACAGTGCCTCATGAGACAGCCCTAGCCCTGAATGCAGTGACCCTGGCTACTGAGAAGGGTCACAGCCATGCAGGATATCGAGGAGGAAGAGGAGGCCTTCCCCATGACCCACCCCACAACTCCACTCCTGTTGTCCATACCCCAAATTCTTCCCTCTCCTACTCTCAGAGTACTAAAGAGGATGCAGCCAATGCCTTTTTACCTGAATTACCTAAATTCTGTCAGCTTGAAAGAGGCAACAGTAGATAAACCTTAGGTGCTGCTTACTTGTTCATCTCTTCCCATAAAGAGCAGGTTTTGTAAGGAGATTAGCAGTTACAGAACAGGAACACAACAAGAGACATCCAGCTTCACACAAAAGCTGGATTTGGATCCATTACAGTAAAATAGTTGGAAGCTAAGGTTAAAAACACATGTTCATCATGACTTTAAATTCACAGCCTTTTGTGGGCCAGGCTGTAACAGACCAAGCACACTGTAATAGCACAACAGGGTGATTTAAGGATCAACCAGAGTTTCACCCTGATTATCGGCACTTTTGTTCTTTTCTGGATTTGAATTATACTCTTTCAAGTTGCTTTACTTTAATGTTGGATTGTTGATATAGTAATCTAAGGAGATAATAAACACAGCCCACCAGGAAAAAAACCCAAATGCTAACAAAAATTCTTGATATAAATCAGACTGACTCAAGCATGCTCAATGACTTCTTCAAAGGACTTATTGATATTCACACAGTACAACATGTCTGTACCAATAATGATAATTAACTGCTATGTGCCTTTCATCCAAGGATCTCAAGCTGTAGCTCACAACAACACTATGAATTAAGTATGGTCTGTGCATTTCACAGAGGCTCTACAGCCAGAGAGCAGCTCAATAACAACACAAGGAGCAAAGCACAAATTCCTTGAGGAGATGTGGAGGGCAACTTTTAATACTGGTAATGCACTCATTCTGTATCTTTACCCATGCTCTATCCCCCATACAGACATAAATTCTTTGTCTTTCCTTGCCTACCTACAACATAGAGGAACAGAAAAAAGGCTTCCTAAACCAGAGCCCAGTCCAGCTAAATCAGTACTGTGCACTAGGGAAATAAATTCCCACCTCCCCAGGAAGCCCCACAGAGCTGTGGATGTCCACCCAGGAGTGGCACAGCTCCAGCATGTCAGCAGTGCCAGCACAGTGCTGGAAATGGGCATCACCTCCTTCCTCCTTGGTGCAGGGCTCAGCCTCTGCCCATCACAAACCCCACCTGGGCTTGCTATGCTAGTGCCACTGACTATGCTCAGTGCTGTCAAACCACCTCCTAAGAGGCAGAAAACAAGGTAAGTGTGACCTGTGCTCTCCAAGAGCGGCTGTAACTCATCTCTGGTCACTCTGTGACACAGCCCTGCCCTTTGTGAGTCCCAAACTTAAGTGACTCAGAGAAACCATTCCCCCAACAGCAGAGAAAACCCCAGGCTGCAAAGGTGCACCCGTAAGGCACACTGCTCTTGGAGGAGAATCAGCATCTGCTCTGCACACCAGGGCCTGGTGACACCTGGCAGAACCAAGGCATGGTCCTGTGCTCTAAAGAGGAGAGAGGCAGGCAGGGGGCATGAGCCAGACCATGTTTTCATCAATGAGATATCCAGAACCTTCTCTACTGCCTAATACTTGCCTCCCTATGCCCTCAGTTCCCCTTAAATTATATAAGCAGGAACTCAAAGAGGTACAGGAGCTGCTTGGTCTTTCATTTCCTCACCTACTTCAAGGTGTTTGTCTTTTTACTGCATTTTACAATCTTCTGCTTATACCTAATATTTGTTGTGAGCATTCATGACTCAAGGTTTTTTGATACAAGGATTTGTTTCTACTATGTCATATTAAATCTGTTTGAAATTCAGTTTTTTCTTTAAAAAAGCTTCAACTTTTGTTTTCATGTCTTATTGTAACAAAAGTAAGAACATGCAAATTCACTAGAATTAGTTTTATTTTGAAATGCCATTTTAGAATCATACTGCTATTTCATGCTGTATAAGTTACTTATACACCAACTACAGTTCAAAATGTTGAATCTCATGGACACTATTACTGTGCATTACTGACATAGCTGTTATTAAATAATGTAAGAAGAAATTATTATTTAAAAATGTATGCAAAAGGAAGTTTGGGGAGCAATAGCTTTGCAACTGATCTTGTGAATACTTCACTCAATGAATCAGTACTTCCTAAGGCAAAAAAAAAAAAGAAAATCAAACAAACAAAAACATCTCAAAGTAGTGAAGCTGCTTGAATCTATTGCTGCCTTTGGAGTGAATAGGTCTCAGTCTGTCCTGCTCTGCACCTCCTTGATGTCTCGGGAAGCTCAGGGAATTCCCAGATGCAGCTCACTGTGCAGAGTCCAGAATGAATAGATACCAGCCAGTTCCTCTGCCATCTTGTAGTAGGTTGACCCTGAATCCCAGGCACCCAGCAAAGTTACTCTATCACTCCCCTCCACTAGTGGAGAGGGGACAGAAAATATGACAGGTTCCTAAGCTGAGATAAGGATCATGAGCAATCACTCACCAAATACCATCACAGACAAAACCAGCTCCAACTTCAGGAAATTAATTGAATGCATTACTTACAAAATCACTGAGATTACTGAGAAGCAAAATAAATCTTAAAAACACCTTCTCCCCCCCGCCACCCCTTTCCTTCCCAGGCTCTACCTACTCCCCTCCAGTGGCACAAGGAGACAGGGAATGGGGGCTGCACAGTTCATCACAGGTTGTTTCTGCTGCTGCTCAGGGACAGGAGTCCTTCCCTTGCTGCAGTGTGGGGTTCCTCTCATGCAGTTCTTCATGAACTTCTCCAATATGAGTCCATCCCATGATGCAGATCTTCATGAACTGCTCCAGTGTGGCTCCCTTTCCACAGGGTGCAGTCCTTCAGGATCAGGCTGCTCCTGAATGGATCCCCCACAGGGTCACAAGTCCTGGCACCAAACCTGCTCCAGTGTGACTCCTCTCTCCATAGCTCTGCAGGTCCCTGCCACCAAACCTACTCCAGCATGGGCTCCTCTCTCCACAGGTCCCTGCCAGGAACCTGCTTCAGCACAGATTTCCCACACAACAGATTTCCCATCACAGACTATTTTGGGTATCCACCTGCTCTGGCATGGGCTCCTCCATGAGCTGCAGGTGGATCTCTGCATCCCTGTGATCCTCCATGGGCTGCAGGGGCACAGCTGCCTCCCCAGGGGCTGCAGGGGAATCTCTGCTACAGCCCCTGGAGCACCGCCTGCCCCTCCTTCCTCACCGACCTTGGTGGCTGCAGGGCTGTTTCTTTCACATATTCTCACTCCAATCTTATCTGGCCACAATTACATCTGCAAAGCAACTTTCTTATTTTCCTTTTTAAATCTGTTATCACAGAGGTGTTACTACAATTCCCAACTGGCTCAGCTTTGACCAGCAGTTGGCCCACCTTGGAGCTGGCTGCCATTGGCGCTGTAGGACACGGGGGAAGTTCCTGACAGCTTCTCACAGAAGCCACCTCTGTGGCTTCTCTGCTACCAGAACCTGGCCATGCAAACCCAACACACACCTACAGAATGTACATGATCAATTTTATCTTCTGATTGCAATTAGTCCAATCCTGAAATGGACAGTGATAGGAAAAGTTCACTGCTGGGAATCCATCTCAGTCCATTTTTCCTAGCTTCCAGACCAAAGCAAACCTTTCCCATCAGAGGGCCAAATCATGCCAATGAAGAACCCAGTCATTAATGCTGGACCCTGCTGAAGTTCCCGTTGAGATCACACTGCTCTGGACTCCTGACACTGGAAGAACATGATGTGTGCACACCAAGTGCTGACAGGACCAGGCCCACACCTGCTGGGTTTGGCTGAAAGATGTGCAAGCAGAATTTTAGGGTGACTTCAAGAGCAGATGAGAAAACCTTTTCCGTCCACATAGCATTGTCTCATTCTCCAAGGAATGTTGTGTCTCCTGTGTTGTGTATAGAAGTACCTTTGGATTCCCAAGATTTGAAAAGCACCAACAGAAAAAATTTCACCTGACTTTTTTTTTTCTCCTGTTTCTTAATATCATCACCAGAAATTGATGAAAAGCTTTCTACACTGCAGAAGATTTTCTGTTTATTGGCATTACTAGCCATGATCATTTCCACATGTTCCTTCATTAGGAGGGGATGCTCCTCAGTGAGGCCTGACATTAACTTTTACTGCTGCCACCAAAAAGGTCACTTATCAGTGAAAACACAGCAAACAACTGATTTTAGTAGCAGTTATTTTAACCAGTTTCTTCCAGCCTAAAATATAACAAGCCCTGCACCAAGAGAAAAATGGCATAGATGCTCTACATCTTTTCTCCTGTTGCCATGCTTTTATCATAAAAAAAAATCCTACACACTGATTTTGGTATTGATTTGTATTAAGGATCTTCTCCTTGGTATCTTACAGCTTTTTTATCAGGTAACAGAAAAGATCTCCTCCAGAATGAACCCACAGGCAGATCAGGTGAAGGAGACATCTGAGAACTGCTGGCTGTAAAAGCAACAGACATCACTTCTGCTCCAAAATAACAAGTTCACCAAACCATCTGAGAGTAGACACAGACTTGAGAATCTCTGAACTGAGGTCGGTCTTCCATGAGAAGAAAAAAGTCCTATGCAGTGCTACCAGCTCTAGTGGGAAAAACAATACACCTCCATGCCCATTAAATCCACATTTCACTGCAGCTTTCTAAGAACTGGAGATAATTCAGTGCCAACAAGCAAGTATTTCCTTTAGGGTCCCTTAACATAGGTATCTTCTCATGCTGGCCATCAAATCAGTTCATCCTGGTCCCAGAAGGCTGCTGACATTATCCCCAGCCTGCAGTGAAGAAATCACTGCACTGGAAAGCTCAGGCTTTCCATGTCCACACTTGCTCTTAAACGAAAATTAGCTCAGTTATAGTCCAAAGGAGCCCTTTAATGGCCAACATATGCTTTGGCATCCTGCCAGCAGAGCTCTCTTAAGGCCATCCAGCAAAGTGACACCATCAGTTACAAAATCTATGTGTGTCAGGTCACTGGGTTATGAAACAGAAGTGTTGTAAGCATGTAAGGACATGGCTTAGGCTCTGCTGTGAGCAAAGACAAAATTATTGTTCTGGAATCGGATTTCTATCTTGCAAGGCATTCCAGTAAGAAAGGGTCACTGCATTGTAATAGCATTAATACTGGGAAATATGAGTTCCAGTGTTCAGAATTTTTAAAAAACACTGAAACCAGTAAAGATGCTAATCCATGGGGTGCTACCACAACACAGCAGCTACCACGATGGTGAGGTACTGCATGCTTGGATGGAAAAATCCATCTCAGACTGCACTGTGCTGGACTACAGTAAAAATCAGAAGTCACTCTTTCCACAGGAAATGACAGCAACACAAAATGAAAACCATGATAACAAGCAATACGAGTCTCCCACACATTACTTCCTAGTAACACTGAAGAAAACACACACATGTAGCATACTTCAAAAAAGTCAGCTCCATTGCAGAGGTATCATGAGCATGAGTGTGTGTCCCTCTGAGTCAGTCCTGGCTCTCAAACCAACTGAGAGCCAGGAGAGCGACAGAAGGTGAAAACTACAATAAAATCAAAAAAGAAAGGGGAAAAATATGAGAAACTAAAGTCAATGCAGGCAAAGTATCAATACATTGTACTGATTCCAAAAATGTGACCTGTATGAATATTTTTAAAATACACACCATGGCAGAGAGAAAGACAAACACTCAGACAGGTGATACAGCTGTCAAACCTTAAACTATGCAGACATATGTGGAAAAAGAGTGGCCAATATCAATAAACATCTAGATCTAAGCTGAGAAGGACTGCTAGCGTTATTTTTACAATTGCACTTGTGTAGCAGTCAGTTACACTGACTATGGTGGCAACCACTGCGTGGGATGAAGAGCCAAGGCAATGTGAAGTCATACTAAACAATAAAGTATGGAGGGGGAAAATTAAAAGGTCAGACAAATATAAAAAGGAAAGATGGAAAACAATACAGATACTACTAAAGTTTCTAAATTGCAGTGCAAGTGATTACAGAGATTACATCCTTCCCAAGCCACTTTCTTCTCTCCCCACTTCTCCTTATCCTTTTCTGCAAATAAAAATGTAACTTTTGTTTATGCCTATATGTAAATGCTGAGAATCAAAGGCATTACACCAGCTTCTGAGCACTGCAGAAAAATGAAAAAGCCATTATTTGGATGGAGAATTAGTCTGTATCACTGACTTGACTGCTCCCTTTTTTAATAGCAGCTGTTACAGAAGGGATCAGGGAGTGTGCTGGTGCAGTGCAGCTGTTCCACATATGTTATAAATAAGCGCTGGTAAAACCTCATCCTATTTTTAACATTAAGAAAAAAACAAGTCACAAAAACTCCCCATTAATGCCGTGTAAGTGGAACTTTTCTCCTCTTCTTGACTTTAATGTCCAGAACTGAATACACTCAAACCAGACCATTCTTAAAACAATATTTATTTAAAAAAGGAAAGAAAATGCAATTTAGTGGAATCAGATTTAGGCAGCCTGGAGGATGTAACCAATTAGTGTGTACAGTGTCTTTTCCTTCAAAAGCAGACACTTGATCATGATGAAAACAACCCCCCGAGATTTTATTTCCAACAAAAGTGCTGGATGGTTGCATTGAGGTTTCTCTAGCATAACCCAAAAGCTGAGCCACGCCTCATGTGGCTCTGTCACCACCACCCACCCTTCCCAAAGCTGCTGGCTCCCCTTGCTGGACTGTGAGGCCGGAGCCCTGGTGCTGCTCACCAACCCCATTGCAGCAAATGGCAGCAACCATTCAAGGTGCAAGTGAAATCCCAGCCCCAGGCAATCCCCACTCACCTGTTTTCAGGGTCTGGCACCGTCAGGTTGCGTGTCACGTAGCACATCTTGAGGGGAATTGTCTTCCTGTCCCTGTGGATGGAGAGCGAGAGCTGCGCCGTGGGCTCAGCAGAGGCGCAGCCCAGGCGCGGGGACTCGGGGGGAGGCGTCTCCCAGCCGATCTCTGACACGGGGGAGCCTTTCTTCACATAGGGGGTTGCTTCTCTCATGTATTTCACTGTGGAAGAGAGAAAAAGAGATGGAAAACAATAAATAAACGAATATTCTGGAGTTGCATGCTCGTGTGAGTTCTCTGGACTGGTGTTAACCCATTAATTCTGCTCACCAAGCATCCCCTCATGGGAAGCTGTGCAAATACAGAAGATGCAGATGTGCCTGCTGCCAGTATCAGTATGGTACTATGAGTAAAATGAGGGAGAAAAACAGAACTGGCAAAGTAAGAACATACAGCCATACAGTGTAGGGCCAGGTGAGCCATCCCACCCTTCTGTGACAGTGGGTAAGCAGTCATGCAACAATTGCTTCACAGAGAAGCCATGAGCTGTCTGAGGCACAGGGATGTTAAAAGAAAGACATTCAACCAAGTGATGGTGACCCTGTTATCCCCCTATATAAAATGTCCCAGCAATACATCCAGTGATTCCAATTCACATCTTGCTTCTGGTTCACACTTTTCAGTGTCCCATCACTAATCTCAATAACATTTTTGCTTGCTGGGAAGCAGTTTTACCTGATCTACTTGTACATATAGATATATATGTGGAGCAAACAAAAACCAATCACTTCTTATCCTTCTCTTGGGGAAATAAAATGGAATTTGAGCCTTTTATGAGAGTGAAGGTGTCAGATTAGATCTCAGCCTGTTACAGGCTTTTTTCCAGAATGGATAAGAAAAGTGAATGTAGGATTCTGAAATTATCTTACTATATTAAATTGTCTTACTGCATTATACCTTTTTTACACATATGCTTCATATTCCCCTCTTTATGCAGGCAAATACTGCAATATTTTTCTCTTGTTTTTTAATTATTTTCATAGTTTAAGCTCACGGTTGCTTTTGCTATTGATGGACTTGGCAAGTCTGCCAGTCAAAGCCTCTTTCCCCTTCATAAACCTGATGGAACTCAGACAACACATCCCATTTAAGTGCCCTGGTTAAGCCAATATTCCCCAAGCACACAGCTGTGGCTGCATCACTGGCTGCTGCCACTTGATTGTCCCCACAACTCAAACAGCAGTGACACCACCTGAAAGGGCCTGGGCATTGTGAACTTGCTTGGGGTAGTTATTAAAATGCTGTGGGAGAACATTTCAAGGAAATGGTGCAGATCATCGTGTCAGCTCAGCTGAAGAAGCTGGGAATGACTGAATAACAAAAAGGTGGGTAAATTACAAAAGGGCATTGTGGTGAAGGATGTTAAATTAGGGAAAGCCAACTGAAGTTTTTGAGTTCAAAATGAAAGCAAGAGAAGTATTCAGAAGACTGGAGAAGAACAACAGTGTTCCTATTATCAAAACTACAGATCAGCTGATTAGCTTCAGCAGCACTATTTCAAGGCATTTCATAAAAAATTTACCAAGAGAGAAACCAGTACAAATCTAGAGTCCAGGCTCTGTGAGCACCTATTGCTCTTTTTCTCTAAAAACACCTTAGTGCCCATCTTGCCATTGTTCATTTTATCCTTTTTAAAAAAATATGTTAACTTCAATCACAAGGATTTCTCTGTTTAGGATATTCCTTTTTGGGAAGGACTATTTGTGATTTATCAGAAAGGCAGTCCACTGAACACTGTTGTTTTTAGTTCCTTGTCCGACCACATTCTCAGTATATTCTTAAATTAATTCATTCCCTTCTCAGGAAAGAGTTGGCAAAGAACTCTGCCAGGCTTCCAGAAACTATTTCAGGCAAAAAGAGTTGAGATTGATTTTTAAAAACTTTTTAGATATCTACCTAAAGTCCATTATCTAAAAAGCGGTGTCACCTAACTCCTCAAACCAGTGCTCATCTTTGCGGACTCCAAAAATTACATGATTTTCAGAGGTGCTGAAAATAAGCAGTTGTTGCCAGTGTCATAGAGATATCGGTTTCAGCAGCTGCCATCTCAGTTTGGATGTACTCACAGCCTTAGGGAAGCCAAGAACAGAACAGATACAGATGTGTGAATCTATTCCTGTTAACACTGAACACGACCTTGTCATTAATTTCCATGGGCGGAACAGCTGAAGCTGTGAAAATCACGCTCAACTTCAAACAAAATTTTGTTCCCTTTAAAATTAGAGATTAATGATTGCTCTGTTGAAAAAAGTAATACAGTCAGTTTTTGAACAGTGGTACAACGACATGCCAAATGTGATTCCAAATAAAGGTCCAGGTCTCAATAGAATCTTTATTTCATCTGTGCTATTTTTGTCCTTTTCCAGTTGCAGTTATATCCATTCAACCCTGGCATAATTAAGAGGAGGAGAGAGGGGCAGCGGGAGGAAGGAAGCTGAAGTAAAAACTTTGGCTGGAACCTTAAGCAGAACACAAAATGTGAATTTAACTCCCCAGAGACAGGACAGAAGAAAAGAGGCAGCCTTTCCATGTCCCAAAAGCCAAGTTTCCATGCGATGTACCGGTGAATTCATGGCAGACAGCTGTAGTCCTTCATAAAGTCCCATGAAAAAGGAAGCAGGAATAGGGGGAGAGCAGAAACACCATCCTCTTTCCAGAAACTGAGCCTCAAACACAGCAAAAGCCAAGAAACTACCTTGAGGAAGTACATCCTATGAAAATTCCTTCCAACTTCTGAACTCACAGACATCTAGCTTCTACTACATCTCCACAGAAGATGGTTCCTCAGCCCTAGGGATATGAACAAAGAGCTCCTAAAGCACTAATAAACTGCTAACAACATCTTCATATGAAATTCCACAGTAGAATGAAAACATGTAGTAAATATATGCTTTCTGTAAATAAATAAAAAAATTAAATTAAAAAAAAAATTCCTAGCTTCTACTAATAACATTCTACTTCCTACCAAACACAAGCACAGGTCTCAATTCATGGCTGAATTCTGCTGAGTTTTACAGCCCAGACTTTATGGCTGTTGCAATTCAGGTGTGATTCATATTTTAAAAGCCCCCAAATGGATACATATAAAAGCACAAATATAATATGGGAGTGGAACAGGTGGCAGAACTTGATCAATTTATATAATTTTTTGCTACTACTTAAACTTCAGAGCCACTGCTTTCCATTTACTTCACCAACATCTGTAATTACATGTCCATAACCAAAGCCCAGTTTATGAATTTAGCTGAGATCAGGCACACATTGTTCAGATGACTCATAAGTTTTATCAGCAATTATTTCCTATTTACCTCTAAATTCTGGGAGCAAATACTGCAGAACATGCTGTTTTATAACAATGGACCAGCAACCCTACTACATACATAGCAATTTAGGATGACCCTACACTTTTACATTCTGCAGCCTGTTCACTAGCCACTTCTTAATCTACATAGCAAAAAACAAGTTGATACCAGTATCTATTATAGGCATATTCCTATTCCACACTGCACTAACTGAGAATCATGGACAGAGCAAAGTTAAACTGCAGTTATACAATTCACTTCCATCATCAAGTTTTAAAACCAGAAAAAAGATTATACAGTCTATTGGACTTTAAAGCAATAAAGTGAATAATACTTTGTTTTCAGAGCATTACACTCAAGAGCTGGATTTCTTTTGGATCTAGTGGCACAAATTCAAGTACTGACTGAAAAAGAAAGCGACTATCAAAAACACTGTGTTTATATATTGCCAATGAAACTACCTAATGAATTAAAACCTCAAAATATTAATAAAATAAAGCATGCCATTGCATAACAATTTTAAATTATGAATAACTATTTTATAGGCACGTATACACATATATATCTTTGGAGTATATACATATGTCTAACAAATATATCTTTGGAGTACGTACATATGTCTAACATATACACAAATATTAAATATATATTTATATTAAAATGCCACAATCTTTAAGACCCTAAGAATACTGCAAACACAGAAAACAACATGCAGGGACTCAGGAAAAAAATCTAATAGTTTCATTATTTTAACTCAATTTACTTATAGACTGTAAGTTTAGTCAGGAGTTGTCTAAACTCGTTTGATGCTATAGCTCAACTTCAGAGATCCTTATATTCAGTACTAATTAATGATCCATACCCTTTCGCTGCACCACTAATAAGAAACTGTGGTCAAGCAATTAAAATTCCAATCTCCGGAGTGGCCCTCCCCACAAAGAGAAGAGGAAGGGAAGTGGCAATCAAATGAATTAATCCACTGATACACATTGAAACAGTTTGGATTTATTTTTTGATCTGCAAGACAGGGAATGTAGCTTCCAAAAAAGCACTTCATTTATTTGTGCTTCTGCCAAGTCCAAGGACTCCACAATGAATGCTTTGTTACTGTTCACAGATGACTTTTTGGGGGGAAGAAGCAGGCTTTTAATGAGAAAAATACTACAGCCCAACTTGGTCAGGTTCTTGGCCAGACGCCTTTCTGAGGAGCTGGGACTCTTCTGACACACTCAAACTGTTTCCTAGGAGGGAGGACAAAGACCACTGAGGAGAAGCCAGCAAGCCTGAGGAAAGCTCTTTTGTTACTACAGGAATGAGGACAGGATGTGTAGGTTTACAATACGAAAGTAAAGGGAGCAACATACCCGAATCTGATTGAAGACACTTGATCAAGGAATTCCCCTTTGCAGGAGAAAAGCACAGAGTGTCCTCTAACATAATACCAGCATTTGCCTGCTAGGCTTTATGTGAGAGATCAGATTTCCTCTAAACTCAAGCCAAGTGCATGCCTCACAGTGAAGCACTGTATAAAAATGAGATGAGCTGCTGGTGCCATCATCAAAACTACAACCCAAAGAAAAGAATTTATGAATCAGACCATCTATGAAGACACATCACATGATCCTTTCAGCAGCTTTAATCTGGGCATAAACCAAAAAACAGTCAACAATCCTGCTTGTCAGTGTTTCCACTACATTTCCTACAGAAACATCTGTTACTACGCTCGGACAAGTATTATCCATTAACATCATCTGCTTTCCCCCATGCTGAAATGGATGTGAAATAGTAAACCTCTTGATCTGCCAAAAGCATCAGATTTCCACCTCTGGGAGAAGATAGAAATTAGTTAAACACCTTGTAAGAATAAAAATCTCCTTAATGCTTTTGCCATTTCTCACACTGTAGTAAGACTGTGCTTTTCTGCTGTTTTTAAAATAATTCCATTGAATTCACTGAATTGTCTATTCATCTCTTAAAGAGACAGGCTTGGATTTAAATCATAAGGGACTGTTTTAAATCCTTTTTAAAATATATTGCACTTATTATACTTCTTACGTGGAATACAAGAAAGAATATTTCAAAAGAATAACTTCAGAAAGATCCAGAAGACAATGACATCTTTAAGATAAAGTCTACCTGAAAGGAGCACCTTAGCAATTGGCCCTAAATGTAGCTAGTAAGCAATCAGGCTTCAAGTTTGAGTTTTTTAAAAGATCAACAACTGCATTTTAAAAATATAAAGAATACTTCACAGTGTGCTTTTAAATTTGCAGCTGCTTTTATTGGAAAGGTGAAGCTATGTTAAGTAGGGATATAAGCACCATCACACACTTGCACTCAACAAATGAAGGCAGTACCTTCAAAGTACCTTGCAATAAGCAATTTTAAGTAGTTAAGAGAATTTTTTTGTCAACAAGGCAAGAGATTTGCAGTCCTGGCCCCATCAAACAGGAGAAAATGGGACTAAATAAGCTCTTCTTAGGAAGCCATGCAAGTATGCAGTTTGTGAAACCTCATGGGTTTGACAACTTGAATAGGTCACAGTGATTAGCCACACTGTGTTATCTACATCAGACTTCAAAAAACATAACTGACCACTAAAAATGTCTTAGAAGTTAAGAAAAGGCAGGGGAAAACCCAGCACAGGTCTTGGCTGGAGCAGCCCCTGGGGCCACCTCCTCCTTCCCATCCACACCAGGGGCCTCCACTCTGGTTTCAGCACTGGTGAAGCTTACACACATAATGCAGATTACATTCCCAGGCCATTCTCTGCTTCTGTGTAACACCAAAAACTCCTCCCTTACTTATCCTCTGATTCTTTTCCTGAGACTTTGCCTGTGGTGTGGGCTGATTCAGCCACTGATTCCCTAGGCCTGATGTCTCCCTTCACCAACACTTCTTCAACAGTTTTGAGTTTCCTCAGCATAAATATTTTCTAGGGAGGGAAGGCTTTATATGTCTTCATACCTTATGCAGTGTATCAAAAGTTCATGTTTGAAGTCAACAGCATGCATGCTCGAGGAATGCAGGATGGATTTCAGTGCTGGGGTGAGATTTTCTCTATTTCTCTTCAAAGCAGATTAAAAGTAACTAATCAGACACAAACTTGTGTCACACAGAATCACAGTGGAACAGGAGGCTGAATATGTGACACCAGCACTTAAGCTGATAAATTGATTAAAAGCAGTAACAGGTTGTCAATAACCTGGTACACAAAATTTTCAAACTGGTAAAGAAGTAGTAGTAGTAGTAGTAGTAGTAGTAGTAATAATAATAATAATAATAATAATAATAATAATCCAAAGTCAGACTGTTTCCATTGGATGTTTCTCAATATTTTCCATTATAATATCCATTACTCATACCTACTACACTGAATGTGCTAGTTTCCTTCAAGTAATTTAGTTTATTTTAAATTTCAAAGTTTCTGTTTCAATCAATTGGATGTATTCAGTTCAGAGTTTTGATATGTCACTAACAATAACTGCATGAATTCTAGAGTCAAGGTCCCATAAGCTATTAATCTATCTTTCAAAAACTTTACGTACTGCAGCAAAATAAAGGCATATACATCTCTTCATAATCTGAAAAACAAATTTTAGCTTGTAAATCCCAGAAGTACAATGTTTGGTTAAAAAGAAGATGCTTGTAGCTTTATCTAGGAGACACTGATGCTATCTTGAAGAGCTTGAACTCAAAAGAAACAGGACTCAATGGAGAACAAGAAGCAGCTGCATTGTACAAATGTCTCATATCAAATAAACTACAAATTGAAAAAAACTACTGCCAAAACCTAAAGACTGTAGCTGCCTAACCTACTACATTTTTAAGTAAAATGTGGCACAGCTCATTTGCTACATTGTTATGTGACACTGAACTCCGCAATTAGAACTACACAGATCTTTCATAATGGAAGTGGAAAACATCTGAAACTGGCAATTTGCGAGCTGAACATGGAAATTAGCAGTCACATTTTGAGAAAAAGCATTGTAGGACCTGTGAGTCACTCACTGATAACCAAACTGGAGCTTCTGCTTGTCCCCAAAGCTGAATGTGTTCTAAGTTTAACCAAAAAAAAAAAAAAGGAAAGAAAAAAATTGAAAAAGGAAAAATTTTGTAGTTTAGTCAAATGGAGTATGTAACCCCACTCAAAGGTACAACAGAAAAATGTAACTTCATGTAAAGCAGAGAAATGGAGCAAAATACATTTCTTCAATGGAACTGTAGCACTTAGATTTCTAAGGGCCTTCTCCTACCCAAAACTGACATTACACTTTAAAATCTTTTACCTATATGTCAGGAATAAGTTGATTCAGAATTTCTTGTGTGCTGCTCATGCTTGTTTCCCTGCCTCTGTCAGTATTTATAGATCCCTCTCCCATCACCCACACACTCAGATGGAATTCAAGGTGTCTGGCATTGCCAGCCTGTTATAATTTTTCTATTTACATGAGTAATCTCAAGTGTCAGAACAAATATTTCAGCCGCTAGTGATTATGTGAAAAATACATAAGGGTATCACGGTTTTAGAGGATGCTGTTATTTCAGCAGGCACACAAATCATTAAGAAGTACAGGGTAGACTGAAAATGGCACTCACTGAGAGGGAAATTATTATGCTGTGTATGATTGTACCTCTTTTACAGATGGCTAAACTGACACAGGCAAGTTAAACTGCCTTCCTCAAAGTCATGCAGTAAGTCACAGACAGTTCTCAGCATTGCACTCAATTTCTACCTATATTACTTTTTCTCTTTAAACAAGTCACAGAGATCCTAGTGCCAGTGAAAACTGGATTTGCAATGCCTACTGTTTTCTCCCTATGAGAAGACCTTTGAGGATCTTCTAAGATCTCCAGGATTTATCTTGAAGAGCAGAGCTGCAATCACTTGCAAGGTTTCAGTTCAGCCTTTTCACTCTTCACTGGACAATACCAAGATCTTTCAAAATTAACAAACTCAGGCATGCCTTCAGCTTAGAACTTGCTGTAACTCCTGTGGCTGGGCTGTACACCAAAAGGCATCAGATCATTATAAAAGTCTTTGTTTTGGGGAATCCTTTAGTTTGCAACCTTACCAACGGGACAGGCCAATGGCCATATCCAGAATGTCTGGTTTCAAAGCCCAAGCTCAGCCTCACACCTGCCTCACTCTACCTAAAGTCACTTGCAAGACTACCCAGCAGGAAAGTGGCAGACCTAGGATGAGGCTTAGCTGTACACCTATTTCCTGGCTCATCTACAGGCAAAAGAAAACTACCTGAAGCAGATAGATTGCTTGCTGAAGCACTGGAATGGAGAGAAGAGCTCACATGACACCACCCCTTGTATTGCAAGAGGTAAAGGAAACAGGACTGTATATGCAGGAAGGGTGATGAAAAGAGTTGGACAATGAAACATTAAACCACATCCTTGTGCCTCAGGTCTTTGGCTCCCAAGTGAATGGAGCTCTTTTCTACCAGGGATTATGATTTTCTCTAGGAATAAGCCACTGAAATCCTATCAACAAACTACAACAATCAACAATTAAAGAACAAGCACACCAGTCATTAGCATCAGCTAAAAGGTTTTCAGAAACCACCTGCACTTGGAGCAGGCATGGGAAATTCTCAGAAGTGACGCACCAAAAGAGACAGACTGAAACCCAACTGTGCTGCCATAGAGGACTGTGGATGGCATCGAGTGCTGCTCTTTGCATCTCAAAGTCTCTTACCAAGACGACAGCTCCTCTGTTCTCTTCCCTGAGGAGCTACAGTTACTGTATCTTAAGAAATGCCAATGATCTGTGATGGAATATGGTCCTCCTGGAACTTCAGCACATAATGCAATTTGGGGTGAGAAATACTTTGGAGGAGGGGCAGGTTTATTACTTTTAAACAGCCTCATCTAAAACTATTCTACAGACAGGATGTCAAAAACTAATTAGTGAACACAGTGAACTCACAAAACACAGTGAATCCTCACAAAAATACTGATTTCAGAAACTGTTTTTTTCCATGAAATGGTTTTGTGAAGTGCTTTAAAAATACATCTTCATTCAAATTCTTTTCTTTCTCTACAAACAAAACAGAACTGTGAATTGACATTTTGATTTAAAATGACTTTTTAAGATCAAACTCCTTTTCTAATAAATATTGCATAGAGTTTCCCAGCATCCATTTTGTCAACTGGAAAATTTATACAGTTATGATTCTATTAGGTTTCTTGCAGTGGACTGGGCATTTAATCAATGAGAGCAAAGAGCATCTAAACAGGGTTAGGCTGCAAATTCCTTTCAGTGAGAAGTTAAATCCCCATTAGCTTTGAGCCATAAGCCCCCCTGGGTTTAGCATGCAGCTTAAAAGATAACTCTGTGAGGGGTCATGGCTCTTTACTGAGGCACAGAAAGCCTATTTCACAGATCGCCCTGCAATAATAATGTAAATATAATCCCGTTTCAGTGGGCACTTGATCCTTACAAAAAACAAGCAGTGTTTTCTGTCCCAGAAAAAAAAATCACATTAATCTTCAATTTAAGGGTAAAGTAATTCCCTGCTTCATTCCAGCCCTGCTGTAGAGAGCTGCTGAGTCTGCCCTGGCCCTGTGCTGATGCTGAGGCCAGCACAGTCCCCCCATCTCCTGTAGGGCACAGGCTGCTCTCAGCAGCTGCTTCCAGCAAGTGAAGTCGACTCGGCACATCAAAACACATTTGCTAAACACCGGTTTTGACTGTTTCAGGTTAGGTCAAAGCCAGGTTAAAATAGTACAATCTATTGTTTTTCAAAGTCTGCAAACTACCTGCCAAGTACTTTTCGGTCAACTAGTACAGGAGGCTGATAACAGAGGCTGGAAAAGAAACTGAGCTTCAAAGGGCTGTAATAAAATGCAACCGGTTCAAATCAGCACAGAGAAAACCATTTGTTTAATCAGTGAGAAGAATGGTAATTTGTCTGTATCTCAAATTTATTTGCTATTTGTATTACTGGACCACTTACCAGGATTAGTGAGGAACCAGGGCATGACAGCCTCAGATGCTGTTCAAACAGAACAAAAAGCTGGTCCCCTCCCAAAGACCTTAGAAATCGAGAACAAGTTAAAGGACAATAGGGAGACGACAAGAAAACAAGCAGGCAGAAGAGCCCACAGTAAAAATCATGCACATATCTCCCCATGTTGTTACAGCTGCACTGCATTCCCTGTAACAGAGACATCAGTAGCAGGTGCTGTTTGTAAAAACACTGAAAAAACCTGACTGGAGTGACACAGTTGCTAGGATGCTTTCACAATGAATAGTGGCAAGAATTTCCCGTTGTTCTCACTGCTACTTCCGAAGAAGGGATTCCATCAAGACATAAACTTTCAGCACCACCTCGGGTATAAAGGGTTTTCACACTGGAGCTGTAGCCTGAATTCTGCTGATAGATATAAATATAGATGTAAAAGCATTTGTCTAAAGCAAGGGCAGCTGAAGTGACTGGGAGCAGTTGGGCAGATGAGGATGCCCAGCAGAGCCTGTATGGGCAGGCAGAGTGGCCTCAAGGCACACAGAATGAAAAGTCCTCAATACATGGGCAGACTGACAGCAGCTCTGCTGAACCTCCCCATCTCTGTCTTGGCTTCACAAGTTCAGGCCAACGCACAAAAAAGGGGGAAAAAATACCCTGCTTGTATGTCTGTCCCGTGAGACCTGGGGATAATCCTGTTGCAAAAGTAAACAAGCTTGCAAGGCTTGCAGAGTGAAAGCTAAGGATAATACATGTGCATGTTTCATTAGTGCAACTGGTTTTCTTTATGCTCTGGTGTGGGAGCACCTTTGAAATGAGGAGCTGAAAGCACAGCTTTCTCAGCCACATCATCTGTGCTTTTACACAGGCTTGGGGATACACAACAGGGATAACTATCTGTTTGAGGCTTGTTTGCTTTATTTAGCTCAAGGGCAGGTCTCTCTGCTACTTGCAGAGAGCACAATCAGATTATATCAGTGCTGCTGCTTTTTTTTTTTTTTGCCTTTTTTTTTTAACAGCAGCAGCACTGATGGGCACAGAGGGGGAAAGAACGTATCAAGAATAACTTCTGCCTCAAAAAGCTTCTGATCTCAAGGTCACTTACAATTTCTGCCAAAGTCACTGGGTTCATTATCAGTGGGAATTAGCTCAGGTCAAATGGTCACAGCTGAATATATGAATAGTCTATAAAGAAGCAAAGAATGGGAAGTGGGAGGAAAACTAACACTCGCAGGTTATGTAGCAGCATGAGTAGCTGTGGAACTCCAGTTCAACAAGAGATATCCCAAATGGAACCACTGAAAAAGAGCTTTGGGGTCAGCTTTAGTGCTGACACCATACCTCAGTGCAGACTGCAAACACCAGCCTGCCTGTATCCCTACAGTCAGGGTGACTCTTCTCTCATCTTGCACACCAAAGACCATGAGAATCATATCAACATGAATTTCTAAAGAGATCACTCACATAAATAAGCATAAATTGGCCTTACTGCTATTGTAGGTTTGTGCTCCTGTTTTTAAAGGACAAGTCTGAAATTCTAGATTTCAGCAAATATCAGAAACTGATAATTCAGTATTTATCTACAATTCAATATCTATCTATAATTCAATACTCATCTACAACTCTTTAAAGACCAATTCTGCAACTGCCTCCTTTTTAGAGACTGTAAGAGGCTGAAATAAAGTTGGTGGTAGATGGAGAGCCTAAAGCAAAACCTTTGAGGAATCTGCCTGATTGGTTATTGAATTTAAGAAAAAAACATGAGGATCTGGGAGAGGATTTTAAGCTAGCTGGTGGCAGAGGTATGTCTGCGACATTTACATCTCTTCCAGCACAGAGTGTGTTAGAAACCTATTCTGGTGGATAAAAAATGGCCCACTAGTTATCCCACATTAAGAGCTGAGAACACTGGAGTGCTGTATACACTCTTTGCTCAACCAAGGGTTATTCTGTAGTTGTTTCATTAAATGTATGATAGATTAGAGAATGTATAAGCCTATCAATTGCAAAGAGGGCAGACCAGTTCTGAAGTTTGTGCCAGTAAACAGACTATTCCTAGGTCACTTCAGCTTCCTCCAGACTTTTTTTCACACTATTTATATTGCACTGCCTCCTTGCCTTAGCCCACTGAAGGGACAAATCATCATCACCTTCAGAGGCAGGACTAGGAGACTCGTAGGATTCTTGCAGCCTGACAGCACAATCCCTGGATCTCAGTTTAGCTTACAAACACCAGACCTGGCTCACACTCTGAGGTTTATAGGATTTGTACTTAGCATGCAGTGACACTAATGATCAATGACCAGAAAGCCCTCTTCAACAAAAGTGTTAATGAGATAATTCAGTAGCAGCAGATATACAACAGAGCAACTATACAGACACAAGCCAGTTCAGTAACACATGGACATTTATAAATGTACGCAGATGTTCATGCATCTTTTCAACACATGCCATGTCCTAGGGTACTGTTAGAGATTTCTGGCTTCCCATTCCTCCAGCAGCTGTTACCTGATCACAGGGGTTCTACCCCTCAACCCCTGGAACCAATCCTACATTTGTTCCTCTTTCAGGAAGGGAGCAGCAGGCTCCCCGTCAGGCAGGGTGTGCCCCAGCCCCTCTGCTGCCTCCCTGCCATGGGCACACACTGCACACCCCTCTCACCCACCCCACTGAGTGCCAGTCTCTTCCCTCGCTGCCCAGAACACCTCACCCTCCCTTTTACCCTTTCCTTCCCACAGCAGCAGCCTCCTAACTCTCCTGCTAAGGAAGGGAAGGAGGAAAGAGAGGGGGCACAGAGACAGCCAGTGCTGCTGAGCACTGCCAGTGCTGCTGAGCCAGGCTGCCCTTGCCTCTCCCCCTTTATTCGTGCAGCAGCTGCTGCTGGACCCCAGCTCCTCTCCCACCCTGGCAGTGCCCTGTGCTGGGATAGGTGTTGCAAGCAGCTCCCAGGCTGTGCTTGCAGAGCTGTCCCCATGGGAAAGCACAGCAGCAAGGGCAGAGGCATCCCACGAGCTACATGTGCTCTGGTGAATGATGAGAACATGTTCATGTCAGGAATTCTATCTACCATTACACAGAAATATTGTCTCCCTGACAAAATATCTTTACAACATTCATAGCACTCTCTAACTAGTATTTTCAGGTCACTTCACAGCAGCTCAGCACCCACCAGTCAGATCAATTTCTGGCAGTGGAGTTTTAGTGCTCTCTGCAAATGGATGCCTTGGATAAAGCAGGAATGAGGTATCCATGCTGGACCACGGCATGGCCACCACCACCTTCTTCCAGGCAGGGGGAGTTAGAAGAAATTAAAAGACAAAATATATTTAATAATATAAAGTAAAATTAAGTTTTAAGAAAGGGATTGTGATTTTAAGTAAAAGAAAACTTTATCAAATCAAGGACACTGTATCCTAAAAAACAAAACAAAAAAACCCCAACAAAACCAAAAACCACATGCCACGCAAACACAAAACAAACAGACTGTTTATTGGGGCTGTTAAAGAGATGTTACCTAACAGGATGAGCAAACTCATTACTGCCTGTCTATCTCCTTGAAATTCTTCACTTTCTTATAGTCTATAGTGCATTTCCAGAGCATTAGCTGCAATGGCGAATTCCAGCTACATTCAGTACAGGCAGTAATTAAATGGTTATAAAAACGTGGAGCTGGAATGCTGACAAGCTCTATGAGCAGCATTATCAGCAGTGACGGCCAGGGAGTCAATCTGCTGCACTTCTCCAATGGTTTAAATAATGTTTGTCAGGATCCCACAGTCAAGGCAACACTTTCTCCCCCTTCTCTTTGCATCATGCCGCAGTAATTGTGCAGATGCCTGCTGTGCTCAGGAGATGGAAAGCTCAAAAAATTCTTCAGGAGAAGTAAAACACCAAGAGAAAACCACAGCCAATCAAGTCATGTTCCACTTTCCAGCAAGACTAACCCAATGGGCTACCAACAGCTTCTCTCCCAGACGTGCAACCAGTCCTACTGCACCCCGGATCTTCCTATTCCTACTTGGGAACAGAAATAATTATAATTTTAAATACACACTGAGGAGTGAGTGGGTGATATGTACCCATGAGACTCAAGAAGGAGCCTCATATATTTACCTCAAAATTTGTGATCAGGGCTTTTGTAGTAGATGAGACTCTCTTGAACAGCACAGCTGTGGAAAAGATGATGGGCTGTGCTATTGCCTTGGTCCAACACTTACTTAAAACCATTTCCCCAATCTCCTACAGTGTACATGTAGCAGCAGGGCCTCTTCATTCCCCAGGGATGAGGTGAGGAAAGCAGGTCCAAGCACACAGTGACCAGGCGGTCCCTTCCAGCTGTGTCCATTGCCCCTCACCCCTGTGCTAGAGCAGAGCTCTGCTGTAACTACAGCTGTGTGAAACCAAGCCTCTGACTCGTGCTGTGATGAAATGCAGGCTCCTTTGCAAGGGCTGTCACTTTTAGAAGAACCATTTTTTTTTTTAAACTCAACAGTTGCTCCTCCAGTGGGACGAAAGGAAGTGTGCAAAGGCAGCCCTGTTGCCAGTCAGGCCATCCTGCATGGAGCAAAGCCCCAGGTGCTCACACAACCCTGCCTGGTCTGGCATCCATCAGACACAGAAATATCAGCAGAAGCAAAGGCACACACACTGCTTTTTTCCCTACATATTCTCTTACACATTCTCTGTTTCTTACATATTCTCTGTTTACTACTCTACAGTCCTTCTGCAGCCTCAAACAGACATTCAATTTAAATTACCTTTCCCTACCATCTTCTGCTTTTGATATCCTCACTACATTCCTTTTTATGGATACCCCTTTGTGCTTGTGCTGTGCTTCTGACAAAAAACCTACAGGGCTTTCCCAACTGGTAACCACTACGGGGAAGAAAAGAGATCAGCTCTATTTCACCATCTGATTTGTTTCATACAATCAATCATTCAGGCAGGTCAGGCCTGAGTAATTCCACAAAACTAAGAATATGTAATAGCTCATCATCTTTCACTATTATTCTCACCTTTCATCCCTATTTTATTCTCATCAGCAGTTACACAGACTTGTCACACCTTATCCTTAAATGCTGAACTCTTCAATCAATGCACTGTCTCCTCTGCCTTCCTTCTGCATTGCCCAGCACTTCAGGGATATGATCCTGACATTAACTAGAATGAAAAAAAGTCTGTCTTGCTTTCGGGTTGCTACCACTACAGACACCCAGCAGTCCCGCCAAAAGCTGGAGAGGCAGGAGGAAGGAAAACACACCTCAAACCTCAGACAATATACTGTACCTCCTTGGAAACACTAATCAAACAGCAGAGTATTATCAGCAGGCTGCTAAAGGAAATAACTGGAGGCAAACCCTTCTTAGACACCAGAAGATCTACAGAAGGAAAGTGGTATGAAATATTTTATTCCCTTGCAGATTCTTTGGTAAAGAGATATAAAAGCACAGCAAAATGTCTCCTGCATTAGGACATTATAACTCTCACTCTTGACACTGGACTCTGATATTTACAAGACATCAGTTCCCACCACAGTCTTATAATATTTCTAGCTGATTAATTAGATTAAGAAATAAATCAACTGTGAAACGGGATTCACCGAAAACCAGGCTCTATTAATTCTGGGGCTGTCAGACTTCATGTTTTTCTGCAAATAACCAGAAAGTCCAATTACATGCACAGCAAAACACCCAGAACATTACATTCCTCAAAGAATTTACAGAGAGAGTCCAAGCCCAAAATAACACTCTGTCTGAGCAGGAACCTGTTGCCTTGCAATAGGAAGAGCCTGAACAGAAGACACACAGCTGCCTTCAGCTTGTGTCGAGTCCTTGCCAAAAGTACCCATGAGCAAAGAGTCATCCCCACTTAGCAATGCTCCATACTGGGCCAGATGGAATCCTGGATGGAAGCTGGGTGGAGAACTAAGGCCTGAAGAGCCATAAACCTTCTTCTTCCTACACATGCTCTTCAGCTCAGAGGCATGGCACTGCCTGGGCACCACCAGCATCCAGAGCAGCAGCCAAAGCCACCAATCCCCCTGCTTAACCAAGCACAGTGACATTGGTCTTTTAAGATGAAAAAGACCAGGAAATCTTGTAGAACAGAAAACAGGCCTGGCTGAGCTCCCAAGACTTCAGGAGATGATTTAATTTTCTCTGCTGCATCGGCACAGTTAGCTTTTGGTAGACACATGCTGCTGCTATTCCCTGGGTGATCAAGTTAGCAAAATCAAATGACTAAAAATAAGAAGACTGTGAAGAGAAGGAGGCCTTTAATGTGATCTAACACAACTTAAAATCTAAAATGAAGACAGCCAACAATGTGGCATAATAGGAGGAATTCACTGAGTTAAAATTACTATGTTAGAAACTGGCAATCTCTATAATTCACAAAGATAAATAGTCCTCTCAAGAGGGCAATTCATGCAGCAGTTATTGTAAAGTGGGAAGAAATCAGCTTTTGGAGCTGCCAGGTTTTCTCCTTTTCTTTGTTAACAAGCATGAAGAGTCAGTATCTCATTTTAGTTACCTGTCAAGCACTTAGCTAAAGTTCAGAGGAATGAACTTCCCCCAGAAGACCAAGAGACTCCACTTGATCAACCTGTATTTGATCTTGCATCGAATTCAGTATTTTAAATCCAAGGTCATATCATCCAATTATAATTTGTGAATGCCGAAGCGCTACTGCAAAGACTTGGGAGACAGGAAAATAAGAGTAAATTAAATGCTCTGGAGTTTCCATAAGGTTTTTTTGATTACATTACCATACCCAAATCACATGCATATACATTATTCTTTTGACTGCACACCATAATCAGAAGTGGCAAGGCAGTTCATTAAGTTTTGCAAGTCCCAACTAATGGATCTTGAAAAAAAAGGAAGCTCAAACCCATCCATCCCTCCTTTCCCCATTCCTTGTGAAACCTATTCCAAGTCAAAAGTATGGATTATCCTGTTGCCAATACAAAGCTTAGACAGGCAGAGATAGGACAGACATTCAGGAATTCCTCTGTGCAGGTTTATTTGGATGGCATCTTGCATAGACACCAAGGAATGGATGATAGAAAAAGACTTTTCTCAGCAGGTGTGAAATTGAATAATCTCTTAAAGTAACTATCTGTGTGAGGCAAAACTAAGCAGAAATACAAATTCAAAAGATCATGACAATCGAAGAACAAATAAATAAATGTATTGTCCTTTTTCATGTAGCTACACAACTACACATCCCTGTCACCAAGAAATACATTACACAACTCAATATTCACCTTGACAGTTCTGGAACCACCTGTCACACACAGCCCCTGCAGCGCTGCTCACTTCTCCTTGGAAGTCTCTCATGGAAGCCTGAGGGTTCTCAAATTTCCTGCTTTTTGTCTCCATAAATCCAAGATCACAAGTGACGCACCAGAAATGTGCTATTTACCCTTAATAGTATCTGAGCTGAACAGTAAAACTCAGCTGCTGAGCATTCTCCCCAGTCCCTGAGGCGATGCCAGACTTTCAGCCCCTGACTGCCTTCACTCCACTGCTCTGCTCAGTGATGGCTCCCGATGACATTAACTAGAATTAAAACTAAAGGCCAAGCTGTCAGAACATGATGCAGTTACACACAATCCTGCAAATTTGACTGTTAATTTCTCCTACTATTACCACCAGTATTTATTGTGAAGATTTTTACTTTGAAGCCAACGAATTCATGCATTTGCATTGAACAGAGGGGACTGTCTGCAGGGAAGAATTAAATTCAGAATATAGTACTGCCAAAGCGAAAAGAGGTTGCAGGAATTAGATAACATATTGCCTATGTTTTAATTGATGTTTTCTTCTTTTAAAAGAATAACGATCATTTTATTTATACAACTAAAATCTGAACTGCACTCTAAACCCTCTCCCATCACTGAATCAACTACTACTTTATTCCATTTTTATGGTAAAATTACAATAATTAGTCTTAACTGGACAGGAGAAAACAAATCACTTTATTCCATATTCCAAAATATTTCAGCAGTCATAAATTACTTTTCTCTAATGCAAGCACTAATCTGGAACACAATTATTTAGGAACTTAGACTGCATTTATATTCAAGCATAATGACTAGGTACCCTCAAATCATGGTCAATTCTCTCACCCTCTCAAAAACTAGTGTCCACATGGGAACCTTGTTCTGAACAACCACTTTAAACAACTGGCCCCAATGCCCAAGATTTTCATCACATCAATTCTCCAGGCTCACATTAGTTCATGCTTTCCAATCTCATATGCACAATTTCAAGGTACAAGTTAAAAGTAAAGCTATATATGGAGGTCTTTCAGAACTTGTTTTCTGCACATTAATATGTATTGTTGACCAACAGGTATTTTGGGGATCCTCATTTCCAAATGCTAAAAATTGTACATAGAAAGAAGAGAGTACAGGACTTGACTTTTTACATGAGTGTGTAACAAGTAAGAAATGCAAAGCTATGGGAAAAAAAAAAACATATGAAATCAACCTCAAACCAGGCAAGGTAGAAATAAAACCAAAAGAAAATCCAAAGTTTTCCAAGTCCATACTCAAAAACATATAGAGGTCTAAGCTGAGCACAGCATGGAGAAACATATTTTAGTTTGCATAGAAAATATTTTTTATTTCCTGGCAGTAAAAACAGGAACTGATCTCTCTCTGCCACAGTCTCAGTCAAGGATGGGTGGTAAAAATAATGGTCAGAAACAGAGCTCCAAGGACTTTATTTGGTTGTTGTATTTGGAGACATTCAGGGGCCAAAAGTTATTTCAACAATGAAGTAAATCCCCTCTGTGCCCAGACAGCCCTTCCATTGGGGCAGTCTATAGTTACAATAGAAACAAGATCAGTTTATCTCCAGCAGAGAGCTGCACGCCTTGGCTGGACAGTTTATCTCCAGCAGAGAGCTGCACGCCTTGGCTGGGCCACAACCTGTAGCCCTTCCTGGTGCTGCTGACAGCATCAGAGCTGACCAAGCATTGGTCAGGAGGACCCAGTATGGCTGCTGTTTCAATCAAAACTAATTCATCCCCTCTGGGCTTTTCCACCTTTTTGCTCATGGATGCAAACCAGATGGAATAATTAATGTTGGAAAAGACCTTTCAAGATCATCGAGTCCAAGCTTTGACTAAACACAATTTGGTTACCTGAACCACGGCACTAAGAGCCATGTCCAGTCATTTCTTGAACCTCTTCTTGTGCTTGGCCAAATTTTCAGTGAAGAAATTCTTCCTGATTACAAACCTGAATCTCCCTGGCAGAGCCTGAGGCCATTTTCTCTTGTCCTATTGCTTGTTACCTAGGAGAAGGAACCAATCCCCACCGGGCTACACATTCCTGTCTGGTAGCTGTAGAGGGTGATAAGGTCTCCCTTGAATCTCCTTTTCTTCAGGATAAACACTCCCAGCTCCCTCAGCTGCTCCTCCTATGACTGACCCTCTAGAGCCTTCACCAGCCCACTCTGGGCCTGGCTATTTGGCCAGTTTTTAACCCAACAAAGTGTGCACCTGTCCAAGCCACGGGCTGCCCACATCTAAGGAAAATGCTGAGGGAGACAGCAGTGAAGGTTTTACTAAAGTCTAGGTAGACAACATCCACATCCTTTCCCTCATCCAGCAGGTGAGTCACCTGGCCATAGAAGATCAGGCTTTTCCTTTTTCAATCCATGCTGGATGGGCCTGATCCCCTGCTTGGCCTGTATGTGTGCTGTGATCACACTCAAGATGATCTGTCCTTCCCTGGCTGACAGGCCTGAAGTTCCTGGATCATCCTCCCAACCCTTCTTGCAAGATGGGCATTACAGGCCAACCTTCAGCCATCCAAAGCCTTCCAGCTTAACCAGGACTAAAGATAAATGATGGAGAGTTCCTTGACAAGTTTTTCCACCAGCTCCCTCAGTACCCTCAGGTGAATCCAATCCAGCCCTAGATTAGTGGGTATCCAAGTGGCACAGAAAGTCACTAACTACTTCCTCCTGGATTGCAGGGAGTCTGTTCTGCTCCCCATCTATGTCTACCTGCTCAGGGGGTTGGTTTGATGGTTTCCCTGGGCATAACTGAGGCAAAGAAAGCATTAAGTACCTCAGTCTTTTTCTCATCCTTGGTGACCATGTTTACCACCCCATGCTCAGTAAAGAATGGAGGTTTTCTTTGACCCTCTTTTTGTCATTAATGTATTTATAAAAACACTTTTTGTTATCTTCTACAGCAGTGGCAAGACTGAGTTCTAATTGAGTTTTGCCTTTTTAATTTCTCTCTACATGACCTAACAAAATCCTTGTACTCCTCCTGAACTGACTGACCCTTTGCTTTCTTTCCCCTGAATTCTAGAAAAAGCTCTCTACTCAGCCAGGCTGGTCTTCTTCCCTTCCAGCTCATCTTTTGGCACACAGGCAGCCAGCTCCCATACCTTTAAGATTTCCTTAAAGGATGTCCAGCCTTCCTGGACTCCTTCACTATTTAACATTCTTTCCCAAGGCATTCCCTGAACCAGTGTCCTGGACAGGCCAAAGTCCACCCTCTGGAAGTCCAAGGCAGAGGTCTTGTTGACCCCCTTCCTTACTTCAGCAAGAATCAAAATCTCTGTGATTTAATAAGGAAGTTGCAATGAGATAGGGGTCAGTTGGAAATGGCCTTAAGTTATATGTGGAGAGGTTTAGATTAGATATTAGAATTTATCTTTTTTTTTTTTCACTGAAGAAGAGCCAGGCATTGGAATTACTCCACTGAGGGAGGTGGTGGAGTAACCATTTCTGGAATTGTTTAAGAGGCATTTGGATGTGGCACTTGAGGAGCCAGGTTTAGAGGTGATTATGGTGGTGCTGGATTGATGGTTGGAGTACACAAAACTTGAAAGTCTCTGCCAACCCTGATGATTCTGTAATTCTGAAAGGCAATAACATGAAACTGGTGTATGCAGAGGAAAAAAAACATCTAATCCCAGAGAAGGTCAAAAAATACCCACATACATTTCTAATATGAAGAACTTTGTCACAGCCAGAGCTGAAAGGAGAATTCGGCTTAGCTGCCACCAACAAACAAGCCTGCAGGGAAATGCTGCTGCTGCATGCTGGAATTCTTGGGCATACAGTTGTAAGCTACTTCATTACAAGATTAAAGACTTTGAATATCCTCTTGATACAGGCTTTGCTAACATATACTGCGGGTAGGCTGCTGCCAGGCACAGGTTTGCTTACCAAAATCAGAGACATAAAGAACAGTCTGGACATACACAATCTATTTACAGAAATGCTTCTAATTGCAAGAAAAGGCTGAATAAAGCCAGCAAATACAATTTCCTCTAAGAGGACAAAGTACTCTTTTCCCTTTTAAATATTTGCACTAATATTCTGTGGTTACCAGCAGATTACTGAAAGAAAAACTTTGCCTCCTCCCAATTTTTGCCCTTTTCCTGTTTCATGCGTATTTCTTTGCAAACACCTCTGACTGGCAGTCAGATGCTCAATTTTTGATGAAAGTAATGATAAATTAATCCAAAGAATCTGTGATTACCTTCCTTACCTTGGACTCATTTTGAAAGCCTTCAGAAGAATTTAATTAACCACTGAACAAAAGCTACAGAGCTGTAGAGGTGGGAAGGGACCTCTGGAGGTTGCCTGGTCCAGCCCCTGCTCAGAGCAGGACCAACCTCCAGCCAAGATCCAGCTGCTCATGGCCCTGCCCAGGCAAGTTCTGAATTCCTCTGGGGATGGTGATTACACAGACTTTCAGGGCAACTTGTCCCAGGGTTTGACCTCACATTCTGAAGAATTTCTGCTTTATATTGAACTGGAATTTCCCTTGTTTCAACCTGCAAGATTAAGAAAATATCAATGATGGCTATTTGAACCCTTAAGAACGGCAAGTGTTGGCACATCCCAACTCCTCAGCACCGAGAAGGGAAAGTGGAAGGAAAAAAGTCTACATCAACTAAGTTTATTAGAGACACACACATATGGTCAATTCTCTCTCTTCCCAGAGCTTATCCAGGTATTTTGGCCAAGGGCCCAAGGTGCTTTTGATTGTGGCTCCAACCAGGACTCTGGGTCAGTGCCATAAGGAGCGGCTGTTTTGTTTGTATTTGTTTCCAATTCTACCATTAATCAACTCTTTAGGAAATTTTTAAGTTTCACACACTGTGGATTTTGAAGATTAAATGCTCAAAATATGTCACCTGGATACAAATGGTTAGATAAGATTTCTGAAGAGAAGATTATGCAAAGAATTACCAGATGCAGTGAAAGAGCTCAGGAAACGCTTCTGAATTGCTGGCACCATTAAATTTGTCCCTGATGTTTCTCTTTTCATCTGCAGAACTATTTCTTTTTTTTTTAAGTCAGACATAAAAAGAAAGCAAATAAACTCTGGTCAAGAGTACAACAGATGGAACAAATGTTTGAATTGGTTTGAACATGTTCAAAAGTTTTGTTGAATTATGCAGGCTGCAAACGTGTATATCAGAAAATACAGATTGATGGTAATTTCTGATTTAATATTGACCCAAATAAAATATGTGACTATATTTTAATCTTAAGACAGTGCCAGTTGACAGTAGTATTTCCAACAAAAAAAAAAAAGACGTTTTTGTCTTTATTGCAAGAAGTACAAAAATAAGAAAGAAAACAATATTAAGAGGCAATAGTAGAAGCTATATCCCAAAGCAGGAAAATGTCAGCTATGCAAACTGTATATACCAATTTGTATAAATCTGATGTAGACAGTTGGTCCTTTTCCTTATTTTCATCAGGAAGTTCTAGCACCAAGCTGTGTATCACACATTTAGGTTGCACGTGATAGGACCTTATTTTTCTCTTTCATTGTCCCTGTTAGAGATCAGTCAGACCAGAGAGTGATTTTAAGAATAACCTTTAAACTGATCAGTCAGCTCTGTCATCCCATGTGCCTACTGAAACAAAAATGACAACTACATTTACCTAGAAAACAGAAAATTAAAGGCCAAAAGCTGCCTCTCCAGTTCTTACTCAGTTCAGCAGTAGCCACAGTCTCCTTTCCATTACAGCATAGGGATGCTTCCTCTTCACAGGAAAGTCACCTGCTGGTTTACACACATCCTGCCATTTGTTTTATCAGGAGACTCCAACAATCTAGCACACACAACACTACCAAGCTGGTTTTGGCCTGCAAAGGCATCACTCTCTTAGTCTAGATTCTTCTTCTGGTTGTGTCTGTAAAAAAATGTAGTTTTAAATGCCAACATGTCAACCATTCATCCCCCAGTTGAAACTGAAGCACAGAAGAATGTGCAAAATAAATTGACACACTAAAGGCCTTTCTTGAAACTTTTACAATCAAGACATGAAAGTGACAAGAAAGTCTTCAGAAAACTTCTTAGGTTTTTGATATAGGGCAAATATGAACAGCAAAACACATTCTTTAGGATAAAAACCATGCAAAATGCTGGCTCTTGGTGGTCTAATTCTTGACATCTCCTGAATTGTTCTTCCTGATATCAACTTAAATACAGTCATCTTGATGAATTTACCTCAAGACAAATTCACAAAGTAGATTACAAGGAGGTCAACTGAATATTTTGGGGTCAAGACTGTTAGGGGATGGGAACCATGGATTTGTGACTTGTTGCTCTAATCCTATGAGAAATAAACTTGGGGTATCAGATTACTGAGGTACTTAAGGTACAAAAAAGTTACAGTAGGTATAGAACAACCATTAGGTGGTAGTATGACAAAAGTACTACATTGAATAAAGATTAAATTGCCAGAACGTGGTGAATCTATTCAAATAAGGTTCTTCTGTGAACCTGCATTTCATTAGCATGAATAGAAAAGCAGGAAAGTGAGAGAAGTAAGCATGCCCAAGTGATACAGGGAAAACATTACCTCCATGTGACATTTCTTCGTTTTTCAGTCACATTGACAACTGCATTTTGCCATCCACTGAGATCTACAAATTTGCAGTTGGGATTTTGAAAACCTATGTCCACCACAGACACTCTGACTTTGTGATTACTGTTCATCATGCCTTTCTGGCCTCACACTGCTAAGAAAACAATGCCTGTAATGCAGTTTGCAGGAATTAGACCAGATAAGCTTGATGCCCTCTTAATATTAACAGCTCAGTTAATGAAAAACCCTGATAAAGACCCCAAAATCCAACACAGTTAACCTGCAGCCAACAAGGCATGAGCAGAATCATCTGGTACTTTAGACAGGAAGACAGTGCATAAAAAAATGAATAAAACATTAATACACAGCAGTCAATCAAATGACTAAAGCAGTTTTGAAGGGCTTTTTTATTAGTATTATTATTATTATTTTTGGCAGGTGGTACCAAAGTACTCTGTCTGCTCCTAAACTTGTGTCTCTCAGCTGGAAATACAACGTGCAGTTCTTGTGCCGCAAGGCTGAATTAAACTACATTTTAAATTCTATACTCTAAATTCTATTCAGGTAAAAACTTCCTACAAAACTTCACAATCAAAAGGAAAGAATACTTAGTTCTTATTAATTTTCATATTTCCAGTTCTGTCTTCAAAAAGGAAGTGCTAAAAAGCCTACGATCTGTCAACCCACTCCAATTCTAAGTGGTTCACCTGATCTCTGTTTTTTTCTATATAAAGTCACTGATGAATGCAGCAGAAAGAGCATGGACACTTACCTTTTGGGAGGGCAGAACACAATGTTACCAAGGATTCTACCTTTGCATGTACAAAAGGCTGGGGTAGAAAAGGCAGCAAGCCTGTAACTTATTTTATTTTTTTTTCTAAGACACTTGAAAGAGTTTAAGTGCTAGAGGGTATGCTTTCCAATGCTTATGTAACCTGTTACACTTTGACAACAGGGCTTTTTTCTGCTCTAAATAGTCTAGCAAGCAGTCTAGGAGCTGGTATAAGCAGTAGAGAGGCTGCAAACAGGACTGGAAGAAGATCTCAGTATCTGGCTGCCTCCTGAATTTAAAAGATAGGAAAAAAGCTGCACATCTGCAACTGGCAGGAAAAAAGGCATGAGATTCAAACCCACAGGGCAGTCATCTCCAAAAAAGCCCAAGCAACAAAAAAATCCCAACGTGTGACACAGTCCACAACTGCCTCTAAGCCAGCACAGCATATTTCACCATAACTTTAAGCACTCCTTAGTATAAGACTTGAGTTTTGGTACTGTCCCACATCCCTTCTGTGCTCAGCAGGATGATATTTTTGCTTTAGCTTTCACATCCTTAACAAATCCCCACCTCTCCCTACTAATGTAACCAGCACTTCAGCAAGCCCTCACTATGGCTCAGCACACACAGATAAGCCATTCCTAAAACTTGATTCAATCATCATTTCTCTCTAGAAGTGCAAAAGAGAAGAAAGAAAACCCCAAACCCCAAGACAAATCAGAAAAGTATCATCAATGAGCATGTCCTGTAACATAAGTATTTATCTACAGAGAACTACAAGGAGAGCAAACAAGCTATTAATTTGCAAAGGTCACTAAACAACCATCAGATAACAGGATTCAAACACTACTGACATGAACTGAATTTCAAACAGCTGTGGAAGGCTTCAGTTTTGTTTTCTCAATATCGTGAACAAACCACCAAATGCTATCAAGGCTGCTGGTGCACCAGGAACTGAACAGGGAGACAGGTTAGGGAACAAGAAGTCTGCAGTACACTAAAGGAAAAAACCTAAAGACTGTAGCATATCAGGGTGAATGTTTTGGGGTGAAAGTCTTCACCTTTTTGGACAGCCAAATCAGCACTCTTTGCCAGCACAGACACTCAAGAACCTTTTAGTCCAAGTCCTCTGCTCAACCAGGCTTTGCATGCATCATCAAAAGTCTTCTGGGAATGAGGCTGAGAAAATGCACCATCCTCAGAACACCCAAACACTTTTATTTTGACAGACCCTCCCAAAACAGCCACGATCATCAGCACAGTAGAACTCCCACGAAGAAAAATCTGATTGCCAGTTGTGAGTAAAAGCAAGATTAGATGGATTAGTACAGACAGAAATGTAAGTGGAATGGAGTTGTGAGTTTTACCTTACACAGTGCCTAAGACGCATGTAAAGAGTGCATTTACCTGCTGCAAATGCAGAAAGTCTGGGAGCAAGAATTTGAGTGCTTGTTTTCAAGTTTTTCTCAATAGCACTGCTACAAGGAAAAGGGCTGTTCTAAGGAGATGCAATTTTCAAACCATTACTTTGAAATCACTAGAAAGGGAAAAGAGGGGAGAAAAAAATAAACCAGAGATAATTCCATCACTGGCATTCAGTCTGCCCAGCAATAAACTCACATGCCTTGAACAGAAAGGGAAGTATCTGGCTCTCCTGCAAGCAGAGGCACTGCAAGCAGAGATGTGCTGCACGCAGCAGCCTGAAGAGAAGGGTGGCTGCCTCCCAGCTTGCAGCACTGCACCATCTGTGTCCTTACCTGCTCCAGGAAAAGCTGCAGCTGGAGCACCGGCTGCTACGTGGGTTCCCCATGTCTGCTACTCCAAGGGCAAAGCCATAAATGAGGACTTAAGAATAAAAAATAAAACTTGTGGAGCTAACACACAGTATGTTAGCACATACTGATTCAGTTCCCCTTCTCCCTCTGCCTCACAGTTATTGTTTATTTAGACCATGGGCACCCTGAACTTCTCCCTATATTTGGATGCTGACGCCCCAAATTTCACCATGCACCAGAATCAGGTCAGGCTGTGCTGCTAAACAGGGTCAGGATTTGTCAATGGATAAGCCAGTGAGACTCTCCAAAGGGTTTTACTCATTAATTAAGAGATATTACAAAACAAACCAGTACAAGCCAGTGAGAGCTTGCAAATAAATAAGTACAGTTTGTCAACAAGCTTAAAGATTATTACACTCAACTGGCTGAAAAGATAGGAAGAGGTTGGCTGGTGCAATGAAGGCAGTGGGAAGCCTTGATTTAAATAAACATAACATTTTTTTATCCTAATTTGCATTTTCTATAAAGTTAAATCTTAAATTTATAACTTTCTTTCTTAAAATAAAGTTATCTAACTGAGCAAAGAATTATCAAAATATATTGACAGGCAGCTATATACTGTGACATTTGGTGCATTCCTCTTTGTCACCAGATAAATAGAAACAGCATAAATATTCTAATTACTAAAATTAATTATTTGTAATATTACTTTTGGCTTGGATGACATTGAGCATCCAGAGACAAGAGAAAAAAACCCTATTCCAATTAAACAGCAGTTTTACCTGGGCCTCCATAGAGGCTGTCCTGGTTCTCCCCTACAACCTCCTCCAGTTAGATTAATTGATTAATTAAAAAACTGAAATTATTGGAGGTTTGAAGTAAACAGTCTTAAAAACACTCAACCCCACTGGACCTGGGGTTGTAGCTGGAAATCAGCTGCAAGGTTAAAGCAGACACAGCCCTCACAACCTGGCCTCCAGCTCAGAGGGTTTCCTGCTGAAGGACTTCACCTCATCTCAGATCTGACTCCATCCTTGTTCCCAAAGAAATTCTGACCCAGAAGGTGAAATTGTGCCATGCAACTCAACAAATCCAAGTAGTTCCTTCTTGGTGCAATTTAGCTGTTCAAATGTGTCTGAAGGACACAAGTGTTGCCATGTCACCAGGGAAAGGGTCCATGTCGTGGTGTAAGGATCTGGTCAGAGGCAGAAGGGCTGAGTTGGGCAATCATTGACACTTGAAGTACATCACAGAGTCACAGAGAACTCATAAAACCTCCCCATGTGCCTTATGCCATGCCCACTGAAGTTATTGCAGGGTTGAAGTGCCAAAATGTATTTTTTGTAGCTTGTCTGTCAAACAGAGCTGGCAGCAATTCTTCACAAGACAGTTAAGTTCACTCATCAACCTTAATCCCTCTACTTTCACTCTGTTGGGGACTCTGGGGTTTCAGTTCTCTGTGGAGATGCTATCTGTCTCCCAATCCTACACCAGACAAGAAGTGTTCCAAGGTTACTTTAAGCCAATCTGGACAGTCATCAGGATACTCCCATAAGGCATTACTGATGAGATTAACATTAGCTATTACAAATCAGTGAAGAAATCTAAAGGTGACAGTGAAAAAGGCTCAGGGAACATCAGAACGAGGGACTGCAAGAAAGAGAAATACATTGACAATACACTCACATCCCCTGCACAGACTTCTCTGCTGGTCACCCCATCTCAAAAAGGATTTAGAAAAACAAGAAAAGGCAGAGAGGATTAAAAGGATGGCTGTAAGTGCCAGTTTCCAGACATATCAGTAGACTGAGGATATCAGAACATGTTCAAAAAATGTGTTTGATGATAGAAATGACAGAGAAAACAACAACTATTCATCATTTTTTTCTTGCCAGAGAACTAATGATCATGCTGTGAAATTATCAGCTAGACAGCTTAAAAGAAAAGTATTTCTTCTTCTACATTTGCTTGCTGCAAGATACTGCAGGCATAGCTTCGGGTATTCCAGAGCTTAAAAAAACTTCAAACAGATTTATGGGGGTAAGGCCAGTGGTGGCTGTGATGTGCAGGGGCTGGAGCACAATGCCTGGATCCAGCAGCCCAGAGCAGTAGAGGATATGAAGGGAAGGAAGGGCTCACCTCACACTCAGGTATATTTTTATACATTCCCCACCATGGTGGTTTTGGCTGGGATGGAGTCAATTTTCTCCAGAAGAGATGTGAGGTCTGTATTTTAGGTTTTTGCTGAAAACAGTGTTGATGACACAGGGATGTTTTTGCCATTGCTGAGCAGGGCTTACACAGAGCCAAGGCCTCTTCTGCCTCTCCACCAATGAGGAGCTGGGGGTGCACAAGGAGCTGGGAGGGGACACAGCCAGGACCCCAACCAACCCAGGGGACATTCTGTACCATGCAGCATCACACCCAGTACATACAGCTGGGGGGAGAAGGAGGAACAGGGAGACATTCAGAGTGATGGCACTTGTCTTCCCAAGTCACCCACACTTCATGATGGAGACTTGCTTTCCTTGGGATGGAGGAACACCTGTCCATGAGAAGTGGTGAATTAATTCCTTGTTTTGTTTTGCTTTGTATGCACGTGTGGCTTTTGCTTTACCTATTAAACAGTCATTATCTCAATCCATGAGTTTACTCACTTGTACTTTTCTGATTCTCTTCCCCATCCCACAGGGATAAGTGAGTGAGCACTGTGTGGGGATGAGTTGCTGCCTGGGATTAAATCATGACACCCCCAAATACCCGGTTACTGGCCAGTATAAGAGAGAATCCTGGGGTGGCAGGCATCCAGCCATATCTGTATGGGTGTTTATGTACACACACAAGATCAAAGTTTTATATCTAAGGGTGGTCCCAGCCCAGAGGGAGCTGTGGGATGATCTTCACCACAGCTTTGGACAGTACCTTGCTCGTGAGCAGCAGCCCTGTGTGCTTCCTACACACTGCCAACAGAAACCCTTGAGAGAGCATTCCAGCAGCTGGAGGTGTGCTCACCGCCCCATCCCAGGCCAGGGGTGAAGCCTTCCCTCAGAGGCACTCCAGGGATGCTCACCAGCTCTGTCCCTCTAGAAAGATGTGATTCCAACAGGCAGCAAAGCTGCAGATCTCTCTTCTGCCAGCGACCCACACTTTGATAATGGCCTCACCCAGCCACCATTTTCTGGATTCACACCAGGAAAGTTCCTCAACCTCCATCATCCATCTCCACAAAGAACAGTGGCAAAAACATCCTTGCAGTCAAGTCCTCCTCCTTCTGAGCCAAGGCAGGAAGAAAAAGAGTTAAAGATGGGAGGGCAGGGTGAGAGGAGGGACTCATGAAGCCTGGCTGGAAAAAGAGCAAAGACTTGCTGTGATAACTTGGGGAAACAGGATGTCGCAAGGAGTCAAATGCCCACGCTGTTCCCACACCCTGATCAGAGACTGTCCAGGCTCCCCACCCCCCTGAGGTTTGTCTTTATTTTTAACAAGTGCAAAAAAAATCCCCAAGGCAACACTGTACTGACAAATATAAATTACTCTGAGAAAACCGCAAGATTTTCTCTCTAGCTCTAATTTTCTCTCTAGCTCTCCTCCTCTCGGAGGTAATCTCATACCTTCACAATAACAAGATCAAGACAAAATACATCTCTGGTCTGCCTGCTGGGGGGGTCAACAAAACACTTTGCATCTCCCTGAAGCACTGGAAACTACTGCAAGGCAGAACATTTTTCTCTTAGTTCCCCTACAGCTCTAAATAAGCCTCTGTTACTTCAAGTAGTAAAAAGGTACTGACAAAATCAATCAAATTTGCCCTGCTAGTAGTATTCTCCAGGCCATCATAATAGTGATTGAAATACCAATACCTTTAGTAGTCCCACATAAGGACGGGCTACTTTCAAACATCATTCTCTAGAGTAAAGAGGAAGTTTGCAACTGTTCAAAATTTGCTTCAGTTTAAGAGCTGCACAAAAAAGGGAACAGTCTCACTAGGTCTTTCAGTTAAAGTTCAGAGCTCTGAACCTGCCAAGGAAATGGGGTGTCCCATTCCAGCAGTCTATGAGGTGGCCACAAAAATAAATGTACCAAATCCTATTCACCAGCAAAGGTACCTACCTGATGAACATACATGTTTTGCACATGTAAAATCTTATTCATCTCCTAATCATGCAAACAACAACCATTTTTTTTAAAAAACATGTAGGCACAAATCCAATTTCATATAGTACTTATATTTGCATTTTGTAACAAGAATGAAATTGTCCAAATGAATTTTTCTTCTGAAAACTTGTCCAAAGAAATCAGAAGTCAATGAAAATATTTCTTTCTACTTAGCAACTTAAAAAGGCCTTGGATTAGGTTCCAATATATGATTGAGACTCAAGAAAACACACATGGTCTCTTTCATTTTTAATCTCCTACAGACATAGCACATTCAAAGGAATCTAATTGATCTGCTAATGATGCAATAAAAAAATCATTCTTACAGCAAATAAAGTACATTAACACTAACCATATTTAAAGATCCTGCTGAAATGAACCGTAATATTTGTTCCCTTGCCATTTAAGAAAGAATAGTTTCATTATTAAAAACACAGTGGATGCAAGGCTTTGCCATAACAACTTCTGCTTTTTTTCTTGCTTTCATTTTTCATTATTTGTTCTCCCCAATGCGTTTTAGTTCCATTAAAATTGGACATTTTGGAAAGTGACTGCTGATTTTAAAATTGGGAAAATTTCTGTTGCTCAGCTTCAAAGACATTAAGCTGTACACAGAAATGCACAAACACATGTATGTACAATTCCAGCCTTCAATTAATACTGACTTTGTCATACGCTGCTTTGATGGAGGCATTCTCCCCATTTTTTTCAGCGGCTGAGACACTTGGGGGAAGAAAAATACCATTACCTTGCATAAGAGGAGAGTTTTCTTAGCCAGCCTGCAAAAGACCCAATCCTTAAACACAGCCTGGAAATTGCACTTTCTGTAGGTTTGTGAAAGGCAGAGATAAGTACATATTTACTGGGAAGCAAACATAGAACAGAAATAGCAAGAAGATTCATAACTTAAATTGAAGGGCCTTTAAATTGAATAGCAAGAAAATTCACAACTTAAATTGAGTAAAAAACCCAAAGCCAAGAGCTGCAGTGCCTTTGTGCAAGCAGCTTCCCCCTGCTCCAGAGGCTGTGGAATCCCACCTGAGCCTGGAGGAGGCCACGAGGGCTGGCAGCAGTGAGGACACGGGTGACACACCGGAGTGGGAACCAGAAAAAAATATACAAGGAATGGTGACCCAGAAGACACAAAAACAGAGAGAAAAGGCAAACAGAGAATTGTTGGGCTCCTTGCTGACGTGATTCACTTCACAGAATACATCTATGTGTTCTATACTTTAGGCACAGACAGACCACATGAAGATAACAGCGTGCTAAGCTGACCACACGCCCTCAAAGCCATCCACACAGCAGCCTCGAACATTCTGCAAAGATTTGCAAATGCTTTGGTTCCTCTTTGTTTTCCACACTATTTCCTTTTCACTCTCTCTACTACTTTAGTTTGTGAAGCCAAAACCTCTGATCAAGCACCAGATTAAAAAAAAAAAAAAAGGCATATTACAAAAGCATTCTTTATTCCTGCATTTGAACAAAGCTGACATTTCACACACATTCATAATTCCCATCAGCTAAGAGGGTTTACAGGACAGACACACTCCCCGTGGGCTCTCATTTCTGTAATGGATTCTTTACTAAATCTACATGCCAGTAAAGGATGGACTGTAGATATTCAAACAGCAAAGCTAATTAACTAAATATAACTACTTCCTTTCAAACTTTAATAGATGGTAAAAATTTCCATCTATCTATTTTTATGTGTGAACTGGAAACATATGTGAAACTCAGTAGTCTTCTGTCATGGAAATGAAGGATGGCATTTTCAAGGTACATCATCAGGAATCCTGCAGTGAAGTGAGGGCTGTTAGCTTCACTGCTGTGGCAGGTCCTTGGGATTAGATGACAGATTACTTTTCATCTCTAATTTTTATTGGATTTGGAGATGTGCTTTTTAGTTTCACAGAAATGCTTCTTTATATGAAGGATGCATTTACCAGCTCTCTACTTTGCACCTCCATTTCAGGAGATTTGTAGCCTTATCAGCAGAAGTAAACATCAGTACTTAAAGAATTCAATATGGAGCACATTTATTATAATTTCTTAGTATTTCTTAGCTAAATTTGCTCACCCCAAATTTAAAATGTTCAAATTGTTACAGCACATGAAACCACACTTTCTAATGTCCATCCTGCTCCTCAAGAACCATTACTGGGTAAAGAGGGCTCACACTTTTGCCAAAATAACCTAAGGCAGACTAATATTTTAGCTCCTTTCCAGATTCTGCATGCTTAATTTCAATATAAAGTAAAAAAATTTGGGTCAACCTCATATCTTGCACCTCTTGCTGCCTTTGTTGTTGCAAGAAAGATACCAAATCCTCCTACCCCCTCTGTCCTGTGCAAAACTGACAGGCTCTGAACCACTGAACTTTCAATAGCTTTATTCTCTCCACGGAGGTGAGAAATGTGCATCTAGGCCTGGGTTTTACCTCCCTAAAGCTGAGACCTGTGTTTATCCCCTCCAGGAAAGGGCAGACACCTCCACCAACCCAAGCCACAGGAAGGCTGCAACTTCAAGAAAGCAAAGATACAAATATTTTATTGAAAATTTGCTGCTTAGACACTTTGGTGTTAGCGTAAAGGGAAAAATAAAAGAAAGAAAAAGGTAAAGGGAGAAGGAGAGATGAGAGAGAGACCTTGTGACGTCTAGAAAAATTAACCTGCAGAGCCATGTGAAAGAGCTTGAAAGGGCAAGAACAACTACAGGAATACATGCAGAGATGTGGTGGGTAAGATTTGATGTTCATATACAGAAGAAAAGGAAAGAAAACCATCATGGGTGCATCAAGCAGAGCTATAATAGTCTGGTCCTCTACTTCACCCTGTGCCATGTGTCAGTGTCACCACCCCACAGCACCTCTGAACAAAAGGGACACTGGCAGCTCACAACAGCGACCCAGGAGGGGAGGAGAGGACAAGCAAAGGAGGGGAAAACCAGGAGATTCTACCATGTCAATTGCTGAGATAAGCTGACACAGTGCCACTATTCATCTGCTCTACAGGCAAAAGTCCCTGAAGGTTTTCTGACTGCCTCCACTGTGTACTTCCTTGTGGGCACTGGACCTAACAATGTTTAGGGATATTTGAAAGGTAATCTGAGCCCAGGAACCCATGTAGCTGTGTTGATCTCCAGCCTTCACTGCCGACCATGTCTTCACACAAAGCTCAGTAAAAAAGGCTGATGCAGAACACTACAAAGGATAAACTTTGTGTATATTTCCCAAAACCGAATATAGAACAGCATGAAGAGGGACATGTGAGGTATTTCAGTCTGTATGCCCAAGCTGAGACTTTGGAGAGATGTCATCTGGGCTATTCACAGCAAGGAGTTTCCATGGCCTCCCCATTCTAGTGCTCTGTAGTCAGGTTGATTAATTCAAGTAACCCTCCAAAAAGGAGATAATCACTGTTTCAGACACAATGGTTCTTATTCTCATACTTTCACAGAATATAAAACTTTCAGATAAACTGATATTATGCTAAAATGTATCAGTTAAGGGGAAATAAAAACCCCAACAAGTAAGAACAATGCATAAGGATGTAAAGAAGGCTGCTGCTTCCAAAACCACTGCATTTTGCAATGCTCAAAAAACATGCTCTCCTGAAAACTGAAACCAGTCAGCATGTAATAGTGACTTCTCCAGCACGTTCAAGAAGTGCCATGCCAAATTCTCGGTCCTATCCACAAACTGCTGTTTGCCACCCTCTCTACTGGGCTGAAAACAGAGCCCTGGGTGAAAAACTGGAACAGGGCCAAAGACAGTGAAGGAATTAGGAAAGATATTCTGGTAGGGAATCACTTCAGCCTGTTGATGAAACAACACAAACACTCCTCATGTTCAGCTGTGTGAACCAACCCCTGCCTGAATGCAAAAACACCACATGAGAGACAGCTCAGGCCTGCATGGCCAGTGCAACAGCCCCAAAGTATTGCTGCTTTAACTCTCTGAGCCAGGCCCTAGAAACTCAGACAAAGGCCTGAGCCATGTGAAGAAGAGTCAGGAACAGAGCTGGGGGTGGAAGCAGATCAGTGTCACAGTGACAACCACTCGAGAAGTTTTACGTGCAAGGCAACCAACACCGCAAGTTCTCACATTTGCATTAACTCACACCAGATCAATATGCTAAAGTTGTTGGATCATGCAAAATTGTATTTCCACATAGCAGCACTCAATCTTCTGGAAGAGCCATGCCAAGGACCAGGAAAGAAGCCTTGTGCTAAGAAATAACTTGTAACAGAAAAAAATAAGAAATAAGAAGTAAGTTGTTGTCTGAATAAGGAAATGCAAAGCCATCCTGCAGGCATGAGGCAGTCAGTCTTGCAACCAAACCTAAGGGTCACCACATCTTTTGCACAGTCCAAGAAGTGAGTCAAGTTCTCAAGATCATTTCAGAGCTTTCCAAACCTACTAATGCTACTTTTTTTTCCTTTTTTTTTTTTTTTTGGTTTGGTTTGGGGTTTTTTGTTCATTTGTTTGGTTTGTTGTTTTTCTTGTTATTGGTGTTTTCTTTGGGGGTTTGGGGGTTTTTAGTGCTTTGTGCGTTTGGTTTTTTTTTTTTGCAGATCTTTGGAACATTCACAATTTTCTAATTTAGCTACTAAAGAAAAGCTTCTTACAAATCCGGAGGTGTTTCCTAATTTTTTTGTTTTGTTTTTAAAAAAATATTTTTTCAAGAAAGGAAGTCTTTAAATATTCAAGCACCTGTATTCTGGATAGTGTTGCCAGATTAATTTAGTATGAAGAGCACGCAGTGGAACAAACTGCTGGTGAAGGTGCAAAGAACCAGAACATTCAGGCTGGAGTCACCAAAACTCAGAAATAAGAAGGCAGACACAACAGAAGTGACAAGCAACAAGTTTTAAAAATCAAATTTGTTATTAATACAACAGAGATTGAATACAGAAGGAAATAGTGTTGTAAAAAAACCTTACATAAAGAAAACAGAGCATTTGGAAAGGCTGCAAACCTCAAAAAACAACTCAAACAGCTATGAAATGGGTAGAAAAGCCAATGTATTTAAATGTCCTTCAGGCACAGTAAACACAGCTTGACTGGGTATAGCACAGGACAAGTCATCCAGAACTGAGATCCATGAAAACACTAAAAAATAAATATCACAGGATTCCCACATTTCAAGTGTGGCCACTGCAAAGTGTGGACCAAATTTAGCATGCCCAGCAACACAGTGAATTTGAAGTTTTTTAAGACATGTCTGTGTATGGCTAGCAAGAACATGAAACTAGGGCACTGCTGGCACAGAAACCCATTCATGAATAAGAGGTATTTTTTCTCTAAGCAAGGTGTATACAAGCAAAGCTGCCGCACTTCAGTCTCCCCCCCTGTGTTGATGCAAATCAACACTTAAACATGCCCAGCTCCAGAGGCTCAGCCGAGTCCCTGGCACAAGGCTCACTTCTCTCTCTTCTTGCCCACTGAAGGTCCTGGGGAGTGTCTAATTTTCTACATCTTGCTCCTCATATCAACTTTAAGGTCATTGCTCTTGCTGCATAATCAACCCAGCCTTTGCTCAGGACAGGTACTTTTAAATTCTGCAGAATGTCCCACTCCCCCACACAATCCAGGTGACATTCTGTATAAAAGATTTATATCCATCCTTTGTACAGCAGCACAAGGTTATATAAAAGCTGGGATATGCAGAATACAAAGCAGGTGAGAAGCACACTTTAACTGGTAGGTGACACAATTAACACTGAAAATTCAAGATTATCACTCAGAAGTCTAGCACTTTAAAAAAATTAAAAAGAAAAAAGGAGAAAAGGTGGCTTTTTTCTCAACTGTGGCACAACTTGCAACACTAAGAGAGATCCGGGCCCTGCTCCATCAATGAGTGTTTGAAATTGGTTTCACCAGGGCCAGATTTCATCCACTGCATGTTGACAGTAACAAGACAAGCCCCAGCATGATGGGTGCAGTTTCACAATGGCTTTACATGGATCTTAAATATGAGCTGTTCCACAAAAGGGACCTCCAATGACTCAAGCTTCTCATGGCCTTGCTGCCACCCAGAGAGCCGACCCAGGGACCTGGAAATCACAACAGACAGTATGGCCACGGGGAAGGAGCTGGTAGAGCTCAGGTGGAGGAGCAGGAATGAGCTGCCAGGGCCAGGAGGATGGCAGGAAAGTTCTGATCAGCTCAGCTGCAGTTTCACAACACACAGGCTTCAGTGACAAAACCATCTTGCAGGGTTCTTCCTCCAGCCTCAGCACTTCTGCCTTGTGCTGGACTCCACAACTCCCTTCTGCAGGAACAACTCCTTTCCAGTCTGCTCTCTAAGCTCCATCATGGAGAAAGGGAGCATTTGAGATAACATCTTTTCTGGAGCACACATTTAACCCAAGTAAGTTTAAATAATCTGCTTCTGGCATGGCATCACACAATTCACTGCAACCCCAAAGAGATGCACTGCAGCACAGGGATGCTCATGGAAGTCTCTTGCCAAGGCCAACACACAACACAATTACATGCTAACATTTTCAAAAAGTATATATGTCTTTTTCATATTATTACTGTAACAAAGATATATAGCACTTTCTGCTCTTTGGACTATATCCTGCCTGACACAAAATTCCAGTTCTGGAGAACCATGTAAGTGAATGAGAACAGAGGGATACAGAATTGTCCTTGGGTTGCAAAGGAAAAACTTGAAAAACACTATAAGGGAGGGAATATATGTCACATAGCTTTAATCACCTAAGAAATATAACTGGACACCAAGCTAGTATCCCATAGTAAAGAAGGAGAGTGGCACCTCCCAAAAATCATTCAGTTTGTTTCTCTCTGCTGCTGATCCTGAGAGATGTCCAGCATAGCTTAAATGCCTACAGAAAGCAGAATCCTCTCTGACACCTGAGAAAGGGGAAAGCAAAACCAAAATCACAAGCACCTTTCTCTGCCTATTACCTCTAATGCTCAAAATTAGAAATTAAGACTTTGGGGGTCTCAAAGGTCACTACACAATGAGTAAAAAATTACAGTATAAAGGCAACACTCAAAGATACAAACAATTTATTTATAAAATACTTTTATTTTTAAAAGGGATAATAAAAAAGAGGAAAAAGGGAGAATGATTTGTCCTTTCAACCAAAAGCCTAAAGCAACTACTTAACACTCCTTTAAGAGCAAAGGCTGTATTCCAGACATTACCCCTCAAATCAAAGTCTACCCAGAAGCCTGGGCTGCAGTCTGGCTGCCCAACAAGGACAGAAGCTACCCAGCAGACAGACTTCTTGGCCAGTTGTGGTACAGGGACAGTAGCAGTGGGGCATTTTCCCTCCTGCCCCACAGGACATAAAAACATCAGGGATAAAATGAGGACAGCATCCCAGCCACAATCCAGCCTCACACTGTGCTGGCTCAGTGATCCTCTGCCCCAGAGGGAAGATCTGGCAGGACCCCACACACCAAGGCATCAAGATCTGTTGTTACCTCTGCAGTATGAACAATATAAACCATGACCCAAAAGCAAATGTGCCACACCAGGCCTAAAAAGACAGGTTTCACTTGGCTTTATTTGCTGAAGCCCAGCCCAAAACCACAGAGAAGCAGAGAAGGATCAGCACAAGGGAGCTAGAGGAACAAAGAATGGACTTTGGCTCCAGAACAAAGCTTTCTCAGCACTCAGTCTTTAATTAGTGTTACTGGACATTAATAATACTGCCTACCCTGGGAGCCAAATGCTTGGGTCCACCTCTCACAGTCCATCACCACTGCTGCAAATAGAGACAGGCATTTGGAGGTGATGCACACATTTTCTGCAGGATACAGCTTCATGGCTGCCCATGTCCCAGGCTGGCTCCACATCATTAACTGTGTTAGAAGGAAATGGAGCACAATTGGTGTGCACAGAAATCAGACCACGTTCCCTGCATGACAGGCAGGGTATGGAAAGCATTTGCCCTGGTGGTGGGAGCTTGGGTACACACTTGGCTACAGAGGCTCAGCCCCACCAACCTCAGCAGCTCACAAAGTGCCAGGCTCAGTGGCAAGGACAGGCAGCAGCAGGGATCTGACCTGTGCAGCATTTGAGTGGTGCTATGGCTAGCCATGGCTTTTAAGCACCTTTCTCTGATGCATTATTGAGATAAAGTCAAAGGAGCCATGCAAACAACACTGGCAAAGCTGGAACTACAATCCCAGACATCCCACCTCTCTGCTGCTGATGGCAAAACGTGCTGCAAGCTACACCACACTCAGGAAGAAAGGTGAATAAGTCTTAGGCCAGGGGAAGTAACTCAAGTCTGAGTTTACTTAAGAATAGTAAAAATACCAAGCACTTGAATAATATCAGTGTAAGGCATCATATAAATGAAAAGAGCAGAATTAGACTTTTTCATCATTCCAGATCTCCTCCGAAATTTCACAAGGGCACACCTTCTGAAGTAACAATGGCAGATGTTGTTACTGGCTTTTGTACATTTCAAATTGTTCCCACAAGAGCATTCCCACTAAACACTTGAAGATTTAAGTTGCCAAGGAAAGAAATGACCAGCAGCAGCTTTGCTGGGCACCTCTGCACCACTCAGAGCACTAGGGCAGTGAAGCAGCTCCAAAACTCCAACCAGAGCAGAAAACTTGTGCAGAGCAAGCTGGGGAGTGACACAGCTGAAGTACCTCACAGCCAATATTAAACCCTGGCTTGTAAAGACTTCAGTGGTTTCACTGCCTGCTCGACAGCTCACTCTGCAGCAGCACTTTAACAGGAACACAGAGGAGCCACTTGTCTCTCTTCTGCTGCCCAACAAGCTGCAAGCAGCTGGTTGTCCTGCTCAGAACCCATTTTGCCCATTCCCTCAGAAAGAAGAGGGATGTTTGTGCTGGGGACACAAAGGCCGATCTGTTCAGAGCTGGCTGCAGTGCTGGCTGACACAGGCTGGCGTCAGGGGGGCAGGGTACAAACACAGGGCTTGTCCCACTTCCCCAAAGACTGCTCCTAGCAAATGTCATTATTTCAAACATTGCACTTTGAGAATACTTGTGTGAAGTGCTCATGGAAATCTCAACTGTGTAAATTGGATTTTAATTTTATATTCAACATTTCCACTCTTTTTAAAGAAGTTAAACATGGCTACGTGTTTCCTAGCAGAAAAAGCCATGATCCGCAGAAAGCTGCTTCTCTCCTTGGCTATTGCTACCATTTGCTTGTTTGTTTTGGTGCAGCATAGGGAGGCAGGGAGGGAGGGAAGAATGATAATAAAAACATGAACACTTTTTCTCCTCACCTTGAACCGGGACAGGCTCAACAGCAAGCAGCTTTATATAGTACAATCAGCACTCGTGTGCCCACAGGAGAAAGAAAACAAAGTCATGACTCTTCTTCTTACCCAAACTTAGCCTTAATGAAATCAGCATGAAAGACATTATATATGCAAAGGTCATCCTCATCTATGTAGTTACAGGATCAGGTCGTGGACAGAGGAACCTGTACACATCAAACCCCAGCCTCCACACACATTGCAGAGCAGGCTGGGGCATTCTGCCTGGCCTTGCTGCCTGCCCACCCTGTTCAGCCTACAGAGGGGAGTATTTTTATTTGTAGGGCCTCCCTTACTGTCAGGAAGTACCTGTGCATAGAAACCATGGATCCAGCCACAGCATGAGGCAGATGGAAGGAAAGCTGGTCTGAGGGGGGCTGACAGTGCCTGCCAGGCTCCATCCCCTTCACCACCGACTATGCCGAGCAGGGACATGGTGGAAGGTGGTTCTGGGACAGGAGCATGTCCAAAGAAAGGCAAAGGAGCTGGGAAAGGGTCTGGAGCAGGAGCTTTATGATGAACAACTGAGGGAGCTGGGGATACGTAACCTGGAGAAAAGGAGGTTCAAGGGAGATCTTATTTCTCTCTACAACTCCTTAAAAGGAGTATGTACAAGATGGGGGCCAATCTCTTATCCCAAGTAACAGCACTAGAAGAGATGGCCTGAAGTTGTACCAGGAGAAGTTTAGATTGGATAGTATGGAAACTTTCTTCACAGAAAAGGGGTTATCAGGCACTGGAACAGGCTGCCCAGCAAGTGGTGGAGTCACCACCCCTGAATATATTTAAAGATATGTGGATGTGAAATGTAGGGATGATTTAGTGGTGAATTTGGCATCACTGGGTTAACAGCTGGACTCAATTAAGAGTCTTTTCTAACCCAAACAGTTCAGTGACTCTGTAAACCATTCCCATTCCCAGAGCAAGCAGACTAACAGCCCCTCTATTCTCCAGCCTCCTTGGCCACTGTAGCTCACACACAGATGTCCTTCAGCAGGGCTATTCAGAGGGCTCAAGCTGTGCCACAGGGGTCCTTCCACCAGAACTGACCCCAGAGGAGTCAGTGCCAGGGGCATTGCAGCTGAGGTGCTGTTGAATCAGATTTAGTTTTCGTTATTCTATCACTTATAAAGGAAATAACATTCAAAAGATGTGTCTCATTTGACTTTTCAGAATCAGTTACTATATTTTAACTGGGTATTCTCACATAATATTGTAAGAGATTTTTTTGCAGCACCCTCCAAAGCTATGATTACAGGTTTAACATAACGGCTTAGCTTCAAATCTCCATGTTTTCTAATGATGCCTGTATTTAAAAGAAAAAAACCCACAAGGTAATCGTGTTTCATTCCAGGCCTGGAGACCTCAGGGCTTCTGAGCTAACCCAATTCCCCTGAGATCTCAGGCACAAAACACAGACTTGCAGCTTCAACTTTCTTGTGATGATACCAATTCTGTCACTCTTCACTCACTCTTGAACTGTGGTCACAAATTTGCACCTCTCTGGAGACAGGGAAGCCTCAGGTCTGGCTGTTGGCCAGGTGCCATCAGCAGCTGCTGGAGCCTGCCCGGAAGCGCTGCTCATCCCAGCAGGGCTCTGCCAGCACCCAGACACAAAGCAGCAGCCTGGAAAAAGTCACCAAGCCAAGGTTTTGATTATGCAATTACTTGTTCAGCTACAACTGCAGGTTTTCCTGCATAATCAGGCCGATAAATATCAAGCTTTTCTGGTGCTGCCTTGCATCCTAAATGATGCAGTCCAAAGTCAGAAAGAAGGCAAATGATACCCAGAAAACCCAGTGGGGAGAGAAGCATTGTGTGGTTGGGTTAGGGGCAAGCCATGCAGAGACTTTGGCCTTGGTGTACTCTGCAAACCCAGAACACCTCTGATGACTGTCACAGTCTGGCACTACACACTGAAATGGCACCAAGGCAATTACAAACTTAAATTTCTCCTAGAAAACCATCAATGCATGGACAGTTCTATAGAGATGGCATGAGGGCACTTACAAACCTCCTATTCAAATGGAAAGGGATCAAATCTCTGCTGGGTGCATCTTTTTAGAAAAAAAAAACCACTTCACAAACCAGCCTCCACCTGAAACTACAGTTTTGTTGTCTCCACAAACAGTGACTGCTTTTTGCTCCAGTGAAACATTATTTTAGTGTGCTTCTGCTCTTGAAGAGGTCAGGGCTTAGCTCTGAAGAAAGAAGACCTGAAACATCCTTTGAAAAGCTCTTGATCTGTCACCCTGGAATTCAAGGGAAAGCAGGGAGGTTTGTAGAAGAAACATTTTGATACTTTCTAATTTGATACAAGTACCCACAACTGAGGCACATGTGTGACTGCAGAGCTATTCAACCTTTGTGATTAGCACAGAACTGTAAATAAAGAAACAACAATTGTTTAATCAATAATTGTTTAATCAATTATTATTGCACAAAATGTCTGAACTTGGAGACTGAACTGCTGCCACGTGTATTTTACAAAGCTTTTGCTCATCAGTGTTTGAAGGAGTGGGAAGGGAGGAGGGACAGCCTGACAAGGTCAGGGAGGCAGAGTATGGAGCCAGGTTTGCTGGGCACAGAGAAGCACCAGGGAAACAGAGACTCCATGGGCAGCCTGGAGCAGAAAGCCAGCCAGGTGAGCCACCCAGTCAGGACCAAAGAGCTGTCCAACCATTTTAAAGGGGAATTGATACAGTAGGTATTGGGGAGAAGATAATGCTGCATCAGCATCTTTATTTCCCCATCAGTGATTTATACCATTATTGCTTGCTAAAAAATATCCTAATCCCATGGAAATCAATGGGAAAGTTCATGCCAGCTTGAAGACAAGGTGGCTTTCACTCTCCCACCTCCTGCTCCACACCAGCACTCTGTAGCAGAGGGCAGGGTGTCCCCACCAGCCTGGCCATCACTGTGTCACCACCAGAGCTCAGCCACAGACAAATGGACAGGGACAGCAGGGTCTGGGTGGGGAACAGACCCTGAGAGAAACCACAACTGCAGGTGCAGCCTCCTGTAAAGCATTTCAGCAAATGAATCACCCCAAGACTCCTTCAGTGCAGGTATACTCAAGACTCTATTTATTTCTGTTTTCAAAGAACAATTAACTTAATCTACAAACAAATTCTGGCTCGGATATGAGCAAATGCATGAACAACACAAACTGTGTGCACCCCTTGCCTATGTAATACTGCTGACAGACATTTACAGTTGCCCACACCAAGGCTAGGTCAGCTCTGGAGTTAACAGCTACGCTTTAAGGCATCCCTAAACCAACATCAGCCAATGCAATAGTGAACAGAAAGAAAGCAAAAAGAAAAAATACCCCTAAATAATATATTGCATATTCCCCCACAGAAATAATTTCCCAGCCTTTATGGCTTCATGAACTTGATTCCTTCATATACAGAGTTCTACATGAAGTCTTTAATACAGCAAAAGCTAAAAGGGAAGTGAGACCAACTTAACTTACAGCTGCATTTAGATGATATTAAAATTATACCTAAAAGAGCTTTTTTATGCAAGTTTTAGAGACCGAGAAGTCTTTTCCTCATTTCCTCCTGTATTCAAGGTTTCCACTGTGAGTTTCAGAGAAACAAGGAGGCATTCCCCCAAAAGTATGACTAACTGAAAAGATCAAATGTAAATGTCTTACAGGAATTCATATAATGTATCACTTGTGACTTCTCCACTGAAGTGCATTTGTCTTGGCTCACATCAAACATACATCCTTATCCACTTCATACAGTGTGCATATTGATGGAAAAGTAACAAAACAAAGTGATTAGGGAGAACAGCATATCCAAATTTTCCAAGAACTGAATAAATACCTGCACTTATTGAAACTAACTGTATTTTAACAAAATGGGAACAAAGTTGGTCACTGAGTTGGTAAAAAACTTTTTGGCTATGAGAATTTTCTGTGATAAATGTGATGTGACTGCAAATTTCTATGAGGAGATGGTACATTGGGTAATTCTCTGCTCTTCTACACAGAAAATTCTATTTATAAAAGGTTTCAAATGCAAGTTCTAATCAGCCTTTCAAAAAATTTATTAACTTTTAGATATAAAATACTATCTCAAATTCAAACATCATAAAATTTCCCACACAAACCTGCATGTTTTCAAGCCAGCCCTTCCTTTCCTCCCTCAAAAATCAAAAGGTATTTGTTCCCCAGTCTTTTAAAGAGAGTGAACTCTGAAACCTCTCTAAGGTCTTAATACTATTTATGCACATAGACAAAAAGCTCTGGCAGTACTCAAACAAAAACTCAAGCATTAAGTACTAACATTTCATGGTATGCCTAGCAGAAAAGTTCAATACATATATAAAACAAGATCAACAGGGAATGATTCTAGCAACGCAGTCCGAACACAGGCAAAGCCCAGAATCAATTTCAGTTTATTTTTATTGGGTGTAATTTATAATATGCCCATACTCACTATTTATTTCCTCAAGACTTCATAAAAAAAGTGCTGCTCTTTTGATAATCTATCCCACGTGTTTCTTAAAATAGATATAACAGAGTGAAAGGGAAACACAAAACTGTCAGATTATAATTTTTAGTTTCAGGGATATTTTATATGCCATCTCTTAGAACTTCAATTTATGACTCTTCTTAATGGAGACTTTCAGGGTTGATTTTAACATGTGAAGTGGAAATTCCACTGGTTTGTTACTTCAATGCTTTCTTTATGACCTGTTCTCACACATCACCTAGGTCTGGCTTATTTATACAGACAGCCGTTCACTGAACAACAAGGAGCTTCTTAAAACTAGTTGCTTTCATTTGCATTCTTCCCACATTGAAATGTAATTTGCTTTTATGGTTGCTTTTTGGCCTGACACTTCTCCAGCATTTCACAAACAAACAAGACTGAAGTTACCATGAAGTTTTTTTACCTCCTTCAAGGCTGGAATAGAGGTTTTGCCCCCAGAGCTAGATGAGAGCTCTATCTTACAAATATCCCAAGAGCATCAGCCTGCAACCCAACCACTATTTCTGCAAAGAAAAGGTAACAAAAGCCACGAGAGCAGCAGCGGCTTCAAGCTCATTAGCTGAGACATCTGCAGCACCTTTAGGTCTTCCATCTGGTTTAAGCGTTGCAGTGTCACTCCCCACCATTGTGCTCAGGATTTCAAAAATCTGGGCTGTGTTAACTGTTTAACTGGCCATTTACCTAAACTTCTAAAATCTCTAAGAGTTTAATTTTGGCAAAATACAGTAATAAGACCTGGAGCTCTAAATGAAGAGCCTGTTGTCATCATCTAAGTCATTCCAGCTTGAAGCTTGCTTCTCTTCTCTTGCATAAGCACATCTTCCTGGCTCTAATACAACAGAGCTCACAAACAGCCACATCCCCAGCTCTGGAAAAGGCTTCCCAGAGTTGAGATACAGAGAAAGAATCACAGAACAGTTAAGACTGGAAGGGACCACAGGTGGGGTATCTGGTCCAACCTTCCTCCTTAAGCAGGATCTCCTCAAAGCACATTGCACAGGGCTACATCTGGACTGTTCCTGAATATCCCCAGGGAGGGAGACCCCACAACCTCTGCAGTGTTGAGCTGGAACAGCCCACCATGACATCCTAAAAGCAGAGAGACCCAATGGGTCACAGGCATCAGCTCAGCTTCTCCAGACCTGGCAAAGCCCCAGCAGCCTGAAGCTGCCAGGCTGGCCCTAAGCACGTGTGAAGGTCAAGCACCAAACAAGGAATACCTGTGGAAGGGACAGTTCATTACACAAGTATGTATGGTGTAAACACATCTTATGGTCTGTGTCTCTCTGCCCAAGTATATATTTATGTGGTAGGAATCCTGCTGGGTCTCTGCACACACTTCATCCCAGCCACCCATCACTGATGGAGGAGGAGACTGGGCACCAGGAAAGTCTATCACTGAATGAGACTGGACAAGTAGGTTAAAAGGGACAGGTAATTACCAAGAATAATGTGTTCTTTGGAAAACAATTGTAATTTGGAGACCATTTTTTTCTGTTCATTCTCCACAAAAAAGCCCCAACCAAATAAAACAAAAACCCCACACAAACAAACAAAAAACCCAAATAAGTATCCCCCCCAAACCAGAAAAAAATCAATCAAACAAAAACCCTCACAAAGAAATCAAGCCACAAGTACTCAAAGCAAATCCTGCTCATCTTGTTCCTGGAAAATACTTCTGAACATCCAATACTTAAATACCTGCTTTGGCTTCACATCAGCAAGAGAAGGAACCTTCTGGCTTCTACCTGGGAAGAGTAAGACCAAAGGGAAGCTGCCTGCTATGAGGGAAATCACATCTGCCCCACATCTGCTAGTCCTTCTGCTAGTTTTGTCTTTCCACGCTGTTTAATGGGGACTAAAGCCCAAAATCCAGGATAAACAGATTAAACTTTCACTGTCTGAGTTAAAACTAATAGCTTAAAGCAGCCTTATAAGATACATGCTGGATAACTGTAAACCTCTCCAGCACCTTCACACAGCTGTCTCTTGCTCCCCTTGCAGAATCAGAGCCAATGGCAGTTTAAACACAGGTCAGTAGAGTAAATCATCCTGGAAATAGCTATTATTGAAATAATTCAGACTAAAGTGGAGATACATTATTTCCATGGTGTAGCTTTTCCATGCTCTCTCATAACTTCTTGATTATGCTAAAAGCCAAAATAGGCACTGCACCAGCTGTACATGCCTATGGCAAATGGAACATAAAGTTTAACTAATGGTCCCATTTCCCTGAAAGGGCACATGAGGCTGACAAATATTCCCAAGAGGTCATATTACCTGTTGAAGCAAATCAGGTAAGTTGTGTATCCTTTGCCAGAAAAGAATTTATATTCTGATACTGACTTTTTACATTTTATTTTTATCTTATGATGTATTTCTAGTTTTCTGATACTTGAGAAAAAAAGTTCTGTTTCTCAGGTACTTACACCATACCCGGGAATTTACCAATTTAAAGTGAACAGAAGCTGTTCATATAGACGCACACACACATGTTACTCACCTGTATGCTGCCTTGAAGCTGCCTCACTGCTCAAATACATGTCATCTTCAGAAGGAAATATCCCAGAGCAGAGAGGAATAAACAGCCACAGTTTTAGTGCTGCTGACTTCCAGAGCTGTGCCAACAAGCACAACTCCAACAGTTCAGCAAAAACCTGTGCATCATTTTCAGAAGGAATGTGCTGTATGTTAATCATTTCTAATCAGAGGCAGTTTTTCCACATCTACTTTTCTGGCTCATTTCCTTACAATTAAAAACTCCATTTTACCCAACAGTACAGTACAGATGTGCTTCTTTGGCAGTGACCTACTTTGTAGTGCCCTTAGCATATGTGCACAAAGCTGTAACCAGTTCAGTAGTTCAAGTTCTAGACAGACAAAATTAAAGCCAGACTGTAACAGAAGTGTGCAGAAGCAGTAGTCAGAAATCTGTCAAAGAGTTATGTGGAAATTATGTCCCTTTATTGAATTTATGTTAAGGAACAAACTTAACCTAACTGCGAGGCAATATCTAGTGTTGAAGCAATCTGATGAACTAGTCACAGCTGATTAAACCTTTTTTAAGCAAGTTTATTAACTTAGGTTCTGGAAAAAATTATGTTTTGATTGCTAATGAGATGATGAACAAACCAATTCCATCTTTTCCCAACTTCCCCCACAAGAAAACTTTTGTGTCCCTGTTCATTACTCAGTGTTGCTGGACTCTCAAATGTTGCAAGATGCTGGATGTCATAATTTCAATTAATCCTGTCTCCCAGAAGTGCAAGGTAAAGAAGACTGAGCTATTACCCATCTTTTAAAGCACAGAGATATGGTCTTATAGAGCAGCTTTCCTAGTCCTGCAAAATAGCAACTGACACACTCATTTAAGAGCATGAAGGAGGCTCACAACACACCTTCCAACATGTAGCATCAATGACAAGCAGCACTCCATGCTTTCTACATCCTTTGTAGTTCCTCACAGACTTCTCTAGCCCAAATCAGCCTCACCCTGGACATCTTCAAACTGCCTCCCTGCTTGCAGTGACACTCCTCAGGGCATGTACCAAATGCTGCCACTCCCCTGATGTTCCTTCTCATCTTTACAACAACGTGCCTCTGCCAAAACAACTCAATTTATTCCAACTATTCCAAGTCCTTACTCTTTCCCAATCTGCCATAACAGTGCAATGCTCTCCCTGATTGCTCTAAGAGCAGATGTCCTGTTAAAACCCCTTAGCACAGGCACACCTTATGCTGGCAGAAGTGTTTTTCTCTGCTCAAGAGTTGAAGGTTTGGAGAGATGACATAGTGGAGCCAAGTGAAGCCACTTCCCACCTGCTACAGCTGCTGTAGTGACACCACTGTGGGGCTGGGAGGGGCTGGCAGAAGAACCTGGCTCACCTCCACCCACCACGTCAGGGCTGTGCTCTATGGGCTGCTCACAAACTCTGTATGATAAGTAGCTAAAGGGTTTTCTGCACATTCCAGAAATACTGCTACCATCCCTTCTTCACCAACTATTTTTCTGAGATGCTTGAGGATCTGTTTCAGACTTGGAAAGCCAGAGTCTTCCATGCTGTACTGGGACAGCTTTGTTCTCATCACATTTTGTTCACTTATGCTATTGCTCTCTTGAACTACTGTTTCCTCCAATTTCCCTTCTACTGAAGTGGCTGTACCAATTCTAACAAGTAGCCATGGCAACATAATCTTGCAGAATAAAGTACAAAATAATCCTATGATCAGAAATCTAAATTAGAAAAATGGAATGGAAATAATGTGTTTTTAAAGCCTGGAAGCAGACTGACTACTGATACAGGTTATAAATAGAGCAAACTCTCCAATACTTATGAACTCTAAATAAACACAAACAGATGCTATACTTACAGCCAAATTTTACATTACAATACCAGCAGGGCAAGTTCCACACCATGTATTATATAAACAGTGAGATTACGAGAATAAAAGAAAGTTAAAACTCATTCCCAGCTAACACCTGAAACCATCAATCTATTGTGATGAGCACTTGAGCTGGGCTGTCCCAAATCCAAACTGGTTTTGGTTTGAATTCTGGACACTCCACATCAGCTCCCTCAGGACAGACATGCAGTGAGCATCTCTGACCCAACCCAGTGGGCAGCAGGGGTGGGAAGAGGCCAGTGCCCCTGGCAATATCTGTGTAAAAATGCTGTCCTGAGAGGGTGGAAATGGTCTTCAGAGAAAGGGCACCTGCCTGAGCAAAACTGAGATACAAACATTGTTTTATTAACTATAGCAGAAGCCCTCAGCTTTCAATTTTACTCTCATGGTTTAAAGATTCTTTAAGAGTAATACCAAGATTTCAATTTAATTTTCACTAAGAAATTACAACCAGGATTTTAAAACATGCTTTTTTCTTTTCTAATGATACTTAACACGTTTAATCTGCATGTGCAATTGAATCTCAGGTCTCTAGACATCTTTAATCTTTTAAGCACCCTTAAGGAGATGGTGGTAAATTGCTTCTATAGGGCTTAGTATAGGATTCCCAGGGTGGGTTGACAGGGCACCCTGCACTTGGTCCAAATAAATCCAGAAATGTGTTGCCCACAAGTGCCTTATTTTCTTTAGAGTAACCGAGACAGAGGACTCGTACAAGAATTACTGCAAAGAGGATGTACTGATTTTTATCTGTGAAAGGTGATACAGGCTGTCTGGACTGCTAAATTAGCTTGTAATCTAATCTAATCAATGAAAAACACATCAAGTGTTGCCACTCAACCTTCCCCATCAGCTGCAGGCAACTGAAACGACCAAAACTGAGATTCTCAGGAACTGCTTAGACCTGAGACTTTTAGAACAAGATTCCCTGCTCCTTTCCCTTTCAATTTCACTTTCAAACTGATGTGTGCCAAGGGTAGCTACATGAGTCATGAAATGTACAGCTTCTAAATATAAGGCATTTCCCTAACTGCATATTTGCTGGTTTAAACACCCCCCCCCCAAAAAAAAAAAGTGTTTTGTCCATACTTATACTAGAAAACTATGCAAACTATCAGCAATCACTGAGCTTTACAGCCCTGAACTGACTGTAGTAACTAGTTGTGTCACATATGAACTTATTAAGTGCCCTGTGCCTCATTTTTTCCTCTATACTCACAGAAGACTCATTTTCTGGATAAACACTGTATTTTGTTATCCCTCAGAAATCTCCTGTTGTCACTACCTTACTGAGAGAAACACAAAACCAGGTAAGATTGAAAGCTACAGCCAACAAGAAGCCCATACCTATTTTACACTATTTCAGCATGTCATTCACACAGATACGATTGCTTTGCTTCACCCAGAGAAAATTTAAAAAGGGTAGGAAGAGGAGAATCCTTACAATTCTTACAGAAATATTGTTTGGAAAATAATACATGTTACTACAGTACAAACTGCATCATGTTTATTCTTTGCTTCAAAGCTGTGCCATATTGCCAAGAATGCCACAGAAGAGGACTACAGGCTACATGCTAAAAGTCACTGTGCAGGGGGATGCCTCTCTGTGGGAAATTTATGCAAGCCCAGGTAGGCTGCCAAAAGCACTTCTCCATGGACCTTAGAATTGAGTTAACTGAGAAACATTCAAAACCACTAAAATTCTAACAACACTAAGAAGATGCTCCTTTTCCCACCAGGTACCTTCCACTACCATCACTACTAGCTCACCCACACACATTAAACAATTTAGGGAAAAGATAGCAGAAAGATAGCAAAATTCACTAATGAAGTTTTTTTTCCTTCTTCCTTTTTCTTTCTACAGCATTATGCAGGGGGGGGTCTTTTTTGACATTACCATAGTCTACTTCAAGTTTTCATTTTTTTCACTGAACACATAGAGAATACAAGTAAAGCACAACCAGCTTGGTTACAGAGCACGCCAAGGGACTCTCTTACCCGGGATGCTTTAATAAAAACAAACACCTTTGGTGTCTTGAGAGTACTTGAATGTAATGTGCTTCACACAGCACAAGAGGGGCTGCTTGACTTTTCAAAGTGCCTGATTTTCCAAAGAACCCCAAATTTAACAGAACCACAAGGAAATTATATGTACAAACTGTACATATAATTATTTGTACAAATTATATGTACAAAGCTGTCAGGATAATTTTAACTTCCTTCCACACCTGCAAATATGCATTGTACAATGAGGGTGCCTTGTCTCTTGTGTAGGGAAATTTTCTCTGCGCCTGAATTCTGGTGAGAAGCTCATCCTGCTGTTCTGAACCCCTGGGAAGCCACCCAGGGCTGGCAAGCCCAACATCAGGGCTACCCCCACCCCTTCTCCCCCTGCCTGCTTCGCTCCCCACACCCGGGCCGTGATGAAAAGCTCACAGGAAATTAAACCCTGCAGGCAGAAGCGCTCCATCCCTGCAAATGAGGAGACAGAATGATTTCTAAGGGCTCAAGTCCTTCCTCCTCATCACCTCCCTCTCCCCTTGAACCTTCTGCCTTACAGCTCTTTCTAAGGCAGTATCACCTGTTGCCTTATTTCCCTTCCATTTACCAAATTCTACTGGATTTAAGGCACCCTAGCCAACTACACAGACCACACCTATAAGGAAGAACTTTAGCTTAGTAGGGGAATTCTACAAGTGTCAGGGATGGAAAATGAGAAGGCAGAACAACCCAGCACGGATATTGAATTTGTTAGAGTAGGGGCTCTCCTACCAGGCTTTACAGCTGCGCTTCCCCTCACACCAGCACAGCCGCTGCAGCTACACCACCCCTGACCCTGCAGCAAATCTCTCCTTCCACCAGCCCAGAGACAGTGATCAATGCAGGAAAAGGGGCAAGTGTTAAAATGAAGCATTGCCTGATTCCTTCTCTTCACAGACCTTCCTCTCCTGCCACCCACCGGGTGCCAGCCCTGCCTCCCACACAGGGTGCAGAGGCCTGGGGAGGGATTTTCCACTCCCATCCTCCCTGCACAGGAATGCAGGAGAGACTACAGTTTAGTGCTGAGCTGGTAAATGCCTCATTCCACTGAGCAAGCAGTTTTAGGCAGGACACTATATAACAGGCAGGCTCCAGCACTCTGATATTGGGTGTATTGTGACACATCCTCCCTGCCACAACCTCTAGGAAATACTCAGTGGTTAAGACCCTTTCCAGGAATGCACAATGCATTGGGCAATACTCAGAGCCCTGCTGCACCGTGAAATGTGCTTCTTTTGCTTTACACCTTGCCATGCCTTTGCAAATTTGGCTTTCCTGGGCTGGAAGTCACAAAAAAATCTCAAAATCTCAATAAAATGTAAATCTTACATTTTGACCCTGGAAACACATGCTGGCTTTGCTCTGTGAATTGGAGAAAGAGTCTAGAGAGGAGCTGCACAAGGGTCTTGCCCTGCCCCATCACAGGCTGCTTTTTGCCATATATAACTCTCTAAGAAGTCAGGAAAAGGCAAAATCCTGTTATCTGTAAGGAAAGAAAAACCAAGTGTAGCCCTTCTATACTTTAAAGATTAAAAAGAACTTTTGCATTTTCCTTCCTTTAGTAATAAAAATACCATTTTAGATGCTGCTGCTGAAGAATGAGCTTCAAAGAGGGCAACAGAATCGCAAATAATTGTTCTAAGCTGCCTGTTTTCATAAGCCATTCACGTGGATTGGGTCCCCACTGAATGGAGAAGCCCTCCCAGGCAATGCTGGAGCCAACGTTTGGTTTGGTTACTCTGCTGAAATACCAAGAGACAGGCAGGACAAAATACAGAGCCCAGTGTCAGAATATTTTAACTCTACACAGAGATCACTACTGAAACATACAAATTGCTAATTACACATTCAATTGCAGAAACAACTACTGAGGCACCTCAGCATGGAGCAAAGGAATGCAAGATAGATGTGATGTCAAAAGGAGGAGTGAAGGAGGGTGAAAATGCTTCACTCCTAGCCCAGGAGAAAACTGAGGGGTTTTTAAGGCTCACCCAGCAGCACCGTGCTCAGGTGCTGATGCTGCAGGCACCACACAGAGGGAGGGAGACTTGCAAGCACTGTATACATTACTCATTAGGCCACAGCAAAGGTCAGCCACTACCTGGCTGCACCCCAGAAAGCCCTTACACTGCATAAACAAATCAGTGATAAAATTTTGATGCAACAGCCCCACTTCAGAGCACCCAGAAAAGTTAATGTTAATACTTCAGAGGTATATCTGTAATCAACTCAGCTGCAGCAAGGGAAGACAAGATGCACTTTGGTCCTGCAGGTATTGCAGGGCACAAAGGGAGAGGAGAGACAATTGTCCTCAGCTTCTTAAATCCTCATGGAGCACGAACTCCTCCAGTTTTTGCTGTCACAGGGACAAAAAAAGAGTTTCTCAGCACACACTACTATGGAATACATTTCTCACCTTCTCTCCCTCTCAAACTTTTTCTGTAACTTTGTACCACAGTTGGCTGCTCATAGCTGATGCTCAGCTGCACCTCCCAGGCAGCAGCAGCAGCATCTCCTTTACTCCTCAAAATAACCACCAAAAAAACCACACGAGAAGAAATCTGCGGTACCAAAAGGGCTACAGGTCCAGCGAGGTGGGAGTGCCCGCAGGAAAGCGATGGCACAGGGGAAGGCAGACTGCAGCATGCTTCAGATGCCATTGACCTCCGGTTAAATGAACTTGTGGGCAAATATGTAATCACTTTATCACACACACGCCAAGGGCAGTTCTGAAGCTGTTCATTCACTCAGGTGGAGCAAGCAAATTAGTCCTTGTGAAAAGACAGGGATTAGACGTTTGTGCACGCCTCTCTCCTCATGAACTCGTGGTCTGAGGGAACCCGGTTCTGCTTTTCTACTTGCTCCCCCCAAATTCCGTCCCGTTCTGGGGGGACACCTTCCCTCCACGTCTTCTGGGAGGGCGCGTCTGCTCCTTTCTCCGAGGTCAATTTCTAAGGCTGCTTTTTACAAAACTCTTTCAGTCACCCTTGAGAAAGAACAAGGCAGGGATGGCTGATGAGCCCGTGAGGCACCCCCAGCCTCATTTACACCGCTTTGCCCCCACCACCATCCCTGATCGGGAGTAGGGAGGTGGAAGGAGGAACTGGAGAGAGGGTGGTGTCGCGCGTTCCGAGATGACTTAGGGCAAAGTCACCAAGTCATTCCCTTAATGGCAGGGGAGGGGGGGGGTTCCTTTATTTCTTTAACCCTTCCTCTCACAGTACCCAACTCTCCCCACCTTTCTTGGGCTGAAAAGATGTGAAACCGTCCAGAAGATCCCTCACCCTGCAGGGATCAGGCTCCCACCGGCAGCCTCAGCCCAGGAAGGCTCAGGGCTCAGACCCGTCGCCGGGACCAGACTGGGCTGCGGAGCCTCCACCGACCGCGCACGGACGGGGCTGCGGGGACTGCGCCGGCGGATACGAGGGCGGGAAGTTGAAGCCCGGCTCCCCGGCATCCCGCTCGTCCCTTGCCGAGCGGCTGTGTCCGTCACACGCCGTCGAGGGTCCCCGCGCGGGGTACAGAGTGCGAACTCCCCGCGCTGGAAAGACGCGCGGAGGAGCAGCACGGGATGCGCGGGGTCACTCCCTCGCTCCCGGCTCGGCTCCGCCGGCCCTCGGGCAGCCGAGCGGGCCCGCCCCACAGCCCCCCGCCTCCGGGCACAGACGGCCGGACCGCCCCGCTCCCCTACCTTCCAGCAGCACCTCCTTGCCGGCCCGTTTGAGCGCCTGCACCGCCTCGTCGTGAGTGGCGTCCCGCAGGTCCGTGCCGTTCACGGCCAGGATGGCATCGCCCACGTACAGAGCCTGGGTCTGGTCGGCCGCCAGCCCCTTGAAGATCTTGCTGATGAGGATGGGCATCTTATTCTCCTTGCCCCCCTTGATGCTGATGCCCAGTCCGCCCATCTCCTGCTTCAGCACCTTCACGCACCGCTTCTTGTTGGAGATGGCCTCGGGCACCTGCTCGGGGGGGTCGGTGAAGGCGGTGCGCACCGGCCCCCCGCCGCCCTCAGCCCCGCGGCACGCCGTCCCATCGCCGCCCAGCCCGTTGTGGGCCGCGCCGTCGGGGCGCTCCTCGCCGCTCAGCACCAGCGCCTCGCCGCCCAAGTTGGCCAGCACTTTGTGCCAGCGCTCCCGCACCAAAACTTCCAGCCAGCCGCTGCGCTGCGCCCGGCCGCCCCCGCCGCCGCCCGCCGCCGCTACCGCCATCTTAGGAGCATGCTGGAAGCGCCGAGTGACGGCACCCCCGGCTCGGCACGGCTCCGCTCGGCACAGCGCGGCGGCACCGGACTTCAGCCGGGGGGCGGCAGCTCCCGGCGCGGCGGGGAGGGGCGAGGAGCCGCGGCCGCCCCCCGGGGCCGCGCCGGGGCGGGCGCACCTGGCGGCACCGCCCGCGGGCGGAGTGGGACTGGGACAACCCGGCCCTCCCGGGGACACAGCCGGGACGCCCTCCCTCAGCCGCGGTGCCTCCGAGCCCGGGCTGCGATGGCATCTGGCGCGGCCAGCCCCGGCGGCTGCCGTCTGCAGCGGGGTGTAGCGGGGAGCTGAAGGAAACCAACGGCAGGGAAGGGATAAGGAAAACCCAACTCTGTTTTATTCCCGGGGATTTTTGTATAAAGTGAATTAAAACTAACGGGTGGCCCCAAGGTACTCAAAATTCGCCTCTATGGAAGTACAATATGAGTTATTTCACAGCTTTGTAGGAGGGAGGTATTAAGTGTTTGTAACCGATACTTTTGCACATTTAGTTGTTGTTTATATGCCCTTTGATTACGAATGTTAAACACTCGTGGGGGCTGCATGTCCCGTTTTACAGTTTTTCCCATACTCCCTTCCCCCTAGGAAACAATGGGCCCCTGACAAGGGGCTCGAAGCTCCTGCTCAGGCATTAGAGAAGGCATCGCTTTCACGTTGCCGTTCGGAAATGTCCCCAGCAGGCCTGGAGAGGCTCCCCCACAGCAGCTACCGACAGGAAGCACCTCCAGGACTGCCTTTGTTTCTGCTCCTTGCAGAGCAGCTCTGCCTCCTTCCTAAGCTGGAATGAAAACTCCAGTGGTTCTGGACTGTTTGCTGTATGTATGGACAACGCTTTGTGGAGGTCGGGATAGCCAGAGAAGTTATTCGTCCCAATCATTTCAGCCATGTGAGTCCTGTGGCTCCTCATCTTGCCCTTTTCTGAAGTGATGCCATTCATTTCTGACACTGGGGGTTTGCTTCCAGGTACACACACGTGCCCCAGGGTAATGTGGGCTGGGCAACTTGGGACTCACCTCCTCAGTGTGTGGTGGGACCTAAATATGGGATCATCCTCAGACAAGCTTGTCTTGGTTTAGTAGGGTCTCTCAGACCATTCTGCTCACACTAAGCTGCACAAGACACTTTTGCTTCCCTCCCAAAGGAGGCCTCTGCCCTGGTTCATCTGCAGCCTCAGCCGGGTTACACTCGGGTCTCTCCTTCCTAGCAGGAATGCAACCCTGCACCTATGGAGAGTGAGAATCCACAGGCGATGTGTTATTCAAGGATAATGAGTGGGTGGAGAAAAAGCAGACGGAAGAGAGGTCTCTTTCATTTCTCATGTTAATCAATGCAAGGTGAAAAGCTATAATTAAGCTTTCAGGGCTGTGAATCCAGAGTGAAAAGAAGCATGTCCCACTAAACCTGAACAAGGCACCTAATCCCTGTGCAGGAGGAGGCTGCAACACACCCTTTTCTCCAGCTGATTCCTCCCTTGCTCATTTAGGTAGCTCATGTACAATACCCTGAATGTTTGGGTGGGTGGGTTCTTGTAGATCCCATTCTGAGGTGCAAAGCTTAGTTAATGAATGTGCTCCTTTGGTTACAGCGGCTTTAGGTACATAAAAAAGGGAGGAAAAGGACAGGCTTGCAAAAATCAGGTGTTACAGTGCCAGTTGTCATAGCACTCACATTCCTGTGCAGCTTCAAGGCCAAGTGTCCAGACCAAGTTATAAAATCAGACATCTGTTTCCAAGTGATCAGGTCTTACCAATTATTTTATGGTTTTTCTTCATTTATTGATAAAGGATCAGTGCTGCTGCTAATGGAAAAGTGTATTTTTAAAGTAGTTTCAAAAAATTTGCAATGAAGAGATATTTAGGTGGTTTCTGTCCTGTTGTGCAAAGGTAATAGAGAAAGGAAAGGAAATGTTTAATGCCTCACACACACTTTGTGTTTGGGCTGTGTCTGCTGAGTGTGTCTGGTGCTCCAGTGGGATTCCCATGGAATGCTCCTGTAGACAATTGCACTGTGTGTATCTAAGAGCTGTGCTTATTCCAGCTTCCCCATTCCAACAGAGGTAAATAATAAAGTTTCCCAAGGCCATCATCTGAGATATGGATCCCCAGTACAGAAAAGACTTTATAGCAATCTTCACTGCTTCCTCCTCCCCCTTTCTGCCCAGCTTGGATCTCTAAAGAAAACAGAGATGATGTTTTAGTCTTGAAAATAAAGATAGTGTAAGAGATGCTAAGGGACAGGCTCAAGGCAAACAGTGTCCCAGATTGTCTTTCCTCCTGGAGACACTGCAATTGATACCTGATGTGTGTGTTCCCTGTCCTGGGAGTGCAGGCTCATAATTGTGTTTGTGTACCCTGAGTCTTTGTGTACGCCAAGAACAACTTTGGGCTGCTGAACTGAGGGTGAGAAAGAAAAGGAGTCTTGAGAGTTCTCTGCCCCTGCCAGCATTTCTGACCTCAGTCCTGCCTCAGGTCTGCCAGTCACACCTGCAGTGTGGTTTCTGAAATTTAGGTTTATGCAGTAGGAGCAGAAACAGAAGATAAAACCAGATGTTTAATTGGGCGTTCAGCTATTGGATGCCCAAGTTTGCCCCAGATAAAATTGTTATAAAATTCCAAAGTCAGCTGCTCCAAGTTTTCCAGAGAATGGCAGAAAGCAAATTCCTAATTTCAACTACAAAGTTTTCCTGACAGTGTTGTTTCTGGCAGCATCTGTAATTACTCACACTGCAATTGCAGTGTTCAGTGTGACTCCCTGCAAGGAAGCCAGGATATGTGGTGGGATGGGAAAAGCGCTTGATACTTCCAAACTCCTATCTCTAATCACTAGAATGCTGCTCAGCACAGACAAGGCTTAGCAAAACTCTCCATCAGTTTTCCTTCTGAAAAGGTTTGCTGTGAAGAATGGAATCTTTCAAACAAGCCAAATAATAATTTTTTGGATTTTTGTATTTTAGAAGTGCTTAAATGCTTCAACTAGATTAGTGTCCCTTTCACTCCTGCTGCATAAACAAATTGTTAGGCAAGATAATGCTAATAGCTGCTGTTGACCTGCAGGGGCCTATGGGCTCAGCCAAAGTCAAGGGCCTAAATGGAAGAAGCAGTTCAGTGAACTGGAAGAAGTCAGGGCATTGAAAAACACAGGAGCTGCTTCCCAGGACAAGGAGCACCGAAGCATGTCCAGGTCATAAAGTGCAGCAGTGGAGTCTGAGGAACTGCCTGGGTGCCCAAGCAAGATCAAAGGATTTGGGGTCTGTGCGTGCATGCAAGAACAAAAACACAATAAAAACTTTGCAGAAAAAGTGTTGTGGGTATGGCACTCAGCTGTACTACAGAGGCTGCTGGAGACAGAATGAGGACACTGCCTGTTAATGGGGACTTTTCCCTCTCTTTTCAGGCAAAGAGGTCAGTGTTCACATCTTGTGTACATAAACTCTCTTCCTGATAGCAAAATCACTGCAAGGCCACATACGCAAGCTCACCACTCAATGGTGCAGGGAGCATAGCTCTCATTACCCTCCCAGGCAGAGAAGGTAAGGACACAAGGGAGCCCTTCTATAGCTATGGCTTCTTTATGACTGTCTGTGCTTTTCTATAGCAGAGGTGTAATTTTTGAAGGACTTCTGGGACATGCTCAAACCCTTCTCATATCTTATTTTTCTTCCTTTTTCATTATCAGTGTTACAACAGCTCAAAGCCAGCTCAGCCAAAACTGCTTTAAGTTGGAAAAAAACAGGTTGTGATCCTTGAACACGTTTCAGATGACGGAGGTTGAACAGAATCATGTCTGGATAATGATGTTCCCATCTTGTTACCCTGACACCGACCAGCTCAGCAGACGGATCTGGGTAGGAAGGAAGTCCAGTGTCGGAAGGCCAGTGCTGGAAAAACGACAAGTAATGAGAAAGCTGGAAGGGAGTTCAGCTCCTTCAGTGATCTCAAACACTGCAGCAGCCAAGTGTAAGTTCCTTTGTGAGGAACATGCCTGCACTACTCGTTCCCCCATGGCAACCCCTTCTGTGTCTATTCCTGCTGGGATGCAGCAGGGCAAGCTCCAGTGCTGATGCAGATGTCCCTGTTGCACCGTGGAGGGATGTCACACGTGTCCTGTGTCATGCCTTCCAACACGTGGGGGGATGTCACACGTGTCCTGTGTCATGCCTTCCAACATGTGGGGGGATGTCACACGTGTTCTGTGTCATGCCTTCCAACACGTGGGGGGATGTCACACGTGTTCTCTGTCATGCCTTCCAACAGGTGTTGCTGGTGCAGGGCAGGCAGCCCACCTAATCCCCAGGGGTAATCCTCCTCTCCTCAGTGCTGAAGGAGGCTGTTGGCTTTAAAGTCAGCATTCAGTAATCATTGCTCATTGGTGCTGGTGGGGTTTATGAAGATGTCAAGAGCAGCTAAAGGTCTTCATAACCTGGAGGCTGCGTTATGGTTTGTTTTCCAAATTACAAAAGCATTTGTTTTTCTTTTCCTAGTTTGAAGTTATCCAGGTTTTTTCACACATCATAGCATTTGAAAATAAAATGAATGCATAACATCTTGCCAGCAGATGCTTTATGCATTCAGTTTTTCAAAGCAGGAACCTACTTGTGTGTACATGAAAGAAGTATGTGTGTGAAATCTGTATGTGCACCTACCTGAGTCACATGTTAACTAGGCAAACTGAGCAAATATTCCCACAGCCATGGAGTTATGGGCCAGAATGCAAATGAACATCTCCCTGCTGCAAATACAATTCTGGCACAGGTTAATGCAGAAGTGGGTGCCAGAAGTGTTCAGATTTCTTGTGCACACAGATCTGAGTCTAATTCTTTCTACCATTAAAATTACTTTAAAATACACAGGATCGAGCTCAGGACTCTAGAAATGTTTGCCTTGACTTCAAGAAATTTTATGAAATAGCTAAATTCGAAAGACTGAAAATAAAGTTTCATAGCTACACTGTTTGCACAATAGTAGAGTTTTTCCTGGTTTTGGGTCCTTCACTTGCTTTCCAGATCTCTCTCAGTGTGTTAGCTTCTTAACTTTTTCATTCCAGGTTACTTTGATCCTGCAGTTTCTTGAATTAGTTTTTTATCTCTTGCATACCGATCTCCCTCCACTCCGAAAGCTAAGCCCAGCATGTTTTAAATGCCAAGATCAGAGGTTTGCATTGCAGTAATTCTTGAACATATAATAAATAATGAAAAAGGTAGTGGAACTCCAGATGTCATCCAACATATTTCAGCTCTGGTTTTCATTTAAATCAGAAACACGTTGATCTGGTTGGGTGTCAAAACAACAAAAGTATTTTTTACCATATTTTTCTTTCCTCTTGGTCTTAACCTTGGTCTAAACCTTTTTTTAATGTTGTAGAGGTGAAATGTGTCGTGTGTTACAACCACGTGACTTTGACCCGACAACCCAGTGGCTTCATGCCCATGTCATCAACCTGTCAAACCCTTTACATTCTGGCAGGTCTCACTTGGAGGTGTCCCACCTTCCACTCCTCTCCTGCCATGGTGCCTGTGAAACACGCTGTCCTCGGGGTCTTTGGACTTCTCCTGCCCTGGAACCCCCTGTGGTGTTCACTTCTCTTGGGGTATTCACCAGACATCTGTGCCTGCAGCCTGCTGCCCGCAGAAGGAGAGAAGCTGGCTGCTGTGCAGGCGCCAGAAGTGTTTGTTTCCTTTGTGCAAAGCAGTTCAGCTAGAAAAGCTAGTTTTCTCCAGCTGTACCCTCTCACAGGTGAAATAAGGTCATTGTCCCTCTTTCCATGCAACTTCCAAGGGTGTAAATCAACCTATTACAGTGGTGAGAAACTGAGATTGTTTGTTTGGACAGAAGGGAAATGAAGAGAGGAGTCTGCAACCTGGAGACAGGCTGTTCTCCAAGACTGGTCCTGCAGAGATGATCCTGAGCTCACTCATACTGTGACTTCAGCACAAGTTTGTCTCCAAGACCATCCCCAAGCCCAAGAGAGGAAAGTGCCATGTTCCTCCTGGTCACAAATGAGAGCTCTCTAGGAGCCCTCCAGAGCCTGAGCAAGGCTCCCCTCTCTGCCTGTCCTTGCTTGGAGTAGCAGCTTGATACTCCAGGTAGGAGAGGTTCTCAGTGCTTTACTTTCTCACTGCCATCACCAGAGAGGGCAAGGAGCTCAGGCAGCCCTTTGGGCTGTGCAGTGAATGAGAGCTGCAAACCAGACTGAGATTTGCTCCCTCCCAGGGCAGGGCAGGACCTGTTCAGAGGGGAAGTAGTGGGTTTCCTGAGAAAGTCCTCTTGCTGCACAGAAAGCCTGCTCCACCAAGGGAGGAGAGAGTATGGAACTCACTGGAATTCTCACCTCCAGGTCTTCCATAACACTATTATATTCTTTTGCATGTGTGTGTGGCATTGCCTTTGTTTCACTTTTGAGCTCTGCAACTCTGGCTGAGTTGCATCTCTTACTTCAGGTGATATCTGTGCTGGTTGTCTTTTGACAGCTTTGTAAATCAGGTGTAAGTCTAGGGAGGGCAACGGAGCTCTGATGTCAGAGAAATGAGAATCAGCCTCGCTATATTTTTTATTCTTAGGTGGTTCTCTTGTGGTCTAGAAATAAGACACAAAGGGTTTACAATTAATTCAGATGGAAACCATCATATTTGGGGGTATAATGATAGACCAAATTATAAGGCAGGTCTGGGAGGGAAATGTTGAAAGTGTGTTCTTGATGAAAAAACAAGATGAAATTAAAAGGTGAAAAAGTCACAGAGAAACTAAAAGGTGAAAAAGTCACAGAGGATGCAGGAACCTCTACTGTAATCTCTCTGAGTTAGTTTTCCATTGTCAGTAATCACCTGAAAGAAATGTTGGGGCAGACTCAAGCAAGGCAGGGCAGGAGCAGATCCTTTACACACAATAAATCCATTCACTGCTAGGATTGTCAAATGGACCACAGTTCTTTGTTAAACCAGATACTTCTGTTGGAGGTAAACCCACCATATATACAAATCACAGACAAAGTTGCTTCAAATTCCTTTAAGAATTTTAAGAAAATCATTAATTCATGAAGAAATTTGTTAATCCATTAATTAATGAAGAATTTCTTCATTTTAAGAAACTGTGAAGGTATTTGACACTGAAATCTAGGTGGCACTGCTTATGTGACATTTAAGCATTCTTTGTTAATCCCACCTGTTGCACAATGCATTCTAGGACTGCTGTTTAAGCCCTTTTCTCACCTGTCTGACAGATTCATCGAGCAGAGTTTTTGGTTGTTTGGCTGTGGATTGCCTTTATGTTGCCTCAATGTTTTTCTGTGTATAAGGCCTGGCCTGCAAGCTCTGACAGCCACTGTTGATGGACAAACCTTTGTTTTGTGTCCTAGTTCATTATCCCTTAAGGGATACAAAAATACTTCATTTCTTTTTAAAGTACCTTAACTTTCTTTAATGGAAACTATCATGTGAGCTACACAATGGCATTTCTCAGTATTCAAAATGAAATTAAAAGGTGAAAAAGTCACAGAGGATGCAGGAACCTCTAGATGTAATCTCTTTTTCACCACCCAGTACTGCCAAACCACATCCCCTTTAGCTCTTCCACACTGTGCACACTCTTGGTTGTGTGATAAGTGAACAGGCTGCCCCACCCTGCCACACCCTACCCTGCCCTACCCTTCCCTGCCCTGTCCATTCCATGTTCCTGTCACTGTGGGCACTGCCACTGCTTCTGCCCAAAGAGTCTGCCTAGATGGAAAGCTCTTGGTGGTTGGAGCTTTTTGGTACATGACTAATAGATGTGACATTAACCAGATTTATTTTTGTATATTTAACTCAGAACTAATATCTACTCCAGAATTGAAAACTAGGTTTAGTTTGAAACATATTGACTAATCTTCTGGTGGGGTGGAATAGACTGAATCCTTTTTTAAAATTGTTATTATAGTGAAAGTGAATTTTTTCCATCTTTTTATAAGAAGTTTGGTCTTTTGGTAGGTAATTTCAGTTAGACTATGCTGAAATACACATAATGGAAAACATATTTTCAAAGATTGGGTGGTTTCTGAAATATTGGGGTTTTATTTAGTATTTATATAGTATAAATTAAAAATAGGTTGTTGAAGGTAGTAATGGAAATTGCACGATGCATTTAACAATTGGTTAGATTGTCAGCACAGTTATTTAGCCAAGTGTGCTCTTCCCAAGTGTTCCTCTGAGAATCTGGTTCTACCACATATAATTAGGCAAAAAACAGTGGAGAGAAGGAGGTGATTTTAGCAAAATATGCTTTTTTATGCTAATGCAAATACAGAATAACTTTCTCACTAGATTTGAACTGAGACAAATAAGCATGAGCCTCTGAAATCCGGCACCCAGAACACACAGGAGGGTAACTCTGGACTGCTTCCCAGTTGCCTACAGCAACTCTGATTTTTTCTGGGTGGCAATCCATTATTAAAACCTAACAATAAAAGCAAGATTATTGTACATTTACTATAAAAGTAAAAATGCATTCATGATAACAGTGATAAGCTCGTATAATTGTAGTGTATACTTGGCCAGAGAACACAAAAATCCTAAAGATAGTGCTCATTTGAGCCTATGGGAATGAATTTATTTTTTTAATCCAGACTCTTTAATGTTGTTTTAAGGCTGGGTTCAAATTAATGTAGGGAAGTGCAACCAGCAGAGCTGGGAGCAGTGTAGAAAAACAACTCCAGCCTCATGGAGGAGCCCATGTGGTGATCAGTACCAGCAATCCAAGGCAGGAGAGGGTGAGCCCTGGAGCACAGTGTAAAAGCTTGAATGGGGACATGCACCCCATGCTGCAGAATGAAAATCCGCTTGTGGCTCAGCAGTCAAGTGTCTGGCTCCTGCTGGTCTTTCACAGGTCTGCCCTGCCCTATCTGAGGGTAGCAGCTGCAGCTGACTGGAAACCAACATTATTTGGCGGCAGAATCTTTTTTTTCCTTTTTGACATTTTGTTCATACAGTACTGCATTCCAGTTCCATTCACTACCAGGAAACTCTCTGGGCCCACTGTTGTGGCAGCAGTTGTGAAATCAGTGTGAACATTTATAGATGTAAACAGCTGTTGTTGTTCTCTTACAAACAAGACACCTCTAGCCCCAAAAGACCCAAGACTCACAGAATTTTTTGTGCCCTTCTGCAGACAGTGCAGCAGCTCTGAGCGTTTGTGCCTCACTGACATTTGCAGGTCTCCCACGACCCCTGGGGCAGCGATGGACCAGAAGGTCTGCATGGGGATAACTGTAGAGCTCTAAGACTTCAAGCCTTGCACATCTGCACAACAAATGTGAAACATCTGTTGTCTTATGGAGAGTGTTTGTTTCCTTAAGAAAATCCATAACTTATCGGGGTCTTGGCTTAGGGTAATGCTTGCGTGGGAAATCACGTCTCTTGGATGGGATGTTTGGCTCAATATCCACATGGCAAATGAAGTGGCTCTTGTCAGGGTCCCTGAAATAGTGTCTTCTGCTGGATCAGGTGACACTTCCTGAACCACCATCCTGCTCAGTTCCTATAGTAAAGCTGTGTTGCAGTCCTACATGATCTACTGTAGCTTTTCTTAAACCATGAGGAACACATCCCCTGTTTATCTTTGCTGTGTGAAGAAGGCCGTTCTGCATGACCATTTTTGCTACTGCAGGAACAATTTCTACTGAGTAGTTAGAAGAAGCTCATCAATGTGTAAATTTGTCAGTTCTGCAGAAGGTATGGCTTGGGGCACAGCACGGCCAGATTTGCCATCCCATATACAAGCACATTGACACATACAATACTGTCTATAAAATGTTCTAGGTACAGCAGGAATTGCCTGGGAGAATCTCTGGATCTGCTCAAAATTCCCATATGTATTCCTGCCTAATTCTTCCTGAGGGAATTAGACAAGGACTTCAGTGTGAGGGTGTTTGTGAGCTCAGGCAATGACCTTGTCCCAGATCAGTCCTTTGTGTCACCCCTGCAGGGACCAGCTGAAAGCTCAGGGACCACCCAGGGAACCATTGTCTGAATGTGCAGGGTGTGCACCCTGGTGCAGCTCTGATGCCAGCAACACCATGGATGCAACTACAGGACACACCTGAATGTCTGTAACTTAAATTCCATTGCTCACAAGCACACAAAGCTTCTGTCTCCACAGCTGGAGGTCTGGAAATCTTGGAATTTTAAACTGCTTCTAAGTCCCAAATGAAAGGGACTTAGTAGACTTGTTCTTGTCCCTGGGACAAGAACCAAAGATTCTGGAAGTGGGACTCAGTCTCAGCACTCTCTTTTAGGTCAGTTTTAGTGGCAAACTCAAGACAAAACTTTCTGTTTCCATCATGTTGCTGCAAGAGTTTCTTGGGAATTGTTTCTAAGACAGCCAATTTAGTGTGTTTAAGAATGAGTTAGGAAAACAGGGAGACTATAAATGTATCTGTTGTGGTCATTGTAGCACTTTTCAATTGTGTTTGAAATCCAGCTTTGGTTGTGGTAAACTGCCATTGCATCTGGGCCCAGTGCATTGAAACATTTAGATAAGAAATGTGTCAGCTTTCGTTGAAACTCACTTATTGAGAAACATGGAGGATTTATGCTTTTCTTCTGATCCTTAGAATTATTCTCAGAAGGTTTTCCCCAGCAGAAAAAGAAAATTCAAGGCTCATATTAATTTTCTTGAAACACTACTTTGATTTCTGAGGGGCTTTGAAGGGAACACTGCTGTTCAACAGATGAGTGTTGCAGAAGGGAGTATAAAATCATAAATAAAGCAAATTCCCTTCCTGTGCTTTCCTGGCCTACAACACTCATAATTTTTTCCCCTATACATCTTTTCATACAGCAGGTTTCCCTGTGTTGCCCATGATCAGCTTATTACTAAAATTACTCAAGTGCTGAGATACAGACTGGATGAGCAGATGAAAGGGGGGTCAAAAATTAGATTGTTAGTGATCCATGACCTGGAATAACTGTCAGCCAGTTACTAGTGGTGTATCTCAGGGATGGATGTTGGAGCCAGTGCTGTTTAATGTCTTTATCAATGGCACGTGGTGATAAAGTGCATGGTCAGTGAGTTTGTGGACAAGCAATCAATAACCTGGAGGGCAGGGCTGCTTTTCAGAGGGCCCTGGACAGGCTGGAGAGGTGAGCTGACAGGTACTTGTGAAGTTCAGCAAATGTCAGTGCACTTTCCTGCACCTGGACCAGAATAACCCCCTGCACCGGCACAGGCTGGGGGCTGACTGACATGGAAGCAGCTCTGAGGAAAGACCAGGGAGTCTGGCTGGAGTGTGGCATGTGTCCTTGTAACAATGTCATCATGGGCTGTGTTATTAAAACAGCAGCTAGCAGGAGGGAAGTGATCTCTAGACCCTTTAATTAGCATCTTTAAGACTGCATCTGGAGCAGTGTGACCAGTTTTGGGCTCCCTGGAGCAAGCAAAACATTAACAAACCAGAGTAAGTCCCATAGAGATTCGCTAAGATTCAGGGGCTGAAGCATATGCCATAAAGGAGAGAATGAGAGAGTTGGGCTTGTTCAGCCTGGAGGAAGCTCAGGGATTTCTTCCTGACCTTTACAGCCCCTGTGGGTGGGGAGCAGACACATACAGACTCTTCTTGGGGTGCCCAGGGAAGTGATGGGCACAACTTGAAATGTGGGAAATTTATATAAGGACTCCTAAGGGGCAGGGTAGAAAGCCAGCAAGGATATTCAAATATTTAAATAGTGACCCAGAAAGATCTTGAATCTCCATCGTAGTAGATATTGCAGATATCTACTGGACAGAGCCCTGAGTGAGCTGCACTGGCCCTAACCCTGCTCTGAGCAGAACCTCCATCAGTTCTGTCATTTTGTGACTGAGTGAGCTGAAGGGAAGGTAGAGCCAGGAGAGACCTGTGCTTTCCTAGCCACGTCAGCCTGTTCTCTGCAGGCTGCAGGACAGCAGAGCACACTCCACTGCACATCAGCTGTGTCTCTCCTATTTTTAGCAAATGCTGGAAATGAGAAAGGGTTAGATGCAACCACACAGACTGTCCATCAACACTGTTTAGTGACGTGAATCTAATTGACCTCCCACTGAAGTGCATTGTGAGATTCCCACCCATATAATGGGATTTGATAAAGGCCCCATAAAAACAGTAGGATTTAAAAGAGCTGCAGCATTAGAGGCAGAAGTCATACAGAACTTTCCCCTGGCCCTTCCCAGTGCCCCATGAGATACACACATTCATTCCCATACACATGCAACCTCCTCTGTGGTATCTGCAGTTCTGTACTGTTAATCCTACAGCACTAAAATTAATTAAAAGAGAGATGCATATCTACTCTCAAAAAGAGAATGAGACTCTTCATTACACATAAAAATGTTTTAAATCTTCAAGAACACTGTAGGAAAGCTGGAAGGTTGAGGCTATAAAATATGAAGTGAGCAAAGAATATTTGTTTCATCAACCTGTGTTTTTTCATGATAGTCCTAATTCAGAACAGAGTGTAGTTAGTCAGGTGTGATTAACTGCTTCTGGGATCTGACATGTTACTTTCTTTTGTAGCAAGAACCAAGTAACCAATCAGCAGAAATGTGCCATTACCTGAAAGTATATGATCTTTTGATTCTCCTCTGCTGTGGATGAACAATTGCCTTTTGTTCCTTAAGCAGAAGAGTAATATAAAGGGCTTTGCACAGAATAACCTAAAGAAGAATTAGGCCTTATATAACATTCTCGGCAGGAAAAGGACAATTTGGGGAGGGGTTTCATTAATGCCCTGATCTCTGCAGGAAACCCAGCAGGGAGGAAGGGAAGAGCAGTGAACACAATCAGACATTTGTTAGGTGAAATGGGACCTATGAGCATATGAGAGGCTGCACGTTCATTCAGACAATACAGTAAAATAAACAGAGTGTGACAGCAAGAGATTAATGGAACGTTAATTCTATTCACATTTACAAGATTTCAATGGCAATATTTTCCGAACAATGCTCCCTATTGATGCTACAAGTGCTTACACATCGTGCCTGCTACTTGCTGAACAGACATGACACTATTCGAGCAGCTGTATTCTCTAATTGGGAAGAGAAGTTTCCAAAAATGATGAAAGGCTGTATCTCATCCATGATGGAACTGTTTGGAATCTAACTCATTTTGGTGCCCGATTTTTTTGCCTCCTCATTGACATCTCTTAGATTTGCTCTCTCAAGTGGCAGAGCAACCAGAGGCCAAACTTTATTACCTTGAGTTTAATACTTCAGTGTTTTATCACTAGTGCTTATCAGAATAACAAAATAAACAGTAGTTTTGTCTACTTTCGAAGGAGTTTGCCATTTTGAGCAGGACATTTAGATATACATCTCCTTTGCCTTTATAAACTGTGTCTCCACTAAGAGGATTTGTGTGTCTACATGGTTCAACTGATTGGCAAACTTCCCCTGGTGCATACAAGGTCCCTGTACACTTTCTTATTCTAAGAAAGTAATTGGCCATAATGAACTGCTTGGGGATTAAGGGAGGGGAGTGAGGAGGAAAATAAAAAAAAAAATCCAGTCTCCTGTGAAATAACTTATTACTTGTGTTATTAAAGGACTTCTATACAAATATGTGCTGTTTAGTGGTATGAATTCTTCATGCTTTTAGACAACATAGTTCTTGCCGGCAAAAACTTAAGCCATAAACATGACAAACCTCTGTCTTGAATGCTGAGCCAAGTTTAACACCACCTGTCTTAAAGGCCAATTTTTACATTATTTGGCTAGAAAAGTAAATTCACATTACTTCTGTGCATCCTGTGTGTTTGCTTGCTTGCTGTCTGTACACTAAGCTGCCTGATTTTCTGCACATTTTGTGCTAAAAATTGGTCCCTCCCTGTCCATGGGGACAGCATGCTGCTGTAAGCAGGTCCAGGTGCTGGCTGACATCTGGAGAAACTCTGGGTCATTTCTAGTCTGGGATCTAAAAATTAACAGCCAGAGCTCCAGTCCCTCCTCTCACTCCTTCATTTTGTTACAGCCCAGCCCTCCATGGTTTGAAACCATTGCTTCTAATATTTTGGGTCCCCAGGGTTTTACATAAGCTCCCTGGAATTTGGTCCTGTTGGCGGAGCTGTTCTGGTGGTTTAACCTTTGAAGGATTCAGCAGGGAAGGACAGGAAAGTTTAGAATGGATTTTCTTGACTATGGAAACAAGAAACACTGTACTTGAATTACTTCAAATCAATGGAAATTTACAACTATCCTTTCCAGTTGCTGACATGCATTTCCTCTGTCTGTATCTTAAAAATTTACCTAATTGTGATGGTCCACTCCTGTTCTGAATAACACTTTGTTTTTTAATGTCCTCTCCTTGAGCACTGTCAACCTGTGCAGTTCCTCTGGAAAAGCATTATAGCAATAACAGAATGGAGAGCAAGACTCCAGGAGGCATGTCATGTTGCTGTAGATGAAAACCTCAAAGTTAAGAGGAATAACTCTTATTTTCCATCTTCACTGTGACTTTATTCAGTAATACATCTTTAATCAGTAATATATTTTATACTGCTTTGCATTTTCAACACAATGAACAGAGGATTCTCACAACAACCATAAGGATTAGTTACAGAGATATTATTATCTCTGAACTAGATGGAAAGAAATGATCTTGTAGGGAGAGGACACCTCTACAAACCAAAAAGATATTGCTTTGATTCAGAGAGGTCTGAGACCATGGAGTAGTAATTTAATTTCCATGCTTCAATTTCTCCATCTTATTGAAACAGGAACACAGGATATTCATCTGCCACGGAGGGGCATTCTGATGAGGATGAGCAGGGTAGTGCAGGGCTTTTGCAATGGGAAGCATGGGCAGAAATAAAATTATAATTTAAGAGATGAAGAAAAATGGCAGGTGCAGAAAGGCTGAGCAGCTTGCTAAGCAAGCATCTGTGGAGGCAGGATCAAGAAGTAGGAGCTGCCAGCTGCTGTTTCTATAGCAAGCAACTTCTGGCTGGAACCATGGGCTCCAGAGAAAAAACTAGAGGGCTTTTTCCCCCTGGTTATTATTTTCTGGTTATTCTTATAGATTATGCTGTACCTGGCAGCTCAGCCTTGGGGAGTGGCTGGTGACATTTTGCTGTGGTGGATGCCTTGGTTAGCAAAATGCCTTTAAGTGAAGTGAAAGGAATATCCCTCCTTGACCTTTTGCTGAGACATCTATCCCAGATTACTGTGTATGTTAGTCAGACAGTCACAGGCTTCTTTTCCCTTTTTCCATACTTTTACAGGCCAGAAAATCCTGCAACCTCCAAGTGATTGAAAACATTTAATTAAACGTTTTGGAGAGGTTGTTTCTTCCATTAAACCAGGAGAGGCTCTAACTTCCACAAGAAGTTGAAGAGAAGAGACAGACAAAGATGGGACAGGGAAGGCTGCTGGTTGTCGAAGGAAGGGGACCAGGACACCAGCTTGTTCATCACAGGTCCAGTTTATTGAAGAAAACATCAAGCATTTATACAGCAAATAATAAGCTTATGAATATTCTGTAAGCCAAGCAATCTATTGGTTAAACTATACCATTAACTCTTCCTCATTCCTTAGGGGTTACATCTCTCTTTTCTCATGTCTCTTTCCCTATTTGTTATCATACTACGGCTAGGCCCAAGGACATGCTATCTCACAGGTGCAAGACTTGGAATTAGCCACGGTTTTGTACTTTTCCAGTCTCTAGTCAGCTAAATTCCCAACAGCTGGTGACCCTCCACAAGCAAATGTCCTGATGGAAAATGGAGGTGCTGGGCTGGTGTTGGTGCCCCCAAACTGCACCTGCAGCCCCAGCTCTGAGCCTGGTTTGCAGCTGCTGTGCTGTGCTCAGTGTTCAGTCTGGTCAAGGCCAGCCCCACCTCCTGGTGCTGAAGGCAGTAGGCTCTGCTTCTGCTGTTTGCAATAGGCGAAACTTTTTGGTGAAACTTCCCCTCGCTTTGTTTTAAAACTCTTTCCTTTATTTTTTTCAATTTCAAATAAGCATCCACTGCTCAGTTCAGTCATATTGCCTTCTCTTTCTCTTTAGAAAAAAGGCATTGAGCACATATACCTTCTATAATGATTTCAGGGGTTAAGGATATTGCTTCAGTTGGAGTTTTGTACAGTTTGTATTGCAGTTTATGCTGCAACAGCCTTAAACTGCTCCAGTGTCTGTGCTGAATATATTCTCAGTTTTTTCTCAGAAATTCCAGTCTGCACTGAGTTGAATTCCTCCGTGTAAGTGCCATCCTGATTTCTCATACGAGGGATACAAGTTTAATCACTGGCATTTTTGTGATTTCTCAGTAGGCCTTTGGAAGCCTGTCTTTGGCCAGGATTAATGGGAGGCTCCAGGTGGCTCTTATCACTCAGACCATGTACTTTTCATGGCCATTTCTGTGAAGAGGCTTTTGTGTGGATGGGTGCATGAGAAAGCCTGCAGCCTGAGCTCCCAGACAGGACTTGTTTAATCATGGTACTTATTCACTCTGCTGACAAAAATCAAACCTGTAGAAAATAGTAAGAGTTCATGGATTTTATGTTTTCCAGACAGGAAAAGAATCAATATCATGTATCTTAGGTGACCAAGGACAGAGCCTGAATACCAGAAATAAATGTTCAGTCTGCAAGCAGCTCACAGACTTGAATGTCTCAAACATATTTTCTTAGACCAGCTATTTAAATAGTCCTTGCTAGACAACAAATATAAACACTGCTGCCTGTTTGCAGAAAAGAAATGTGTCCAAACTTTCCTGCTTAGATTTTTATTGTGAGGTGGTCACCAGGAGACACTTTTCCTTCATTTTCAGATTTTCTTTATGAGAAATGTATACTTTATTGGTTACTTCAAAAGTACCTCAGACTGGAGACCATCCAAATGACCTTTTAAGACTTCTAGAAGACAGTCTAAAGATATAATATGACAGCTAAGGAAGCTCATGTGTTCTGTGAAAACTAGGAAAAAAATCAGTTCTTCTCCCAAAGGCTTATACATGGCTGATACTGATTTTTCAAAGGTTTGTTCTGAATTTGTTTGAACCATGTTTTTTCAGACTGAAGAGCAGAAATACAGTAATAGGAATGAAACACTAGTAATTTAATATTAGTTATTTTGTTTTTTTTCTTCACCTCATTATGCAAAGTCTGATAATTGCAGAAATATATTTAGTAGTCAACGGGTAGCTGTGCAAGATCTATGATATGGAGTGGCTGCATATTGACAGTGGTTGTGAATTTTCCAAACTCTTTTATGTCTCAGAGTTCTCACTTCCAAAGGGAAGACAAGTTATTCACTGCTCCACAAATGTTTCAATAAATCACTTCATTGATGAGAGGATTTGCAATTAAGCTCATGCTAAAGCACTCATTAACCATATCACCTTTATCTCTTTAATTACAGGAATGGGAGATGATTATCAACTGTATTAACTGTGTGAGTTAATCATTGAAAAGTGCCTGTCATTAATTCCTCTCTGTTTGTGAGCTAAAACTTACAGGGAGTCTTTACTCAGCTGAAACCCTCAGTGAGGGCAACATGGACTTTAGCAGAGAGGGTCAAGTGGAAGCAGGTGGGTGTTTTGCCTGAGTTAAGAAGTAAGTGCATTTTGTCATGGTTCAGAGTTTTCACTTCACCTCAACTCTGTACAAAATCCCACTGGTCAGACCTTGCTGCTGCTGCAGGGAGATTTTTCAGTGTGGCCATTGACACTGTCCAAAAGAGCGCTGGATTATAACCATACAGGGCAATTTCCATGGGCAAAATGTCCCTTCTCTTGTGCAGTCAGCAACAGACCTTCCTGCCTTTTCACCCTCTCCAGTGAAGATCTCCTCAGTGTGGGAGAGTCCACTTTGGAAAAGGGATGTCACTTTCAGCTCCCCTGTTCTGTTTATTACCCTTTATGGGTTCTCCAGGTTGGCAGGGATGAGGCTGATGAGAGAAATACCAGGATAGCCAAAAGGAACTTGCAGGCACTAGGTTGCCTGCTTGGACAGATGGGAGCACAGGTAGTGTTCTTCTTGATTCCTTTGGTAACCAGGGATGAATGCCAAAAGAAACTGGAAAACCCAAGTGGTGCCACTGTGGAATTTTGGGGTTTTCATTCATAGGGTGGTTTATATGGCATCAGGCATGCAGGATGAGGTTCACCTCTCTAATTGGGGCAAAATTATTCTAGTCCCATGGCTTGACATGGCTGGTTGAGAGGCTTTAAATTAGGTTTGAAGGGTGGAGGGGGTGAGACAGGCTCACTGGAGGTGATCCTAGAGCAGAAGGCAGGAACAAGAGCAAGGCTAGGGGTGCTCTAGCTCAAAGAGAGGGATAAATCCTGAACAGGCACCTTGCTATGGTCAGGACTGTGCCCAGAAAGCCTTCAAGAGCCTGGTTCTTGATCATGCCTGACCATGGCCCCTCCTTGGTGGCTTTGGTGACAATGTGATTGTCACCAACCAAGGGGTGAAGACTGGTGGAGAGATGTGGTAGGGCTGTTTCCACAGTTCAGCCACTTGGAAGAGACTACTCTGAAGAAAGTACTAAAATAGTAGAGGGTTTATAGCTTCAGTAGGCTCAAGTTATTTGTTTTGAGCTCCTTAGGAGTCAGGGAAGCTACTGAAAGGCATTGCATGGGGACTCTTGGCAGCACTGTTGCAGGACAAGGACAGTGTGAGTATTCATTCCTTTCTCACCAACACAGGACAAGGCCATAATTTTCTATTTTAAGGCAAATGGCAGACACTGCTATTATCACATCAGCAGATCATTCAGTTATTGCTGTTTGCACTGCAGAAGCATCCTGAGGCCCAAACTATGTCAAAACTCCCATTTGCTATGTACAGGACATATTTTTAGGGAGATTGTCCCTGCCTGGAAGAGCTTCTAAACAGACAAAGCTGATCATACTTCACTGCAACAATGACAAAAAGCGTAGTTTACCCAAAGCTGTAACTCAGGAAGTCCTTGATGGAGCTGTCAATTTTTTTAAGGACAGACTCATTACTCAAACAAGGTGGAGACACTCAGATCTAATCAGATGTTTTGATTTTGAGTCTAGGAAGAAAATATGGCACATGCTCAAAACTACCTACATTAAATGGGGCAGTTGAAGCATCAATTCCACTTATAGAGAAAGCAGACTGCTCATGAGAGGCTTAAGGATTTTTGTACACTTCTTGCTAATGATCCCTTTAATTACTTGCTGTAAGTCATTCTGGAATGAAAACACCATGATACTCTTGTAAAGAAGAAGGGCTTTGTAATCTGTGTAATGTGTATGGATTTAGGGCCCTGTGGATTAAATTTGGCAATTTCAAGCATGCAAAGTTGCTAATCCACACTTTATAAAAAATAAAAAGCAGCAATGAGGCAGGCTGATGCCCTGAGGATGGCCTGGGAATTCCACACATGCCTGTCTTCTGCACCTCCCATCCAGGGAGCAAACATTATCTTCCATGTTGCAATAGGTGTAGGAAGACCAAAGAGGTCTTGCAGCAGAGCACAGGCAGTTTTATCAGTTCCTTCTCTATGTTGTCTTTTCATGATCATTTTTCTTGACATTTCTGTTCTTCCTGTTTCCTAGTGTTTTAAAGTATGTATTTGTCACATATAATTTTATATTCCTGTAATAGCTTCATCCACAGTGAATTCTCTTGGAGAACAACCCAGAGATTTTTTGTTTCTTCTTCTGCCTTGATTTTCACTGCATCTGTTATTACATCATTTATATGGTTTACATCCACATAATTTTAGCTTTTATGTCAAATTTATTATGCCATAGTCAGGCTGTCAAATCCTGAGGATTTTATTCCAGTAGAATTTGCACTATATTTTCTTTGATTGCATCAGTAAGTTGAATGTTGTAGTATTTCTAGTAGGGGGGACAAAATAATATAGGTATAGAAATGAGGCATAAGTAAAAAATTATTTGAGAGGCTGGTAAATTGAATCATATTTTTCAATTTTCACAGAGTCAATGATGAACTGTTAGAAATAAAAGAATCTTGAATTTGGGTTCATTTCTACATCCTTGACCTAAACCAAGACATTTTTTTTCCAAAATCCTAATGGTTATTATTAATTTTTTCTAGTACTGAATTTGATAAATTCTGTATTTTTCCCCTGCATCTCGATAGATCTTGGAATCTTGTATCAAATATCTTGTTATCAAATATTTGACTAAAGTTTCCTGTTTGTACTTCACTTGCCTTTTAAAGATCACTGTATTCCACTTTTCTGTACTTATTCTGTCTTTCTCTCTGCCTTCCCCATGTCCATCACTGGGGCTTGCTTATCCCTAAATCCCACCCAATGTCAGTGCTAAGGGTTTGGTAAATTTGAGTACCAAAACACAAGAAAGAGGCAGGAAGATTAATAATAGATTTACAGAACCCTTGTAAGCTATTTAAAACTGACTTTTTTTCTCCTCCTTTCCCTGTCTTTCTCTCCCTTCTTCATCATTAACTGTACCTCTCTGAGTGGCTATTCAATGTTTAACTTAATTCAGCAAATTGAGACCAAATTGAGACATTCATAGCCCTGCACACCAAAAGTAATTAAATGGAATAAAGGCAATTACAGATTTAATTTTTCTTGCTCAATATCCACCTATCTCTCTGTTTTCATGTGTGATTAACCTATCAAACATTTCAATTTCTTTCTCAGACCTCTCCCCTCAGACTGAGCTGGAATTATTGGTAGCAGAGGATGAAGTTTTTCAGAGGTTGAATTACACCAATGCGGGTGCCAGACTCTTCACAGTACCTTAATTCAAATCTCACAGTTCATGAAATAATTGAGGTCTCACGTTGAGGTTTATCTGAAAACCAAGATGCAGATAGGTTTCATGGGTAACATGACTGTTGTGTGACATCCTGCTTTTCTGGTGAGCCCTCTGCCCACGTGGCTGCTGTGCGTCACAGGGGACACAATCTCCTCCAGGGTCCAGCTGTGAGAAGGGTGCAGTGACTGCCAGCTTTGGATGTATTCAGACTGAGAAATGGCACAACAGCACCAGTGGTGCCTTCTAGGAGAAATTCCTGGTTGGTGGTGAGAGCAGGCTGGCCAGGACAGTGAAATCCCATCCACGTGCAGAATAAAGAGGAGGTATCAGCTGGGCCTTTGGGACTAGTGCTCTGGATCCCATCTCTGAGTTTCTCCTCACATCTCCCTCCTGTAGACTCAGTTATTGAACTTGGTCCTAGCAGATTCCTGGGAAGATGGATAATTAGTAAAAGCAGTAAAAAATCTTCTTTGTTAAGAAGATTTTGTGAACATTTATGGGAAAGTGCATCACATCAGTGGTTTTTGAACGGATGGAAAAATGAACATCAGCATTCTGGGTTGATTTACTGTCCATAAACAAGTAGGTGTTAGTGACAATATTAAAAGGCCCTGGCTGGGTAAAGATTTGGTGGAATAGCAAATCCTTTAAGACTTAGGGTCAAATGCAGCTCAGGTTGGCACACCATGTGATCCCACTTCTTGTCAAGGATATTAAATAGCTGGGTTTTTAATGTATCTCAGCATTGCTAGGAGATATGTGCTGTCAAATAACTTCTGGGAGGCACTCATACTCTCAGAGAAAGGACCTGAGGAGAGCTTCAAATTTCAGATTTGCCTATCAGAAATAATATTTCCCTAAACATCTGTCCCACAGTAAGCAAATCTCACACTGCTGGGGTGATGCCTTTCTAGTGGCTCCTGGGATAAAATAAAGAAACAGAATGGAAAGAAAAAAGGAGAGTTAAATCTTTTCCTGTCCTTTTAGGAGAGGAATGGTGATATGATAGCTGAGGTTTGAAAGGAAGACTTGCCCACAGCTCATTGCTCCTGGGACACAGGCATGTGATCCCCTGCAGCTCCATGCTGGGCAGGGGACAAGTTGCAGAACAGGACTTGGTGCTGCCAGGAGCTTTCCTGTCTGCCAATTAGTTGTGTAATTTGTGGCTGTTTGCACAAGTATGCTCTACCCACTGATCTCTGCACACTCATTTGTAGATGGGGTCATTGGATGGGGCTATTTCCCATCACATGTCATCTTTGCTGCCCCTCTGACTCATATTTCTCTGCTGTGGCTGCATCCACTGTGTGACTCTGCACACCAAGAGTGGTCATTTCCTTTGGTATCACAGGAATCCACTCCAGTGAGCAGCCAGGCTGAATTATTGGCCTGGAGAGCTTCATATGGATTATAAACAGGCTTCAAAATCCAGGGGCCTCATTTCTCACACAGTTAGACTATTCTGATACTTGTTCACATGATCATTTCAGGGTGACATCTCTGACCACTTCAATAAAAACAAGACTGTTATGTCCACTTTATACCAATAAATAAAAGCTTCCATCAGTAGATGAGTGAGTTTACAGAAGCAGATGATTAAAAGCACAAAATTCTTACCCACATAGAAAACCTAGACTTCAGTGCTTAAAATTATGACCCATTTAAAACTTTGGTAATTTGCAGTCTAGACTTTTGGAAAAGTGTGGGCCATGGTACCATAAGCAGAGATAGATCCCATCAGGGTCTTGGGTTCAAATGCTGTCTCACATTAACATACACAAACTCCCTTTTTCTATCTCTTAAAGGTTTGTGTTTATGATTCCTGCCATGGTTGTTGGTGATAAATTATAACAAAAATAGCCCATGAGTTTATATTTAGGTGCTTCCATAAGGGTCTGTTAGGCTAAATTTGTCTCTGGCAGGTTACTTTATTTGGCCATTTGGCTCTGAGATGCACATCCCTCATGCTTTCCCAGCAACTCTGTGTTTTAATTCTTACAAGAAAGGAAAGAGTTAAAATCCCCTCAGTATAGAAGAGGATATAAGGAGAAGTAATTTTCATATTTGACTCACTCTTCCTGGAAAGGAACAGGAAAGAGTGATAAGTTCTCAGTACCAGTCCAGGAGCCTTAGGAGATCGCATAACCAGGAACAGAACATACCATCAGCAGATGCTCAAGGTTTTTGCTCCCAGTTAATAGCCAGACAAACTGAAGCAGAGCTGGGGTGAAACACCAGTTCTCAAGTTTTCCAATCCTTGTGCTCTATCACTATATTAGTGGTTTTTCTCTGAGAAATTATTATATTCTTCATTTGAGGTATTTTGTGCAATATAAAAAAATTCCGTCGTTGTAAAGGTCATCTAGATAAAAAATGAAGGGATGTTTAAATATGAACATTGATATTAAGTAATACCAGGAAAAAATCTATAGAAATTTCTGCTTGTTTTGAAGATTTGGTATCCTTGGGCACATTACTGTGATGTTCACAAAAAAACAAGTTTGAAATTAGTGGGCACAGGATTCTTGAAAAATTGTCCTGCTCCTATAATTTAGGAGAAAAGCCATCCAGCAATATCCCTGTAGAGTGTAAGGGTTACCTGCTGCATGGCCTAGGAAAGATTGCTGCTGACAGCACAGAAATTGCAGCACATGGGTACCTGCTCCAGATGCTCTTCTTTCGTTGTGCAACACCCAGAGCCTTTGTGCCTTGTCGTATTCTTTGGAGTGGTCTTAAACTAAAGCAAACAGCTAACATTACCAGCTGGATAAGCCCAGGAAAGACAATGTGGGCTTCAAGTTAAATTAGCAATAATTAAGCTTAATATCAGCCTTAGACGTGTGTTTCCAATAGGTTGAGCTCCTTTTTCCTTCTGCTGAAGTTTGTCTTGGAGTGGCTTTTGGAGGACTGGGTTTATGGCATGGAGCCTTCCCAAGGCACTTAGGGAAGGTCAGCTCTCAGGGTCTGCATGTGCTGGGCTCATTTTTTATCACCATAAATGATTGGCTTGGCACTACTGTGGTTCTAGAGAAGGAGCTATGTATGCTGATTTGGTTTCTTTTGCTGAAAGAGCCTTCTGTGGCTGCCTCAGCAAATGCCTGTGATACAGACAAGGGTGCTGCTTCCCTGTCTCCGAGATCACCAAGTTTCAAATGGCTGATTGCCCCTAGCACTATAGTTTTCATCCAGATCATTTGTTCCTGAAAGAGGTTTAATTTATTGGAATTAATTTCATACAGCTGCTGGAATACATCAAAGTGCAGCAAGAGGGAGTTGAGCAAACTCAGCCCCCACGGTGCCTGTTGGGAGGGAAGCTGCCATCTGTCTCCCTGACGAGCTGCATTAAGGCTTTTTCTCACTAAGAAATCTGTGCTTTTTGTTTCAGTCCCAGACACTGTTCCTCAAAGATGCTCTCTTTAGGCAGCCAATTTCTGATGACAGTGGCTCCTGGTATAATCACCACTGGTAAAAATACAATGAAGCTTTAGCTTGGATTTAAAGTTCACCTCTGCAGTAAGTGGGGAGGAAACCTGCTGTTGGGAGATAGCAGGTGGGATTAAGTGGCTTTATTAAAAGGTTCCAGGCACACTCTGCCAGGCCATAGCATTGTGGCTTCAGATCTCCACTCATGCAGGCATTTTCTTCAGGGCAAAGCTCTGCACATAACACTGCCTGATGGGAAAACAGGCAGTCTTCACTGAGACTCTCGGCAAGGTACAAGGTGACAGAGAATCTCACTTCCAGCAGTACCTTCACACTGTTCTCTCAGCATTTGTGCATTTGTTGATTCTGCTGGTTCTGATCTGACCAGAAATTAAAGTTGTGCTAGTTCAGCTCTAATTAATGCAAACATATAAATACACAGGTGGGAGCCCTGTACATGCACTGAGCTCTCAGGTACATGGTGCCTTAGCTCAGCAGGGATCCAGCTCCAGTGGTGAGGTCAGATGAACAGTTGGGAAACATGTGATGGTCCTGCCCATGAGCTGTGCTCTGCTGAGAGACATCATCATACTACTGAGTACTGCAGAATAAAGTGGCTTTGCTGAAGGCTTTGCTGGGACCAGCAGCTCCAAAGATGGGAAACCCCAGAGCTGTTCAGCACTGCACTGTCTGAGCAGAAGTGACTGCTTGGCCATACCACCATGAAATGCATTAGATTAAGATCCCTTCCAACCCAAGCCATTCTACTGTTCTGTAAAATAGAAATAGATATATTTCTGTTTTCACAGATGCAGAGCTGTTTGCAAGGGTTGAGCTCTGACTGGTACAATGTTAGGAATGGGAAATCCTAGAGGCTTTAGACATTTGTGGGGAAAGGGAAAATTCTTACTTGTGTTTATATAGAGCTCAGCACAGGGGATTCTGACATAATGGAGATATTTAGATACCTGCAATATAAATGGTAAGTAATAGAAGAGCAATGTCCTACCAAAATTAACAGTGATGAAGGAAAATGACTGCTTCAATGATATGATAATAGCCCCTGTGAAATACAGGCATTGTAGCTCAATAAATAAGTAGTCACTTGTACAGCAGAGTAGTCAGCAATCAGAGTGCTTATTCTATTGCATTTTTACGGTGGTCTTGGATCACTACAAAGTGCATTTGGGATGCAACCAGCAAGAGGAGAAGGTTCAGCACATCCTTAGACTGTGACAGCACTCTTCTGTGTTTCTCTGCTTTCCTTGCTGAGATGCAAGTCCTGTCTGTGCATTTCAGGGCATATCCATGGCACTGAGATTAGAGAGTTAGGAGTGTATGTTTTTCCCTGCAAAATGGAATCAAGAGCACAATAGCATAGGAAAGGAAGGGACCTTGTGTGCCTCTGGGTCAAGTCCTTTTCAGGATTTCATTTTAGGTAATCCCCTCATTAATGGATCAAGTACTGTCTTGGGATTTTCATCTTGGTCTTCCTTTTTTGGGGTTGTTTCAGATCCATAGTTCCTTAATCAGTGGAATCCTTCGTCTAATTTCCAGCCTGAAACCATTCATGTTCATAACCTTTTCCTCTCCTACCAACATATTCTTTTCATTAAATAGGTTTTTCCCTCCACTGGCAATTAACTTGCTGATGTATTTTTACAGCACAGTCATGTGATATCTGTCTCTATTTGGCCAAGCTTTTCTAGGTCCCTTGGTACTGCTAAATTTTGCTTACCAAACACAAAAATAGTTGAAGGTCCTATAGGGGAAGACATCACTCAGTGCTCTTATAGTCATACCATGGGAACACCTGATGAGCTGGGACATGGAAAGGAGGATACACCTCACACACCCATCTACTGAACCTCCATGGGTACTCAAAAATATGCCACAACCTTGGGATGTGGTTTTGGAGACAAAAATCCTATGACAGGAACTGGAAAGAAACTTCCACCACTGGAGGAATGAGGACTTTTGAAGAGCTCTCCCAGAGAGGACAGATTTCCTACACTATGTGCCCCTCCTGGTAATGTGGTTTAACTCATATCTGCAGATTTGTACTTGTCACTGTGGAGCCTGTCTGAAGGGAGATACTCTTGTGCAGCATCCTGCCTTCCCAGGTCTGCATGTAAGATGCCAAGGCTTATTAAATGGGTATTTCTTGGATGGTGGCTTTCCTGTATTGTGTGGCTGGCTGGTATGTACAGATAAGGTAATTACCACTGCCACTGCAAGGAAAAACAAAACTGCTGCAAAGCAGGAAGGCTGGAAATCTACTTTCTATTCTTGGTCATTTTTGTTGGTATAGTGGCTGATTCACTTGCTGTTGGCTGCCTTTGGGAGAAAGGTCAGTGCTGGAACTTCTCACCCAAAATCCCTCAGTTACCACAGTGCCCCTCTGATTGGCCCAAATGCTGGAGCTAAAGTAAAATCTGTTAAAAAAACCAAAAAACCCACGACAAAACAGGACCAAAAATAATACCCATCTGAGCAGCTTTTGTGCAAGTAAATCCATCTACCTTTCATTATTTCATAATCCTTTCCCTATGTGTAATCCATTATTCCTCAGAAATGGAACTTGTTGTTTGCTTGCTGGGGACAATACTTTGCTGAGGAAGGTCAAATGAGCTGAAAAGGTGATGCTGTGTACTGAATTTTGCTCTCAGAATTGTGCAGAATATGTCCCACTCTCCTGAAAAACAGACACAAAATCTTCCTGGTGTCACAGAGACTTCAGGTTCCCAGTTGCACAGATGGGAGAGGAATGAGCATTGTAGGACAGTGAAGCAACAAGAAGGTGCCTTTATTCTGAAATTTCATTTATCATTAAGGCTGTAACTTTAAGCAAATCAGCATATTTTAATCATGTTGTTTGTCTCTGTTGCTCTGCTGAGCCACACCAACCCTTCAGTTTCCCTCCCAAAGTCTTCCATATAAAAGTTTTTCTGTACCTCACCCACAAGGCATGACTTTTTCTGGCTGAGATGAGCTGTTGCTTTCCTACACCAAATGCTTTCTGCAGTCATCCGTGAGAAGAAATGCTGAAAACTCTGTGACCCTCAGGAGTTTCCATCTGTAGCTGGCTCATCTTTAAAACATTCCTCTTCTGTTTCTCCACTGCACATGAAGCATCTGAGAAAACAGTGGAAGCACTGAGCAGATGTTCATGAGCCTGGATTCCAGTATCCACGCGTCTGGCTGTGGAGGAGGAGGCAGGTGGTTTGCACGTGGTGTTTGCATCATTCTTTGGATGGAGGCATCAACTGCCACTCTGGAGAAAGTGTTTTGGGGTGCTCTGTAGGGCAGTAAGGCATTGAATAATCAAAATTCAGGCCATAACTCCATGTGAGCAAGTATTCCACATGGGGCTGAATTTTGCTTTGAAATACTTTGATTGGTTCCCACAGAGGTTGCACCCGGGAGCAGTTCTGTGTTCAGCAAAGCCAGCCCTGCTGAGAGAAGGGGTGGCAGACATGAGATCAGCAATGTGGGAAGGCAGAGCTGTCCCACCAGCACCTCTGCAGAGCAGGCAAAGAGGGCCAGCTTTGGTGGGAGGCATGTGGGGCAGCAGGGGCTGGCTGCAGATGGAGGGGCTGGGTCGGGAAGAGCTTACTGGGGAGCAGGGAAGGATGGAAATCCTAAACCACTCCAGCTATGCGATACCCTTCTCTGCAGTCTCCCTTTCCCTTCACAGCCTAGGAATTAGAGAATTTTCTTGAGGATACAGACTGTATATATTTATTCTTGTGGCTGGGAAAAAAATCAACTATTGATACATGGCTGAAAAGCTCCGATTTCCCCTGTGCAGCCAGAAGAAGGATTTTTTTTATGATATCTTCTTTGAGAAGGGGTGGTACCCTTAGAAGAGAAGGCAAAATGACATCTTTGGAACAAGCATGACATGGTTTTTCTGTTTCTTTTGCTTTTGTCAGCCCAATCATCCAAATATCAGCATTTGCACAGCCAGATTGCCCCAAGACCAGCAGAACTAATGGCAAAGCATTTTCTAAGCTTTAGCCTTCTGAGGCTGAACTTCTTTGGGAATTACACAGTTTCTGAAAGTAGCTGAGGTTACAGTATTGCCTTTGTCCTGGTGGGGATATTAATGAGGTCTCTCCCCTCTATCTGATTACTTAGTGCTTTTACAGAACTCATCAGAAGTTTAGCAATGTTGAGACCTTTATCCCTCGACTAAATTTGACTGCTGTGAGCCAAAAGGTTCAGAAAATATTTGGGAGGAGCTGTCTGTTCAACAAACACAAATTAATGACATAATTCAGCTGGATAATGGCCCAAAAATGCATTGAGGAATGTTGAAACATTTAGCCAACTCACTAATGATGTTCATAATCGTGGTTGGTCCCAGGTGGGAAAACAAAGGCGGGATCTTTTGCAAGAAAATTGCCTCAGAAAGGCAGAAAATACTTGAAAACCCTGTCCCTATATGTAAAAATAATGTTTACTGTTCAGTCACCTTTCCTGGCTTTGCTGCAAAACAAACTTCTTTCCACCCCTGTGTCAATTTGCCTTTCCCAGCACATGCCAGTTTTTTCTGGTCAGATCAGGAACTGTCTGAGCAGGAGCTGTCTGTTGCTGTGTGCTTGTACAACACCTCTTGTAATGAGGATTCCTTCTTGGTTTGAGCTGTTAAGCATTCCTATATCCCAGTAATATACACTAATAAATAATGAAAGTGGAGCAGAGAAACCATCAAGAGAGCTGAAGCCTGTTTAGCTGGATAAATGGCATTTGACTTCACTTCTAAGCACGTCTTGAAAGCAAACTAAAATTTTTGTCAATTGCCAAAATCTGTGTCGTGCCCATCACTAACACTTAAAGCAGGGCAGCACTCTCCTCCAGAGCCTGTGGAGCTACTTCAGACACTAACAAAGATATTATATTCTGTGATAGATAGCCTTAGGTCCATTCTTTGATCATGACAGATAAGCAAAGGAAAAGGTGATCTGAAATAAGTTGGTTTAAAAATATAATATGTTTGTTCCTTCTGGGGTTTGCTAGTCTCTGCATGCCATGTAGGATCAGAGAAGTTAGCCTGACTTCTCCTTCCTTGCAAAGATGACTTCCCCAATTTTGCTTCACATGATTTTGACTACTTTATTACCTCCGGTTTCAAATGGTCTCACCACTCCTTCGTGGAAAATATTTTTCCAAGCCATCATCTGCTTGTCCCTTTTTTGTGTATATGTGTTTGCTATTGTAAGCTTTCTTTCTTTTAATTTCTCTATGGGCTCCTGTTGTTAATGGAAGTTCTGTAGTGCAAGAGGAATGAGGACTCTGTGTGTTTGGGGGCTTGTATGGTGGGGGAGATAAATGGCAAAACACAGGGCAGGTTCTGGGCTGGAGTACAGAAATGCCATGGGAAGGACAGGGAGTGTTTGTGCTACACTGAGCTTTCTATCCCTGATCGGAGCAACAGAAGCTTGAACTGCTTCACATCTCAGCTGGTTTGTGCCACAAACATTCTCAGCTGGTTTGTGCCCCCTTACATGGGCTGTCTCTGGCAAATGGGCTTTAGAATACAGGTGCTACAGAGAAGAATTATAAAAAGTGTTTGGAAAAAAATTGTCCCATCTAAGGAGGGACCCACCTTCCAACAATGGGAAACACTGGGTTGGTTAGCAGTTCTCTAGAGCTGGGAGCAGTTCTGAGGCTTGAACAATTACAGCAAAACCCAGGGAGCTTCAAGATGTCTTTTACCCCTCTACAGATTGCCTGTACCTGGTGACATCTGATATGCTGTGATTTTGCATGGCTAGTTAAAATAACTGTTCAATAATCAGCCTTTAAATACATCATATAATGAAGTAAAAGATCTTTATTTTATTTTCCTTAGTAGATTTAAGCATTTTCATGCAGCTATAAAATTGCCTATTTTTAAATAACTGCAACTTGGCAAATCTTTTTCTCTTTAATATCCTCTTTATCTATTTTAAAACATTTCCTAAGCCTGAACACAAAGGCTAATACTTTACAATGTGCCTACACTGTTCCCAGTGAATGAACACCTTTCCAGGCAAGCAAGGCAATGCTCACAGGCAATGCTCAGAATCACCAGATCCTCACTGAGTGAGAGACACACTCAGAATCATCCTCTGCCTCGCTGTCAGAGGCTGCCTGGAGCCTGTGTGTGTTTGCTGGACCTCAGATGCCTCAGATGCCACACTGGCACTCCTTGCCCAGCCTTCTGGAGGTGCCTTCACCCCAGCTTCATCTCACCCTGTAGCATTTTGAGCAGGAGCAGCTGAAGATGTGGCTGGTCAGTCTGGGGAGGATCAGCATCAGGAAGTGTTGGTTTGTTATCAGTTCATGTTCCTCCCATGAGACTGAATCTGCACTGAGCTGTTCCCAACACGACCCCATGAGAATTCATATAAAGTGGAGATATTAATACATTTAATTTGCATCTGGATGTCTAAATGAAGATTAGTTCTTCTCCAAAGTTTTAGACCAGTGTTCTCATATGGACTATGTTGTTTAGCAGCACTGCCTTAATAATGGGATAGTATTTTCTGCTCTCTCTACACATAGTTCATGCTCTGTGCATGCAACTACAGCTAGATGATGGCTGATTTTATAAGGAAAGGGGTCCCAGAAGCTTTATTCACACAGTTTACCTAAAAATTTTAAAGCTGGCCAATTGATTTGAAACCTGTGAAAACTCAGGATGAGGAGATCCCTCTCAGCACCACCAGGAGTTCTCAGCACTGGGCACCTCCATCCTGAGGGGTGTGTCTCACAGGTGTGACAGGTGTGAGCCTTTTCTTTCATGGGAAATGCTGCCTTTTCTGTTTCTTGGTTCTGTTTCTCTGACTGCTGCTTGCCCATCAATACAATGGGCACCTATTTGTTTCTCTCAGCAATGCCAGAATGCTGGATAAACATTTGTACAAAGGTTTTTTGAATCTCTAGTTCATGTGTCTTCTCTAAGGGCTGAAACCTTCGGTGGCTGAGGGCAGAGTATGGATCTGGTGAGAAGGGTAGGGAGGCCCATACACCCTCCTTGAGCACCAAGCTCCATGTGAGAACAGAGCTGCTCTGTCTTCTCTTTCCCAGCTTCTCCTATGAATGTTGATTTTACACTTTTTCTTATATCTGTATATCTATCTATATCTGTATATCTTTAAAATGTTCATCACACGGGCTTGACTTCAGAAGTTAGTTTCTCTTGGTACAGCATATTCCAGTGGGTTGTCTGATAATCAGAACAAGAATGTAATTGGCACATTTCTGCTTCAGGTGGGGCAATTATGAAAATTTGGTGTTGAGAGCAGACACTGTTTTGACAAAGAGGAGTTGCTAAGACTCTACCAGTCTGGAGAAAAAAAAAAGTATTGCTAAATTATGTAACTTCTGAAGAAGAAAGAGAAGTCTTTTGTTTGTCTAGCTGGTGCTCTAGTTTTAAAGTGAAAAGAGCTGAAGCACAGTAATGAAAAAGATCCTGCTGAAAACACCTTGTCTCATTCAATTCTCTTGCCTTGTCTTTTCAACTTATGCTGAATGAAAATGTTTTTTTGCTTCTGGACAGATTATCAAATTTAAAGTGTATTAGCAGGCACCAGCTGTGTGGTGTAATTATTTGGCTGAATCTTCTGACATTGGAAGAGAAAATCTGAGTTAATGGCTCAGATGCTCTCCTGCCTGGATCTTTAATATCCCGCACCTTGCAGCAGGTGCACCTGCACAGAGCAGGGATAAAGCAGCAGGAGGGCAGAGTGGGACTGTTGGGGACACACAGCACAGAGGGACAGATGATTCCTCATGCTGTAAGAGCTTTGTAGCAAAACATTATCCACTCTTTTAATAGTCCCAAGTGAGGAAGAAAGAACTCAGTTGTATTTCTTTCCAGATGGCTGTAATGTCACAGTTGTCAAGCAGGGCTGGACTTAGCTATCTAAAGACAGATGTCTAAAGTAGTTGGAGGTTCCAAGTGATGAATTTGTGTTTCTTGGATAATTTTCTGAAAGTGCCCCAGTGTTGCCCTTGCCAGGTTGCTGACCCCAGGGCTGGAGCAGGTGGACAAGGGAACAAGCTTGACTGAGATCAGCCTGATTCTCTGGGTTTATTGGTTGGCTTATTTGCCTTCCTTGAGTTAAATGGTCAATGGAAAAATACAATGGATTTTTAAATCAGTAATTCTTAGTGGTGGAGAATGATTGAGAGCAGTGAGAGAGGTTCAGTGTATAAAGCAGTGGATTTTATCTGCACTTCCTGCAGTTCTGGTTTTGTTTGGAACTGGGCTCAGTCTTGTGGTCTGGCCTGACTGGAGAGCAGAGCTGGTCTGCCTGTAGAGCTGGTCCCACCTCCCACCTCCATAAGGGGCTGGAGAACTCTGGTGCATGTGTGGTTTAATCTGTCCTAGAAGGAGTCTAATTCATGTGCACCAAAACAACTGAGCCAACAGGCAGTAAATAGGAGTGACTGAAAAGTTTGCTTTGCAACTACATGATAGGCATGAACCAAAATCCTAAATTAAGAAGGGTTATTTGAAGGTAGCTCCTTACCTATCTCCAGTAACTTGAATGCTTTTCAAATTTTGACAGAACTTATATGGTATTTTAGATAATCTGTTTATCTCCCCATAAGTGTAGAGATAGATGTTCTTTGGTGAAAAGGACAATATGGACACCTCTGGACTTGTTCACATTTTGAGGCACACTCTCTGACCGACAGATGCCAAGTGGGCTCTGCAGATGGGCATGAGCAAACCCAGCCTGGCAGAATCACACAATTATTTTCTATTTGCATATTTGGAACTCTTTAGTTAGTTGCCAATCGCTCCCCATTCTTTTATGGCTCTTCTTTCTCTGATTAAAGGTTTTTTTCTCTAGTCATGGGGGAATGGAAATTTACCTTAGAAATGAAAATTGAAGCTTTGGGGAACATCTCTGTTTTACCACTGGAGCCTTTGGGCAGGAAATTACAGAAATATTATGAGACTGGATATAGAATTGCAAAATTGGCAACCTTTGCTTTTATATATTACAGGGATACCAGAGCAGTGTTTACAAGTATTGAAAAAGCCAAAAGGTTTTGACATACCAGCTCTTGACCTTCAAATATGAGCCTTTAGGAGCAGGGTACAGCATGTACACAGGCAGAGCTATTTTAATAATAAATTCCCTTTTTGTGCTCTTGCCCACCTTTGCCTCACTTCTCTTGGTGAGAAAGGCTTTCTTTAGCAATAACTGGGGAAGCAACAGCTCTTCTGGTACTCTGAACACTAAGAAAATACCCAAACCCATACAGAGTACTGTGTGGATCAAGTTAATGCATGTGAAATCTTACGCAAGTGCTACTACAGTCTCTTATTCCTGGCAAAAATATTTTGACAGTTAATAATGTAAAGAGTGGGCAAAACATAAATCTGATATGAAATGTATCTGTTCTGCTGCACCATTTGTCAAAGGGCCAGCGTGTTAAATTGGAAATGCTGGTATGAAGTTACCATGACACTTCCATTTTAACTGCGGTTGTAAATACTTACTGCTGCTTGGTAAAAAGAACCAAGCACTCGGCAGAGCACCTGCAGCTTTCTGTCACAAAACAGAGAGCATCTGGAAATTCCAGGGTAAATTACAAATGCAGAAAGCCAAAGGAAATTTTGTAGATAGTTCATAGATGTCAAATTGAAAAGAATCCAATAAGAAATGCACAGTCTGATTCACTTATTGTTCCATGTGTTCTGCACCATTACCAGGAGAATGCCAAATATCCTTGTTCAGCAAATACAGGATTCTTGTTATAAGCTTTGTACATTGAACACATGTAAGAACACATTTCTGACCAGGTTAAGAGAGAGATTAATCAGAACCCTTCTTGCATCAAGATTAGAATCAGAGCTGCTAATCCATTTATTAGTTCTCAGGGAGTCTCCCATTTTGTCCCAGACTTTTCAGGTTAGGTACATATCTTCTTTTGTCTGGGACAAAAAAAAAGCTTATACCTTGTCTCAGTGAAAAACCAACTTTACTGAAAGTATTCACCATATGTCAGGATATCATTGGAGGTAAACTTTGGTCAGCCTAACTAGAAAGTGTTAGGTATTAGGAAAGAAAGCAATTCCTAGATGGGGGCTCATTTCATTAAGACTGTCTTGTGCACAAGAAATTAAAATAGTTGGGGCTTTTTTTGTGTAGTTAGCATGATCAAAGCCATGGGTTCATAAGACATTGTGTTGTTAAACAGGGATGCATTTAAAGGCTTTCTAGACTTTTCAGTCTTGCAGTATAATAAATTGGGAAAGTAAATGCAGCCTAATGTCTAGTGCAAGGTCCTGAGTGATGGGATGTCTATATTTATTCCTGGCTCTGACACTGACTCTTCTGCTCTTGCATGAGTCATTGCTTTACCTTTGAATGAGATGGCAATGAGAAAAAACAATTTTATCTACATAAAAAATTGCTGTGATTTCACAAGGTTTAATTCTGCTTTTAAAATACGTTCTGAAATATTCTGGTAAAATATTGTGTGGAGATATCTTTGTGCTTCAAAAAAACCCATACCCTACTCGAGTCATACTTGTACGCTAATACACAAAATAACTCAGATCTTGTGAAAAATCAACATTTCAGTCCTTTTGATGTAACTTCCTAAAGAATTTTATGTACATTTTACAGTGTTTTGAAAATGCATTTCTTTAGGTCAGATGTTTATGTAAGCTGAAGATGGGTAAAGACAAATTAAAGGAGGATTAAACACTGTTGTAACACACTAGTCTGCAGTTACTAAAAAGAATGGTTTGAGTATGACCCTTTTGAATGCTTTAAGCTGTGATGCAGAGCAGGCAATAACCACTTTTTATTGTCCTGTTTCTAATGTGCTTTCTGCTTGTGATCACTGCAGGCTGCTGAGCCAGGTGGGTCTGTCTGAGTACAGGGGTGTCCCACTGCTGTGTGCTGGGCAAACTCCACTTGAATTCAGTTCATCTGCTGCTTTCTTTGCACTCTATATTCTTTACAGACAAGGTAACAACTTGGTTACAAGAAGGTAGATAATTGAAAAGCCATGTTGGTGCTGTGCCTGTTCAAAGACACAATGTGCTAGAATACACACATCCAGTATTCTATCACCTCAGGAGGTTCAATTTCTGGACATTTCAGTCCATTTACTGTAACTGGGAACCAGTGCTGAAGCCAAGGAACAGTTTCTATCTTTTTTTCCCTCTCTTTCTTCCCTGTTAATGTTCAAGGACTGGGTTAGAAAAACATTCAGATACAAAGACAAAATGGGCCTAAATTAAATTTTAAAAAATCCACAAGAAAAAAGACTATGGTACTGTTATGGTGGTTCTTTTCAAAAGCTGTTAGTTTGAGCTCCTTTCTGGAGACAGCCAGGGAGAGTCTTCCTCTAAGCTCTCCATTGCACAATATTTCCATATGATGTATATGGCTCTGGAATGGGAAGGACTCATAAATCTTTAACAAATTGAATCCTGCACAGAATTCACAGGATGCTTAAGATAAGCATGAAATGAGAGTAGGTAAAGACCTAAATAACCAACAATGAACAGAAAGTGTCTAGGGGTAACAAAGTAGGCAGAAATGCTTGCAATCTTACTCTAAATACCAATCAATTCTACCTCTTCTAATAACCTGCTGAATCTATCAGTATGGGCCAGGGAAATCTCTCTTTACAACACATTTATTCCAGTAGGATTCTGAATCTTAGTCAAAGTAGTACAAGCTGAAGACAAAATTGGAAGTGGAAAAAGATTCTGAAGTAAAATTGTGGCCTCAAAACTGACCAGTTATATGTTCAGTTTGGTACTAACAAATGTAGTATCATCTGTACCATGTGATTTCTATGAGAAGTTAATGAAGGAGAGCTGGAAGGGCTGTGGCAGGCACAGCCTATGTGGGAATGACCCCATGCCCAAATTCCAGAGGACATAAAGAGTTGCACAGCTTGGCATAGCAATCACTTTGACATTTTCACTGAACAAGCTGCTACTTCTGTTCTTTTTCTACTGTGGCTGCTCTGCTTTTTAAGAGGAGTGTCTTGAGCAGAATAAATCCATGTGCAGGCATTGGGCAGAGATGTGTGCCACTGCACACATCTGGAGACAGCCTTGGCTTGCCTGTTCCCAGGGACATGCAGGGACACCAGGGAGCCCTCAGCCTGCCTGATGCAGGTGGATCAGATGAGTGGTCAATGGAGCTGTTTGATGTCTCTCCCCTCATGGCTGAGGAAATCTCTAATTTAAAGTCAATATTGTATTTTAAATGGCCAAATCCCTCCATAGCCATATAGATGATCCACTTCAGTGGATAACAATCTGTTACATTTTTCTTTCACTGGGACATTAACAAGCATTTAGAATCAAATGCTGTCTTAAAATCATTGCTGGCCAGAGGTAGTTCAGACATGGCTTCCTAAATTAGGACTACAATGCAAAGAGGAAACTGCAACTTTTTTATTCATTTGCCTTTGGCAAAGTGAGGGTAGCTGATGTAAAAGGAACTATACAGAAACAGGAACCTGAGACTGAAGCATATAGTGCATTCAAATAACTTCATTATGAGCTGTTGTTAGCCTACTTCTTTCCAGAGTGTGTGTCCACAATAACATTTCAGTGATTGATAAATAAAAAATATTTAGAATCAAAATAAATACTTGATATGCAGTAATGCAGCAGAAGATGGTTGGCAAATGCACCACACAAATAGTCTGGCAACAACATTACTTCTGCAAGCCTTGAACAAGCCAATAATTGGAACCATTTCAACCATGCCTAGGTGAGCCTTTGGTCGTTTTTGAGGTAAGTTAATGTTCATTCTTGCACCAGGAAGTGAACCCAAGAAAAATATATTTGGAATTAGTAAATAATCGAAACATTTGATGAAAAAAACTCTCACTGACCATGCTGGTTGTGCAGCTCTGTACAAACATTTATTTTTCCAGGGTCTGATGTGTATTGAATGTGGCTGACTGTTCTGCTCTCTTGCTTGTTTTACTCCTCAAGAGTCTCTTGTTCATCTGTTGTGCAAACACTCTTAAGTATCTGTTCTGATCTGTGCTCCTAAGAGTTGCTGCAACTCCCCAAAGCTCTCCATTGCACAGTTGTTGCTCCCTTTATATCTTCTTTGTAACTGTTAGGCAACAAAAGAAATTTAATAGCGTGACTGAGGCTGTGCCATGCCATTGGTTTTCTGAAAAGGAGTTACTGAGGTTCAAGAGGGAACTTAGTGGTGTGACTGGGTTTGGTGGTTTACATCAGGTGATTGCATATGACTCCAATTGTGGCAGTCATCCTTAAAATTATTTTTAATGATTTACTGAAGTTAAGGGAGAAAAAGAAAATAGAATGTAGCTGAAAAAATCTGACATAAAAAGTACAAAATATGTTTTGGACACATTTTCTGTAAAAAAATATTTCTGTCCAGCAGAGAAAAAAGTAGTTGTAGGAGAATCACTTGCTTGGTATTAAAAGTAGTACAAATAGTACACTAGGGGAGGAAAAAAATAAATGTATTTACATGGAAAAAAATAAATGTATTTACATGTATTTAGATATTTACATTTCAAACTTATTTTTGAAGTTTGATCCTGCTTCCTTTTAGATAAACCAAGACCAGAACACACCAATGAGAAGAAGTATCCGGGTGAAGATACGTCGTGCTGGTTTTCACTTACAGCTCACTGTGGAAAGGCCTGTACCCAGCTCTTTGTTTCAAGAAACACTTGGGGAAATGGAAAGCTTTTACCAGCATTACACTGCTCAAGACATCGCTCCTATGTGTTCTCCTTAGGATCTGCACAGCAGCCAGGTTTTGTGTCTGTAATATGCAGGGACCTGGGACTGAGTTCTCCTTGGGGCCTGGTGTCTCTTCTGGGCGTCTCACCCTGCCTGGCTGCTCCTCTCTGTTAACCTTGTCAGGAGCCCTCACCACCAAGGTATCCCTGTGAGAAGAAGGGAGCCCTGTGAGGCGATGTCTCCCTGATTTTTTAACATTTTCTAAGCCTTCTGATGTTTACATTCTTGTAACCAACTTTCTCACACACTTTATGTAAATAATGCATTGTTTTGCATTCTTTTATGGAAGAGGAGAAATTTAATAGACTGTTGATTTGTCCAGTGTCATTGGAGAGGTGGCACTTTCACCTTCCAATCCACTGTCACTTTTAGAAAGCTATAAATGATGGAGGCAGAAAAATAAAAATCTCCTTTTTTACCTTAGAAAGAGCAGCAAGTTTGTGTCGTGTTGTTTCATGTCCTATAGTGATAGGGCTGGGGGACCAGTGAGTCTGAGCTTCTTCCAGTGCTTTTCATTCCTTGCTGGCTGAGGAAAGCTGCCCCTGAGCCTGGCTGCCACCACCTGTTCCACAAGGCTGACATTGCTGCTCCTCATCGCACCAGTGGGTGCATTTCTGCAAAACACCTTGCTGAAATTAATGCTGCTTATGCTGTGTGTTTTATCTCCAGCTTGTGGTTGCTTGTGCTTGTAACTCTACAAAACAAGCTGGGACAGATCCCTTTCACACCTGAGAAATGGATGCTGTGTAATTGCACTCAACTCTAATGGGGGTCCCTGAAAACAATTCTGTATCTTTACTCAAGGCTTACTCAAGGGACTTTAGCTGGTCAGAGTGACCCCAAGATACATTAGAAAGTCTCTTTTCCCAGCCTGGCAGTCGAAGGAGGAGTCAGAACTCTTAATTTCTTGGTCTCAAGGTTGTTTATTGTTTCTTATCTATAAAATTCTTTCTCCTGTCCAGCCAAGGTCTGCTCTGCAGGACACCCAGAGGCACTCTGCCTGCCCCCAGGGCAGTGTTATCTCTTTATGCAAAAAACTGTATTATATGCGTACAATAATTACAATTACTTTCCAATGCCTATCACCTGTGATAGATAGTGAGCTTCTACTCTAAACAAATCTAAAAGTGCCAACATCACAGCAGAAGATGGAGACCAGGAAGAAGAAGGAGAAAGGCTGGACATGCCCAGATTCCTCCATCTTGACCCCTGAACCCCCATGCTAAAAACTCCAAAAAATCAATTTTTCACCCTGTGATAAATTTGCTATCATTCTACTTAAACATTCGTGGCTTGCAGATCTTCATATAAGGTTGGTAATTTGCTCCATGGGTCATAGTCAAAATCCCAAGTGTCCTGGGCTCTGTGCCAGGGTCTCTGGGCACTCTGGCAAGGGTCCTGGCACTCCAGGACAGCCAGAGGGATGCCCTGAATTCCGACAGCTTACTTTCCTACTGTGGCTTAAATACAGCTCCTATGTCTTAGAAGGAGTCACAGACATGATTTACACATTCACAGCAGCAGGCCTGGTTTCGTGCTGAGGGTATGACAATGCACAGCCCGTGATGGGCTCTTACAGGCAGAGCGGGACTGGTGATGCCCCAGCCTTAGACACCCCAGAGTCCACAGTCTGGACAGAAAGGCTGTAGGGCCCTCTGGTGGGAGCAGAGCAGCATTCCTGATGCTTGGATCGCGGCTGTTCCGTGCCTGTGCTGCCGTGTGCCTTTTGGAGAGCGATGCTGGGACACTGCTGGGACACGCCGTGAGGGACAGACAGCACCAGCAGCTTCGCCAGTGCTCCAATGTGCCTCCTGCCTGCCAGGCTGGGAACGGGAGAAGGTTGTATTTATAAACTTCAGCCCATGGCTGCTGGCCTCTTCAGCTCTGCCCCTGATTTTTCAGAGTACATTTTTCTTTACACTAACCAAGGATGCCAACTCCTAAACCCAACCTCTCTTCTCCATTCAGAGAGGCCTTGTGGGGTGGCACTTTGCGCACATGTGGATGGGTTGAATGTATGACATGGTCATGCCATGATCTGGGGACCTGCCACATCCCCTTCTCTCTTCCAGCTTCTGCTCACAGTTCCTCAGCCCCTGGCCCAGCTGTGCTCCCACCAAGTGTGGCTCTGTGCCTCACCTACTTGCAATGCCCTCTCCTCTCTGCCACCTATGTCATGGCTCAGAAAGACTCTGCTGTGACTTCCTGGAGGCTTTAAACACTTTTTGCATCTTTGTGCTCGCTTCAAGGGCAGGGAGGCCTCACCATGGCACAGTGTTATCTGTGTGTTTGGAGGAGCTGTGAGCTGGCTGTGAGGAGGAAGGATGCTGCAGCTGGGGCCCACGGGGAGGCAGAATTAGGCTGGCACCTGCTTTCTCTCAGATCTGGGGACACGAGATGACAGGTTTTAGGTCCTGAGCATGCGTGAAGAGTCAGCGAGAGGCTGGGTCTGGTTTTACTCTGGGCAGGCAGTGGCAGGAGCTGGATGTTGGATCCTTTGTACAGAACCAAATGAAGGCAGCCAATGGAGGGGGACAGGCAGGGCAGGACAGCAATTCCAAAATCTTGGACCCAAGCCTTGCAGAGCTCCCCAGCACAAAACTTTCATGCTGATCATCCCAAGAGTATTTGATATCCCAAGATCCATTTCTGACATCAAACAGTCTTTGAGGAAGGATGATGCCTGTTTGCAATTCAGCACTCTGACAGCTGAATGGTACAAGAACAAAGCAAAACAATAATCAACCCATCTAAAGCTCAAGTTAGGAGAAAGACAATTGTCATTGTTATGTCTTCTTTATTGCTAAATTGGTAGGTGTTTGCATATTTTCAGCTTCTCATCTCAGTCTGTATCTGCCACTCCTGTCACAGCTTTAGGACCTCAGGCATCCCATCTATTTAGCAGTAGCAAACTCCTAAATCACATTCCAATAACACACTTTCTTTAATACATGCAATTAAAACTTTATGCTACAGTTATCTCAAATATGTAACTTAATAATACATAAACTAATGATGAAAATTCTTGGAATTAGTTACATTACTACTTTACTGCAGTATCAGAAGTATCTGATACTCTGATCAAAAGTATCAGAAATGAGTATACTTGGAACATATAATTAAACCCCAATTTCAGAATCATTGATATGAGGTTTTATCCTTCTAAGATTACTTTCTGGGCTTCTATTTAATTTTTTTCTGATGTCAAAATGAATGATTTGGATTAATTTTTCATGCATAAAAGTCAAAAATTAATGTGGGCCAGTGTTGTAGTTAGATCTTTATTTGATTTCTTTAAAATGTTAATGTGTTCTAAAATTTACTTCACACTAACACAGTTTGCTGCTTTTTCTAGATGAAGGATTATCTGAATATTCCCTCCTTGCCACTGTTTTGTGAAGATGTAGAAGCTAAAAAGATGTCTCTTAAAAGAATTGATGAAAATTGGCTAGCCATTGATAATCTGGAGAGGAATTGTTCAAGAGAGAATGTTATGTTTTATAAGAAAATTTGGTAGCTTTGTATGGATTTATCCCTGGAATCCATGAAAACAGAAACTGCGAACACATGGTTTTATAGTTGCAAGTTATGCTGGGTAGGAGTATGCTGAGAGTTTTGGGGGGAATATTGCTGCTTTTGGAACAAAAGGTATTGATGGTCTATTGATGAAGCCTGTTGAACCTGGAGCACTGAACTGTGTTGTGTGTGCTGCTGATGTGGACCCTGAACTTCACAAACTGGAACAAGAGGCCAAAAGGCAGCAAAGGCTTTGTCACCTCCAGCAGCAAAGACATCTGGATCACAAGATCTGGAGCTAGCACAGGACCTCAGTAAAAACTCAGTAATATTACACCAAAACCTGTTGCTGCCTGGCTGCCTCTCTGAATTGTCTTGTCTGTGAGATTACCACAAACTAAATTAAAATTTAAAAAAGAATCCCTAGTTTCTTATGTGGTCTGCTAAACATAAAATCTTGGTTTCTAAAAGAAATAACATGACTTTGGAGACTAGTGCTATTTGAATTAGCAGAAAACTGTCAGAAGAAGGATCAGGCAGCCTATTGCTCTGGGGGCAATAATTTAAAATACTGCAAAATCCCAAATCCGTGTAGTTTTCATAGAGTCTTACATTTATTTTGTGTGATGTGTAAGGTATTAGAAGAAGAAACTCAATTCACCTTAATTCCATTCTCTCAATTCAGAACAAAGGGTACTTTGAATTCACATAACATTTTAGTCAAAGCACATTTGTGGAAATCAAACAGAATGTAATTTTTGAAGGATCCTTTGAACTGTCTGCTGAGGTCCTGTGTTAGCTCCAGCTCTTGTGATCTGTATCTCTGTTGCTGAAGGAAGTGCACTCACAAAGCTGACAAAATATTTTGTTATTTCTTTCTGCAATTAGTTTATTACTAGGCCTGTTTTACACCTAAATGGCAAAGCTTTAAGAGTCCTGTTGGTCTTCTTCCACCTTATGCCTTGCTGGCAAAATCCCCAGTTTTCCAGGCTGCTGGTAGTCATTCACTTTGTGTGCCCTTTTCAGCCATCCCAAGTGTTTAGAGTTGCATTCCAAATCCGTGGTTGTAATGAAGATCCAAGTTATGGAGCTGTTCCATATATTTGTATATATTTAGAGCCAGCACAGCAAAAGTCTAAAAGTGTGTCTAAATCAAAATATGGCAAGGCAGCACCACCCAGAGGTTCTGGAGCTGTCTTGGAGCAAGGGAGTGCTGTGCTGGGAGCAGGACAGCCATGGTAATACCTTGTTTCCTGGGGACATCTTAGCTCTGTTGGGGACATGTATGTTACCCTTCTTACAATGTTTTTGGAATTGGCACATTCCCTGATCATTCCCAGTGATTTGTTCTGAGCTAGTCTAGGTAGTGCCATATAGCCTTGTTGGTATGATTTCTGGGGATGTATTCTTTTTCCTACACCCCAAACCTAAACTGTGTATTATTAGGCTAAGGTGGGATCTTTCTGATTCTATTTTTCAGCATTTCATCTTAGAAGATGCAACCCTTCACTGTTGAAAGTAGCTTGTGTTTCAGTGTCCAAGGATCCCAGCAGTGTCACTGCAGTATTACTTTAAGATAATGGTAGGTAGCTGCAGGCAGTGTGATGTGGAAGAACAAATTTGAGCAGACAGGGGTTAGATCAATATCTGAACGATGATTATCTTGGTCAGCACAGTATTTTCCATAGCCTAATGCAATCTAAACAATCTCTAAATATATCACAGACTGTGAAATTTCAATTCCTGTCTTGTCAGCCTCTTCATGTGAAGATGGATGACATACCTGATGAAGACAAGAGCCTGATCCTGCTGCTGTTGAAGTAACTAATAAATCACCTATTAACTTCAGAGAGTCCTCAAAAGAACCAAATTGCTCATTTAAATAGAGGTAGCAAATCTTATGCAGGTGTGATTGGCTCACAGCAGCTCCATGTGCACAGGCCTCCTCCCCAAAGAACAAGAACACCTCTGCAAACTTTTGGAAATTAAAAAGTAAGTCAAAAAGAAATGAAGATGATTCTCAGAATGGGAGGCTGCTGTTTTAGACAGCCCTTGACCAGGACAGACAGCCCAGGAGCTCTGTAAAAACTGTTTACTGCAACACTTTTTTGTGGGGATGTGAACTCAGATGTGTGCACTGCACCCTCTCACCTATGGCCAGGTGTGTGCTCAGAGGCACTGCTGGACAGCAAAATATTCATCTGGGAGGACATAAAGTTAAAGAATGAAAAAAATGGACAAAAGTTGACTTTCACATTGAGTAGAAGTTTCCCTGAGACTCAGTTGTGGTTTTGCAGGAAAGACCATCAGGACTGAGGGATCAGACACTCAGGTGTCCAAGGAGGGTGCAAACTGGGACCAAGTTTTGGGATGGTGTCTGTGGTTATCTTTACCTCTGGGAAGAAATATTTCTCTTAATACAGGTGCAATCCCCCAGCCAGAATTACAATAAGCTTCCACCACAAACTCACTGCATATCTGCCCAGCAGGTTATAGACTGGATCTGTAATTCCAGCTCCAACCACCTTTGCTTTGCCCTCAGTGTAATCACATACATATACGTATTTATTGCAGTGCATAAATGTTTTTCCAGAGTGAAAAAAATTAACAACATCAGTATGATAGAGGTTAAACTTTCAGGTATAAATAAATCTTTTTAAATACATCTTTTAAATAAAAACTTTAAACCTGTTTTGCATTACTCAAAATTTATTGGGGAAATTTATTCTGACTATTGCTAAACCCTTGGTGCCTTAATTATATGAATAATTTAAATCTCTACTTTAACTGTGGCCTGTTATTAAGTCCTAAAAGAGCTACAAACAACTTTGGATACCTGTAAGTCTTCAACAAATATTTTCCTTATCACAACAATATAGTCTTTTTTATTTCTCAACTCCAAAATGCTCTGAAATATTGCCAAATTATGCAAAATTTAAAAAGAAGAAAGTTGAGCTGAAATCTCAACTGGGAAATACCAATTTTACTATTCAGCTTTTTGCTATACAATCAAGTGACTAAATAATGGATTTAAGAAAAGTGCGCCAGACAGGTTGGTCAACTGCTTAATTAAAATGGGGGGGGGAAAAAAGCATTAAAAAAAAAGGTGGGGTAATAGCTACATTGTTTCTTTGTAATTCACAGCACAGATGTTCCTCAGGCCAGGTCTTGCACTCATGAATTCAGTGGCAACTTTGCCATTTGTTCAGAGAAAATAGGATGAAACCTGCTCAGGCTCCTCTGAAATCCTCAGATAAGGCTAATGTCAAATAAAAATAGTTTCATTTCAATTAGGAATTTAGAAACAGATGAAGCATTTTCCAGTCCTGTTTGTTCAGAGAGATAGACTTGCAGCATGGCTAACTCTCTTACGCACCCAGGGCTCAGCCCCTATGGTGGGCTCAGCTTGGTCTCCTGGAAATGTTGATGCTTCCAGTGATTACTAGATGGGGAAAAATTATAAAGATGAACTGGAGGTTGGTTGTAGAGAGAATCAAGGTAGGCCCATGACTTCTAAATAAGAACATTTTTCTTTGCTCCTAGTCAGGAGGGTGAAGTGGTGCTGTCTGGGAGCAACTGGGCTGCTGGTTCACTAAAACATGTGTGACCTTCTCTGGACAAGGTCAGCATTCTGGTTTGAAATAATTGGATTTACTTGGAAAATTGAAACTCACTTTTTAGAGAACAAATTTTGGTTGTAAACAATCTGCTGTTGTTTAAGAATGGACTTGGTGCACTGGCTAACGAGTTGTCTATTTAGCTACAGTTTACATTCATTTTACTTTGGTTTTGCAGAAAGATTAAAAAATATTGTCCATATCTCCCACATTTTGGATTATGTTCCATGCATGGTGTTATTTCTACAATGGCAATTAGGTGATGTCATGTCTGCTTTGTTCTTTGGGCATTCTTCCTCACATCTGGTATTTTGGGAAGAAATTAGCATTCACTGAACCAGCAATAGATTACTCTAACATCTAATTCTTCTTGTACAACTTAAGGCTCTGGTCCTATGAAGATTTATTCATATGCTTGCTTTCATGTACAATGAATTATCCCACAGAAGTTCAAAATGAATAAAGTTATGCTTATGCATAAGTGCTGGAAGGATTTGTGCCTAAATAATGAAACTAAATGCTGGCAGTGTACAATTATCCATAAGATTCAGCTATAAACACAGCAGAATTCATCTCCAAAATAAATGCAGGAAATGGAATAAAATGGGAAAGTCTGTGAGAGTATTTTTACTTTGCCTCATTTACAGCAATTTTGCACTGTTAGTAATAACCAGACTGGTAATCTAAATTGCCTGCTGCTTGTGCTGTAGATGAACTCTGGCACATAATTTGGTTTCTGCTTCCATTTAGACACTTAATATTGTGAATAGATGTTAAAAGTGGAAGAGGGGTGGAAAAAAGTCATCTAGATAATTTCAGTGCCCTTTGAAGACCCCAATTTATTGTAACCAGCCATCCATTGCTCTAAGAAAATTAATAGCCATGATTGTCACCATACACACCATCCATTGCCTTCACAACGATTCTAGCATTGCCAGTCTGGATATATTTTGGCACTTACATATCCCCAGTCATCAGGTACTTGGGTTTATTCAGAGTTGGACAAACTACAGAATTTCAAGTTGGCAGAAAATAATAGTCATTGCTTGAAAGTATCAAATGAGCTGGAACTTTGAAACCAAGAATTGCTCACAGAGGTCCTGTGGTGTGAAAGAAAGCGACGTTTCTGCTTCTTTTCCAGCTGCCAAGAGAGGAGTGTTGGTTGAATGCACAGGCTCCAGAGGTCTCAGATTGACTGTCCTCCAAATTCCCTGAGCAGGATAAAAAACTCCTTGGTTCCTGGATCACCAGCTTCTGATTTTAGGGCTGGTATTGTAGGCTGTGAAGCTTTAAAGATCAAGAAATTTATTTTCTTTCCTCGAATGTACCAGCAGAGTGCACCTACTTCCAGTTCCAGCACCCTGGTTCTGTGGAGACCTGTGGCTGGAGTGGAGGATTCCTGGTGGAAAACCTGTGGAGGATTCCCTGGTTGTCAGCAGCCACATTCACAGCCCTACACAGCTTTTTAAATGAATTTCAACAAAAGTTTTCTGACCTGTTCTAGCAAGGGCATGTGATAGCAAGTTAGTGCAGACTCAGAAAATACATTCTAGAAAAAAAGAAAAGAATATGATTTTTGAAAACCCCACTGTACCAAGTTAACATGGGTGAAGTATTTGTTTCGAGTTTTTTAGTAGGAACGGGTTAAGGCAATAAAGTACTTCCTGTTTAATGACAACATTCAAAGGACCAAGCATTTCTGAACAATAAACAATATTGAAATTGATAGTTAACACAAATGTCTTGAAGACAGCTTTTCTAGAATGTATATGATGATATAAATAGTTTATTGGCTTTTCTAGAAATTAAAGCTATTTAGAGATGTTTTGTATTTCTAAGCACTTCTTGACTTTGAATTTTTGAACCAAGGTAAAACTAACCAGAAGAACCAAAACTAACATACATTTTCACTTGGGTATTTGATAAGAAGAAGCAGGAGGGTTGGTGTGTATCTCAGGTTAGGTCTCTGAAATTTTGGGCTCACAGCTCAAGCTGATCAACCCGTGGGGCCTCTGAGGGTACAGATTCTGTGTGATGGGTCAGCTCAGAGCACGGATGAGGCACAGGTGTGTTCCTCCCTAGTCACTCATAACTTATGTGACCCTAATTCCTCTAGGTAATCTTGATGTTACCTGAGTTACCTGAGTTCTCTCTGATTTTCTCTTTCTCTAATCTGTCACCAGGTGGGTTGCAGTGGTTTACCATGGGCTTGCAGTCTGTTGAGAGCCAGCTGTGCAGGTCAGGCCATATACAGATGTTGTTTTGTGATGCCTTCTGTTTCTGTCTTTTTCTTTTTACTGAGGGCAGAAATACCATTTCCATGACCTTCCTCGGACTATCTAATAGATATGTATTTCTTCTTACCCTAGCTGCATCTGTGTTTATTTTCACATCTTTGTGTGCTTGTGCTTTGTCCTTGTCTTTAGCTGTTTGAACTATGCTTTGCTGTTTGATTCCTCTTTATACCTCACATTATTGAGAACTGATTCAGCTGAGTGTCTCTTTTGTTTCCTTTGCTTTTTCTGCTTTTGTCTTTTCTTCAGGATACTTTATTCCAATGCTTCTAATTTTTTTCTTTCCTTTACAGGTATTTCTATAGAATGTCAACTGCCAGCTTACTGAATTTATTCTGCTAATTTTTCTTGAAGGATTTTATTCTACATATCTTCTACATGAGACCCCCTAACCCTTCCTAGTCCCTCTAACCCCCTGCCTACAATTTTCATGACTTCCCTGATGGTAAAAGCAGATCTAAAAGAGCCTGTATGTATTTTCCAGATGTATTTTCTAAAAATTACCGACAACAACTGCTGGGAAATCTGGGGGAGATTCTTCAAACCCAACAGAGATGTATGTGAGTATGTCAGATGAATGTAAGTACAGATCACAGTCTGACTTTCTTTATGTATTTATGTGTTAAATGCAGTACTAAATAGGAATTTGTAGTAAGCAGCACTCGTAAATAGTAATTTTTTTTGCATCTCATCCTAAACTGGCATCTGAATCAATGAATGATGCCCTAAAAGTGCCTGTTTCTCTTAAAGTATAAGGCAAGCCATGGGTTGCTAGTTCATTATATTATTTCCTTATTTTAGAAGATAAGGGACTGGCATACCAATTTCCATGCCAAGTATATAATTTATTCATAAAACTTTGAAAGCTTCTAAGAATCTTAGGAATTCCACCTTAAGAGTGGGAATGACACACATATGGGAGTGTCCCATTGGCACCAAACCTTTTGTTTTGCATGTCTCCGTTTGCTGTAGGGAAAGAAAAAACTTCATCCCTCCAGTTCCAAGTTTGCTGAAGAGGTCCTCTGATCTCCCAGTGTGTTGTTCCAGTGGTTGCAGTCCGTTTCTCATGGGTCAGGTACTGGCCTCAAAGGTCTCCTTGACCTTTCATGGTCACGTTGCTGTGTAAAATGATGTGGAAAACAAAGCATGGTTGTTACCTGCAGTTATCACCTTCTCAGCACTGCTGTCCATCTGGAAGAGAAGGGGAAGGCTTTACCAGATTACTGTTCTCCACCATTCTGATTTCTTAATTTACATCTGATTAATTTCCATGGCTGTTGAAGGTCCTGATTGTCTTGTGCTCAAGAGGACCTTTGAGCTTCCACAAGCCACGTTCAAGGGAAGGCAGAGCCAAAAGCCATTACTGATCCCACGGCTGTTGTCAGTGCTGGAACAAGTCCCATTTGAATATCATTTCTTCTTAGCACAAGGACTCACATCTTGGGAACAAAGCCAAGTCCTGTCAGAGTGTAAGACAATTGACTTTTCTGCTTACACTGTAATTAATGCTATTGAAATCTCAGAAAAGAAAGCAGAGAAAGCACAAAACATTCAAGTTTAGGACTAGCCACCTTTCTTTCACTGCTTATCTCAAGGGATGTGAATCCATTAGAAATAAGGTTCCAGATGCCAAAACCAATAAAAGTGCAGACTTTAAGGTTTAGCCAAATTGTGGTTAAAGTTATTTCTCTGTGGATCACACTTAGTCATTAATTTTAAGGCTGGACATTCTCCAAACTCTGTGGTTTCTTTGCAAGAAGGAGTAAGATCCCAGTGATTAGATGGCTTACATTTCACTATTTTTTTCTAACATATCCAGTTGAATGAAAATTAGAATTTCATAATTCTGTTTCTTTATAATGGAAAAAGAGGAGAACTGTAAACCTGTTGCAAATGGATGCAAGCATTCAAAACAGAGCAAAGCCGTTCAGATTATATGAATTATTATAGTTTAATGGTTTGCATCATGTATATGTGATGTGGTCTTCAAGGATTTTCATCTTTATAGGTAGAAAAGTGCTGTGGCTAATTGCTTTCAACATAATTACATTCACAGGAAATAATTTTATTTCAGTATGGATTGCCAGGAAAAGATGGGTCTTTTGGAGAACATAGGTCAAGCAGCACATTTAAAGCTTGTACTTTTGTATGAAACATTGTGTGAAGTTCTATATTCTTCAGAGGCATTTGCATAAAGAACTCATGAAAAACAAAAGACAAAACCCCAGAAGAACTGTGTGTTCCCACAGCACAAGTAATCCTTTGTGAAAGACTTTCCACAAAATTAAAGTCATATTAGATGCTACTGAAACCATAAGGAAGGCTGATAGTTACTTTTTTTTTTTTTTTTTTAATACACTGAGCCAGTAGAAGTAATTTATGTTGTAAATTACAAATGAAGATAGTGAAGAGAAACACAGGTCTCTCTGTTGAGAAGTGTAGGAATTTAATGACAAAATTACTTTACAGATTATTTTAGTATAGGCTTTGTTTGGAAAGACCAAAGTTATGCTAAACTTATGTTAAAAAGCCTGAGATACCTAGCTCAGGATTTTTTCAAAAATATTCTTTGACTTCTTGCAATTCTTATATTTTATGAGCAAATGGCTTTTAAGGTAATCTGAAGATATTCTGTCACATTAAATATTACAAAATGTCTTCAAGAATACTAAGGTTTTACTCAGGAAATCAATCACTGCAATATAGGGAGTATCTTTATGAGTACCCTTCTTATACTCCTAAACTCTTACATTCATAAACATTTCTTAATATTTGCTGTTGGCCACTATTGTAGAAAGGACATTACATGAAACAGGTCTTGATCTGACCATTGTGGATTTTTGCTCAAGAGACCTCCTGGTCCTGCTGAGGCCAGTGTTTATATTCCCCCCAATTCAGATAAATCCTCAGAAAACCCTGGGATGGTTTTTGGAGTGCCTGTGCATTCAGGACACTGCATCCCGCAGGCACCACAGGCGAGGAGCAGCATGACCTGTGTTTCTCTGGATGAATTTGTAGGACTGCTCCGTCCTCTCCCATTTTATAGAAAATTCAGGGGCATCACCTTTCCTTGCAAAATCGTACCTGAGCTCCTCTCCTGACCCCATATCTGCATGGGCTGTCCTCACCTTCCCTTGGGCTGGTGCCTGGTCAGCAGCTCCACAACATTTCCCTGTTGCAGATATTCCACAACTGTGCCATTCCCTCCAATGGAGGTTGGACCAGAGCTTTTCCCACTGCCCACATCCCTTCTGTTTCTGAAAAATGACCTTAACTCAGACTGGTGGAGTTGAATTTGGATTCTCAGGCTCAGCTTTGAACAGCCAGACTTCAGCTGGATTAAGGAAGACCTTTTATAATACTTCCCTGTATCTCTGGTGGTGTTATTTTCTTCATTTTTTAGCCCCATAGTAATTTAAAAACTTAAAAAAAACCACCCTTCTATCATAGCTATTATTGCACATCACATAATATCTGCTACAAAGTAGTTTAAATACTTCTGTATATGTGTCAAATGCTTGACTATTTTTTAGAACTGTTACACCCTAGGAAATAATGGCTGGGTATTTTTAAATATTTTATTCACTTGATAGTCTACGAACTGTATAAAGTTATTTTACTATCAATATAGATTATAAAATACATTGAAATTAAATTGGGCTAAATTATTTTGGGCAAAAAAATAGGAAGTAGGCTTTTATTTTCAAAGGGGACCATTACAGACCCCAGCTTGATCCTGTCAATGTACTGGTTTTGAACTGATAGGACCATATGGAACTCCCTGTAAGGTGAAGCTACAGGTCATTTGACTAATTTTTAATTTTCATTTTCCAGGTGGATAAACCACACGGCTTTTGTGAAATAGGAAAGTCTTGAGCAGCTAATTAGACCAAGGCTTTCTAGAGGAACCAATCTTTTAGCTAAGTAATTTGGGAAATATTAGCTCACCTAGGCTTCAAGAGCTTGCAGGTTTTGAGTTCCCCTTTTGCAGGAGCTCCCTTGCAGATACATGTGAATACCATAAAACTGGTATCAACCTTTTTGGTTTTGCTTTTAAGTTTGTATGTCTCTCTTACTGAGCAGATTGTGATACACAGTAGATGCTGAGCTGTTTTTTCCAACACTTATTTTGTGAGTTGGAACAATATGACTAGAGGATGGAAAGTTGAACAGCTCTGTAACACAGACTCACACCGGATGATTTATGAGCAATGTGTGGGGTAAGATTTTAGAGAAATATAAATTATATCTGTTCATCATGTTAACTTCTTTTAATGTTTCCCACATGTTACTATGACAACATCCATGGGATATATATTTTAATTTCTGTTGCACAGAGGAAGTGTGTCAGGTCTGCACATTTCTCTTGATTTTATGGCTGAGTGCTGTGTCTAATGCAGGTTGTAAATCTTCTTGGAAAAATATATAAGAGGGTTTTCATCACAGTGGCTCTCCTGGCAATTCTGAAGCTTTTAATAAGCATTATTTAAATCTAAAAAGAACATTTACACCCCCTGCGATGTGGAGACCTCTAAAGTGGGGGTAGCAAATGCTCTGCAGAAAAGCAGGAGCTTCATGCTAACAATTGCTGAACATGTTACATAGTTAAACACAATGTTAAAACTCTTACTTCAATAAAACTGTAAAAAATATCTTGTGGCCAATATTTAATTTCCTGTTTTCCATATAGCGGGTAAAGGATACTTTTTAAACTTTTTTTATTTCTTGTGCAAAAAGTGGGTTGAGAAGTTTCTTATAGTTTTCTAAACACATTTTCCATAGGACCTGAAGGGTTTTTATGACAGTGAGATTTTCTTTTAAAAATTAGATGTAAAAACTAGATGGAAATTTCTGAATTGGGTTAGACAGTCTCAGTTTCTGCACCACAAGCTGTTGTTCTACATGGCAATTACTTTGCATATGCATCTGAAGCCAGTGCTGAGAAAAGTGACAGCGAATTGTGCTGATAAGTGGTTTAATGGAATTATTCAGCAGGCCAAAACTCATTAATCACAGGCAACAGTCTCCCTGTGATACTTCAGTGCATAGTTAAACAAGACTCCAGTTATTTATTTACTTTCCAATGTATTTTTTTTTAATCAGAGTGGGAACATTAACCACAGAGTTTCCAGCGAAAAGTAAAATCTACTCCAAATCACGAAGTTAGAACTAAAACATAATTACCTATGAAGAATGAAAACTTTTAGTAATTTCCTGTAATTTCCCCACCAAATTAAATTTTTGCCTTGCGGTACTGCTATAAAAAACATCACTCCCATTTCACATATACTAAGTGGGACTCTTGTGTATGAAGGTGCCATTCTCACTTTTCCTGCTCTAACACACCCATGTTTATAAAGGAAAGGGTAAAATCCACATCCTGATAGTCGTCTTCTTCAAGCCTATTTTTTAATATCATTCTCATAAAGCTGCTCTAGCTTTTCCACTTGAACAGAAAATAATTCAGTGGAATATCCATTTGTTTAGGACAAATGGCTGCAGCTGTTAATTTAAATTAATTTATACTATTGACTGTACTGTACTGTTATAATAGTATGCAGGTCCAAGTGTTTTGCTTGTGTTTGGTGCCTGCAGCCCATGCTGTGCTACACCTCTGGGCATACAGTTGCAGCTGGATTCTGTTTGATGATAACTTCTTGTAAAACTGTGGGATTTCTAAAAAGTGTGTCTCAGGGGAAATTTACACCCTAGAAATTCCTGATGAATGTAGTTAACAAATGGCTTGCTGAATCCCTCAAAACAGTCCCTACCTGACGTTCCACCAGTGAGAAGTGCCATAGCTTGAAGATTTTCTGGTGCTTCACTGCTGCACCACAAACAGCTCAGAGGGCCACCTAGGAGGCTTGAGTGAGCTCCCACAGGCTGCCCACTGCTGCTTGGAGAATGGCTGCTGTCAGCAGGAATAACAAATTCTGAGTCCAGCCAGCTCACTGCCAGGCTGGGGCAGAGCTTTTATAAAAAGCTGTGCTTTTATTGTGATGCCTGATAGTGCAGGAATGCTGTTAAGCTTCCATTTCGGGCTCTGTGGCCTGCCTGGGATCTCCTGTTTGACATGGACTGTTAGCAGAGTCCCCTCCTGACATGGGCTGTTAGCAGAGTCCCCTGCTGGAGTCCACCAGAGCGCCATCAGAAGTCTGTGACCTCGTCTCTTCCCAATGCCAGCTGCTGGGACATGCTTTCTTTGTCCTCTGCAGCAGCAATGTGAGTGTAAATCATTCCTTGGCCTTCCTTTCAGCTTATGCCTGGCCTGTTTGGATTGTTGCAGATGGTCCAAATTCATCCTGGAGTCTGAGATTTCCCCCCCTCATTTGGAAAGTTACACAAGCTTCTTTATGCAGTTGTTCTTCATTTGGTTATACCATATAAACTGACACGCCAGGAAGGGATAAAAACTTTGCCTAGAATTTCACAATTTCTTCATAAGAATATAGACATTAATTTCCCAAAATTTCCCATTTTCTTCTTCTGTCTGGGCATACCAGGCTCACATAAAGGGCCAGAATATGTACAACCCCTTTGTCTGGCAAACCCAGACCCAAACTGTAAGTGTATGCCAAAGCACAAAGGGCAAATTGAAGTGGGAGAAATTAACTCTGTTAATCCTGCCTGTAGAGAACTTTTATAGACAGAGCTGGAAAGGGAACAAAGTTTTGTTAGGGCTGTTTCACTGCTTGTGGGGGAACACTGGGGATAAGCTTGTACATATATCCTAATGGAGTTGCTGCAAAAGTAGTGGTGCTTTTAACTGTGTTAAATGGCATAGGAATAAAAAAAGTGAAATGAGTGAACATACTGATGTGTATTTCCCCCAAAGAATATGCTGAAATGGTAAAGGACTACATTATAACATGCATTTCAGTTTTTTTTCTAAGGGATCGTGCAAACATATGGGAATATGGCTAAGCATTTCTCAGATGTCCTTAGTGCATATCACACAGCTGACATTTGGCAGAGAAATGGGAACAGGGAGAAGTAAACTTCAGTCAATTTGTCATATTTTCCATGGTGGAAAGGGAATTACTAAAGCATGTAAGAGATTTTGGTAAAACAATTAATTGGAAATATGTTACAATAATTCCACATCCCTCATTTACCATGTGGGGTGCAAGGAGAGACCGAGAAACTTTCATTGTTGATATTCAGAAGGTTAATGCTCCTTTACAGTATGGTGGTAGGGAAACACAGGCACAGTTTTAGCAAAGATAATTGCCTTCACGAGGTTCCATATATTCAATTGTAGTGGCAGCTATGTTAAACAGCTTGTTTAGCTCTCCTACTTAGCACTGTAGCCACACCAGGCTAAATGCATGTTGCCCTTTCCTGGTTCTGCAGCCCCAGCAGCCCTTGGTGCCACTGAAATTTGTAGAGGAAGCCAGCTGTGAATGTCAGGTACAAAACTTTCTAAGGCACAGTATGAATATTTTTGTGTAGAACATGCTTAAATTCAAAGAAACAGAAAAAGCACTGTATGCATTTGTTTCTGACACTGAAAGTTGGGTAGACTGTGGGAAAATGAGCAGGATCTAGTCTACAACCAAGAGCAAATGTAGGCACTCTGAAGAAATACAAAGTAATAAAACCAAAAGGATGATCCCAAAGCAGAGAGTTTCTTGCTTTTGTAGACAGGGTATGGATTACAGTGGGAGATGGTGGGTAAGTACCTCACAGAGACTGAAGGAAAATACAGAATAATGAATTTACTGCAGTGATATTCTCTGCCACAGCCCCACTGCTGGTGGACTGTGATCAGGTTTGCAGTTGTGAACAAAAAATGGCACAAAATTCTGAAGGCTGAGTTTGTGACAAATAATTAGCATCTTACTGAAGTGCCATGTAAGATGCAAAATGTGCTTACCATTGTTTGAAATAATTTTGTGGCTAAGAACATTGTAAAAGTGCATAGGAAATTTATGTGCCTCTCAAGGATGTGTTTGACAGTAGTGGTTTTAGACTTGATGCTGTAATTTTTCAACTCCATGAGTGAAGCAAATTGATTTGTAATGTGATACAGTCACCAGAACCATCAACACATTTACACCATACGACTTTTCCCAGCTGATAACACTGTAACTTATGGTGGATTTTGGCTGAACTCAATGCAGAGAAGAAGACAAAGGCTGGAAAGCAAATGGAAAGGAGTCCAACATAATGAAAACACATCTGCATCCAAGTTTGGATGCTGAGCAGAAGTTTAGGGAGAATAAGAAAGCCCACATATATCTTGATAGTAAGTTTGAGAGGTGTGTTTCCAGGAGCCTAAGTGCGACTTCTGGTTGAAGGAACCTTAGCATTAAGATCTGTATAGTAGCCAAGCAGCCTTCATTTTTTTTTCTGCTAATGGTTGTTGGCTTAACTAAGATCTCCCTGAATTGTATCTGTCCCACTTTCACAGCAGAATTTTCCAGTGCCAAGCATCTATGTTGATATCTTAGCTGGGAAATTAATTGTTTAAAACAGTCTCAGGAGATTCAGTTGGTGGGCAGAACTGACCAAGGGACACAAAAGATGTTATCCATCAGTCCCCTGGATTATGGATTAGGTGTCTCAATGAGACTGTCACTGGTAAATCCAATGCATTTCCTGAACTTTGAGGTTAAAATAAGGGATTTGGATTTAGATGAATGACTCACTGTTTTTGAAATGCTGGGTTGTGCCTCTCACTGATGCACTGACCTAGTGGTGCACACCCCAGAGGAGGAAGACTTGTCTTCTATTCTTTGTTCAACCTCTAGAAGTTTAAATATGCAGATATCATCTGAATTCAAATGAGCATCTTAGATATTCAGTCTTGCTTAAGTCATGCTGAAATACTGCCAACAACATCAGGTTCATGTCAAGGAGACTTTCATTCCAATCTTTTCTCATCAGACTCTTTTGTTCACTTTAGATTAAAAAGAAGATAGAAGCTACTCAATGTCCAAGTAGAGGTGGTGGCAAGTGCTTTTCTCAGCAGTTGGATTGGGACTGGCACTGTTCAACATCTTTGTGGGTGGCATGGACAGTGGGACCTGGTCCATCTGCAGCAGATTTGCCTTTGACACCAAGCCACCACCACCTGAGAGGCTGTGCAAACTCCATGAACTCAAAAAGGCCAAGAGCAGGGTCCTGCACCTGGGCTGGGGCAGCCCCAAGTACAAATACAGGCGAGGTGGGATTGAAAGCAGCCCTGAGGAGAAGGACTTGGAGTGTTGGTGGATTAGAAGCACAACATGGGCTGGCAGAGTGCTCCTGCAGTCCTGTCAGCCAAACCTGCCCTGGGCTGCATCAAAGCAGCATGAGCAGCAGGTCGGGGGGGGATTCTGCCCCTCTGCTCTGCCCCTGTGAGAGCCCAGTGCTGTGTCCAGCTGTGGGATCCCCAGCACAGGAAGGACATGGACCCGTTGGAGTGAGTCCAGAGGGAGTCCTGAAGATGATCACAAGGCTGGAGCATCTCTCCTATGAGGACAGGTGGGCAGGCTGAGAAACTTGGGACTGTTCAGCATGGAGCAGAGAAGGCTCCAGAGACTCCTTTGAGCACTGTACCTAAAGAGGCCAACAAGGAAGATGGAGAGGGACTTTCTTAAGGGACAGGTAGTATTAAGGATGAATGCTTTCATACTGAAAGAAAGTAGGTTTACATTAGATATAAGGAAGAAATTCCTTACATTGAGTGTGACGAGTCACTGGAACAAGTGACTTAGTAAAGTTGTGAATGCCCCATCCCTGTCACTGTTCAAGATCAGATTGGATGGGCCTTTGAGCAACCTGGTCTAGTGGAAGATGTCCCTGCTCATGGCAGGGGAGTTGGAGTTTGGTGCGCCTTAAGGCCCTGTCCAATCCAAACCATTCTATGATAAATAAAATTTCTAAACCAAGTGCTTTGAGGCGTCTTGAGATCAATCTTATCTGAGTTTGATTTGCGTTCACCAGAAAAAGAAATGGAAAGTCTTTGTTATATTTATAATTTTGTAAATAGGATAATTGAACAGGTTTCTGTAGTGGTTAGAGCTCCTAATATCCTGTGAACATCATTCTTTCTATAAGAGATAGAGGGAGCAAATCTTTCATGGTGTAGTGCCTCCCTTAAAGAAAACTGCTAAAACACACCCAGATTTGACTCATAATGAGATGTAAATTCACCCTATTGAATTATTGCATGCTCAGGTATTTTTTTTTATTTGAGAAACTCCAGATGGCAGGATGGAGAGTTTGCAACATTTCTGGTAAACTTGGTTGAGACTATTCTGATGATAATAAATGTCTGACATGTCTGATGGTGCTGGTATTGCCAATGTGAAGGCATTAGTTGTCAGTTTGTGAGATTATTTTAGTTTAGTTCATTCCTATGTCATAATTCCTAAATTATGCTGACACACCATGGTGAGAGATACCTTAGAAACTCTCATGAAAGATTCATTTCATGTAGTTCAAACTTTGAGAAAACAAGAAATTATTTTTTCTGTCCTGTACACTACAGAATTTTGTTGACACCGTGCATTAAAATTGCCAAATAACTGCAAAGATGTATTACTACAAGTCATAATTTCTATTCAAAGGTATCCTGTTTCCTGTCCAAAGCAGTGAAGCAGAAACGTGACTGTGAATGTCAACTAAATCAGATATGACACATATTATTGTCTAGGCAAGTGAGTGAGGCAGCTGTGATACTGTGAACTGATAGGTCCTGCCTCAGGCAGAGGGGAGATGTTGACACACCTGGATAGTCACATTTTATCAAGGACTCAAACCTGCAGTTTCATGCTCAGTTAGAAAGTGGCATTTCTCATCTCAAAACTATTTGATTCTTCAGAAGATTAGGACCTGGGCTAGAGCTACATTACATCTGAGATTTAGTATGTGCTGCTTTCTATTCAGTATCCTTGAGAAAGACAGGCTACCAGGAGTTCAAGGTTATTTTTTGACTTTTGTGTTGACAGAGGCAAGCATGGGAAAGTAAGCAATAAAATTGTTATTAGCAAGTACCAACATTTTTGAAACCTAAACCCTCCAAATAGCTCCATCTCTGCCTCTGGTGGCTATCAATAGAGAAGACGTAATTGTATTTTGTCATGCTGTTCAGATATTATTACTAACACAGTTTATCCAGTCTTCAGCTCAATTTTCTGCAGGTGAGAAAACATAAATTGGCTTTGTGCAGGGTCAGGTGTGGTCTGCAGGAGGTGCCATGTCATGAAGTGCAGGTGAGCTGCCCAGTAATCCTTTACATCCTGGCACACGGCCAGAACAGAAAAGGACCACAAGGGAACACCTCCGGGAGACTTCCAGATGGTTCTGTACAGGAGCTTGGGCCCAGCTTGATTTATTTGCTTTGGCTGTGTGTGGATATAGCATTCAGCTGAACTAGAATGCAGTCAAAACCCTGGAGCACTGGGGAGCACAGAATAGAAACAAATAGAGCTCTGCAATATGATTCTCTGTGTATGTTTTTGTAACTGCTGTATGCTTGCTTATTCCATGACTTGGTCATCTTGGAACCTTTTATGTATAACATAGAGACAAATACATACGGAAACATGTCAAATACATAAATAAATATCTTCTTATTTTCTACTCCTGGTGTTGTATTAAGTATTGTCTGGCATTTTTTCTGTGTATCAAATTCAAGGTTGCAGTAATTTCTCTTTTTCTTTCTATCACATTTGTTCCTCTATATTTCATCGCATGGTTTTATTTAGATTTTGTCAAGGGTATTCAGAAACTCCTGCTCCAAGGTGATGTTAAGTTATAAAAAATAACTAAGATTTTCAACTCCAGGAATAAGCTCTTGATACATTGTGCCTGAAATTCAAGATTGCCTTGGCACAGTAGCTGGGGAAATGTGAGCCCACATCTGGGCTTTTACACAAGCATGGCTCTGCAGCTCTGAAATGGCCCATTGATTGTGATATTGGAGAGGCATTACAGAGAGCCACTGACTGACACACAGATATGGACACTGTTCTTCACTGTCCCCTGAGAGCATTTTAAGAGTAGAAGACTGTTATTTCAGTTTCTTTTAGTTTGCAATGAATAGGAGTAGTTAACATCTACCAGAAAACCTGTCAAATTCTCCGTTCGTGCTTGGCCAGAGCAGGATTTGGGCAGTATTCCTTCATGGTGTCCCTTGTTCTTTATCCTTTGTATCTAACACCAAGCAAAAAAGAGCCATTAGAGATGAAGTGCTGCCTGGAAAGCAGATTTCACTCCAATGAGGCAGGATTAAAGAAGATGGTGCAGAGATCTACCCAGCGATAGGAACACTCCAGTGACGGGTCTGTGACTGCGTGACTGAACAGGCACTTTATCAATTCAGAGTGACAACAGCTCTGATGGGATTTTGCTGGGCCTAGAGGCAAAGTGCTAGGTCTCAAGAAATGTTTTCCCACAGATATTTCCTTAGTTAAGCAATAGGTTCAAAAGTAGATTTGAAAGCCATTTTCTTTTTGTATGAAATGTGATATGCCATTTTTTCCCATGAAATTAAATTATTGAGGCAAGCCTTGAGAGCAACCTGTCCCCCAAGAATCAGTTTGGTTAGAGCAAACACCATTTCAAAATTTCTGGGTGGACCACTTCAAAAAAGTGCATTTACTGTGACTGGTAAAATATTTTAGGCTTCTTCTCATGGCAACTCTATAGTTCTTAGAATGGTTTCAATTATACATAATGAGTCATGGCTTGCCTATGGGGAGAATGGAGCTGGCTTCAGACTCCTGAGTTTAACAAGGATGAGGGGCTGGGGCCAGCCTCTCCTGCCAGGGAGACAGGAGGGTCCAACAGCATTGTGTTCCTGCTGCTGCTGGGGGGATGACAGGAATTACAGCAGTGCCTCTGATGTACCTGCCTGGAGAGGTACCTGCCTGGAGGTGCCAACCCAGCCCCCCTGTCCAGCCCGTGGCTCTTGGTGGCTGCTCTTGTCCTGCTCTGCCAGACTAGGGACAGAGGGCTCCAGTGGCATACAGTGAGTGTTCATGGGAGACCCAGTGGGAATCCAAAACTCTGAGTTTAAAGGTAGCTAGCGCTCTACCTGCTCTCCGAGACGACGCCAGGATGAGAAGGTTCATGTAGGAAATGGATTAAAATACGAAAGCGTTGAGAATGCCTGACCCTGGTGCTTGGTGCTGTACCTGGTGAGCTGAGCTGCACACAGGAAACCAGTCAGCCCAGTGTGCAGAGCTGAGTGAAAGACTGGGGTCACAGCCACACAGCAAAATTAATGTATTTCCTTGCAGAAAAATGTTGTGAGGCCATTATTGTTCATAGGTGGCTTCCAGATAGCTGAACTTCTATTACATCTGGCTGAGATCTGACAGCACTTTGAGGAAAGAGATCTGCTTGATTCTTTCCATTCTGTGCAATGGCAAATATTCTTCTTGATCACCAAAAGTAACAGTTCCTCTGCTATTGAGGACTGACTCTGAAATCTTCAGAACATGAGTTTTTATTGTATGTTCCCAGAGAGAAGAAATGGAATTGACTAGTCAGAATCAGGATCATAGAATTACAGAATTTGGTGAGTTGGAAAGGACCCATCAGGAAAATGTTGCAGTCCAGTATAATGTCTTTATTAAAATCATATACATACTATCTCATAGACTACATGATGTTTAAAAATATCCTGTCACTCATAAAATCTTGAAACCCAAGATTGTTCCATTTACAGGCCTGTTAAGAATTACAAGCCAATATGGCCAACGCATCAATTCACTGTGAGGCTTTGCTACAATAATCCATCATTATCAGGCAGAGAAATGGAAAGCCAGAATGACATTTAATGGCACATAGAGAATGAAATCTGGAAACTGCTGCAACTTTTTACAAGCAAAATAGAATAAATCACTAATCAAAAAGATCATAAAATGCAAATGATAAATGGTTATGCAAGAAAGCAAACCACAGGCATCACTACAATATCCTTCTATTCTTCTAGCAAAAGAACTCCAAATTGACAATTACTTCAGTTAGAAAAACTGCTGTTAGTACTTTTACTATTAAACAGATCTAAAAGGACTGAAGTCCTAGGGAGAGGGATAAGGAGCCAGACCTTCATTTTTCCTTGTTGGCTGATAAATAAGAGCAAAAAGAAAGGTCCAGGACGATTTGTACAACCAGTGTTAGGAATGGGGACCTTTACTGCAGGACGAAAATGAGCACTGCAGAGCTATGAATCTTGGCTTCGGGAAGAGTTGGAGGTATGCTAAAGTGGAAGGCAAGATTTTTTAAAATTTTTTTTTCTCTGCCCACAGAGCTGTCCCTCACTGTCTGTCACAGAATCACAGAATTGCAGAATATGCTGAGTTTGAAAAGACCCACAAGGATCATCAAGTTCTACTCCTGGCCTTGTACCAGGGACCATCCCCAGGAGACACACCATGTGTCCAAGAATATTGTCCAAACACTTCTGGAGCTTTGTCAGACTTGGTGCTGTGACCTGTTCCCTGGGGAAACTGTTCCAGTGTTCCACGCTGTGACTGATTCTGAAAAAGATTGTTTCATTTGTGTTCTCCCTCATAGCATAGTTTTGCATATAAGGCTGTAAGAAATGGGATTTTCATGGGTCACAACCAGGCAGCAAGGTCTGTCCAGAGTCCCTTGCTTGAGTGCACCAACTTATCCAGGAGCAGAATTTTCAAGGATGCTGATACATGTAAGATTATAGCTTGACAACACACAGACATAATTTTCAGAGGCTGCAGCCTTGATGCTGTCATGTCATTTTGTGGCAAGAGATACCAGAAAGGCATCTTCTGCAGCTAATACAGGTGTGACTTTTTAATAGTCTTTTGACAAGTGCCACTGAGTGCCAAGATCAAAGCATAGTGGGTGACTAAACTGGAGAGATTTGAACCACAAGTAGACAACTGATATCCAATGCACTGACTCCATCATGTATCTTGGAAACTCATTGAAAAACATTGTAATAAAGCAGAGCTGTGATACCTGCTTGGAAGTTTGATGAGAGACAGAGAATTACAAAGCAATCTTGAGAGAGCACATGAATTTGAAGGCCCTCAGAAAAATAATCTGTTACTTAAAAAATTATTCCCACTCTAATATTCTGAACTTACTGCAAACAATTTAATCTACACTCCAGATTCACTTGAGTCAGATGAGTGCTGTGAATACCACTGCATTAGACTTACTGTGTTTTTATCTAATCATTGTATTTAGGGAATATAAATAAACATTATTATAAACCTAAACATCAAAGAAAGTGCAATAACTTGCTGTCTGCAGCATTTTGTATGCATTTGTTTCTGGACTGAATCTCAGCAAAAACTGAGATTTTCCACGCTATTATTTAAATGCTTAAAAATTAAATATCTTTATGCAGGGGGAGGATTCCCAGGCCACAGTTTTAGCGAAGATGAGATGGTGTCAGTGGAGGATACTGCTGCACCTCAGGGAAACAAGCTGGTACAGAGGCAGGCTGATGTGCCTCTCTGCCTCCCTTCATAGCTTGAATTTTGAGGGTCCTAAAGTGCAGTAACTTAATTCTGGTAAACCCTGATGGGAGGGATCTGTGTGCAAGTCCTTGATATCCACAATCAGTCAGCAATGACTCTGAATTCATTGTTCATGTGTCTTGGCCTGTTCATTTTTTTCATTGGAAATCTCTGGAAATTCTGCAGGAATTGCCACATGCAGCAGAGTAACTTCTCGTAGTTGGTCTTTAGTTGACTCCAGACCCAATATTAATGCTTGCCTCATGTTCTGCAGTAATGCTGGCCTCAAGACAAGGTAATTCAGGCATGGACCTAGTGTTTCTTTCCCAAGATCCATATGGGAGTCTAAAACCCATTTACTTTTTCTTTGTGGACATGCTGCTATTTTCCCCTTGATATCAAATACAAGTACTCTGAAATCCATTTGAAATCAAAAAATATGAAACCAGGAGAACTCCTCTACTCTGCTATATAATTGTTTAGCACGTAGTTGTAACTTTTTTTTCATGCGTTATTAAGTATAGACTGAGTAGCAAATTCACGGTTCGTCCAGGAGATGTCTCCCTCTTCCTAAAATATTCCCAAACCGTCTGTGTTTGCAGGGCTCTCTCTTGCATCACCAACCTTGGCTTCCCCAGCCCGCAGTTATGCAAAGGCAGCGCAGCCCGGCCGCTGTGAGTGCCGTGGGGCTTGGCTGCTGCTCCCAGCAAAAACGCCTCGGTTTTAGGTCAATGTTTTGGAAAACCATGGGAGCTGAACAAACATTTGTGCTGCAGTCTTGTTTTTTCTCAGGCGCTTCAAACTTACACTAAAGGCTATCTTGCTTCATTTCTGCAACCAGGCAATTTATTCTGTCACCAAAGAACACACAGGGATGTCAGGATGGAGTTTAGGGATGCATGTAGCTCAGGAGAGCCTGAATGTGTGCCATTATTCTGCCAACAACATAAAGAATATAGTACAAACAGTAAATGTTTTGATATTCTTGTTCAAATACTTTACAAGGAATATAATCCACATACATTTATTCTTAACTAATTTCAGTTCTATTGCAGAGAACATGCAGAATATCAGATACTCCTATGACAGTTAATAAATATGTGTTTTGATAATGACACAATAAAAGAACTGACATTTTCAGAAATTCCTTTGTTTTTAGCAATACACAAGGCAGTCAAAATATTTGCTGTTTTAAGTCCTTTTGATATAATGGCTTTTATTCTCATCACTATAGTATCTTTACCTTGTACTTTATGTTAGCAGATGAACCAAACTTCTTTTGTGGGAAGACAGACACAGAAATCTCTTTTTATCTAAGCAGAATGAGCTGACAGCCTGGTCATAAAAATGATCTTATTATTTAGGTAATTTTTCTAAAGTTTCACTGACTTGCTGATGATCTTCACTGGGAATTAAAGGACTTATGATAGCATTTTTTTTTTCTCATGGTAGAAATAATGAAATATATATGAAATTTTAGTCTGATGAATAAGTCATGGGACTTTCAGATGCTTTAGAAGAAAAATAATTGGATTTATATGAGTATTTACTGACTACTGTCATTGGAGAGTGAAATGCTGGCGTGGTGGTCCCAGGTGAATCTGTGTACTTGGAGATTGGCAGTCTGGCCAGGTTTGTGAAGATGAAGAAGGAAGAAGGAAATGGGGATGCCTTAGGGGAGTTACTCTGCATCTGGAAAGAAACAAACAGCTGAGCATACACATTTCCCCCAGAATTCCTCAATAAAGAAAGAAAAAAAAAGAGTAAAGACAAAGAAGCAAGAAAAATCAGTATATTCACACGTCAGTATGGATTTAGTTTGGAGGAACTTCTGGGTGTCATCTGATGTCTCTGGAGGCAGGAGCTGTCATGTGGCAAGTCTGGAAGCAATGCTTCTGCTGGCAAGAGTGGCAGGGCTCAGGGGCAAGAAAGAAGTCTTACATCGGCTTCCCAAGCTCAAGGCCCAAATTCTGCTCTCAGTGTTCTCCATCACATTATTTCCCTCAGAGACTGAGTAGTTCCTTAAACACTTATCAAGGTATCAGAGTTAACTAAAAAAGGAGCTGCATGTAACTTTCAGAGGCTGGCTTTCAGGGTCTTAACATGCTAAAGAAAAAGATACCATTTCCTCTATATTTTAAGGAACTCCTTTTAATTCTAACAGCAGAAACTTTCCACTTTGTCTTTAAAATGGCATCAAGCAGCATAAATATGACATGGTAATTACGGAGACCTGGTGAATATTGTGTTTCTTGGACACTGTGAATAAGAGCAGAGTGTCCTGTGTGCTATGGAAATGTTCCTATTACTCAGCTGGCTGACATGGAAGCTCTCATTTGTTGGTGTTTTTGTTTTTGTGTTCTGCTTTGCAGCTGCATTCCCCCCAGGAAGACATGTGGGTGCTTCTGCTGACTCAGTCCTAGCCAGAGTCCCCTGAATGCGCTCGGGCCACCTGAATCTTGGAGAGCCTGGAAGTAATTTTCAGCCTAGTATGCTTCATTTTGAAGTGTAGTCAAAAGGCACAGCCAGATGGAGTGGACTGTTGTCCTGGAGAAAAGAAAATCTCAAAGTTGAACTTTTAATTAAAAAAAAAAGAGAAAGAGAGCAAAAACTAGGAAAGGAGGAGAGAAGGTTACCTTTGTAGCATCCCTAGAAAAGAAAAAGCTGTATCTCAAATGCCAGAGTGATGTGAGTTGCTGGAAGGATTAAAGGCTTGAACTTTTGTGTGGAGTTTTGGCAGTCAAAGAAATGCCACTCCCCCTGTCAGCCTGAACTCATCTGCCTTTCTTGCTTGAAAAATCCACATTGTCCTTTCCTAAACTGCTCTCCCTCTCCTCTGGCACCCACTCAAGCCACAACCTTGAAGCTTCTGCCTGTAGCATATTAATCAGCATCTTGGATTTGATGGCCAGGACACCCCACAAAGACAAGGAAGGACAGTAGGGTCCAGGCTGTTCTGAATGAATCCTTCTTTGAATTTCTGTCTGCCTTCATCAAAACCTAGATTTAAAATGATTACACATGTGGTGTAATTACACATTACACCAGCAGCCTTGTAATGTTGTAGCAGGTGTTAGTTCTTCCTGTTAAAATATATCCATTCTGTTTGAAAACTTGTCTGTAAGTGGTTTCCAACCTGCCACAAGTACATGTTCTCATTTTTGGTTCAAAGTTGAAGAAAAGAGTAACCTGAAAAGGTAGCCACTTTTCTACATCCGTGTCAACTTCTCTGCTTGGACATTACCAGTTTCATTTGGCCTTGCTCAGGAAAAGAGCTCTTTAGAGATGGGGATGAACCTGCACCCAGAGGCATGCTGTGACCTCTGAGTGCAATATCACACATAAATACCCCAGACAACTCTAATTGCCTCCCAGCCTCTTTACCAGGAGCAATATTATTCTGCTAGCCCAGTGCTGCGCCCCCTGAACCTCCTGCCCAGGGTTCCCTCTAGGTAAGGTGAATTACAGCCCCTGCCCGCTGGCTGGGTCACTGGGGGAGTGGGCAGGAAGTTCTGAAGGGTACCTGGGGTGCTGCACATGAGACAGAGTGCAGAGAGGGGGTGTTGCCTTGGAGCCTGCCAGGGAGCAGAGAAGGAGCAGTCAGGAAAACATCTGGAAAGCAGGAGGAACTGAGGAGAATCTCAGACACTGCTTACACTGACAGCATTCAGATAGTCTCCAAAATGGACATTTTCTCAGCACTGCAAATCCTGCCTTAGTGAATAGTGTGTGTGTGGGGAGGCCTTAATTTGGTTTTTTTCTCTTGTGTGAGAAATGAATGAATTTTGAACTCATTGTAAATATATGTTTACTAAAGCCTGTCTTCTAAAAGAATAATTTATGTGTATTAAACTTCCTTCAGTGCTTAGCCAACGGGTCTAATTTGGCTACATATATTTGCAGACACTCTTAATGTTTATTTTACAGAGCTATATGTTTGCAGATCTTATTTTACTGTCTAATAGCACTGGATCTTATCCATCTCTCTCGTCATCTCATTTTTACCCTGAAAACTTACTGTATGAATTCCAAATTCTTAATTTCATCCTGATGTAGTCATTGCAATGCTTCTGCTTAGAGAACAATGGGAGAGTGAGTAAAATTTCAGTATGTCTCCTGAATGTTTGTATTAGTGACTTCTGTAGTTTTTCCTCACATTTTTATCAAGCCTCTGCATATTTCTTATACTGTGTAGGAACTTACACACATGATCAAGTTACCAGGTCTAAACGAGTTGCTACAGGTCAGCTGAGGAGTCAAAATTCTTGCATATGTAGCACAAATTACTATGAAGTTACGTGATTTAGATAAAAGCTTGTATCAAATTGTTTTGTATACGACAAGCCTGGACATGCACAATGAAATGGTTTCCATTGATGACCTCTAAATCACTGCAAATGGGAAACATACCTGAGCTTCATCTTTGTGTATAATGTAAGATTATCTCAGTTTCTGGACTGGACCCAGGAAAGTGGGTCCACTGAAGTATTTGGCTGTAGTCTAAATGACATGAAGGAGCCATTAGACAGAAGGTTTGCTGTAGCTGTTTTATGTGTTGTTTTGTAGCCTGCTGTGCAGGTACCCTCTTCAGGATGCTCTAATAAAGATGCATTGGTGGGCTTTTCCTTTACCTGTTTGCTGAGACTGCCTAGAGCAGTGGAAACCCTTCAGGAAAAGGGCCCAGAACCTTCTGAGGCAAATGGATTGTGAGGAGGAAATTTTCTTAGGGACACAGAGAGGATTATGTGACTCTTATCCAAGCTAAAATAACACCAAAAATGATGGGGTGCAGAACAAAGATGAGTAAAAGTTCTACCATGCTGGGACATGATGATCAAGAAAGATTGTCCTTCACATTCTTTATTTAACAAATTATCTAGAACTTCTGAGCCTTACCAATTTAAATTTTCTTTGTACTAGCAATTGGAGACTGGGAATGTTTGAATCTTCAATGAGTTAATCTAACACATTTTCTTCAGCAACATACATTCATAGTGCAGATGTCCTTGTGTTTCCTCTTACTTAAATGAGATTGCACTGCAAAAAAAGGCACCTTTTGGCACCTTCACCTGTATTGGAAAGAAGGTAAGAGTTGGTGGAGTGGCTGATGAGCTCCTAAATTTTATTTTTTGGCTCCTGAGAGCGGTTTGTTTTGTACTTCCCATGCAGTGAAGCAACGTGATAGCTGAGAAATGGACTCCAAGGATCCACACTCAGGCACATCTGAGCATTTCCCAGACAGACACTTCAGAACCTTCACTTACAAAGAACAGTGATGGAGCATGAAGGTGTGGAAAGCACCTTTAAGTAGGAGATGCAGACCTCTGGCCTGGAGAAACAGGAAGATGAGGACCATGCAGGGGCACCTGGCCATTAGGGCCTGAGTGAGGATTGGAGTTGCACCATTGCTGTGCTTCAAGCTCATCACTGTGCTGCCATCCTCTGTTACAATGGGCAGAATGACAGCACCAACACTCTAGCCTGGCAGTGACCGTCAGGGACAAGAACACATTGTACCCTGGTGCACAAAGTGAAAGAGGTCCTCATTTCCCTCCTTCTCCTTCTCTATCCATAATAAAATCTGACTGTAGTAAATAATCATGTGATTTCTGGTTGGAAAGTAGTTATAGAGTGAAGGTAAAGCCCACATCAGCTCCCTTACCTATCATATGCCACTGTTTATATTGCTGATTTATATTATCAGAAATATAATTTCTCCCATACTTGGTGTTGACCTTTCCATCAAGCCATTCCTTGTCTGAGCACACCAGTTTTATACCACTGTCAGCTAGCTGACATAAACAGTTAGGCCAATATGAAACTGTTGTAAAGTCATAGAGAATCACGCCATGTGTCTTACATGTACAAAAAAATCCATTTTCCTTGTTTCTCTAGTAATACAAAATACTATTTCTTCAGAGCAACAGCTAGTTTCTATGACCAGCTGTAAACAATTACTAAGCTGCCTGCCTTGATGATTTATAGCTTAGTTATAAAAGGGTGTACTTCTGCCAGACTGCTTGCTAAGCCCAGAGGAAGACCCTGAGTTAATGATGATGACGCTATTTTATCACCTGCTGTGAACTAATTCTAGGAACTAGTCAGATTTTTCTGAGGAAATTGCTTTGCAATGTGAAATCAATAAAGTCAATACTCTTTCCCATTTTGCCCTCTGTGTGTGGGAATAGACCAATATGTAGATGTGATTTTGGGAGAAAAGGTGCCTGTTTTCAGGATGAAATTTCTGGTCCAAACCAGAGATGACTGTAACATGAGGACAATAGGACAGAGCATGGTCCAGTGAAGATAGGACCCTTGGGGAAATTATGAGAAATTGAAGAAAGTTCATGTTTTGAATTTGTTGCTAATTTAAATCCAATGTGAATTCCTTTGTAACCTGTTATTTAGGCAGATATTTATGTTCTCATTAATCACTGTGAAATATCCTAGTTTTATCACATTGCAGAACGGCATACATTTTTTATTTAAAAATTCACTAGTTTTCCAAAGTTTTAAAATTACTTCTTATAGAAATGTAATAAGAAAAACCAGATGGCTCCTAGATTTTATTTTGCTTGGTGTCTCTGAAGGGTTAAAAATTCAATGGTAAACAAACTGTGACATGTTAGTAGTTATTCTAAAGCTTCTTTTGTCAAGCTACATGTATCAAGCACCCTGGAGTTTTTGTTTGTTTGTGATAGCTGTTTTGTGTGATCATCTGTTATTAATTACAGTATTGTTGGTCAACTGGCTGTTCCAGAGATTAGTGGTATTGTTACAAAAGCATGTACACTCCCTTAGTACGTGGGTGGTGGTGGCAGTTGTGCTGATATCAATCCTGCCTTTTTCACAGGACAGAGCTTAAGGTCTGGTTTGGTTTCTGCTTTTCTACCAGATCCCCATTCTTTCTACTTTCCTTTTGGAATAGATTACAACTTTACACTGACATAGGAATGGATCTTCTGCAGACATATGGATTTTCACCTCCTATAATAAATGCACAGTGCTCAGAATGATGAGATACATATGCTGTATAGAGATATCAGGAAAAGCTTATGTTACATCTTATTAATTGACATGTTTTTTGTGTGAATGCCCTCTAAAATGTAAAATAACAGAGTAGCAAATTAGATGTCTTCCAAAAGAAAAATTAAGTCTCATTTTTATATCAGATGGTAAATAAAGGTTTTGTGAAACTCATTTCAGAAGGATTTCAGCCATTGGTGTAGAATTTCTGTGCTACTTGCATCATGTTTGCATACTGTGTTTTTAAATACTTGTGCTTTAAGACTTAATATTAGAGAAACTTGTGAATTTTTTGTTTTGTTTTGTTTTTAATGACACTGGCATTTAAAATTGGCAATTTCTCATGCTGGACAGTGCAACATGAAACCAGAACCTCTTCTGCTGGCGAGAGCTGCCAGGACAATGGACACACAGCTATGAACTGTGGAACTGCTACTGTGATGCTGCTGCTGGAATTAACAAGGGTGGCAGCAAAAAGACATTTCTGGGAAAGCTTTGTGTTCTTCAGACTCTGAGGGCTGGTAGGAGCTTTGGAAAGGGAGAGATTTTTGTACAGGGCGCCTTTACTTTGTGGCAGAGATGGGTGCAGTGAATATAATCCTCCCATAGAATTTCACAAAAGAATTCCTTTTACCCTATAGCTTTACAGCAAACCCCACAGGCAAACTGGCTCTTACTACATCAGTTTAGCTAAAATGCTGCTTTGGACAATCATATCCTGTAAAACAGAGTAAATGAATTAATCTGTGTCTAACCTGAGTAACAATCCTTAGTGATTCTAATGTTTACAACAAACACCTTTGGTATGTTCCGGGTAAAGATGCCAAAGAAAGTCAGGGTTACTCATTAATTTTTAAATTTGATCCATTATCCTTTTGTCAATTATAATAATACAGTGGTGTAAACCAGCATAATGTTAATTAGACTTTGGCCAAGGAATTCTCTATTGGATTTTTCATTGAATTTTTGTGATGGAACTGGGTGAAACTTGCTTAGTAGTCCTGTACCTGTTCATTCAGCATGAAAACCTAACGTAGATAAACACCTTCATCAAATATCAGTAAGAGCAATAATTATCTGTGTCCAAAACACAGAGCTAGAGCTAAAAGTTCAGTTGCAGGCTATGTATGTCTTTCTGTGGTTATCAATGTGAATTTAGGGTCAGCAAGTTGATCAGGTAGCACACTTTGAGTACATACAAAAGAATTAAAAATTCCTCTGGATATCAAAAGAAAGATATCTGCTTTTTTGCCATGTTCCAGAGATGTCTTGTAGAGCCTGTCTGTGTAAAGTTGAAGGCCAGGGAAAGCAATTATTCCTGTGAATCGCTGGAGCTGCCAGGATGAGAGGGGGCACAGCCAGAGAGACTAAGTTGCTCCACAGGCACCCATGGGCAAAGCATTTGCTAAATTAGTTTACTGGGATCTTTGCACAGGGTAACATTCACCCAAAAAGTCAGATCTGTTGAACAGGGAGGCCAGTCCCTGCCAAGATGATGATGATGAAAGTCTCTGCTGGGAGGGTCTTTGGAAGGGTATCTTCAGCTAGAGAGTGAGATTCTCTGCCCCTCTTTTGCTCAGTTCGTGTGACCATGGCTGGGCTACAGAGGAACATAGAATTTCCTCAGTTGGATAACCTGACAAGGATAATTGCAGCCCAAATCCCAGCCCCACAGAGGACAGCCCCAAGAATCCCACCACGTGTCTGAGAGCATTGCCCAAACTTTTCTTGAACTCTGTCAGGCTTGGTGTTATGGTCGCTTCCCTGAGGAGTCTTTCTGCATCTACAGAAATGGTTTCTATTGAGTATTTTAAAATATCTGTGTATGCTTTTCTTAATTCTGCAGCAGGATTTGCCTGGAGAAGTCCTTCAGCCTGATGAGATTCTCCATCCTGGATGCTAAAACATTGCAGCACATGAGTAGTACACATCAAATGGTCTAAAAACAGCAGGGACTCTCTGCTGAAATCTCTGTGAGTGTCCAAAATTCCCACCTGGACACCTCCTGCAGAAATCAGGCAAAGGCTTTGCTTCAAGTCTGGCAGAGAGATCAATCACTGTGTCTCAGTTCAGTCCCTTATGTCACCTCTGCAGAAACTAGTTTTGGGACCATCCAGGGAACTAATGCCGAAGTGTGCATCCTGACAACAGCTGCAGCACAACTGTCACTACAGGACAAACTTGAATTTCATCCTTAACTCATAAATTAAATTCCATAGTTCTGCCACAAAGTGCTAATCAAAAACCAAAGCAATAAACCCAATTTGATAAACCTGATGATCTTTTTCTGCAGATGGGAAAAATAGACCATATATATTGTCTGGATACAAAATGGGGAATGATGTGACTTCCTTTTGGCAGCTGTCTGGCCAGCTGAAAAATGTTTCCTGTGCTGAATGTGCATAGTATAATATGGTTCTTCATTAATGTGCACTGAAAATAAGGAATACTCTACAAAGTGAAGTGCTTTACTCTTACAGTCCTGATTCTTGTTTGTACTAAAGCTCTTTTGTGTGAGTCTCGAAGTATACTGAGCACTTGAAGCAAGTGCTCATTCTGCTGAAGATCTCCTTGGCTGAATAGCTGTGAGTTTAAAGGAGGCTCAGTCACCAGAAGAAGCCCAAGTTAGCTCAGTGTCTTCGGAGTTCTTGTTTTGCTTTGCCCATAGATCAGGACATGTTTCTGTTCTGGGCAGGAGAAGACAGCTCCCCAGTGTCCTCACTAATGTGTGCTGTGTTGAAAGCAGGAAGAGTAAATGGAACAGCTGGTACTTTAAATTCATGCCTTCTAAATCACTTCACTGTGGTGATAACAGCACTATCAATATCCCCTTTCACTTGTCTGCTACATAGTCTTTTTGTTTTAGTACTCACAGGTCCCTTTTTGTCACAAGACTTCTCCAGCTGAAAGCACCACTGTCCAAGTATTTCAAGTGAAAAGGGAAATTTCTATTTTTATTTTAAGATTATGTTTCCGCTGTTGACATGGAATATATGTGGTAATGGAAGTGTTAAAGGGGATGTTTCCATCTCTGAAGTGATTCTGGATAGAAGAAAGAATTGTCATCACGTGCTGAAGGTTGGTGTCTTAGTTCAGGTCATGCAGGACTTGGATAGCATTTTGGGTACAGCTTTGGAATTTTTTTAGCTTTGGACCATTTATATCCATGTGGACTAGTGCTGTAAAACACATTTTTCTAAAGCATAGCTTTGACCCCTCTTTCTGTCCTCTCTGCTGCAGCTTGCCTGTCACATCAAATGCAATTTTTTCTTTGTTCTCAGAGTTTTTCTTGGCCTAATCTCCATCACTCATCTGATTTTCAGTGCTGAGAAGGTGTCTTCTTTCTTTGATCAGCCCAGTTTGACTCATGTTCTTGCAATGTCACTTCACAGTCACTGGTCTATCCATCTCCATCTAATTCCATGTCCTGTATTTAGTTCATTAGGAGCTCTCCAGAGAGAAGCTCTTGTTTCTCTGTTGGCAGTCAATGCAGTTAAGCTCCGGATTCCACTGGGGATCCCAGCCTCTTAGAAAATATAAATTAATAAAATATGAATTAGGAAATAAATTCTTATGCAGAAGGATGAGGAAGTGAGAGGAATTAAGGCAATACCCTGGGGCTTTCCACATTAACTGTTAGTGATGCCTAGCAGGAGCTGATAATCAGAGAATTGGTGCTGTGGATCTGCTGCATGAGGTGTGTACCAGCTGGGGGCCAGTTCCAGATATCTCTAGTCTGGCCCCACTCTCTGGATGCTCATTAGCAGTTGGGGCTCACAGTCTGGTTTTGTTTCATTTGGGGAACACAGTGTGTGCTCTGAGAGGAGGCTCTGTGAGGTGAAACTCAAGAGGTGCTGGGGGGGCATTGGTATGTTAATATCAGATGTGTCCCCCTGAGCTAAACCAAAGTGCATCATCAAAGTGTGTGTGTAGGCACACCCTCATTGTCAGAGTATCTTTAGCACCATTTTTTTCATTATCACGTCAAATGATCATAATGCATAAATATTACTCCAAGGTAATATGCTTTTTTGATTGAGATGATTATAAACATAAATTATAAATTTATGTTTATCAGTCTAGAGAGATTTGTCAGAAGAGACAAATTATTTCCTTCTGTACACCCCACTGACAGGGGTTAGCTTTGTAGAGTCCGGTGAATTATGGAAAACTGATAGAACAACACTTGGGTCAGAGGTTTAGTTTAAACCTACAGTAGAAGGCATTAAAGTGTGCCAACCAAGAACACCTTGAATGCAACAGATTTCAAAGATTTGCCTAGTCTTCTTGAATCATAGGGTATTTTGTAGCAATCCGGAAATACAACATCTAATTATCTTAAATTTTCACCATAGTTTTCACCTAGCTCACTTCTGACACTTACATAGCCAGCCATGAATGGGAATGAAACTGGGGAGAACAGAAATTGAAAAAAGGAGGTGCTACATAGGTGTCATCAAGAACTGTTACATAGTTCTTATTTTGTTATTTGACTTCTGCTGGCATATTGATTAATAGCTATTCACATGGCCATTAACTTTTTTATTATGATATGGTAATTGAAGGAAAATGCTGCCTTTCCCTTAGAATTACCAGACTAGGAAATTGGTAGAACACAATGGAGTGATGAAATAAGATTACTTACATTAATGGAAACATTACTTTCCAGTGCCTGTAATGCTGTAGTGAGCTGCAGATTTAGTTTGGTATCTATTCAATCTTAAATTTGGCTTAAAATGAAAACTTCTAAAATCCTTTACTTTTCAGAATATTGCTCTCATTCCTTTTGTTGTGGGGTTTTTTTTTTCCTCAAGTGACAAGATTTCTTTGTTATGTTAAGTTTAATAAGATCTGCAAAGTAACTTAAGATTTAAATATCTGTTTTGCATCTTTCTTCTTCTAGTTAAAATATCAATTTCCATTTCTTACAAATACTAATTGCACAGAAGGTTGTGGGGCTACACATGTGCATATGTGTGCATGTAATATCTCACTTCCTCTTTTCAAAGCATTGTCCAAACACCAGCTAATTGATTTGACATGCTAAAAGAGAAAACCAGTGCAACCAAGACATTTTGGTATGAAAGACATTTCCAGTCATCTCCGTTCAATAATTGCAACCATAACTTCAAAGATGATACAGATGCAAATTGAAATGTGTGATCTGGTTCTGTCTGGATTTGATTTCTTTCCCCTTTTGCTCTGAAATACTCATCCTCCCCTTCCTGCTGGGATCAATGATGGCTGGGACTGCTGTGTACAATGCAGCTATATAAACCCAGAGTGACTGAATTTTACTCCAGGGATATAACTCCAATTCCCTCTTCCTCTCCTCAATGGGACTGGCCCTAATGTCATGATTATTCTGTGACTTATGTACAAAATGCAGGTCTAAATGAAATCTCTCAGGAGGATGATGGTGAATCACGATCCTTATCTTCTAATAGCCCCCATTCTGAGATCATCCTTCTCTTTTCTCTTTCCAAATTTTATTTTTCCATATGGGAGTCCAATAAATTGTTGTTGACTAGTGAATACCCCTACAACTTTTGCAGAGCATAAATCACACCTTGAAATTCCAAAGTGTATCCCACCAGTGAAAGGTACTGAGCATCAAGTTCACGCAGATGGAAGTTTTTATATAACCTTAGATAATCTAAACATTTTTACAGCTATGGGAAGTCCACTAAGAACATGAAATTACTACAAATTTAACCCAAAAGGCTCTCAGATGCCCATTGAAAAGTGAGAAGATGCTTGTGACTCTGTCTCCTCCTGCATGTATAAGAAATATCATGCTAGAGAGCTTCACCAATATTTTCTCCTGTGCTTGTGGAGCGCAATGTTATGGCAGTCAACCATCTCGTGCACAGATGTTGACCCTGGAGCAGCTGTGAGAACCATTCTGCCTACCTGCCTCATCCATTTTCTGTGCATGGAGCTGACTCAGGAGCAGGGAGCAGACTGCTCTGAGGGCGACTGTGCCTGGCACTGTGAGACAGCACAGCTCTGCTCAGTGCAGACCCCAGGGTAGAAAGGGCCCATCAGCACGTGGGTGCTGCAGGAGGGGTGAGAGCACATTGTGGGGGATAGACTGAGTCTAGACTTTGCAAGCAGAGGGGAGATGTAACCAAATTATGCAAGAAAAGAGCCCATAAATGTGTTCACAATTTCTTACATTTCCCCAGAGTTCTCAGGACTAGAGAATACAAACTTCCTTTGTACAGATCTTCTGGTAGTTCTTTCTTCCTGTTACATAAAGTTTTTTTTTTAATTCCCTTAAAATGTAACTTTTTGGTATTTTTTTCTGGTGCTCATAAGTCACAACACATCAAATTTTACGATCTCATATTAAAATTTGAAATATATTTGAACCTCTACAAGCAAAGGTGCAAAAGCTCTATGGGAGGAAACAGCACTGTTGTGCCTGAGGGGACCTGCCCAGCTGACTTGGCTGCCTCAGCTGTTTTGAGAGGTTGGAGTGTGCCCAGAGAAGGGCAATGGAGCTGGGGAAGGGTCTGGAGCACACGTCAGATGAGGAGCAGCTGAGGGAGCTGGGGGTGTTTATCCTGGAGAAAAGGAGGCTCAGGGGGACCTTACACTCCCTACAGCTCCCTGAAAGGAGGCTGCAGCCAGGTGGGGTTGGTCTCTTCTGCCAGGGAACAGTAACAGGACCAGGGGAAATGGCCTCAGGTTGCACCAGGGGAGGTTTAGTTTGGATATTAGGGAAAATTTCTTCACTGAAACATTGCCATGCACTGGAACAGGCTGCTCAGTCAAGTAGTGGAATCACATCCCTGGAGGTGTTTAAGAAGCGTGCAGATGTGGCACTTGCGGACGTGGTTTAGTGGTGGATTTGGCAGTGCTGGGTTAACAGTTCTACTTGATGAGATTCAGGGTCTTTTCCAACTTAAATGATTCCAGGTTCTCTAAGAACACTGAGGTCATAGCCATGTTTTTCTAGTAAGACATTTTTGTACCACTGCCTTTCAGTGGCCACAACCAGACGAGCAGAAAAGTCATGAATTCCATGATTCTGTCATTTTTCCATAGATGCATGCTCTTTTTTTATTGCTTCACTTTTTCAATCAGATTAAGTTCTCAGTAGGAAACAGCCATGTAATAACCTCCCATACATTCCTAAATGCAGGGTTTTTTTCTGTAGACCCTAAATCCTAAAAAAAACAAAAAACCAAAAACACCCCACCAAAAACCAAAAACAAACCCCAAAACCAATGGAAACTACAAATTTGCTTTTAATTCCAAGCCATAGGTTAACTTTGTCATGATCTTCGATGTTTGGAGTCACCTTGGGTTCTCCTGGAGCAGTTGGAGACGTCACAACCACACCTGCCTCAAGCCTCACTGAGCTCTGCAGATTTTTGGATGTGAGCATTTGGACTGGAAGACGTCAGTGTGGTTCTGTGGTCCAGGAATTATGAGGGGATGGAAGGAGTCTGAGTACTGTCATGCAAAGTTTATTTTATTTTCTGTATATTTTGTCCTCTTTTTTTTTCATTCTATTTTAAAAACAAAAAGATACCTTATGTTTTGGCCAGTATAACAGCACTAAAAGGCTAAAAGAAAGAGGACCTTAATTCTGACTGCTCAGATAGGTATAAAGTTGCAAGAGGGTGAAATGAATCCCCTTGATTAAAAAATATCTGAATTGTATTTAGAGTGTGGAAGGGCTGTGAGTTCATAACCACCACCTCACCCACTCACAATTGCACTAATATAGTAATGGCATTTAGAATTTTGTCAAACTGTGTCACACAGCCTGTTTCAAAGCCAGCTCCACACTGCACAGAGAGCCCTGTCAGGCAACTTGATGAAAATAGAGTAACAACAACTTCAATGAGGTTGCACAAAACAAAAGCTTTCAGGCATTAGTGACAAATTCATATTATTCCTTCTTCTATTTTCTATTTAAAATTGAGTTAGTCTACATTCAATTTTGTTTAAATGTTTAAAGACATTAAAGAGCTCCTTACCCAAGCCCTGTGGCTGACTGACCAGTTAGTACTGTGAGAAAAATTGTTTTTCAAAATGAAACTGGCTTCATGCATGAATATATAATGGAGCAGTATCCAGCACTGCACATGGCAGGCTATTCCACATTAAATTCATCACTTTTAAGAGGTATTTGGGGTACAATTAGCAATGAAATCTATTTCTGACATTTCCATGTCTTCCAAAACTATTTTGAAATCAGAAGATTTGGGAGAAACTTTGTAAGAGGCAAAATGAAATTCCTTAAGTTGGCATTGCTGCTGAATCCATTCAGCAAGAAAACTTGTCAGGAGTCTCCTCTTTTTAAATTGTGCTGAGGATTTACTGAAAAATATTGTCAAGCTATAAGTATCAGAAATGAATCTTCAATTTGTTTTGAACATCACTGATGTATTTAATCTTCTGTTTTATTTGCATTCAGTATTTTGGGATAAATATTATACATTCCCACCAGGGTGGGGAAAACCTCCTAGTAATAAAAGGCCTGAAAGCTGAAAATCATAGCACAAAAATGCAGCAGAAGAGAGGCAGCAGACTTCACTTTGCTTCTCTCTGCTTGTGGCAGAAGTGTCTTTGCCATAGTTAAAAGTGCTATTCAATTGAAATAGGTCCAGGGAAATAAACCCATTTTTTCTCCCTGGATGTTTTTGGGTTTGTCAAACCCAAAATATGGTATGTGAAGAACAAATTGAGGTTCCCCTAAGGGTCTGGTTTCTGCCAGCTGCTTTTCTGGTCTCATCAGTGCCTGGATTTCTGGCCCTGTTCCCATCACCTGGGACTTGGGGCTTTCAGGAATTCCTGGACCTCCTGCCAGGCTGCAACAATGAGCCAGAGAGGTGTCAGACCCTGAGCAACTGCATGTTAAAGTTGGTGCTGCTCTGCTTGGTTTCACCACTGCAAATCTCTGGTAAGCTCTAAATGGCCTGTATAGGATCTTGTAAAGACATTAACAGTTCTTTTCTAACAAAAACAAAGAGAAATCAAGTACCTGAAAAGAAAAGAAAATAATATTTAACTTGAAGAAAATATTTTTCTTCCCCTTTGCATACAATCTTGTCTGTGATTCTGATGTATCAGTTTGAAATATTCTGGTTTAGTTACATTTTAAAGATTTTTTAGCTTCAGTCCCATGTTCACAGTAATTAGTTCTTCTAATAAGAAAATGATAAACATTTAGCTGATTTGAAGCAATATAATAAAGTTTTCCACCCTTGTGAACGTAGAGAATGCATTGGCTGTGACCTGGCATGGGTCCATGCAGCCTCACCCAGCTTTGCTGTGGTGTTACAATGAGCTGAATGATGCTTTCAGTTTGTTAACTGACTGGAGCAGATCGTGTGTCCATCCAAGGAACATGATGTGCAGAAGTTGCAGCTTGGCTCTGGATGAATATTAGCTCTGAATCATTGCTGAATCCCATGCACTTGTAAGCCAAGTGAGCCTGGGAAAAGCCAGGTCAGTTCTGCTTAGTCCAGGTTTCTAAGGTGTTTTTGGAATGTGACTCTAAAACCCTAAGGCCAGGGATTTGTTCCTTATCTCCTGGTTCTTGATCAGCAGGGGTTGTGTGCCAGATGTATGAAGCAGACAATACTACCAGGTAGTTACTGAAACACATTCACTTTCATTAATATTTTTTTAAAGGGCTAGAAAATTTGCAGACCCCTTTCCTAGACTCTGCACTCCCTGCTCCAATTCTGACCTCATTCTTCCTCTGAGTCTTTCCTTGGAGAGCACCCGAGGCTTGGCAGGTTTGCTTCTCTTTTTTCTTCCTCCAGGTTGGTCCTCTGGCATGTGGCCTGGTTGCTCTCCTTATCAGGCAGATGTTGAATTTAACTCTGTTTTGCTGATCTTTTTCCAGAACTTTCAAACAGCTGAATTTCAGCCACCAGATGGACCCATCCCAACAAATCACTGTCCTCAGAACCAGCCTGGTTTCAAGGTGGCCCTGATAGGACTCATGTTGTGAATCCACTATCAGCTGTGCCCCTCTTTCCCCCTGTAGGGGAACAGGAAAAGTTGTTATTACTGAGATCAAGCAATTGCCATAGAAAATGGGGTTCACAATGCAAGCAGGCAGGTACAATTTTGTGCTGAGTTGCTGCACTCTACCTCATGTTCTGTTTACTGGCAAATGAGTAACAGATAAATATTTATTTAATGTATAGAATGGCAGATCTCTGTTCTTTTGAACTTAGACATCTTGTCAAAGCATATGAGTTTAAGCGTAGGGAATATTGAAGTGGAACAACTAACTCATAATCTCTAGCATAGCACAGAGCTGCTCCTACTGCATGAAGTTATTCACAACACAAAAACATTTTCTTTTCAGGAAAAGGTAAAGGAATGTCTAAATGATGTCCTCATAGCAAAATTTTATCACTTCAAGCAAAATATACTAGTTCAGATTTATCTATACATATGAAGAATCAAAATGACCTTGTTATAAAAATTAAAGTAAGACAGTTTAGAATATGATGCATTAACTGTTGCTTTATTAATTTATTATGTGATCTTGCTCTCTCTTTTAATTGAGTAGAAAAAACTCTTATGCATGCTGGTGATTGTAACTTCATCTGGTAATGAACAAAATATAATCTTTCAGTATTCCACACTTCAGTCAGGAATACCAAAGCTCTAGTGTAACATTCATTCTATCACCTTCCATAATAGGTGAAGATGTGTTTTGGCACAAGGTGCCTCTAGTCACTAAATACCTGGCCCTTAGCCCAGAGGAGTAAAATTTCTGGCCCAACATGTTATTCACTGTTGTCTGTGGCTCAATCATGAGAATAATTGTTTGAAACTGCTTCTGCTTGTGCTCAGGAAGCTTGGAACTACAAGAAAAAGCTTAATTATATCTGGGGATCCCAAATGCTGGAAAATTGGCAGAACCATTGAAAATATTCCCTCTTGCTTTGCTCGGCTTTGGATCATTCATTGGGTTACCGTGGTGAAGTCTCACAGCAGATCTTGTGTCAGAAAGGGGACAGCATGCCAGGGATGCTACTGGGGCTCGTGGCTGTTCAGTGTCCCCAGCAGCCTGGCCAGCAGTACACCCACAGCAAACCTGCACTGGCACTCAGAGCTGAGGGGATGATGGACACTGTCCCCAGCAGCCTGGACAGCAGCACACCCACAGCAAACCTGCACTGGCACTCAGAGCTGAGGGGCTGGGTCCATCAGCCCAGGCACCTCAGTAAAGGTGGCTGCACCAGCAAAGCCCCTGTGAGGCTCAGCACAGAGGAATAACCCCTGCTCAGCTGTAGCTCTGGCTCAGCTGTAGTTCTGGCTCAATGACAGATTGAGGAGGCAGATGCCAGGTTGAACATGAGCCATGGCTGCACTGTCATTGCAGATAGAGCAAACTTCATATTTGTGGGATCTCAGCACCTCAGGACTGAGGTGCCGAGTCACCGAGACCACCCTTGGGGGGCTCAGGAGTCCTGGAATGTTGCCAGAAGTGTCTGGTGGCTGGACTTTGATCCTACACAGGAGACGACACCTGTATGAGGATAGGAGGATTTCACCGGGGTGAATGGTGAAGGGATTAGTTAATTAGAGGGTGAGACACAGGGTTTAGGATTTCTGTACAGGGGGGTTTAGAGAAGTAAGATGGAGGAATTGGGGCGTGTCCTGTCCTTCTTCTTCTTCTTCTTCTCCTCCATCTTCTGTGGTGATGGTGGCACTTTGGGATTGGTCATTACTAAAAGTGCACCGGGCAATAAGGGTAAAAGGTATTGGGGAAAAATGATAAATATTGTACACGTAACTTTGGGTATAAAGATAGGTGACTGCCCGAAGGGCGAGACAGTGTGCTCATGGCTGGCTGCTGAGCTCTGTGGGGCTCTGTGGGGCCGAAAGAAAATCTTTTAGATAAACAATTAATAAACATAGAGACCGAAAGAAGAACTGAAGCCTCTTCTCGTCCTTTGATACGCGGGCTGCCCCAAGGCCACCTCGGGCCTTTCCAGGCCCGCCAAACAGCCGAAAACCGGACACATATTGAGATACAACATGAGGACCTTGGTTAGCAGATCCAGGGTAGAGCAGAGGTGGAACAGGATACCCAGGGAGGTTGTGAAGTCTGTGCTAGGAGTGCTTCAATGCTGTGTTAGGCAAAGCTACAATCTCATCAGATTGGTGATATTCCTGCTGCAAGTGGAAACTGAAACCATGAACTTCCGACATTTCTTCTAAACAACACTCCTATGATTATGTGATGAATACAGATATCATAGCACTGGATAATAAAGCCAAACTAAGAACACATTAAAATTCAGAAACAATCAGACCAAATACACAGCAGTACAGACATAGATAAATCCAACACTGGAATTTCATTCCTACTGCAAAGAAATATACCCTCTGGACACTGATGAGAAATCTTGAGAAACTCAGACTAGAGAAGATAAAACACAAGGCAGAGGAAACATTTACATTCCAATAAATAAGTTAATTAAGAACATCAGTATTATTTCAGGAAACATTTCTTTCATGAAGGTCCACATATTAGCTTGCACAGCAGCCCTGGAAGTGAAAGTTGAACACCTCCATTTTCACAGCTTTGTATAAAATACTGTGTGTTAATCTGGCATTTAATACATTGGTCTTCACATAAATCTGCATAACAGAATGGAGGACTTAATGCTTTTGAGGCTTGAAGTCTAAACCTTACATCTGTCTGAAACAGGCAGGAAACTGCAAGGTGCCTGTGGGATATCTTTCTTGGTAAGATAATGGTGTCAGAAAGCAGAGATTTCTTGCTAAAGCCAACCAGTGCAATTTTCATACACTTTTAGTCACTTAGGTAGACAAGAGCACCTTTTTATTGTCACACCATGCTTGAGAATTGGTCCACAGGATGAAAAATTGCATGGATAACATGTTCAAAAATGCCCTTTAGCCAGATCCTGAAAGAATCTTAATGAAAATGCAAAGAAAAAAGTCCAAATGACTGCTTAATCAGCTGTTCAAAAAGAACTAAGGAGATTAAGCCCCATTTCCAATTCTAAACTGCAGCTGTGTAGACAAGGAACATCCTTTTCAAAACACACAAATGCACTGGAATGGAGGCCTAGATCCATGAAAGGGGACAGACTTTGGAGAACCCAGCTCCCAGGCACCTCTTGCCCTGCTAAAGTCAGAGTACTGACTTATAACTGCACAGTTTTAATTTTAGGGAAAACCATGAAATATGTACTGGGACAGAAGAAGAGCACAAGTGTGACAAGTGGTCCAGAACCCTGTGGCTATCAGGCATGAGGGCAGGGAGCTGTGCTAGGAGTGTCTGGGCAGGAAAGGCTGAGTGGGAAAGAGTGAAAGCCAGTGGGAGAATTCCCAGTGCAGTTACTTGGGAAGTTTGTGACTTCTCTGGGGTTGAGGATTCCCATTGCAGCCCTGAGTCATACACGGCCTGCGTGGCTGGGGTGGCTGCCCGGCCCTGGCAGCCTCACCTCTCACAGAAGCTGTTGTGCTGTGCTGGGTGGTGCTGCAGCTCTGGGGATTTTTGTGCAGAGTAGGAGAAATCAGAGCTCCTTTAGTTTGCTGAGAAACCTTCCCATGTCTTAGCTGAGTGACCTGACTGCTGGGGCCAGGCAAGGAAGGGATGGAGAACCCTCCTACCTTGCTGTGTTGTGTTAGGCCCTGTCTGGCAGTGTGCACCCAGAAAATGCAGTGCTCTGCTGCTGCACATGGGGGATAAGCTTAGATTATAAATTCTGAGAAAATTCAGGCTTGAATTCAGTGCCTGGCTTCTCAGCACTGTCAAGAATTAAGCAATTCTGGGCGTGACTGGCAAGAGATAGTTTAGTATCTGGGGAATTTTACTGGGAGAATCATCTGAAATTTTAGGCAATTCCAGAATTGAGGAGCTGTTGAGGAAGGAAAGTGGGAGGCTGAAGATCTAAACGTTGCACAACTGTGTCTTAAATAAAAGAACACAGAGGTCCTTTTGTGAGGTGAATACACCTCTTCAGAGACTTGAAAAGTCGTGAGGTCATGAGTTCTTCAGTTTGAAAATGTTCCTCTTCTGTGGTCAGATGTGTCCTGCCAAAAGACTGAGAAGCATTCCAAGGAGGGCCCAGGATGGAAGGTGGCAAGGGACAGTGTGGGGACAAGGCAGTGGTGGGATTCCACAATGACCTGACCCCAGGGAAACATGGAGAGCAGTGGCCAACAGGGAGCAAGGTGGGGGCAGGTGAGGGAGTGTGCAGGGAGCTTTCTTTTGAGCTGAACCCAGCAGTGCAGCTCCTTGGGGAGACGGCAGAGAGCTCCAGACCACCACCCTGATTTTCAGCAACTGGTTCAGGAATGGTGTTGACTTCATCAACCAGTTTTTCATAAGCTTGTCTTACTCACAGTTGACTAAAATATGGAGATGGCACAGCTGGGGCTCTGAGTCCACCAGCTGGTGTTCCTTGTGGGTTCTGAACTTTCAAAAAAAAATCAGTTATGTTTTGTAAATGCTGAATGATTTGGACATTTGTGTCTTTTTTTCCCCAAAATGAATGTTTTCAAATGTGCTTTTTCTGGCAGCTTTTCTATGTGCTGAACCATTGTGCACAAATGATAGTTTTTTGCTTAGAAGTGAATTAGTGTTCCAGCCAGAATTATACACAGAGAATTAAACTTATATATTTTCCTTGTCAAGTTGCTATACCTGATTCTGTTATTTTTTAAAAAGGAAGTTTGATTAAAGCCCATTTGTTCACCACAAATCATCTAAAACTGCCAACCTTAAATAGGTGGGAACTGAGAAATATCACCAAAACAAATTACATCACCTCCTCTGAGTTGTTAACTGAGCTTTGAAATTCTTCCTTTCTCCAAGTGGGGTTCAAGAAAAGTGCATGCCAGTCCATGTTCATTGTGAAGCACACTCTGTGTGCTGGATATCCCCACCCCGATCCTGTAGGGATACAATTTGTGTGCAGATCTGCATAGAAAAAAGATTCAGCTTTTTCTGGATCCTTCAGCACTGAAGGGAGTGATGGCTCAGTGAACAAGTAAAGAAAAGGTTGGTAGTCTGAGAAATGTCTCCAGTCTTGCAGAAATTAAGCACAGCAGATTATATCAGCTTCACCAATTGACTCTGAACCTGCAGTTCTCAGAAATTTTTTATCACTGGACTAAACTGAAGTTACAATGCAGGGAGACAAAGGCATCAGTCATGGATAGAAGATGCTCATAATTTGCTTGTTACATCTGTTCCTTAGAATGAGAAAAACATGCAAATGGACAAATTTCAAGAGAATCTCTGGTGCTTTATGACAGACAGAGATGGCTTGTGCTGTTACAGCCATTGGTTTTCTGAGCTTCTCTGTAGGAGAAATTCTGAGAAATTCTGAGTCTATCTGACCACCAAATTATGGGGACAGTATTTTGCATACTGTGTGCAATTATCTGTGTGCAATTTGACAGTGGATATCCACTGAACCATGTTTATGTGAAAATACTCTCATGAGAATACAATGCTCCATGTGCATAAACATCTTCTTACTGAAACATTGGGCTGTCTGGGTACAGTTCTGACCTGCTACATATGAGGAGAATATAATACTTTTGTTTTGTTTCCTTAAATGTAAACTTCCTTCTTCCTTTCTATTGCTTGCATACACTACTATTCCTGAAGAACAGTTAGAATTAATCTTTAATAGAAAGTAATATTCATAATAACATAACACCTGTTAAACATTTAATGTAACAAAAAGCAGTCAAAAGTAATTATATGAAAGAGAAAGGAAGAGCAACTATATAAAATAAACAAATTAAGAAACATCAGGTATAGCAAAATAGATTTAAATAATAGCTATTATGCAGCAATTTAAGCTGATGGCTTGGCTTTTAGATGATTTTTATGTCTCAGTTGTGCTCATTCTCTGTGAATTCTGAGACCTTCTTATCTCAAGTAGTATGGTAGATCATTGCACCAATTTTCAGTTTTATGATTACACAAACACTTTAGGAAGTGGGTTTGGACAGTCAAAGCAAAGTGTCAAAATATGCAGAATAATCTTACAATTATAAGTGTCTGCAAGCAGAGGAAATATCAAAACAAAGTAAGCCACATTTAGAAAAACACCACTGATATTCAAACATGAGATCATCAAATATTGCTTGGCAAAGAACTTAAAAAGGGAATGTTGATCATTTTCTGAAAGCATAAGCAATTTTAAAGACAAATTGGCTTCAAAAGCATTTAAGACAAAAGCATTGATGGGGAAAATACCTGAAATTGTTTGAAAGTTTAAAATAGATCAGATTTTGGGATTTAGAGAATGGTTGTAATTATTCTGTCCCCAGGAAAGACATAGATGTTGAAAAGGTACTAAGAAAAGAAGCAACAGACATTCAGATGTGCAGACTGTTTTCCACACTGGGAGAATTGAAATAGGAAGCAGATGAAGTCTTCAGCTTAGAAAAGTGATAATGACTCTGGTTCTCATAAAAGTCCTTAAAAATTCTGAATTTTAGTGAGAAATTGAGTAAGGCAAAATATTCACTGTCTTTGTATTATAATAACTTATTGACTAACTTGCGGATGAACACTTTAATGGTTTCTCATTGAAACCATCACAGTATTTATTACACGAGAAAGAAAGGGAAAAACCTATACAATTAGTATAAATGGTTTAGAGTTGCCTCTCTCTTCAACATCTGAGAAAAACTATTCCAGGTTAATTAAAGGAATATGACACTAAAATTATATATAAAAGACATTATAAAAAAAAACCCCAAACCCAAAAAGCATAGGTTTGAAACAGGTGCAGAAGAAGTAATACCTTCTGGTAACTCGTAGGATTCACTCTAGAATCAGGGGTAGGACAGCTAGAGAAGATCAAGTGAGTCTTGAAACTGATCTCCTGAAATGCAAATACATAGGGAAAAACAATAGTTTCCCTCTGTCTGGATGCTGAAAAGTGGAAAGCCAGTACCACTGGAAGTGCTGATGATTCAACTGATGTACCTGAACAGTCTCTGAACTGATGAGACTGAACAATGTATAAAATCCGAGAATGGGGTGCAGAAAAAGCCTGAAAAATAGAAATCAACACTGTAGAAAGCAACGCAGGTAAAATAGTAGTATAACTCTGAGTAAAATCTTCATTGTTATCTTCCTTCAGAGATCTAAATAACACACTGGGTTTCTGTTTGTGGAGCAAGCTAATTTGTGGAAAGACAGAGGTGCTGCAGAAGATATTCTGCAGCAATAACCAAGTCTTAGAAGTTGAGAAAAACTTTTACACTTTGTTGTCAGCTTCTAAGAGGGATTAATTTCCTACTGAAACATTTGATGTTTTATTGTAAAAAGGTGAAGCTCCTATGCAAATATTTTTAATATAGATTTATTTTTACTGATAAAATTTCTTGTCTCTGGTGGTTTGATATCAGTAGGAATTTCCTTATTAAGGCAAGCATTGAACAAGAACCGTACACATCTAAATATCCTTATCTACTTATTTTGGAGTGCACTTTTCACTTTTCTTTGAGTACTCTGAAGTCCCTTATCTCCTGAGTGCTTGAGAGTTAGTTCATTTCCTTCTCTGGAGCTGACCTTGCAAGTCCTCCTTCAAGATCAAGGTCTCTGCAGTGTTTGCAACCCTCTGTTCTCAAGTAGGATGTCCTTCACTGAAGTGTTCCCAGGAAGGATGTCTCTCCAGATGCATTCCTTGTGCTGCCCAGCAAACAGGAAAGGTCTTGTGTGTGCATGGAAACACCTACAGGCTGCAGTGGCAGAAGGGGGGGACATGAATTCCACTGATGTCCCTTTCTGGGCTGGAGACCTGGCTGATGCATACTGGTGGTGAAAGGACTCACTGTAGGGGCATGTTCAACCATATCTGGATGGACTCAGGTTCAGTCTCTCTGGCTGCCTGTCCACTTGTTCTGCACATCCCTGTCTTCTGTTAGGGGGAAAAAACCTAAATAACTGAGACCAAAACCAGTCCCACCAACAGCACAGTGGGAGTTCCCATGCCCTGGCATGCTGTGGCAGCTTTACCAACAGCAGCAGAGCACTGATGGTCCCCAGCTCACGTGTGTGTAGGGCTGGCCTGCTTAGTGCTGTGCCCATGGCTTCCATGTCAGGGCCCACACTCACCTACAGAGCAAACCTCCATTGGATATATCCTCAACCTGCTCATAGAAGCATCACTCTGCCTTACATGAGTCAGGAACAGAAAGAAAAGCAGCATGATGCCTGCTTTCATGCAGTTCCTGCCCTCTGGCAGAGCACACCTTGGCAGGATCCTCTGCAGCTCCACTGGGTGAAGCTGAAAGTTGAGAGCCTGCCCATGGGCGGGCACCTGTTTGGCTCCTCAGGGTCCCTCCCCAGAGTGCTGCTGGCTGTGCAGTCTGGGGTGCATGGGGAGAGCAGGTGGGAATGTCCCACGTCCTCTGCAGAGGGGCCAGCCCTCATTTGGCCTGTGCCTTGTGGCTTTTTAGTGCTGCAATTTCAAAGGTAACCAGCATGGCTTTGCTCCTGCTCTGCTCACAGCAGGAGGTGTAGCTGGGGGTTTGAAACTGTCTGTGGCACTTTCATTTGCACTTGATTGCCTGCTGGCAGATTTCTTTCCATTTGGCATCTGTCCTGCTGTACCACTTTGGGATGACTAATGCAAGTTTATTACAGTTGGGGCTGGGCAAGGGGGAAACCAATGACATTAAAGATAGCAGGCCTAATTCTATCATCTTTGATGAGGAAGGACTTTTTATTCCAACTGACTTATTTTTCCTAAAATAATTTCATATAATTTGAGGGGGCAGACATTATAGTCCTATTCTAAACAAAGAAAACTCCATTCAAGAAAATCCTAGCTTATGCTGTATCTCAATGAGGTCTTCTGCCTGGAATTCAGTACAAAGGTTGTTTGCCTGAACACATGAATGTTGCATTACTTATCAAAAAATATTTTGTTTAAATAAATACAAGATTTGAATTTAGAAAGACCACTCCTATGCTCACTGGCACATCTAAGAGTCAAAATATTATTTGCTTTCAAGCTCTAAACTATTCTTGTTTGTTCGTGGTTATGTGTGGTTTATATTTTAAATCAAAGAACAATTACATAGTGTATTCTTTTCTGATTTAGGATATTATAAAGGCAAACTTTCATTTTAATCCGGTTCCTTTAGTGTCTGTCTCAGGAAAAATCATCCAAAAAAAGGCTGTCTCAATCTCCATCTATTTAAATTTTTTACCAATATTAACTTTTATCTATTTAACTGATATTTTTACTAGTGGCAACTCTTCTTTGATAAGCATGACTTATCACTCCTTTCAAAGTTGCTTTGGAGGAGAGACTGTTCTGAGCTTAAAGATGTTCCCAAAAGGAGCACATGAGACTGGCTACGTGGGATGCTGACTGTTGTTTCTTCTCTTTAGTTTCTCCTTTCCTTTATCAATAATCTTGGTAACAAGCATGGGAACCTGGAACTAGGGTGGACCTCTGGGCTGTCACATCCCTTCCATACAAACACTGTGAGAGAAACATATTTTGTATCACAGATCAAGGGTGAAATTTGAAACAACACTTTTTACTGGCAGCTGCCCTGGTTCTGGCTTGTCCTGGTATAATTCAACAATGATTTCCTGGAGTCAGGTGGCATTGCTCCAGTATGACACCAGCTAAAGTGAGAAAAGCAAATTCTGAAAGGGGTGTCTGTTTCCCTCTTCCTCCACAGACTTACATGTTTTAACCATCAATGTTGATGACAAAAGAAAGTCCCTCTGTCACAACCAGCGAGCACTCCACATTGAAGCAAACCTCTCAGAGCCAGATACCATGAGAGGAGACAGCCACAAGTCCAGCAGGACTCTTCCCTCTCGCTCCCACAGCCTGCCTCCATCTGAGCTGCTCCCTGGGCTCAGTCATGCTTGGTGGCTTTTGTGTTTATTTGAATCAGTTGTTCTTTCACTTTTTCAAAAACTCCCTAAAAAGGGGTGTGGGGGGAGTCTGGTGAGCAGGAGGGGAGCTCTCCTGCTGCTTTCAGTACCCACTGGAGAATACCCAAAGGTGATGCATAAGACATCTAGGGAGCACTTTCATGTGTGTTCTCATCATTGCTGATTCCTATAATGCCTGTGTATAAATAGCAGCTCTCCCTTTTTATATCCTTCTGCCTGATTCACTCCATGATGCAGTGTCAGTGACGTTTGACTCACTGCCATGGCAATGTTTCACAAACATTGGATTGTGACATCTGAATGAATCAGGCTGGAGGAGGAGGAAGGGCAAGCCCTGTGAGAGAGCTGCACCTGAGCCAGCCTTGGCCCCAGTCCACACATGAAAGAAATGAGCACAGGGATGTTATGACATTTATAAGGAGAAAGAAAAGAGCAAACCCATCAGGAATAATAAAACAGTGCTATGTGTGCAGGGCAAGGCTGCTAGGAAAAGCTTTTCTATCAGGGATGTGAGTCAAAGACAGCACTGGGAGGTCTGCTAATAAACACTGAGAGAACACTGGACATGATTTTACTTTCTGTTATGGAGAAAAAAATGAGATGGATGCTGCAGCAGAACTGAGAGCCAGGTTAACCATAAGTAAAAGTTTATTTCAAGACAGAAACAGAGGGAACCAGAGAAGTCAAAATGAAAAGGAAATGTGAAATGCTGACCTCCAGGCTGAAAGCATTTTTTTGGTGTTGTGTTGTGAACATGCCTTTTCTCTAAGTCTGATTACACCAAATTTTAAACATCTAGTTGTAATGGGAAAATCTGGAACTATGTCTGGACACAGTGTGTGTGTGGGGCCTCTGAGTGTGACCCACAAAACATGGTGCAGCCCATACAAAGACCTGATGGTTACAGGGAGACAAAGAGCAAGGACAAGAATCCAATTCCTCCTTCTTTGCTGATTTGAAGCCCCCTGAATAGCTCATGCCTCTCCCTATCTGTACATCCTAGCCCACATTTTTTTGTTCAAAACTACTTATTGATAGATGAGGGGACCTCACTTTTAATAAAGGACAAAAAATGTGTGGTGATAGTGTGCTGATGTTCAGTGGGGGGATATTCAGCTGTGACAAGGGAGAGCTTTATTCAGTGACAGCAACTGACTGCTGTTCACAGAATCACAGAATCAGCCAGGTTGGAAAAGACCTGTGAGATCATCGAGCCCAAGCTATGACCCAACATCAACCACCTTGTCAACCCGACCATGGCACTGAGTGCCACATCCAGCCTTTCTTAAACACCTCCAGAGACAATGACTCCACCACCCCCATGGGCAGCCCAATCCAACACCCAGTCATCCTTTCTATGAACTTCCTAATGTCCAACCTAAACCTCCCCTGGTGCAGCTTAAGACTCTGTCTTCTTGTCCTGTGACTGTTGCCTGGGAAAAGAGATCAATCCTCAACTGGCTGCAGCCTCCTTTCAGGGAACTGTAGAGAGTGATAAGATCTCCCCTGAGTCTCCCTCTCTCCAGGCTAAACAACTCCAGTTCCCTCCACTGCTCTTCACAGGACTTATGTTCCAGACCCTCACCAGCCTTTTTGCCCTTCTCTGGACTCACTCCAAATCTCAACATCCTTCCTGAATGGAGGGGCCCAGAACTGGACACAGAACTCAAGGTGCCCCACCTCCTGTCAAGGCTAAGCTACAGCTCTTGTTGGGAATATGGATCTTATCTTAGAGCAAAAATGAGTCCTGCTCTATTTCCCCTCTGACCATGAGATCAGAGTCCAGCTCTGCATGTGATAGCTCCATGTAAATAACACTTGGGCTTTGGTCAAAACCCAAGATCTGAACTTCTCTTTTATTCATGAATGTTTGAATTTTGCAAAAGGTCCCTGACTCATAAAAATATGAGTATACACTAACTTGTCTACCACTCCAATGGTATTCAATCAATTCATCATCTTTTATAAGGTATAGTTGGTCAAACCAGAAATCCGTACAAAAACAACCCCCAAAATAAAATCTGTTTGAGTAAACACAGCAGTCAGTGAGGAGATTGTCACAGACTAAAGAAGGCTTTCATTCAGATCCTCAGGATTTTCAAAAAGGAAGTCCTGTTTCATGTATTCCATGTTCCATAATTTCATCTGTTTCCATACAAAGAGTAATTTTTAATGTAAATGAATAAAGAGTTTTTAAAAATACCATCAATGCATATTTACCTTATTAATATTTGTTTAGTCATACTGTTGAACGGTCAACACAATTGTCATCTGCTTTCTCTTTATAGATTTTAACTAGGACAAGTGCAGCAATTACAGAATATGGTTTTTTTTCTCCTCCGGAGCAGGTGTAGCATGGCCTGTAGGATCCCAGCAGTTCCCCCACTGCAGTGCAGCACATTTCAAATCACAGCCATCCTACTGCAGGGTGTGGGCAAGCGTTTGGCATTATGTGTCATGCTCTAACAGCAATCACAAAATACTACCCCTGATACCTTCTCCTGCTGAACTATAAGAGGATTTCTTTCCTGGCCTTCCATTATGTTAGGTCTGCTGAGTGTCAGGCTAGTTTCCTAAAAATTTGGCAGCATTTCCTTCAAGACAGTGTTTTTTCAGTGCAGCCTATGGAAAATGTCTCAGAAACATCAGTTTAAGGGACAGCAGCTGCCTTTTGCTGAGCAAAAGCTATGACTTAGTTTTTCTGAGCATCAGGAGTCACAACCACTTTTTCTGGGAATTCCAATCAATGTCTTATTATCTCCCATAAACATATATTATTTTTTTCCCTTAGTTTAAACAAGTGTGGCCACCATTTGCTCTCCTTCCATATGAGATTAAAGAATTTTATCATCACTGGCACTGCATTAAGGTTCTGACACTTTTTTTTATTCAATTAGGATTGATACAGTCCATAGACATTTATATACTTGCTTCCCTACAGGGACTGCTGAGATTAATTCATCATTAGTAGGGTCATCTGGGCCCAAAGTTGGGAAATGAGTAAATAGACAAATTGGAAACACAGTTCTCAACAAGAAGTGCTTCACATTATAGCATGTGTCACCATGGCAAATGATAACAGCAGTAAACACTCGCAGGAGTGGATGCAAGAAGAGCAAACAAATGCTTTATTAACCAGAGTTTACTGAGGGTGCCCTCAATCCCCACTTTGCTGTGGTGATCTAAGAATTCAAATTAAAGTTTATACAAAAAGTTAGGATCTTTTATCACCACATTGAACATTATTGGAATAGGATCCCAATATACCCAGTTAGATGGTGCCTGGGCCAGTTCTGACCCTCGCTGCTGGGCCAAAGGCAGCACTGTGGTGTTTTACCCCAGAGATACCTTGGCTGCTGGAGATTGCAGCGGGGCACAGGTGCAAGTCCAGGCTTGTCAGGACTCCGTTTACCTCAGGAGAGAGAGCTTCTGGCAATGGTGAAGAGATAATAGGAGTGGATTCTGCTGGAGGGTTGCCAGATGTTTATTCCATGGGTACAGAGATGTCTGCACCAGGGCAACTGCTGCTAACAGAATGCCGGCCGCATGGTCTCATTAACCTTATAAGCTCGGGGACAGGGGAAGGGGAGGGGACAGGTGAGTTACCAACCAGGTGAGAGGGGCAGGGTCTCAAGGGAGGATGACACTTAGACAGGCCAATGACCTCTGGGCATAGGGGCATCTTTTGAATCTGACTAACCACACGACGCCTTGCTGGAATCTTAAACCTGATTGACAGGGCTCACTCAGCAAGGGGGCGAGGGGGCAGGAAGAAGGGATAGGCACACCTGGGAAGGGACCCGGAAGTTTAAAACAGGACATTGCAACACACCGCAACAGAACATAACTCAAAAATATTTTTTTTATATATGTGGGCCGTTCTTCAGATACAAAATACAAGCCAGATAGAGCATATAAGTCTTCTGCATTTGTCTGGTCATGCAGAAAAGTAATGTGAACTTTATCAATTAGAGCTATGAGCTCAGACTTGGTTTCAGCCCATAAAACTTTTCCTTGAAGAAAATATTCTACTTTCCTGAGATAAGCAGTAAGGACTATGAATATGCAGCTACTATTTGAGATTGGAAGATTCAATTTTTGAATTCATCAGGAGGGACGGGGGAAAAAAGCAACTTTTGGACAGGCAATTATTGTAAAGACTGTTGCATAGGATAGTATGCAGCAGTTTGGCTTGGAAGCATTTCACAGATGTGGAGAAAGCTTCACTGTACTCTGTAGACTGGCTTTTGTGTTTTTGATAAATTTGTTATGTGACACAGCTTGATTCCAGTGCTTTCAGAAGGCCAGTCATCCTCGGGGAAAATGCGGTGATCAGTTTTTCAAATTACCTCTGAATTTGTGAGGGAGATGCAGACCCACCCAAGCTGCAGAGCACCATGCTGTTTCTGATCTCCCCATCTCACCAGCTGAAAACCAGCATCATCAACACATTCCTGCCAGGTTTGTCACCCCTCTGAAGGCTGTCCTTCCCCAGCTGGAGACTTGTGCCCTTCTTTGAGCACATCTGGGTTACAACAACTGGATATTAACCAGAAAGATTCAGTCTCCAGATTATTTCTGGGTGCCAGCCAAAACTTCAGAAGATATAGGTATTTGGCCAGATTCTCACTTGTGTTCACATCCTTTTATTCCGTTGTTATTTCACTTTATACTGTCAGGTGATGCAAATGGGAATCAGGCCCTTGGCCATTATAAATCTACAGAATACATCAAAATATGGGGAATGGTAACCGGAGGCCTTGGCAATTAGTGTTGTGACTCTGTAATCTGTTTCTTTGTTCATACATCACAGCCTGTGATTCTTCAGATCCTGTCCAAACAACACCTCAGACAAACATTTCTCTCGACACAAGTTTGTATTTCTGATGTAAAATTTATAAGGGCGCTGCTGAGTTTCAATGTGACTCTTCTGCATATACTCTTTAATCTCAATTCTCTTCTTTATGCTTCCAAAATATCTAAACCTGGAGTATATCCACATAAGGGATTCCGTTTATATGTCTTGTGCTTAACTCCCTATTGCTCTCCCTCAAAGCCCACAATACACAGGTGTGACTGAACACCTGGCATGATTTAAAATTCTTGCTTTAATTACCCTAACCTTGTGGATATTCAGTGTTGTATCTTTCCACTCATTTTTCAATATGATATCTGTCTTTTTTATGCTTTCAAAGACTCTAGAGTCCATGGAAGAGTACCAGAAATCCTTTTACCTCTGTTGGAAAATGCCGTGCTTTTCCCAAATTGGAGAAAAATGTCTTTGGGACACAATGATACAGAATCCAAAGGGATTAAAATACACAATCACAGATTGGGAAAAGTTGGAAGGGACCACAGTGGATAACCATGGACTGTTTTGGGTTGGAAGGGACATTAAAGACCACCTAGTTCCAACACCTAGGCCATAGGCAAGGACACCTTCCACTAGATTAGGTTGCTCAGAGCCCCATCCAACCTAGCCTTGAAGGCTTCCAGGGAAGGAACAACCACAACCTCTCTCGGCAGCCTGTTCCTGTGCCTCACCACCCTCATTGTAAAGATTTTCTTCCTAATATCTAATTAAACTCACTCTTTTTCAGGTTAAACCCATGCCCCCTTGTCCAGTCCCTACAAACCCTTGTAAAAAGCCTTTCCTTCTTTCTTTTAAGCTCCCTTCATGTGCTGCAAAGCCACAATTAGGTCATCCCAGTGCTTTCTTTTTTCCAGACAGAACAATCCCAATTCTCTCAAACTTTACTCATAGGAGAGGTGCTCCATCCCTCCGATCAACTTGGTGTCCTCCTCTGGATTCACTCCAACAGAGCTATGTCCTTCTGTGCTGGGGACCCTAGAGTTGGACACAGGACTTCAGATGTGGTCCCCTCAGAATGAAGTAGAGGGGCAGAATCACCTCCCTCTACCTTCTGGCCGCTGGGTTGGTCCTGAATCATCTCCCTGTTCCCCATGTGCTTTAGCACAGCTTCTAGAAAGATCTGCTCCATGATATTCCCAGGAACAGAGGTGAGACTGACAGGTTGGTAGCTCCCAGGCTCCTCCTTTCCACCATTTTTAAAGGTGTTACAATGTTCCCCCTTTTCCAGCCAGATGGGACTTCACCTGACTGCCATGATTTTTTGGGTATCTCAGAGAGTGGCTTGGCAACTATATCAGCTAATTCCCTCAGGACTCTGGCATGCATCTTGTTGCATCTCATAGACTTATGTACATTCAGGTTCCTCAGGTGGTGACAAAACTGATCTTTTCTTACAGTGGGAAGCACTTTTCTCCTCTAGTGTCCATCCTGTTGTCCATCCACTCGAGAGGTGTGGGAAGAGAGGTTGCCATTGAAGACCAAGGCCAAAAGGTTTTTGAGCACCTCAGCCTTCTTCTCATGGGTTGCTTCCAGTTTTCCAGCATTTTTTGTCAGAGGGGATACACCTTCTTTGACCTTCCTTTTCTGGTTAACATGCCTGTATAAGGCCTTCTTCAGCATCCCTTGCACAGTTCAGTTCCAGCTTTGCCTTCACCTTCCTGACTGTATCCCTACACAACGGAATTTCATCCCTGTACCCTTCCCAGGTTACCTGTCCACATTGGTACTGCCTGTGCCTTTGCTTCTTTCCCTTTTGTCTGACCAGCAGTTCCCTATTCTTGCCTGGTTTCTTGCTCCAGGGGAATGCCAGTTCTTGTGATGGAAGCCTTTCTTGAAGATCTCCCAGTTCTGTTCCGCTCCCTTGTCCCTGAGGGCAGTCTTCCAGGGGATCCCATCGACTATGTCCTTGAAGAGCTGGAAGTTTCCTTTCCTAAGGTTCAGTGGTTAACTTTACTCCTTACCTGCACCACATGCCTCAGGATGCAAACCCCACAAGTGCAAGATCACTGCAGCCCTGCAGATGGAGCAAGAAGCATTTGTCAGTCGGCTCCTCTTGACCAGTTGGCTTGCAGCAGACACCAACCACTAGATTCCCTTTGCTGCTTTGGTTTCTGATTCTTACCCACAGGCTTTTGACCTTTGGCTGTTCTTCAGAGACAACTCTCCACAATTAATCCACGTCTTGATGTAGGTGTTCCCTCCCCTCCCTTCCTCTTCTGTTTTTCCTGAACAGCCTGCTGCCATCAATAGCCACACTTCAGTTATGGTCACAACTCTTGAATATCTCCAGTGAGAGGGAGACTGTGACCTCTCTGGGCAATCTGTTCCAGTGTGTGGTGACTTGCACAAAGGAGAATTCTTCCACATGTTCAGGTGGAACTTTCTCTGCATCAGTTTTTGCTTGTTCCTCTTGTCTGACACAACCAAGCAGAACCTGGCTCTGTCCTCTTCATACCCTCCCTTCAGATACTGGCAGACATTGATAAGGTCCTCTTTTGGTTGTCTCTTCTCAAGGCTGAACAGGCCCACCTCTCTCAGCCTACCCCTGTAAAAGAGATGGTCCTGCCCTTTAATAATCTCTACAGCCTCTGCTGGACCTGCTCCAGGAGCTCCATGTCTCTCTTGTGCTGAAGAGCCCACCAGTGGATGCTGCACTCCAGGTGTGGCCTCACCAGGGCAGAGTAGAGGCCCAGCCTTGATCTGCTGGCCGTGTTTTTCCTGATGCACCCCAGGACACCATTGACCTTCTTGGCCTTCTTGAGTACAATGCTAGCTCATGGACATCTCACTGTCCACCAGGACCCAGGGTCCTTTCCCACAAAGCTGCATTCCAACACAGTTTAAATGAAAACTGGCTTGGCCTGCTGACCATACACCACGAAAACAGCTGAAATGTCTAAGCAATGTATTGCAGGGTAGTATCACCTTGATTTTGTGCTTGTTCATATCCTATATACTATTAAGTTATGCTAAGAATTAAAAGCCGTATTCTTTTCCATCTTTAACACCTCTCTAAGGTCAGCAAAAGAAATTACTCCTTTTTTTTCCTAGAGATATTTGTAGCTAAATACAATTCAGAGCAGCTGGCAGGCTGTTCCAGTTGTTCTCATATAGTCCTTGACAAAGCCATTGGTGGTTTGCTGGTGCTTGCAAGGCTCTAACTGCTCACCATGCCAGTGCTCTTTACCACTGAAATTAATATAGGACAATCAAGGAAAAACAATGTAAGGATGAGCTAAGACATTTTACTATTTATTGAAGTTATGATATTGAAGTTGTGATATTATATCTGTATGGAGGTTATTTGCTGTCATTTCAGGTCTATGGTAGGCTATTTGCTCTGGGCTCTTTTCTTTTTGTTCCCCTTCTTCTTTTAGAAGAAGTAAATTAAACTACCTTAAGAAGAGGAATTTTTCTACTTCCTGTTAATTTTCTTCTTCCCTTTTTCTTTCCCTTTTTTTTTTTTTTTTTTTTTTTTCCTTTTAGGACAGAGAATTATAATGATCACATTTGACCCTGTACATCCTCCCACCTGCTCCCTTACAAAGCTCCTGCCAAAAAATCTGTTTTGTAACGTGAAGTAGTAACTCATCATGAATTAAATCAGAACAGAAGTTATGGTGTCTCTGCCTCCCTGATTTGGACTGTATTTCTCTACCAATAACACTTTTTCTTCCAGAGGATGCAGCAGAAGCTGACACTACCCAAGGAAGAGGGGGCTGCTCCAGATTGCAGCTGTAAGGAAGTGCAAAATGGTGACATGGCAAAATGATGAGACATGGCAAAATCTTACTGATTCTTTCTCTCTCCCCAGGCTCAGATAAATATCATATCTTCTATATTCCCAGCAGGTCTCAGGAGCAAAATTTCTAAGATAACTTGGGCCATACAATGCTCTCTATTGTACGTGCAGGGCTAATGTAATGGAGGGTTCATCCCAGCCAGCCAAGAAACACAACTTTCAAAGATCAGAATCACAGGGGCAGTATCACCCAATGGAAGAAATAGATGGGTGTGCTAGATGGATCTTTAAATTTTGAAGTGTCCTCTAAACTACTTGCATTTATTTTTGACACGAAGGTGTATTCACATAGCCATAAAGGGATACTTGAAAAAAAATGTCAAGTTGAATTTAAACACTTTTGAAACTGAAAATTGACCAAATGGTCCCAAAGCATTTAAGAAATCAGCCAGCTGGGCTCTTTTCTCTTTCTTTCTCCACCTGGTTCAATGCAAGTGCTACTGGTTTAATTTTTCACTAGGAACTTCTACTCCCTGTAAACACATATGCCTGCACAGGACAGTTGGGGGCATAAACTGACTGATATCTCCCAGTACTCATTTATGTTTGCTCCTGTCTAAGGGGCTGAATAACTCCCAAAGGTTCTTCTACGTAGCCTCAGAGTGAAGATGCCTAAAGTGCCCCTGGCAGAGCCCTTTCAAATGTGGCAACCTTATGAGACAACTTCCTCTTTTGATCTGCCGCAAAGCAAGTACTCCAAAGATGAAGGAATAGTTATTTTGTTAGCTTTATCCAACTGAAATCTTCCTGCACTTCTGCACTGAAGCTCTCTGGGCTCTAATTTACTGGGAAAAATCCATTTTATTCATTGTCTAGGTTAAAAATTTATCTCAATTACAAAGGTGATTTTTGTTTCCAAAAACCTTCCTCGGCACAAAATGCTAAGCCATTGTCAAGGTGAAGGTGAATGTAAGCCACTCATCACAAAACAGCCCCACCAGGACCTAAACCAGAGCGTTTTCAGCAGTGATTGATAGCACAAATAATTCTGAGTACACATCTGTTTCAAGCTGTCTGAAACACAGTGCTTATCTGAAAGAAGGGAAGAGATACTTTCTTTCCATATGGATTTGTCAAACTGTTCCACATGAATTAAGGTTGCTTTGATATCAGGCTTGATGGGAAAAAACAAGAAATGAATATTAAGCATTTTGTTTTTTAAAGACAGCTCCCCTGTATTTTATACTGCCAAGCAAGCTGCAGAAATGTAATCTGGGCAAAACCATAGTATGTTTTTAGATAAAAATCTGTGCTGAGAAAATTATTGGCAACAGCTTGCTGTCAATGTGCATCAGTGAGGCTCCAGACTTTTGTCTGTTGTGGATCTGGGACTATTCAGGATTTTCTTAGACTATTGTTCTCTGTTTGGGAGCCATCTACTGAGTTTGTAGTTAATTAATAATAACAACCATATTGCTGCACAGACAGCTGTTAACCAGCAAACAGCTGCACTGCTGGCTGGGATGCAATTCCGCTGTGGGGGATTCTGCTGTGTCCCCCCATGTGCTGCCATGAGCTCAGAGGTACAAACTCTCTCCAGGAGAGTGTGGCAGTGACAAACTTCATGAAAATGGGTTACAAATTAATTGATAATGGAACCTTCTCAATCCTGCACTCTGTAACTGCTCCTATTTTATTTTTCTCTTCCAAGGATGCTTTATACTGGTGGCAGGAATGACAGTGGTTGCCCAGTAATCCAATGTCGTTCAACTTTGCATCCTGGAAAATTCTGCCCTCCCAAAGACACCCTCCTTTGTCTCTTTGGTCCCATCATGTATTATTCCCTTCCCTCATAATATCTGTTTTCTTCAACTTAATCACTCCTTGTCTTAAATAATATCTAAATTACATCGATGTTTTGGCTTGGTTTCGGAGGTTTTTTCCTTTTTTAAAACTTTTTGCTATTATGTGTTGCTTTTTGTTCAGGTTTCTGAAATAGTTGACAAAAACCCTTCTCCCTGTGGGCTTTTCATGCCTGCAAAAGGCTGAAAAGTCGATGGAGTACCAGTCTGCCTTGAGAGGTGCAGCTTTGTATCTTCATTATTTGGGAGCAGAAGTTTCAAAGAGATAGAGCTGGACTCTAAAGAGGACTTAAGCATTGCAACTCAACAGCATTTAATTTTAGGTACCCCAATATATTTAAAGTGAGCAACACACAGTAAAAGCAATTTCAGGGATTTCTACATATGCATGAGAAAAATTCCAAGACCAAAACTGAGAGTACAGAAGCCTAATTGATTTTGGAAGAATGTTAAAATGGCTAGCATGTAACACATTGAGCTAATTGACACAATTCAACCTTGCTTGCTCTCCACTGCCTCCTCAGTCCAGCACTGGGGTCTCTTCCTTACAGGGAGTAAAGAATGAGCAGCCAAATCCTGCCACAAACCATCAGCTCAAACAATCCTTTCTTCCAGGAAGGAAAACACTGATATCCCCTCATGTCTGGAAGTAGACCACCTGATTTATTAAGGTAATCTCTGCTTCCATAAGCACACAGACAGCTGGGAAGAGGATCAGGTTTCTTAAATAATTGTTAGATGTAGAAATGTCTCCCTCCCCATTCTTTTGTTCAAACAGTTTACTCCTGTCTTTCTGAAATACTCCATAAATATGAGATTACAGACACCCATATATAATCCTCGTAAAGTTGTTCCAGCCTTGTATGGATTGCTTAGCTGTTTTGGAAATCAGAAGGTGAGGATTTGTGATTTTGTATTTTTCCTAAAAATTCTGCTTTTTTTTTCCTGAATCATCCATGAAGTCACCTGGAAGGTGACTGTTCATGCACAGATCTTGCAATATTATACCCAGTCACTGGAGCAGGGACTAAACTGTTTCCACAGCACCTGGTAAATGGGCCAAATGCAACACTACATGAGCTTACTCTTAGATGCATATTTAGTCCCCAGCAAATGAACATTCAAGTGGAATAGCCTGGGCAGAGAAAAGTCCTACATGAAGTTCCTACAGCCATTTACATAAAATTTATTTTTTTCATCAGAGCACATATTTTTGCTTTCCTAACTCCTATATTCTGGATAAGGGCATGAACTGCTGAATACATGGATCATGGATCTGATTTGTCTCCATTCTAAAGCTGGTGAAAGAATTATTATTATTCTAATATTCTTTGGGCTTACATATGAGATAAACACCAAGTAGGTTGTAGCAACAACAAAGCATAACCTCATAGGTCAGCAAGTACTGAGAGAATACAGACCTCAACAGGGCTCTGCTGGGATGTCTCACAGATCAGTAACCTCCAGGTTCTGACAGTCACCTATGAGTCTTCCATGCATAAATTATGTTCTATATTAAATAATTTTTTTTTTAAGAAAATCTGATTCTGTGATCATTAGCACTTATTCCCCACTCTTTTCCTCAAATTAATTCCTTGGGGTATATTGAAGTTATGGAAAAGGAGACATTTGTCATACATACATGGGGATAAATAAGGGAAGAGGGGTGGAAACAATGCAACATTAGCTTCAGTAGGGGTGAGTGGTGTCACTGGTACTTCAGGGAGATCACATTTTTGGTCCTGTTACAAAGTGTGTAAAGTGTTCATTAAAGAATTCTACTTTCTGTCATGGGAGAGGGAGGAGGTAGAAAAGACCTTTTTTTCCATCATGGCTTTGTATGATGACAAATATTTTACAATAAAAATTCACAAAGCCAGCCATTCTAAGTGATGCACTCTCAAAGGGGTGATCTCTCTGTCCTGTTCTTGATTGCTTTGTGTTAGAGTTCAACCCATGTTTCATTGCTATAGGATGAAAGCTGGATGTGCCACCCAGGGATGTTTCCTTTCCATGCTAGAAATGAGGCATAAGCCAAAAGAGACAACTCTCACCCCATCTCCCTGCCTGGAAACCTTTTCCTTCCTCCCTGTAACCCAAGGAATAAGGGCTGCCCTTGGCACTCCAACTTCTTGCTATTTTTCACTCCTCTGAGCCCAGATTTGCAACTTTCCTCACTGGGTTCAATACAAGGAAAAGTGGAATCTAGGGCAGTGGCAAAGCTCATCACAATTTTTATACGCATTTCATGGTTTCTTTCACTGTAGTCTTCAGTTCAACCTGGAGGAACTTGGATACATTTGAAACTTCTCTTGTTTCTATTAAATTTATTTGAAGTTGGCAATGGGTTCAAAATCAAGGAGAGAGATAAGGAGTACTATAATATCAGCCTTTTTCTCTCAGGAAACTGCTCTTAGAAAAACATAATCAGCAGAACAAGAAAGAAGTAATCTAATTTGTTTTCTTCCTAGTGCTTGTTATGTTGCAAACAGATGGCAATTGCTGCATATTGTTTGAAAAGTCTTTTATTTTATGAAGTACATATCATTTATATGGTAAACAAAATTATATGCTAACATATTTCTGTGACATTTTCTTTCCTCTTTTTTAAAATCCAAAAAATAGCATGTATTTAAAATTCTTCAATTAAAAAATATGAGAGCACAGATAAAAATGCAAAGAAATCTTGACAAATTTTTTTACAGTTTTCATATGATTTTATAATAATTAGGAAGGCAGGAAATTACTTGAAATAGAGCATTCTCTTTCTGTGCCTGACTCCTCCCAGGGTTTGAATCCCTCATAACATCTCTGGAGCTCACCCATATGAGAAACAGCTGCAGTTTAACTTTGCAAATACTGCACTCTCATTTGCTGGGAAATGTCTTTTGGTTAACTGCTTGGGGAAAAGGAAAGTGAAAATTCACCATTTTAGCTATTGCTTTTAAAAGGTAGTATGGGAGTAGTTTAACTCATGAAAATACAAAGAAGAATGTCAAATTTCATATTGTACTCAATATGGAGATGGCAGGAGTTTTTTATATGTTCAATATACTGAGTATTATTGGGCAAATATGAGCAGGCTGTGCATTGATTAAGACACAAATGCAGAAGATGGCAATGAAAACCTAACTCACAAATTCTATGGTTTCACAGCTTGCCATGTAAGTCATATTTAAATAAAGTAAGAGGCACTCTAAAAATGCCTGACCAGAAAATACTATCTTATCCAAGAAAGGCAGTTCTATGACACTGCTGGTAATAAAGCTGGTAACAATTTTAGTAACACAAAGGTAGGGGTTTTAAGGACTGGATGTTTAGATAGGATTAGCAGAGCTCCCTCAACAGTTTTAAAAGCATATTCCTATAATAATTCGTTTTACAGAAATTGTTTGTGAGAAGATGTTGAAATACTGAAAACTCCCCCTAAAGTCTCTGCTGGACTGACCAATGTATAACTGCAATCAATGAGCTCATTTGTTATGACTATATCAATAAGAATTTTTGTGAGAGAGTCCTGAAACAGGCAGTTCAAGACTGTGGGAATTGGTCACTATTTAAAATCAGTGGAAGCAAAGAAAGGAGAGGGTGGCTGGACATTTTATGTGCTTGGTGTCCTTTCTAGGGACATAAGGGTCCAATGCTGTTCTCAAATCCAAATGAAATGTACTGTCCAAATGTCAATTCCACTCTTTTTATCCTAAAAACAAAAATGTCGAGATTTTTGTATTTATTTCTATACTTACAGTTTTAGTAAAAGCTGTTTTTAATCTACAGCTAGAAATACACCTACAAATTCATGAACCCTGTAAGTTTTCTCTTGTATAAACAGTGTGTTTGTGTCTCACAGAATATGCTAATTTTATAACCTCATGTCTTCTAGATTTTTTTTTTCCATACTTTCTAGGTTCTTGGTCTTGCACCCAGATCTGTGCCTGTTTCAGTGCTCAGCTTGTCACAGGAAGGAGGCTCCATGTCTATCCCTTAGCAAAGCAGGACAATGTTCTGTTCCTGAGAAGTTCAGGACCCGTGTGGAAAAGGGTGAGACTGATTTTGGGTGGCTCCAGCCAATAAATAGCTATGGTGTGGTTCTTCCACTGCATGTGCCACGCAAAGCTTTTGGAGCTGTGTGCACCCTGGCAGGCTGTGGGTGACTGCACCTTGCTGCTGCCCTTGGATGATGGGAAACCAAATTATTAGCAAGTCTGTCACAGTGAACCAGAGTCACACCCTGTGAGCATCTAAAAATATTACTGTGGTTTGTGCCTGCCTTGCTAAGTGTTCAAAGACAACAGGATGCATTTCTGTATCTTGAAAGCAGCTTTTCAGAGGGAGAAGGGACACTGGGTATTTAACTGCCTAATTAAAAAAGGGACAATTGAAACGGTTCCTCAAGAAATTACAGGAGAAATGGGAGAGGGGAAATCAACAGGCTGACAGTTCCCTAGTTAACCAACCCTTGCAGAAATACATGTATGGAAAGGGATACATTAGAAGAATAAAACTAACTGGATCTGCCATAACAAAGGATCAGGAGGAGAGGCTGCATTTGTAAGAGAAACCGGATCAAACGTGAAAGCTGAATAGAAGCAAGAGACTTTTAATCTTTTCCAATTATTGACAGTAATCCCTCAAGTAAAGGACATAAACAGAAACCATCCCAAATTGAAGGGAGGACCAAAATCATCTTATGTGACCAGTTTTGCTCACTCTTGAGTGCTTTGTTGATGTCAGTTACAAAACAAAAGCATATAAAACCTAAAAACTTTATCAGGCAAAAGATACAAAACAAAAATAAAAAGGAAAGGAGGGACAGAACCAGAAAGGCAAAAAACTGAGATTTAACTAGCAAGAGGCATGAGGAATCATTCCACCTGCCCTTTGGGAGCAGAGGAAAGAAAAGCAAGGGTAATTCCTCTATCCTACAGTGGGAGGTATAAACATGGTCACCACTGAGAGGAGAGGTGAAACAGAGAACGGCAAATAATAGCAAATGTTGTAGCCCATTGCAAAGCAGGAGGAGGAGAGAAAATTCTAGGCCTGGAGAAGATTGGAAGTTGTATCACAGTGGTAAGGAAAACACAGAGAAAATCCTAAACCCAAACCATGTAGCCAAATATAGGACTTGTCTTTAAAACAGAAAAGAAAATAGACCAAGAAATGATGGCCCATTCAACTGAACTTGATGTCCTAGAAAAATTCTGGAGGAAAATGATCCAATAATTTGTAAAAACTTAGAAATATTAAATAAGAATGATTGACAACTACACAAATTCAGTGGGAACTAGAGATTTTAGATACAATATTTCACTTTTATTTCCTCAGCAGACAGGCCTAGTTGACTTCAATAAAGTTTTGACTATTTCAAAAGCCACATAAAAAAAATGTTCTTTGTGAAACAGCTACAGAGTGCATGGCAAACTGGTTATAAAATGGAAAATATTGCAAATTGTTCACTTTTAGGATACAAGGCTGCTATGAAATGGTACCTGCAGGAGTCTGTTCTGCATCTATTTCAATTTTCATTAATGAAAGAGGTGACAAAAGAAAGATTAAACTTAATAAATCTTCAGAAGACATGATACTTCAACCATCAGAAAAAAACTCCAAATAATGAAAATCTGAGGGGCAATTTCCACATGGTATATTTCTGTTGAAATGGTCTATTACATATAAAAAGCTGATGGCAATAACATATTAGCTGGTGGCTCTTAGGAAAAGGATCTGAAGCTATAGAAGGTCACATACCTTCTACACTCAAAAAATTTCATGCTATTGCAAAGCACATTAAACACTAGCTTGGGCTGTACAAAGAGCATGAAGAGCCTGTGGACTCATAAATTAATCCTTCTGCTGTACTCAGCACTGGTAAGACTCAGCTGGAATGTTGTGCTTAGTTTGAAGCTCCTCACTTTAGTAAGTTCAGAGATATTAATGTTCTAAACAATATAATTTATGAGAGAAATGGGGGGAAATGCTATTAAGCATGAAGAAAAAAGGATTTCGGGGGAGCAAGGAAAGGAAAGTTCCAACTCCTGAGATACACACTGAGATTGCTTGCCAAAAGAGATAGTGGAGTTTCCATCATGCAAGGATTTTAAGTATTCTCAGACAGATGTGTCAGGAAAGTCAAAGAGACAACTGATGCATTTATTCCAGTGAGGAATGAGTAAAATTGTCTGTTGGGATCTCTTCCACAATCAGCTAAACTTGGAAATTCACTGATGATGTCCTTTTGTTTTATAGATCTGGAAACTGTGTGAGCATTGAGAACAAGGAAAAAATCATGACCAATTTCGTCATGAAGACAAATTATCCTGATTTTTTGGATGTGTTCATGGCTCATAACTGACTGTAATGTCAAATGGAACTTGTTCAGGTAGCTGGAAAATCACCATTCTGCAACCAGTCTCTACTGCATTGGTGGCTGCCAGCAAATCAGAAGTGAGCTGGTGGAGGAGGTTATGCTAGGGGTTTGTTACTTTTAATATTATAGTCTTTACTGTTCTTCAATTCATTAGGACTTTGACTTCTCATTTTTATTCCAAAATTTTGGAGCAACTTTTGTAAAATCTTGGATGGAAAAGACTGGGTTACAAAAAAGTTACCCAGCCAGGTTACTTTTACTGCTGGAGCAGTAATTCCTTTCTGTCTTTTCACGCACTTAAAAAATGTAATTTAGAACATGAATACACAAAGATCACAGTTATGTTGGCCAAATTATCCTACTTCTGTTCCCTCCCTTGTGAAACTTCCTGGCAGTTCACGCTGATTTGGGAGCCTGGAAGCAGGGCAGATGCCAGACTCCAATGTCTCTGCTCAGTGATCGCAGCCCCTTGCCCCAGCACCTTCCACATTTCTGCAAGGATACCCTGAGCGGTCTCTGCAACCTCGTCCAGCCCTTCTGTCTGCTGAAAACAAACACAGGAGATGTGTGACCTAATTTCTAGGCTTCCCAGTTGTATTATTTTATGAAAAGGTGTGAATCCAGAGCTAGTTACTTCTCAGGTAAATGAAGTGAATTTCTGGTTTTACTGAAAGGCAAGGTACTTTTTGTCTTGACAGCTATGGAATCAGAATAAAATGATTTCTTCTCTTTTATAATTTTAATGCCTTTTTAAATATTGTTTCTAGGAGGGAACAGGGTTTTCATATTTAATTTGGTGGGATTATTCAATACATTACTCTAACATAGCCCAGGGTTTTCAGTCAAAATGTGGAGGAAGATGGCTTCTGTCCCAAAGGCTTTTCAGTCAAAATGACAGAAATATACAAGTGGGAAAAGAATATGTGAAGAAAAAAGAGCTGCTCGCAAGTAAAAGAACCAGTGTAGAGATGGGTGAATATCTAGCTGACTGTATCCTGATAATTACTGATAATTATTATGGTCATTAATTTTTAATTAATTCTCTAATTGCATTTAACGTTCCTAATGTCCTTATTTCCTTTTCCCTAATTGACTGCTCGAATGAGATTCACTGAATTTGTCTATTTAATTCCAGAAATCCTAATTCTCCCTTAGATCTTATCAGACCCACCTTGCCATTTCTATTTCATGTTTTGCCCCTTTGTTTTTAACAGCTTTTGTTCTTCACATACCGCCTAAGGGGAATTTTTTCCTGACTAGCTGTGAGGAATTTCTATTATCCCAACTTCCCTATTACTATAAAAGCACCCTTAACCCAAGGCAACATGGAGTAAAATAAAATAAGGAAAGTATTTACAAATTGAAATAGAAATGACATTGTTGTGAACGTCTTGGGAGGAGTGAAAGTGAATGAAGAGAAAACTATGTATCCTACCCACCCTAACACCTCAAGTACCTTAGCAATTGCAGCTGAAAAGCATTAAGATATTATTTAGCTTTCTATACATGGAGTTACCTCTCAGCTAACTCCTTCATCTTTGCTTTCTTAGAAGATGATGTCACCTTGGAATCATGCTTTCCTTTAAGTATCATGTTTGCACATCTCTTCAGAATCAGAATTTATTTCCTCCTCCTTATTCAGCCTCTATTTATTACCAACTCAAATTAACAATGGCCTGAAGCACTGTTTCTCCCACCTTCATGTTGGAAATGCAATGTCCTTTTGGCTGAGCTTTTCTTCTTTGGCTGCAATCTAAACTGCTTGTTGATTAGTTGTGAGGTCAATGTCTCTTAGGTGGGGCAACTTAAAAATCCCAAGGTAGCGTTTTTTTCAGTCAGAGCAAAGTGTAGATTGCATATAAAAGCAGAATTTGCTAATCATGCTTTGTGAAATGATATAATTGTGATGACAGTATGCAGAATTTTGTTGCCCCTTGTTTCAGACCAGCTTTCATGTCAAGAGACCAGTTTGACTCAATGACAATTTAGGCATAATTGCTCTTTAGCCCTGTCTGGGACAGGTTTGTTCTCTGTCCTGTTTCTTCAGCTACTACTTTTGATGGCAGAACCTCCTCAAAGAATCCTTCCCCTTCTCTTTTATCTACACTGTTCCACAAACAAGTGCCTGTGGCCCTGAGACACATGGTGTCCTCTGTGCCCGGCCTGGCTTTACAGGGTCACATGTATTTGGAAGTTCCTCTGGCAGACAGGAAAACATATCAAAGATTAATTCACAGAAATTGAGCTATTTGGGTAAAATCCCTTCTGACAAGATCCTCAAACATCAGTGTGTGTCATGGGGAGTTTTTCCAAAGCATTTGCACTGAGCATTGTGAGCACAGAGACGATACAGGAAACCAACTGTAATCTCCATAATTCACCCACCGCCCACTGTCATTACTTCAAAGTCTGTTGAATAATGTTTAATGTCTGTGGCTTTTTCAGGCTTTATCAGGAAGATATAACTTAAAGTTTACATCTGACAGTGAAGTGCAATTTATTAAACAATTAATTAAAAAAGAATTCTATTCCTGGGCAAAGGAGCCAACCTCTTTTTTGAACAGGCTCAGCTTCAAGGGAGGGGATGGGATTCACTTTTCTCCAGGCTTGCATTCAGCTCAGGGGTTACTGCACCTTTTTTGGGAGACAGGGGCAGTGAACTCTGAAACCCAAAATAATAGATTGCTGAGATGTAATAGTGCCTGGGTGAGATGGCTACTTAGAAAGGCCAGCAAAATGTGTCTAAAGGGCTAAAGGGCTGTCTGTGGCTGCGCTGAACATGTGTTGTGGGCAGAGTGGGAGCTTCATGCAAAAATTATTAGAGAAACTCCCCTCTTGAGTCACGAAATGCAGAAAGAACCCCCTTGCTTTCTAAACTCCTTCTCAGAGAGGAGCCTGGGTGCAGCTGGATCCAGTCTTAGCCCCAGACTTTGTCAATAGTTTATGTCTAAAGGATTGTAGAGGTGTAACTGAACCTTTATATAATTTTGTCCACAGGTCTAAGGATGTCAAAACTAATCTATTTATATAAATATTTATTTTAATTGATAACAATAATTATAAAGATTAGGGGAAAAATATCTTAATCAGAATTATTTGCTACACAGTATGCATAGCTCTAACTACTAGTGTAATGCACTATTTTTTGAGCAATATTGAAGCAATTACATTAAAGCTAGCAATAAAACTATTAAGGAGAGCTTGATGTTACTCACCCCCAGCACTATGGGCAAACACCTTTTGCTCAGCCTTGAGGAGTAACTTTGAGGAGTGTTCCCACTCAGGTGACTCATATCACTACTTGGGGTGATATTTTAGAAGTCCTCCCTGTGCAAAAGTCTCACTTTTTCATGGGGAGGACTTCTAAAATATGACCCCTGGAGTATAAAGTGATGGCCTTTATTTATTTAAATAATTTATTTATTTTAAATAATTTATTTATTTTAAAATTCAGTTGTATGAATTTTTTTAGATTAGGTGATATCAGACTTAATAAGAAAAGCATGCTTTATGCTGAAAAAGGTGCTCTTTTTTGTGCTAAAGGGGCTCTTTAGCTTATTTTGCTAACACTCCTGGCTCTTGGTACCATGTCAGGGCCAGCACAGCCTTGCTGCTCCCAGCCTCAGGCAGGGATTCTGTCTTGCATTCCTCATGGCAGGGTCTGGCAGGTTGGTCAAGCTGCTCTCAGCACTCTTCGACACTGAGAAGAGCAGACCCTCCTTGCTCAATCTTATCACTGATCAGCAGACACTCCTTGCTCAGGGCATCACTGATAAACTTCCAAGACAAATTTCAAGCTGCTGTATCCATAGTTAGGCACAGAGTTTTCTTATAACATGCTGAATTACTAAATGCAATTTTTGAGGCAAAATTTCAGATGCATTTTCCTTTTTGAATTACCTATAAGTGAGCCCTTTGTGCATTATGCGTGTAGGTGTTGGTGCCCAGAGCCTCTTTACAACACCCTTCATGTTCTTCAGGAGGTAGATTTTCCTTTGGCTGTGATAATACCCCAAGGAGCCCCATGATAATTCAGCGTGCTGCAACCATTTGGTCTGTGTGTTCATTATTTACTTGCCTCCTCAGTTTTCCAGACAAAAATTGTTTTAATAAGGTAAGACCAGGGAATTTGGTGTGTTTGTTTCAAAGTATTGAGAGGAAAATATTTCAGATGTTATGGCTAACCAAAATTATGAATAGCGCTAAATTGCATTTAATGAACTGGTCCTTGATTAATCATTTCAGAAGGACAAAACCTAACAATGTGTTTAAGCTACTGTATATACACATTCATTTCTATTAAACTTTATTCTTCCATTATTTGGGTGTTGGCTGGTTGACAAAAGTACATTTCTCAGAAAGTGCACAAATTACATTTCCTTGCATATTATATATATGAGTGTAACCACACACATTACATGCTTTTGAGATAGCTCTTTAACACAGCAGCACAGAAGAGAGGGTCCAAATTATCTGAGCCAAATTAATCTTAGTAATATGGATCCAAACCCACCAAAGGTGCTCAGGGGAGCTACAGAATATAAATAGGGAATAAAAATAGGGAAGTTCAGTGCAGCAGTTGATCCATCAGCCATTTGCAGTGTTACTTATAATCTCCACAAACCTCCAGAAAGAAAAGCAGTAAAAAGTAGGAAGAGTCCCTAAACTGGAACCTACAGGCTTTTAAGAACATATATCCATGGCACGTATTGTATATTATTGTTATTTATTAGCCTTATAACCATGACACAAACTTACCCTATCATGATGTGTGACAAAAGTTGACTTTTAAAGACATAGCATTAAAAAAATTTACTCAAGTTTAATTACCAGATACTTCCTAAAGATACATAATAATATTATGTGTTCTGTAATAGGATTTACTGATGCCCTTTGAGGTCATCTGCTTCATGGGAAGAAACAATATGGGAAGTTATATTAGCTGCCTGTTTCTGAGAGCATTGGCTAAACATAAAATCTTAGAAAACCAGAAATAGTAATAGAATGATTTGCAAAAAACAGAAAACATAATTGCTTGGGAAGTGGCAAATATGACATAATTTTCTGTATATGGTGCAAAATAATGGGAAAAGTAACTACTGTTATCTCTTCTTCAGCCTTGATATGTAGAAATAGCAAATCATTATTTCTGCTTGATGGAGAGACCTATGTTTTGAAGGGCAAAAGGTTTCCAAGTTTGTAAGACTGGTTTAAAATTATTTTTTAACTGATTCATGTATTTGTTTTACTTTTAATAGTGGAAGAATAAGCACCAGGAACAATATAAGAAAAAAGGTAAGAGCAGCTTTTCCCAAAATTCTGCTTAAGTGTGGAGTTTTTACAGCTTTTTTCATTGAAAGAAGAAAAATCAAGGAAAGAGGAGAAAAGTGATCTTTTCTCATGAATAAAGGTTGTGTTCTTGGTGCTCCTCCAGGCCTGCTTGGTCCTGACTCAGAGAGATTGATGCTCTCAAAGTTCTGATACAGTTGTGGTTCTGTGGTTGCACATTCATGAATTCTGTCTGTTGACTCTTTTGTGAAAATGCCACTGGGGAATTAGCTTGGGATAATAAAGAAACTTGTGACCACAGTTGTTTGCATCCCTTTTCCAAATGAGTATTTATTGTGTTTTTTTGTTGTTTTGTTTTGGTTTTTATTTTCAGAAAAGCATTTGAAAGGGTGAATTTCATTGAAAACACAACATGGAGTGCAATTATCACTGGCATGTTTCATAGCACAGTGCAATTCACTGCTTCATTCTATGTCATGACTAGTTAATTGCACAGTATTCCAGAGAAAAAATTCAAGAGAACCTGCAGTTAGACTCTAAACGCAGGAAAAATATCTATCAATGAATGCTAGATAAATCTCCCCCGCCCCCATCAGATTTGAGGGAGAAAAAATTATCATTTAGAAAATTTCCTGGTTTCTAGTTTAGCTTTAAGTCTGAATAAGAGATTTCATGCCCTTTCATTGCAGTAATTATATCATGGGCTGCTGAATCTACAGAAAGTGTTTACTAGTATTAATGGGCTTTTCCAAAGTGATTTCATGCTGACAGAAATAATCATCACTGAGCTGTTTAGTCAAATACAGAGCTAAACACCAGTGTTAGCAAAGTTAGGTTATTTCTGCACCAGCACTCCTGCTGGGATAGAAACTCTCCTGAGAGAAAATGTAGAGATCAAACCCAGAAAGTATAGAATCTTTTACAGATGAGGGGTGGGGGAAAGGATAGTGACATTCAACACAGGCAGTAGCTGAAAATCATACCTACAGCTTTTAAATTTGGAAACAGAGGCAGGCAGGGAGTTCAGTGAGTCCAGGCCAAAAATCCAGGAGCCTGGAGGACTGGAAGTCTGAGCAGGCTGTAGAGGAAAGAAAATTCAAGGGTAAAGGAAATTCTCTTTTTTGTGGAGATTTCTGAAACTTGATATGTGCACGTAGTCCAATTAGGATCTCAGCTAGATTTGGGGCATGTGAGACCCCCTGTGCACAAATGAATCCTGTAGTAATGAACCTCATTATTATGACCCACTAAAACTTTCCTTAGGAAATAAGGGCAAACATATCCTTATGGCTTTGTTCAAATATTAGCCAAAAATAACTCCCAGTACATCTTTATTTCCTCATTAGCAATTTTATTCAAAATTGTCCCCTGCATATGATAAAATGAACATCAAGAAGAACAAGGAAAATTATGGAGTTAAAATGCCATTTGTAACGTTCTGTGCATATATATTCTATTATGTGAATCTTTTACTTTATAGTCATGTTTCATTATTGCACATTAAAATAATTATGAAAATGGGTCCTCTGTGAAAGAGATACTCCCATGTGGTAACTTAGACATACTTCACTTTCCATTATAAATTGATAATTGTAGTTTAAAATTGTAAGTGGTAACCTCTGAATTGATCTAATGCAGTAAATTACTATTTTTACCTAATTATGATCCACATATGGTTTTCTTCTTTGGATGATGAAACATTTTGGTCATTGACACCAGATTGCCTGAAAGAGTTGCCCTTTTTATGAGGACTAGAGCATAATTTGCATAGAATAAGGTGAAATCTCAGACTTCTCTACCGTTTACAGAGGAATTTCCTGTTTATGGACAATTCTTAGGCACAAAAATCCAGATTCATAAAGGGATTTGCACATGACAACCTCAGCACTGCTACATCACTGTTGCTTAGGCAATGAACTTTACAGTCCTGCACCAAAGGCACAAGTTTTCTTTCCAGATTTTGAAAGTGTTACCCTCTTTTGGCTCATGTATCTTCATACGATTTTCCCCACATCTGCATGTTTAAATTAAAAAACAGCTCATGTCAAGTATAATTACTGGAAGACCTTGGCTTCTCCAGTGTAGCAGAGGGCAAAACTCAGCTACAATGATTAACTCTTAATGTAAATTTTGGTGATACCTCCAGCCTCAGCTGGGCTGCTGTTGGCAGTTAAAGCTAATTAGTAATTACTTGGCGGCATGAGCACTTGCAGACAATAATTGCTGATTTTTACACTCTTATGTTGAAAGAACTACTGCTGTCTCATGATAATAGGAACCCAGATCCATGGGGCAATGTGGTAAAACAATGTGTGGGATTTCCTGACACTCTTGTGTGCAAAGATGAACACCCTGGTGGGCAGGATGCAGTCTGAAAAATACAGGGATTTGGGAGTCTGGTGGTTTTGTGTAACCTCTTCACCAAGATAATGGCATCTCTGGGAATGTGCCACAGTATAATTTGAGCACAATAAAGCTTTCCAGGGAAGGGTTAAGGTTCTAGCTGTTGGGCAGGAGTTCTGTGAAATGGTCCTTGCAGTTCAGTTGTGCTTCAGCTCCATCCTGGGCAGCAAAGCACCTTGGGTCTTGTACAAGTTTGCTGAACTCAGGGTATGGAACAAACTGATATTCAGATACTAAGCATGCTGTTTGCCTGAGCAATTTCTTCCCATTCCTTAAAGCCCCAGCTCCAGCAGAGCAGTGCAGTCTCTGCTTACAGTAAGTTATCATGTTCAAACATGTGCCAGCAAGCACTGCTGCTGAAAGGAAAAGCTGTCTTTGCCCTCTCTTTCACCACTTTGGCCACTTACCCATCCAAGGAGAGGTTTCTAAGGGAATCACCAGCAGTTCTTGCCAGAGATTCCAGGCAATCAAGGGATGACTCAGATGACATTTGTGTGATCACACTAAAGAGAGCCAGATGTGTATGGTAAGTGACAACTTTCAGTGCTGGAAGGGAGACTGTTATAGCAGGAGGAGTGAGCCAATCCATGGGGATGTGCTCCATGCAGTGACTCAGGATTTTGCACTACCCGCATATGCTGCATTGCACTACATGTAGCTTTAGAAGGATGAAAACATTTATCCTTTCTACACTAAAATATTTTGTCATTGAAAGGACGCAACTGACATATTTTCCACAGTAAAAAAAATATCTGAACCATTTGGAATCTATTTGGAGCTATCTTGTGATCCCTTAGTGCCCAGCTGGCCTGATTATTAGGATGCTGATGTGTGAGTATATTGGATTATTGAAGAAATGGTTCAGAGCTAGACCTGTTAATGTGGGAATTAGTCATCTCAGAAATTGGGAATTAATCATCACAGAGCATTGGGATTTGTGAAAACATTAAAAATCTGTTTGTTTGTGTGGGTTTTGGAGTTTTTTTTGTTTGTTTGTTTGCTTTTTCTTTTTTTCTTTGGTTGTGTTTTTTTTGCCTTGCTTGTTTTTTAATTAAGAAAAAAAGGAAAAAGTAAAAGAGGTTTAGAAGCTAACTGAGGTGTAGGAAAAGCCAGTCTGAGCTTTCAGAGTTACATAGGATAGTTGGAGGTGCTAGGACTGCCCTGGTCATGAAAAATGATATTACACAGGAAAGTCAGGTGTGTGCATTTATTGCACAGAATTATTGATATCTTCCATGGGACCTTATATTTGACAATAATTTACATGAGCTATATAGTTGAGACTATGTCTGGTAAAGTGCTTGAATTACACAATCCTGAAATTTCAAATCCTGCAATGGTTGGAACCCACTCTGCACAAGAGGATTTATCAGCAGAGATTTATCATTTTTCATATCTTCCAGTGAGGAAAAATGGCAGACACTCTAGAAAACACTTATGCTTGGTGGAACAGATGGTTTGTTTATCTCTCTTTCACCTGCATAATCTACTTATCTGTAGAAAAGCTGTCATATTTGCTAAAGGCTCCAATGATTCCCTTCCCTCCTCATCCCCCTTTTCATCCTATCCCCATGAGGGGAAGATTTATTTTCTCTTTAAAACAGTAAGTCTAGTCCTTATACCTGCTACATAAGCAAGAGATAAAGTCCTTGATAAATTCATTTGTGTCCCATATTTTACAGAGTAGTGTAAGGATGGTTGGTTTTACATTGGTTCTACCAATAAAATATTATTGAAGTTGGAGGGAGATGACCCATCTTGCGTTGGTCAGCCATTGACTCCGATTTATTAATCAATCAGGCACTTTTTTTAACAGTGTTAATTCACTTCATGCATATTGCAAAATCTGAGCTCACAATAGGTCAGAGATAACATACCAACCCCTCCTTATATTTTCAATACCAAGATTTGGGTTCTCAAAATTATTCTTGCTTTCCCAAAACAGCCAAAGATAGAACATCCACTTGTTATGAGAAAGCTGCCTGAGAACTCTGATGTGCAAGGCTCTCAAGGCCTTCATGTTTGTCACTTTTACCTGTAGTTAAAAATAACCTGAGAACCTCTGCTGTTCACAGAAACAGGCTGTGAGAATCTGCCCCTCACAGCTGCCTTCTAAGCCATCTCTGAAAAAATCTCCAACAAAATATGAACATTTTTTCAATTTTTACACCTGTACATCATAATCTCTTATGCAACACTTCTTTTCCTCTAATGGGTCATGAAAATGTAGTTTCATTATGAGTAACATTATGTTTGTTTTCTGGCCTAGAAACACTGAACTCCAGAGAGATGAGGTGGCTTTCCCAAAGTTCCAGCCTACCTGGGATGGCACAAAGGGTCCCTGTGCCATGACGTGCCTACTGCTGTGGACCTGAAGCTTTTATCTTGTTCTTTCTCCTCCATGCTTTCTCTTACTCCAGGGAATGAACACGTAGCTTTTCAGTAAGTGAGGCACATACTTTTCACTAAAACACAAAGTTTAAAAACAGCACAAAGAAATAACAGCACTACATAAAATCACAGCTCTGGTGACAGAAGTGTAATGAAAAGGCAGTAGCACTAAAAAGATTGGGAGGTTTTCAAGAAACGAGGTTTGGAGGAATTGGCTGAAAACATTGATTCTGAGATCAAAATCAGTCTTTGTAATAATGGCAATTCTTTTTATATCATAAATTGTCTGCCTAGAAGGCAAAACAATGCAAGGAGATGCTGAAGACTTCTGTCAAATATCTACAAAATTACATGTGTGGTACAGAGCATGTAAAACCATGATCTGTGCAAACTCTCTCCATTGCTGTTGGATCTGCAATCAGTCCTTAGACAGTCTGGTTATTTCTCAAGGCAGGACAAAGCAGAACCATTGCTCTTCCCCAGATGTTTTTCCACCATAATTTTTACTTTTTCATGTCTTTTCTTTCTTTTTTTTTTTTTTTGGCCTGGAGTCTCACAGTACCCAGCATGTACAAATGTACAATGTTTTTTGGGGGGTAAAATGGACCACTTGGTTCAGAATGATCTCAGAACTCTTGTAACACTGTACACAGCTTAGTACATATATATAAGAAGCTCTGTAAACCTGTGTTACCCTAGAAAACAGAACTACAGTTGCTACAAATAACTTAATCAAAATAATTACAATCCAAACTCTCAGTATAGCCATATTGCTCTTTCTAGCAGGACAACCACATCACTCTTTCTGGCAGGATAGCCACTTATAATCTGCCAGGAATGTTTATCAAGAGATGAGGGATAAAATATTTTTTGTGATTCTGTATCAAATATACCTCAAATTTTCATTTTCAGAGGCTGAAATAAGAAAAATGTTGTTCAGTAAACATTAAATCAAGCATTCACATAAAATGACCTAGTTAATGTACCATAAAAAGATACTGATTCTCTGAAGTCAGTGGAGGAGTCCCCTACCAATGATTCCCATTCCTTGTGTTATGGAAGGATCCATAAAAATCCAAAACTTCTTATTTTGGGAGTGTCTTTGGAGAAAAAAAAAATGCAGTCTTGGAAAAGAAGAATTTATTCCTGAAGAAAAGATAGGTTTTAGAAGTAGAAGAAACCTTCAGGACTTGAAGCCTTTAAAAAGTCCTTACAGGAAAAAAAAAAAACCTTTTGTAGGAGCTAGATCACCTGAGACAGATTGGAATGGTTGAATGGGCGAGTGACTACTCTTCAGGGAAATCTGAGCTTAGTCTGAGTGTTGCTGAGGGGGAAAAAGCCTCAGCCAGGACACAGATCTCAGGGCAAGGGCTGAGAGGCTCATTCTTGTTGGTGAAGGGGTTAAAGGTGGTGGGGTTGAAGTTGGAAATGTTCAGCCAGAGTAAGAGAACTATGAGGATCTCAAGGTGGACAAACTGGAATGGTAATTGTACAGCTTGAGAAAAGGACTATAAAATACTGAAACGAAGCCAATGATAATTTAAGAGCTGGATATGATTTGAAGATAAAAAGATAGTGGAACATTTCCTCAAAGAAAAAAGAAGCTGTGGAGGGAAGCTGAAACACAGTCTGGGGTGGGGCCCCCTGGGCTCATTTCTCTGGGCCCTGACATCTTAATTCCATTTGATAAATGCAATGAATTCTATCTTAAAAGCAGATGTATCAGAACTTTTTAATTTTTATTTTTACCATTACCTAATTGCTTGCTAGAAATTCCTTTTCCTAACAGTTGGGAACCTTCTAACTTTTATTTCTTCTGATTTCTAATTTCTGGCTGCCAGTTCTCCACCAGTCTTTATGTTCTTAAAGTGACACTGCTTTTAATACAATAGGTCTTTTCAGCTACTGTGTGTGTGTGTGGTGTGTGTTAATTGGGCTTTTCATTTACAAGGGCAAATTTCTTAAACTCTTTAGCTGCCATTTGGTGTCCAAGCTGTATATTCCTTATATCCCTAAATTTCCTGCTTCCTTTTGTTTTTCACTAAATCTCTCTCTAAATAGGTGAATGATAGTTTAGGACACTATCCTAGCATGTCCAGCAAAGGGTAACAAGGCTTGTGAGAGGTTTAGAAAATAAGTCTTAGGGCTGAGGGAGCTGGGCTTGAGCAGCCTTGAGAAGAGGAGGCTTGGGAGGAACCTCATCACTCCCTACAAGCACCTGAAAGGAGATTGCAGTGAGATGGGAGCTGGTCACTTCTGCCGTGCCTGCAGTGAGAGGAGCAGAGGAAATGGCCTTAAGGCAAGAGAGGGGAGATTCAGATTAGATATTATAAAAGAAATGTTCATTGTTAGGGTGGTCAGGCGCTGGAATAGGCTGCCCAGGGACATGGTGCAGTGACCATCCCTGGAGGTGTTTAAGAGGAATCTGGATCTTGTTCTGGGTGATGTGGTTTAATAATTAGGGGCTTTAGTGGTGGTGCTGGGCTGATGGTTGGACTGGATGATCTCAAAGGTCTCTTCCAACCTCAATGATTCCAGACCTTTGGTATCCTAATGGATGTCTCCAGCAGTTTAGTTTTGTTCATATTCCCTTATGTGTGACTAAAATAGTTCCTCCATTTGTTCTAGGGCTGCATCTCCTTTCCACAGCAGTGGCCCACCACCTCACTGTCATCCACTGATAAAAAATTGTACATATTTCCTCATCTTCAACTCTTTCTAAATGATGCAGTTTGTGCTGCCTAATTTGATTTCAGTCCTTATCTGTAATTCTTTCTCTCAACCAGCTTTTTTGTGTGATGTTTGTTGACTGTTTATATAAAATTTTGCAATTGCACCAGCAGATTTTATAAAAAATTCCTAATTGGCATTTTTTAAAAATATTAATTCATTCTGAGATTAAGCAAACTTGTAGCTGAATTCAAAACATGCCTATTTCAGATTATGTTTCCCAGCTTTTAAATCTGTCTCTTACTTTCCCTCAGCTCTTTCTTCTACAATCCCCAGTTACTACGACCACTAGTAATTTCTCATTAAAAGCATTTTACTGGCATCCATGTAGATGAGAAATGTCCAGTTTTGTGCCAGTATGTGTCTGCATCTTGACTGAAAAACTGTTAAATTTTTCATTTTATTTCTGAATACAACTGTTTAGACATGTTCCTGAAAACATTTCTTATCAACACAATGGTCGAGTAGCTGAAAACACAAGACACAGCCTCTTTCCAGGAGAGCTCACACAAAGAGGGAGGATCAGGACTTGATGTACACACAGAAAAGGTTAATAACAAAGCCAAGAGTTGAATTCTCAAATCCCTGCTGAGTGGTCTCTCTTCTCAAGTTTGTTGTGCATCAGGGGGAATATTAGTCACACCTGTACAGAGACACTGAGACATCTGGCACAAATGAGGCATCTCTGATTCCAGGCTCTTTTACCACTCTACCCCTAAACTGACTTCTTCAATAGGACTTGGGGATTTTTGACATTTGATCCTCCCTTCTTCTTTCTCTTGGCATTGCTTCAGTCAAAGTCCCTTGTAAATTAGTTCAGTGCTGGATTTACCAAGCTTTTAAGCTGTGCAGGGAAACATTCCCTACAGAATTCTTATTCTTCAGCTACACTTTTTCCCATTATTTTATATCTCTTCTTCCATCAAATCTCCCTGAAAACATTTTTTTGTAAAGGGTCTTTGTTTTGTCTGCTAAATCCCATCATACAAATTTAACTCTACAATTCAACTAATTCAAAACCAACAGACATCTTGTGAAAGTACACAGAAAGAAAAAAATCCAACACTGACTGCACTGAGCATTGCTGAGCCAAGAAGCATATGTTTCTTCTCCAATTAATTTTATGTCTAAACTTTTTTTCAAAGGAATTAGAGCAATAAAACATATGAACTTAAAAACTCATAAGCAGTCTCCTTTCCTGACTGTATTTTAAGAAAAAGTAGGATGTGTTTCTGTTGTTGTTCAAAACTTCTGATTAAAAAAATTAGAAAGGAAAATGTGCACTGAACATCTGGCTTTCAGTGAGGTCTTGCTGTCTCCTATTTTTTCCAGCTGTGTTGGCTCTCTACTTTGATGGGTCCTCAGTCAAGCATCCCTGAAGATCATTTTCCTACTGATTGGATGTTCCTTGGCTGTCTTCCCATTTTGAGAAGAGAAAGTAGGAGCGGATACCACACATGAACTTGGCTTAAATGGGACTAAACTGTCCCCTCCACTTTCAGGCGCATCTGGAATGAAGAACTTGAAAGCATAAATAAGACCCACAAAAAGCAAACAAGAAGTCCCACTCAGGCAGCTATGGCTGCTTATTGTGGAGAAGCAGAGCTGTCTGAGTACCCTCACCTATTCTTCTGAGCTCTGCACTCTCCTGACCAGGACCAGCTGGGAGAAAATGGAACCAGGTTAAAGATTCATCAAGAAGCAGATTAAGAGAAATGTAGTCTGCTGAACAAGGGGCTGGAAAGGAACGTGGCTCGATTTTTATTTTTTTTTAACTTTGAGTGCTATCTTACTTCTCAGGTTTATGCTTATATAAATGACACCATGCTGTCATCAAAATTTCTATTAAGTTCACAAAGTGCTGCTTTTTAGTCCCTCACCTATGGCTGACAGCACTTTCTGAAGTCTCAGAGAAGTTTCTCTTAAAAGGCTAGGACTGAATTAAAAAATCTCAGTTACCCAAGGGTGGAAATAACTGTAATGATCAGCATTCCCATAACTTTAGCTGGGATTTCCTGGGCAGAAATATGCATTCTACAGCACATGTGAACATGACACATCTGGGAAGGGCTGTATAAAAAAGTACTGCTGACCTGGGGCTGTGTAGTCAGACTTCAATGGGGTCTTTTGGGTTTATGTTACATGCTCAAGTTATCAGTCTTCTACATGTGCAGCAATGTAGAAAAAAGGCACAGATCCTTTCATTACAAATATGATTTAACTTAAATTACAGGTGGAAAATAGCACATATTTGGCAAGTGTAAACATAGGACAATTGTATTTAGTCTCCTTTAATTTGGCTTCTGCAACAAAGATCAACAAAATTCAGTTTCCTACATTATAATTTCAGTTTGACCTGCAGTGTGTCTTCTAAGAATAGCAGCTTGTCTTAATATGAGCAGATGGATAATGCACAACCAGTTTGTAAGCTGTTCCAATGGTTATTCTTGTTAAAAATATTCTTATACTTCAAAAACTGCATCTGTTGCATTAAATCTCAAGGTAATTGTCTTTTGTTCCCACTAGCTGAGCTTATGCTGGAGACCAAGTGACAGAAAATGCTTTCTGGCTGTTTTAGAGGATGACAGAAACGTTCTTAGCCTGTGCAGTGCTCTGGGAAGAGCATGTTTAATACAATATACTCCTCCTGAATTTAGGTATTCTGGGACGGATGGCTTTATGGTCTGCCATTGGCAAAATAGCCTGGATAACAGTGTCTGTCAAGGCAGAAGGGCTTGGAGATGTGACAGGTGAATGGGACACCCACAACTGTGCAGGCTGACATGGTGGATTGACCCAGTGCCCACTGAAGCTCCTTTATCTCCCCTGTCCTCCACTGCACAGGGGACAGGAAATGTAACAAAGGGCTCATGAGTTGCCATAAAGGCTAGGACAGATCACTCAGCAATTACCATCATGGGCAAAACAGACTTGGGGAATTTAATTGAATTTTTGCCAAGCAAATCAGAGTAGGGTATTGAGAAAATAAAGTCAAATCTTAAAATCCCTTTCTCCCCACCTCATGCCTTCCCTGGATCCACTTTGCTCATGATTTTCTCTACCTTCTCTCCAGTGCTGCAGAGGGATGGGCAATGGGAACGATGGTCAATTTATCACATGTTGTCTCTGCAGCTCCTTCCTCCTCAGTGTAAGGACTTATAATTTCTTTCCTTATTCCAAACTCCAATTTGGAGTTTCCCCCATGGGAGACAGCTCTCCACAAACTTCTCCAGTGTGAGTCCTTCCCATGGGCAGCAGCTTTCCACAAACTGCTCCAGCATGGGTACCCCCACAGGGTCACAAGTCCTGCCAGCAAACCTGCTCCAACATGACTCCACTTTCCACAGCATCACAGCTCCTGCCAGGAGCCCAATCCAGGACAGATTTCCGGTGGATCAGAGCCTCCTTTGGGCATCCCCCTGCACTGTGCGTTCTCCATGAGCTGCAGGTGGATCTCTGCATCCCTGTGATCCTCCATGGGCTGCCGGGGCACAGATGCCTCCCCATGGGCTGCAGGGGAATCTCAGCTCTGGCACCTGGAGCAGCTCCTGCCCCTCCTCACTGACCTTGGTGTCTGCAGAATTGTTTCTCTCACATGTCCTCTACTCTTTGGCTGCAATTGTACAGGGATTTTTCCCCCCCTTCTTAAACATCTTTTCCCAGAGGTGCTACCACTGCTGCTGATGCACTTGGCCTTGGCCAGTGGCAGATCCATCTTGGAGCCTGCTGGCATGTGCTCTATGGGACACATGAAGCTTTTAGCAGCTCCTCATGTAAGTCTCCCCTGTATCCTCCTGTCACCAAAACCTTAACTTGCAATCCCAATAATGCTCAAAAGGAAGCTGATTGTCTGGTGAACAAAATATTAACCAGGAAAGTACAAAAATGTTTTTAGATTTTGGGGTTTTTTTAAACAAAGGAGAAGTCAGTGCAAAAATAAATGATTTTCTTTTTTTTTTTTGTATGAGAGTGTCCTCATAAAGGAAACAGCAGCAGCAGCTGGTTTGATGCTGCTGTGGGGTACCAGTGTCACGGTGCTGCCCTGCCCAGACACAGCACCCTCCTGTGGGACCCTGCCAGGGGTATGTGCACCCAGCTGACAGGAGGGTGGCGTGGGGCTGCACCTGCATGACCTCTTGGGGCTCTTCTGCCAAGTTGTGGGGTCGGTGTGGGCACACAGAGCAGGAGCACTCACTCCTCCTGCTGCCCCATGGCCACAGAGGCTGTGTGCAGGGGTTAGTGTGTGTGCAGGGGTGGGTGTGTGTGCAGGGGTGGGTGTGTGTGCAGAGGTGGGTGTGTGTGCAAAGGTGGGTGTGTGGGGTGTGTGTGCAGGGGTTAGTGTGTGTGCAGAGGTGGGTGTGTGTGCAGGGGTGGGTGTGTGTGCAGAAGCGGGTGTATGTCTGTGCCATCGATTGCTTGCTCACGGCTGGCAGTGTGCAGGTTGTTAACAGCCGGGGTGAGCCATGCAGGGCTGTGATTTCTCTCTTGAGTCTTAATCTATATTTCTTTCAAATGATTGCTGCTTTCTGCCATTAATATATAAACAGTTTATTTTGATCTTGAGCTGGTTTTAAAACCCTTCCTCCAAGTAACAAGCAACAGGACCAGAGGAAATCGCCTCAAGTTGCGCCAGGGGAAGTTTAAGTTGGATATTAGGAAAAAATTCTTCGCTGAATGGGTGGTCAGGCATTAGAATAGGCTGCCCTGGAAAGTGATGGAGTCACCAGCCCTGAAAGCATTTAAAACATATATAGATGTGGCACTTAGGGACATGGTTTAGTGGAGCAGTGCTAAGTTTATGTTTAGACTTGTTGATCTTAGAAGCCTTTTCCAATGTAAATGATCTATGATTCTGTGATTCTATGAATTAAAAATGTAGATTGATAAGAACTAACCTACTTGAATAAAAGATGGATATCACACAGGCGACAGACATCAGATGACTAAATAAATTTGGAGACTCTGAAGTGTTCAGCGAGGTAATGCAATGATAATAAACTTGTCATTCCCCTCTGATGTCTGCTATTTGAATTGAATACATCATGTAGGAAGGAAAGCATTCACCCAGCACTGTTGCCTGATTTTTCTGCAATTTTATGTTTTAATAATTTGATTGAGTGGATGTGAAGAAAGAAACAGAATAAAGAAACAAATGTAAGGTGAGCAGAACTTCTATGAAGCAAGGATTCTTTCCCTTCTGTGACAGCCTGTATGAGTAAAGTGAACACGTGGTGTGAGCAATACTTTGCTGTTTCTATCAGCCCAACCCCACCTCCCTTTCCTTGCCAGACTGTGAATGAATCCTGTGGCATGGCCAGGGGGATGTGTGTCGGATCTCAAGATCTCAGTCCTGAGATGCTGAGCCTCCGAGACCAGCTTGGGGGTCTCGGGAGTCCTGGAATGTTGCCAGAAGTGTCTGGTGGCAGGACTTTAACCCTGCACAGGAGACGACAAGGATGAGGGCTTCACCGGGTGAATGGTGAAGGGATTAGTTAATTAGAGGGTGAGACACAAGGTTTAGGATTTATGTACAGGGGGGTTTAGAGGAGTAAGATGGAGGAATTGGGGTGTGTCCTGTCCTCCTCCTTCTTCCTCCTCTACTCCATCTTCTTTGGCCACGGTGGCACCTTTCTATTGGTTATTACTAAGAGTACACCGAGTTATAACAATAGATGGTATTGGGGAAAAATGATAAATATTGTATACGTAGCAAAGGGTATAAAGATACGTGGCTGCCCGGAGGGCAGACAGAGTGTGCCCATGGCTGACTGCTGTGCAGATCTCTGCTGGCTGAAAGAACATCTTTTAGATAAACAATTAATAAACATAAAACCAGAAAGAAGAACTGAAGCCTCTTCTCGTCCTTCGATACGCGGGTGCCCCAAGGCCACCTCCGGGCTCTCCAGGCCCCTCAAACAGCCGAGATAAACCGGACACTTGGCGGTCCCTGGGTGGGCTCCACCACCACAACCTTTCGGGGGAAGATAAACCGGACATTTGGCTTCCACTGGGTGAGCTCTGACCACCACAACCTTTCGGGGGGGGGCACCACCACCTTCAAAGCCCTGAAGACAAGAGAAGAAGAGAAAAAAAAGCCAGCAGAGACTGCAAAAAACCAGCAGTCACTGAGAATTCCACCTCTCAGTTTCTGCCGAAGAATATTCGTAGCAGAACAGCCCGGACTGGAACCAGAAGGCGCCCTGGGTCCACCTCTCGTAATCTGCTGGACAGATCGAGACGTCCAGACTGCTCTGAACGACAGATTTGGTAAGAAAGCCTGAAAATAAGAACATGGGAGGCACACCATCCCAGGAACAACGGGAAATTTTGTCCACCTTATAAGGTGTGACACAAACATACACAAAAAAAAATTAATTAGCTCTGGCCTTAAAAGGCCAGGAAGGAAGACCCCGAGACGCAGCAGACGTCCGGGGGGGCTACTCTCTGAAAAAGAGGGGGGAGCAAGACTCCGGAAAAAATTAGCTCTGGCCTTAAAAGGCCAGGAAGAAATAACCCAACAGACGCAGCAGACGTCTGGGGGGGGGCCCTCAAGAGAGGGGGGAGCAAGGCTCCAGGAAAAGATTAGCTCTGGCCTTAAGAAGCCAGGGGGAAATGCTCTTGGAGAAAAAAGAGCAAGAAATATTATTAAAACACCCGGTCCCAAAACCCAGAAACCCTGGGAAACTCCCAAAAAGCGTCCAGAAAGCCCAGAGAGCATGGAGGACTCAGGACTGAGGAGGGAGAGCAGGGGGGGGAAGAAAAAGGGATTGGGGGAGGTGCTTTCTCGCGGCAGCGGAGCAGGCGGGGAGCGCGGCTGAAGAAAAAACAAAAGACGCGTGTTCAGATACGGCTTTGCTAAGCTCAGGGCCGGGGGGTGCAGCGGCCCCGGGGGCCGGCAAGGTAGCAGAAACGCGCGCGGCAGGCAAAACTCGCAAGAACCCGGGGCAGAAGTCACATGCCAGCGCAGCAGGGGCGTCCGACATGGGCAGCGGCATGGGGGAAATTGCGCAATCTCAGAAAGGCTGCCGGGAGACGCAGGGGGCGCGCGGTTGTGACGCAAAAAACCCGGGACGCAGATCGGAGCGAGTCGCGGCGGGCGCGGGTGCCGGCGGGGGGGGCCGCACACACTGACGAAGGGCCACACACACACACAGCGTCGGAGGAGGAGGAGACAGTCAGGGGCAGACCGAGGGGGGAAAATTCAGAGGCGGAATAAAAAGGGAGAGGAAAAATTACCTCGGGAGAGACAGAGGGCGGCTCGGAAAGCACGCATGCGCAGAGTAAAGAGCGCGGGCGGGGGCGGGCCAGACCCCCGGTGACGTCTCAGGCGAGGAGGGGCCCTCTCCAGACTTAGTGCCTTTGGTAAAAACCCTCAAAGTCCCAAGCCTCTCCCCTCCTGGGGAGGCTTGTGTGTTTTCTAACCCTATTGTCAGTTGAATCAAAAACTAGGTAACCCCAGTCTCAAGTAGGCTTGCAAACAGCAACAATCAGCGGAACAAAGAGGCAGTTGTATTCATGCAGTCGTCCCAGCCACGGAGCCCGGTGACAGCGCCACTCGTGGGAGAATGACCGAAGTGCACAACATGCCAGATGCAACTATGCAACGATTTTCCTCAACAAGATATAAGAAGAAACGAATACTCAGACAAAAGTCGGGACTCAGACTGCAAAGGACAATTCAGAAGAGAAACAAGAAGAACAGAAAGACTCTGGAAGATTTTTTCTCTTTAGGGTCTTGAATATTTCTGTATAAGAACGAAAGACTCTGGGGGGTTTTCTCCTTGGGATCTTGAATTGCAATAAGCAATGGGGTAAATTTACCTATTACAGGAGAAACTGACAAAAGATCATATATTGATCAGCTGGTAGATTTCTTTGACATTTCTCCCATTTGGAGAAGAATTTTAAGGGCAGATTTCTTTGACATTTCTCCCATTTGGAGAAGAATTTTAAGGGTAGGATTTTATGTTTTAATAGTTTAGGATTTTATATTGTAATAGCTTTCCTAGTCCTCATCCATGTCGTCCCAGATGCCTGGAATCGGATTGTAAAAGAGGTTTTCTTGGGGCAAACAGAAGGGGGAGATGTCGGATCTCAAGATCTCAGTCCTGAGATGCTGAGCCTCCGAGACCAGCTTGGGGGTCTCGGGAGTCCTGGAATGTTGCCAGAAGTGTCTGGTGGCAGGACTTTAACCCTGCACAGGAGACGACAAGGATGAGGGCTTCACCGGGTGAATGGTGAAGGGATTAGTTAATTAGAGGGTGAGACACAAGGTTTAGGATTTATGTACAGGGGGGTTTAGAGGAGTAAGATGGAGGAATTGGGGTGTGTCCTGTCCTCCTCCTTCTTCCTCCTCTACTCCATCTTCTTTGGCCACGGTGGCACCTTTCTATTGGTTATTACTAAGAGTACACCGAGTTATAACAATAGATGGTATTGGGGAAAAATGATAAATATTGTATACGTAGCAAAGGGTATAAAGATACGTGGCTGCCCGGAGGGCAGACAGAGTGTGCCCATGGCTGACTGCTGTGCAGATCTCTGCTGGCTGAAAGAACATCTTTTAGATAAACAATTAATAAACATAAAACCAGAAAGAAGAACTGAAGCCTCTTCTCGTCCTTCAATACGCGGGTGCCCCAAGGCCACCTCCGGGCTCTCCAGGCCCCTCAAACAGCCGAGATAAAACGGACAGATGTGGATTGTGTTTTTAACCCCACAAGTGTTTCCTGGGGCGGGTGGCAGGCTGGAGCCCTGCAGTGGTAGCAGAAAACAGGGCAGCTTCCCTGGCCAGCAGGGACTCTCAACATTTCTTGCCATTTACTATAGGGAAGGGCAAGGTTATAAAGGGCAAATTTGAAACAGAGGAAGTAAAGATATTTCAAAACCCATGCACAGCATGTCTAAAGCAGGCCAATGAATTTTGTTTTCTAGTAGATAGCCTTTGGAGGGCTGATAAACATTTGCAGCCTGCCTAGGGAAGGTCTATTCAGAAATACACCATCAAAGAGTCTGTGATGGCTTTTACATACATGTATAGCTGAGAAATGAGCTCTATACTATCCAATTAAAATAACAAATTTAAAAACCGAAATCAGCTGAAAACAGAGTTCAGCCCAGTTATGGATCAAGAACAAAGCAGAATTATTTCAAACCTGATGAAATAAAAATGAGGGGTAAATGCTGTTTCTTTGTTTCACACAAATCAGCTGTATAATTTATTTTCATGTTGTGTGGCACAAATTAGTTATGGTAAAACTTCATCATATTTGACATTTACTGTGTCATAATCATCACAAAATTTGGGTGCAATTCTGTGTCCTATTATCTTGGCTTTGCACTGGATAACACTTTTCTGGTTTTGCAATTTTGGCTTTAGATGAATTGGAAAAATTGTATAGAGATATCCTTGAAAATGGGATCAAGGAAAACTAATTTTTTGCTTCTTCCATGAAGGAACCGAGTTAAGTCAACATTTCTTCTTCCAAGAGAGCAAATTTCTTGTAAATTATCTTAACATTATTCTAATGTTACCTATTTGTCTTCAAAAGCTGCCAGTCTGTTACAGATGCCTGTTAAAAAGTCACTTCTAAAATTCACAATTTAAGCTATAGAAAGCAGCTCAGTGACTCAACAAGCTTAGCTGTACCATTGCCTCCTTTCCATCCTCCCCAAAGATCCGAAGGAAGTAGTTATTAATTTTGGCTGAAACTGGTGATGTTTTTCTACCTCACTTGTCTTCATGAGCTTATGGTAGCTCTGGAGGAGTATGTGCCCTCTCAAAGTATCAGCTGTACATAAAAAGATTTGGAAAACTGCTGGGAAAGTGAAAAACTTGGACATATAGATATCTGACATGACTTGGGTGCAAATGTTGAAAGATGTCACAGGCTCCTTTTGAGGATATGGGGAAAAATCTCCCCTTTGCAGTTAAAAGGTGATGAAATGAAAGAACAAGGTGGCAGATCCCTGCTTTGTAGGCACTGCATGTTTAATGCAGCACCTCATCCTGATGTTTCTGGTTTTGGTTTCCTGTCTGCAGGTAACACTGTGCACCAAACAGTGTCCTGCTCTCTGTAACAGATGGCCAGGTCCCACAGAGGGATTTGGGCTTGCAACCAATAATGACATTTCAGAGCAGCAGCAGCAGTGTGTGTGTGGTGTATTGTTAGATGTAATGTAAGATGCAGGAGTTGTTTATTATAAATTGAGGTCCCTGGTGCCTTTTTTCAATGATTGTCCAGGAGGGAAGGTTAAAGATCTCACGTGTTCCCTGTCTACCCTGTGTCTCCAGTGTAAGAAAAGATTGATCTAGGCAGTGCTTCTTTTCTCAAGAGAGGAGCCCTGTTGGCCAGTGTTATCTATTGTTCTATGAAATGACCCGTTTGGTTGAGGTTTTGTTTGTAAAGTACACAGAGCAAGCTAGTTAGCAAATACAACTCATGATTTTTCCCTCCTGAAAATCCAAGTGAAAATTACCTGAATCGGCTTTGTGTGATGTGAGTTTAATTACACTGTTTCTTCACTTGGCTTTCAGACTTTTGGGTGAGAATTGGCTGAGAGAATATGCCTTGAGGAGTCAAATCTGCCAAAGGGTGGGTGGCTGAATTTTCTGTTTCATGCTTTAGGTCACCAGGCAGTGTCCTGGGGTCAGTGAGAAGGCTTTGGATAATGCTCTGAGGTTGTGTATGCATGGACTGGATGTGACCTCAAATGTTTCTGTGCTAACAGCTGGTTAGTGAGCTGCACACACAGTATTGCAGTTCGGATGTTTCCTTGCACAGGGGGCTCCACCCCCTCTCTAGCTCTGCCAGGACAAAAATTTGGTGAGAACATGGGAAAGCATTGTGTACAATGAAGGGAAGGAAAAGAGGAGCCAGTGAAAAGGAAAGTCACTAATTGATACTTTGGCATGTAACAAAGATTTTCATAGATTTCACATCTGTACAAAACAATAAGTTCATTAATCCCTCTGAGCTGTGTCCTCTATTGTTCTCATTTGTAACTAAAACCTTTGCCTTTAGGAATTAGGCCAAAAGATCACAAGATTATTGTTCCATTATGGACTACAGATTGTATGTGTAGATTTATATGTTAAAATTGCCAAATTAATTGATGTGTTATTATTTTTTACATCTCAAATTGGGTCTTTAGTCTGTGGCTTGGGATAACATCAAGAGGTCTCCAAACACAAAAGGGAGTGCTTTGGAATGCAAAGTGCCTGATTACTGACGTCAGACCATCATGTTTCAGGTTGCAAATCAATATATCTTTTTGAAGTATCTGCATTTGAAAAAGATGTGTTGCAAACTTTAATTTGCTTTAAATTAGTAACTGTAACTGAAAGAAAATGGCAATTTCATGACCGAATTTTCACCAAGTCCATAGTGTTGGAACTGAAATGGTAAATTTCAGCAAAGATAAACTTTTTAATGTCTATGTAACGTTAGAGAGATTAATGTACTGAAAGCAAACAATAGCATTGTTATTTCTTATCGTGTCTTTTTAGGATACCTGGGAGAAAGACCTCAATCATTTTGTTCTTCTCCTTGTAAATATAGTGAGTGCTTAGATAACAGTCCTAGTTCTGACATTCCTTAGCAACACAGTGGGAAAACACAAATATGCTGCTTCATCAGTTGTCTCACCTCAGCTGCGTTCCAAGGGCATTCAGAGGACGCATCCTCAGATAATCATGGGCATGCAAAAGGGGACGTGCAAAAGTCCACATCTGGCCATGAGGCACACACAGCTGGAATCTGCCCTACTGGCATATGACTGCAAATTTTGACAGAGTTTGGGCAGCGTGGGAGCTGCTCGCCCAAAAGATTGGGCTCATTGTGTGGCATGTAATAGGAAAATGTAATTTTGGATGGAAAGGTGGGCAAAATTCAGTTTTAGTTTTATGAATAACTCCATTCCACTTCTTGCAAGAGGCAGTCCTGGTGGTGATGAAAAGTTTTTCTGTTGTAAGCTGAAGGGGAATGACTGCCCTGTGAATTTAAGAAGCTAAAATTGAGGGATTAGAGACATGGTACACATTACGCTTGATTCATTTATAGAGCAGAAGTTGAGGAATGAAAAGTCTGCTGGGGTTCAGATGGAAATCTTTACATTTTCTAGTGATGGCCTACTTTCCTCTAATTCTTTTAAGGAAAAAATTACTTCCACTCAAGGCAATATGTAACAGTTTTTTTCTTCTAGAAAAGTAGAAATTATATAAATCACACCAAGTATGCATGCTCATAAGTCTTTTTAGAATAAAAATCTTTAATAGTAATACCAATATGTTTAAAATACATTAATTTAGATATAACTTTCATTGCCAAAACAGGGTAGATACTTGACATGCATTGAGTTCTGTATTGATAGTACCAAATATTCCTGTGGCACATTAGCAAAATCCCTAATCTTTAATCTACTTTTACAAATCCTACTTGTTCTTTTCAGCTTCTGATATGTAATGTATCTATAGCTACAATAACAAAACCACTAAGATGCATTTCTTTGTTTCATTTGTCTTTATTTGACATGTTGCAATAGGGTATTATTTTGACTTTTAATAAGTCAGCTTTTGTTCTTTTGAAAAATATTTTCCTATTATCTAGTGTCAGCATTGATTAGTCTTTGCTGTGTTCATGAATACTTTTTCTTATCACCTCCTTCAGATCTAAATGATGAATATGCAAAATTATGATCTTAAGTAGTGTCTAATGCATTAAACTGGGAACCAAGGCAACATTTCTCTCTCTCTTATTGACAAATTCATGACTTTGGACTAGGATTATTTTTCATTAAGGTTGAAAGGCATAATTAGTGTTTGCAAAGTAACTCATGATACTTTGATGAAAAGTACTGTATAAAATAACTGTGAAGTGTTTTAAACTGAAGGAACATGAGCTGGCAAGTTCAGTGGGGCAGGACAAAACCACCCAGCACAAAAATGCATCAGTAAAGCTGTGTCAGTCTGCTGTGCTTTTTAGCTCATTTTGTTTTATATCTGGATTTTGCAGTGGAAGGGGACATCTCCATGAAGTACAGTTGTTGTCTTCACCCTCCCCAAAGGGGCAGGCTGTCCCCTTAGGACTCCCCTGTGCTGTGGTCCCTCTCCTGGGGCAGGAGCAGCCACCTCTGGGGTCTCTTCCTTAAAAGAACATGCATTAATTTTGTCTGTGCTTGTGACAGTTTTTCACTACACAAGGGCCAACTTCTGTCCACTGATATGAGTAAAAAATGGATAATGGAGAATGTAGTTGTGGGAAGTCCTTTTCCCTGCTAAGACCGATGGTCTCTGGTCTTTGGCCCCTCTGGTCTAAGAAAATTTTATCACTGCCATAATTGCTGATTTTTCTCTTCTATCAGAACTGTAAATTGCAAAAGATCTATTTCTAAATAAGTAAATAAGCATTTATCTTATTTTGCAGTCTCAACCATATTCACACAGTTTTTAATTCCATCTCAGTCCTGCATGCTCATCTTTGCCAGCACACCATTCTGGTGCCACTGTGAATTTCTGCACATGGTTGCTGGTAGGGAACAGATAATTGTCATATTGCCACATTTTGAGTCGTCCTCTGGATCACTTCCTGAAAGACCTTGAGCTAAGAACATGTTCATGTTTAACAAAGATTACTGTCCTTTTATTTTTTTTTCTTTGTGCACAAGAGATTAAGAACCCATTGTAGTGTTTATAGGAAGAACTGGCTGTATTGAACCCTTGATAAGTTAAAGAGTGTCTAGTAGCACTGGCTAGATTTCTCAGGAGGACACAGACTGGATTTTCTGGCACCTATAATTGTCCAAAACTTTTATTTTACAGTTCTGTTAATGCAAATGTTGACTTGAGATGCACAACTTTCATCAGTACAGAATTAATCTCACTTCACTTTTGTTACCCACAAAGCACCTTTCCACATTTGGCTTGTCACTGGTGGGATCTGTGCTCTCCATATAGGGACAACACTCTCCTAGGGAACACTTCTTCTGACCTACTGTAGTGTCTGCTGTAGAATTATGGACTCCAGTAAGAGTTTGGGTTGAAAAGAACCTTTAAAGTTCATCTAGTCCAACACTCTATGCGGAAAATCTTGCAAGGGCAGGGAAATCTTCAACAAGATTAGATTGTTCAGAGCCCTGTCCCATGAATGTTTCCAGGGGTGGGACACCTACCCCCTCTCTGGGAAACCTCTTGCAGTGTTACCATTCTCATGATAAAAAATTCTTCCTTATATCTAGCCTTAATTGACTGTCTTTGAAACCACTATCCCTTCCTTAGGGCTGGATATTATTGGTATCAAATAAAATCAGTCTGGCAGAGTAATGTAAATGCAATCCATCAATTTTTGGTCAGACAAATCCCACTGTTAATGTTTAACAATTGTTCTTTTACTTGATGGCAATTGTTCATATTGCAGGGAAAGCTGCATAGCATGGAAATATACTCATCTATCCAGCATCTATAAATGCACACTTTATGAGCATTTCCTGGACACACAAAAGATTGTAAATGTCAAAGAGAACATGAATATGTTGGAGGACTAATAAGAAAATTAATTGCTGTATACAAATAATCAGATAAAGGACATGATATTCATCTAACCCAAGATCTGCAGAGGTTGTTTTAGCTGCTTATGTTGCTTGGTAGTGTTTCATTTTTTCCCATAGCATTTTCCAGGAGAAACTGGCTGCTCATAGCTTGGATGGGTGCACTGTTTTCTGGGTAAAAACCTGTTTGGATGGCCCAGCCCTGAGAATGGTGGTGAGTAGAGTTAAATCCAGTTGGTAACTGGTCACAAGTGGTGACCCAGGTCTCCGTAATGGGGACAATTTTAATAATGTCTTTATCAACAATCTGCATGAGGAGATGAAGGGCACCCTCAGTGAATTTGCAGCCAGCACCAAGCTAAGCAGCTGGAGGGTAGAAAGGCTCCATGGAGGAATCTGGACAGTCTGGATTAATGAGCTGAGGTCAATTTTATGGGGCTAATTCCAGTCCTGCAATTGGGTCACAATAACCCCATAGAGTCGTAGAATGGTTTGGTTTGAAAGGGACCTTAAAGATCATCTATTTTCAATACCCCTGCCATGGGCAGGGGCACCTTCCACTATATCAGGTTATTCAAAGACCCATCCAACCTGGCCTTGAACACTTCCAGGGATGGGGCATTCACAGCCTCCCCAGGGAGCTTGTTCCAGGCCTTCATCACCCTTGGAGTATAGAATTTCTTTCTAACACTTATTTAAAACCCGCTCTCTTTCAGTTTAAAACCTTTGCCCCCTGTCTTGTCACTATTTGCCTATATAACATGCAAATTTACTCAGCTATGCAGCATCTAGAAATGCACAGTTTCCCAGGGAAGTTCCTGTCAGAACAGGACCTGAGAACAAGCTGTTTGTGTGCCCATGTGGGCAAGAAGGCCAATGCCATCCTGGCCTGTACCAGCAATAGTGTGGCCAGCAGGACCGGGGCAGGGATCCCCCCTGTACTCTGCACTGATGAGGCCACACCTCAAATTCTGTGTTCAGTTCTGGGCCCCTCACTGAAAGAAAGGTGCTGGAGTGAATCCAGAGAAAGGCAGTGGGGCTGGTGAAGAATCTGGAACACAACTCAGATGAGGAGCAGCTGAAGGAGCTGGGGTGTTCACCCTGGAGAAAAGGAGGCTCAGAGGCTCTTGCTCTCTACAACTCCCCAAAAGGAGGCTGAGGCCAAGTTGGGGTTGGTCTCTTCTCCCAGGTAAAGCCTTCTGGGACAAGAGGAAATGGCCTCCAGTTGTGCCAGGATGGTTTAGTTTCAGTATTAGGGAAAATCATTGTTGGGGTGGTCAGGCACGGGAACCGGCCACCCTAGGCAGTGAAGAGTCACCATTCCTCCAAATGTTCACAAGACACGTAGATGTGGCACTTAGGGACAAGGTTTAGTGCTGGATTTGGCAGTGATGGGCTCAGGATCACACTGGATGATCTTACAAGTGTTTTCCAATATAAATAATTCTATGCACCCAGTGATCTAGCCACAGTGAGTTCACCATTCTTAGTGTAAAACTGTAAAAACCCTTCCTTTAAGAAGCGATGCAAAGCTATTTTTTGCAGGTCTACCCTTGCTTTAGTTTCAATACAGATACTTTTTTTTCAGTACAAAGGTAAGTAGAGCTTGTACCTACTTGTAAGGTAAGAATAAGAAAAGCTGAATATAACAAAGCTCATAGCCTGAGCTATCATGTGGTTTTTTAACCCACTGTATGACTATGAGCTCATTTACAAATCAGATATTTATTTCACACTTGTCTCAAATTTAACTGTTGTAGACAAGGACAGTGTCTCTTTGATACATTTTTAGTTGGTTTTGGTCTTCTTTTCCCTGAATAAATACCTCTAACCTCCCGCAGTTGAACATACCCGATGTAGACATGATTCCAACTTCATGCATGCCAATTTGAAAAAGGCAAACAGACTACTTGGAATGTAAAACAGTTTTGTTCCTTATAAGCATGAAACTGATTTTTCTGTGTTCTAGAGAGATTGCTTTTTATTGACTTCAAGCATGTTCATTTAGTAGGGCCTCTGAAGGGGAAAAATAGCTGATGCTGATGAATTACGTGCAATGTGTTAAGTAATTAATGTGAAAAACCCAGATTCTAGAAGATGTGCCAAGAAAACCAACCACAGAGAATGGTTACATTTACAGGTCTAGTTATCAGTCCACATTTTTGAGGCCTCTATACTTGTCATTCTCACCTCAGAGGGGTCTTTATCTGCCTATTTATGTTCTTCTAATACCCTTTACTCATTATTGCATGGCCCATGAAGTCAGCTTTGTAACAGCCTTTATGCTTTCTTTAGAATATTCAATATCATTTTCTGAAGACATTTCAGATAATGTGTTAGCAAACGCCATCACTTCCATTTTCTGGACAAGGTGCCCTCTTTGCCCCACCTTGGTCAAAAAGAGCCAGGATGTTTCAGCAAGGGCTGGAATTTTCATTATCTAGTGGTCACAAATCAGTAGCTAGAAGATATTTTCCAGGCTTGTGGTTTACCTGAAAACCTGTTTCTGTAACTTGACCAAAGTTGCAGGATCTCCATAAATCCACTCATGATACTCAGGAGCTAGAGATCTATGTGGAGGTACTGAATTATTTTCTGCATGGGGAAACTGGCAAATGCAGCGTGCAATGAGCATCATCATGTGTATAATAAATGAATAATTCAAAGCACCTCCTGCGTTCTCCATGTCTTCTCCTAGGCAAATAACCTCCTCTCCCAGGCAACTAGCAACAGGTCAAGAGGAAACAGCCTCAGAGCTGTGACAGGGGATGTTCAGATTGGAGATCAGGAAGAATTTCTTCACTGGAAGGGTTATGAAGCATTCAAACAGCTGCCCAGGGAGGCACCAGAGCCACCATCCCTGGAAGTGCTCTAGGAATGACTGGGCATGGCACTTGGGTTTGGTTGGCATGGAGGTGTTCAAAGGTTGAACTTGATGATCCTGGAGGTCTTTGTCAAAGATAATGATTCTATGATTCTACAATTAATACATTAGAATAAAAGTTATGTGCTGTGATTTGTAGCTCCCAAAGACTGGAGCTTTGCTTTTTCCCACAACAGTGGAAAATTACAGAACAGGTATTTCATCACACACGTGCTGCTTTTCTACCTTTATTATCTGATTTTATCCTTCACTTTTCACAAATAGAAAAGATGAATTAGCAGCAAAGCAGTTGCAGACTGCCACAAGAGAAATGTCTCCAAATAAATTATTGCTTCAGAAACTACAGGAAAAGCCCTTCTTTCCAGTCACTGATGTGTATCTGTAATGATGGAACGTTGCTTTGGCTTGTTTAATGACTCCACATATTTATAAGTTCTCTGCAACAACTTCCATCTAAATTTCAACAACCTCTAAGCATTTTAGGTGTTACCTGCAGACATTTTAACAATAATTGCTCAAACCAGTGTTCATGTGTGTATCATGTATGCACATTCCTGTGTTTAACTCCATGTTTGCTCTAAGAAAAGAATCATCAAAACAGTTCTTGAAACTCTTCAATATCAGCTTCAGCTCTTCATCTGTCATTCCTAAACTATGCTTTAAAAATTGATTATTTTAAATTTCTGGTATTTTTAGTAATTTCTGTTTAATAATTCAATTTTTAAATAATTATTTTGACCCTCAATTTCACAAATACCTGGGGAAAAACAGAATTTATTTTTCATTCTGGATTTGGAATTGAAAGTTATTGTGAAAATAGACCTTAAGCAAAAACGTTTCAAAGCCTAACAAATATGAAATGAGTAAAGCAATATTAACTGAACTAAGTTACTGTAAATAAAAGGCAGTTCAGAATTTTTTATTTCTCAACAAAATAAATGTTACCTCTAATCTGAGATTTGTGACTATAATTGATATTGTGAAGAATATGTCCTAAGAAAGAGAAACTGAGATCATGACTTTCATTTTCAGCAAATAAGGAAAAAAATTAATGTTTTCCTTTTTTCAAAATTTATCCTCCCAAATCTGTATGCTGCAATTCATGTTGGGCTTATCTCCATGCCCTTTCAGAGTAAGATCTGGGAAAGACTTTAAACACCATGAAGGACATTCATGTGCAGCAGATTAATTTCCTTTTGTATCTTTGTTCCACTGATCAGAGAAACCAATTTGAAAGGGAAAAAGGAGGCAGATACATAACATATGTGGTTTGTGTCAACATAAAATATTCAACAAGGACAGAAAGGTCTGAGCTCAAATGTTCAAGTGTGACTCCAGAACGGCTGCATGGTTTGGACAGTGTTCAGATCCCATACAGTCTTTCCTGTAAGGAAATGGAAATTTCATGTGAGCTTAATGTTTTGATGACTGTATTTTCTCTCTGTTGGAATGAAAGTCCATGGCTTCTACATAACAGGGTAGTTAAAAGAGATCTCAGATGTGTCATGGATTGCAGAGATCACAGTAGACTGGCTGTGGGTGGGTGTAGGGGGTTTCTCAAATGCTTCCCTGAATTCAGCATGGTTTTGGGGGAAAGCTGAGCTTGTGTCCTGGGGCAATAACAGACTTTTTGCTGCTTTGGCTTGCCAGCTGGTTAAGATGAGACCTGCCTTTCCATATTGAATGTTACACATTTGTTGGGTTTACTGACAAGTAAAGAGCATTGTGCAATGCTCTCAGTGTTCAGCTGCCTCAGCATGTCTGGAAAGGTTTCTTACAGATACTCTTAGCTGTTCAATACCAATATGTGTGTAAAACAAGCAAGATTTAACGTGTTCTCCTTCATTATTATTATGTCAATTGCCTACTTTCTGTGGAAAGCATCTGCTTTTTTCTGCAGTTCTCAGAACCATGATGGTTTTAAGGCACCTTTTGGGTTTTTTTGTGTTAATGTGGCTCAAAAATAAGACTTTTACTGCTTCTGTGACTGAGGATACAGGAAAGGACAAAACCCTGAAATGATCTGCAGAAAGAAGAGTAAAAAGTTTTATGTCTAATGTAGTTCACTAGCTGAACCTGTGGAAAAAGGACTGAATAATGGGAAGGATGATCAAAGTTGAAAAATAACTGGAGCAGAGGAGTTGCATCTTGCTTGGAAATGAAAATACATTGTGGTGACTATTATTGGATTGCTCAAAACCTTCAAAAAGCAGTGAAAAGGGTTTCCCTGAACTGCAGGACAGTTCCCACAGTGCAGCTGGGTGAAGGCACTTCTTTTCTAAGTGCAATCAAGTATGGGAATGTCTTGGGCCCTGTAAAGGCTCCCTAAGTTACAGCTGCAACCAGAAGGAGCAACAGCCAGTGCCTACAGAGCACCTGACTCGTGCTGCAAGTTAGGTGGTGTCCATTCCCCCAAGTCCAGCAGCAATTTTGGACAAATTAATGCAGAAGTTTTACTGTGAATCATAAAATTAAGACTTACCTTTGCTTTGGCCCTGGTTCAAAATCCATCTCCAAGCCTTGTTTTGTCTGTATCTACATGGCACAATGCAAACTGCAGTGCTGAAACACCTGAGCTCAAGTTGATCTACCTTGGCTGTGCCCGCTAGAGGAAACTGTGGTTCTTAAGGAGTTAAAGCAGTTAAAACCAAGGTTTTAATACTTGTATTTGGTACCTCTGAAAATCCCCTGTGCTGCACTTTCTCTACACACTTTGGTATGTCAAGATTTCCTCTTCAGTGACCTGAGGAGCTCCCCATTTTGTCATCTCCATCATCTCCACTTCTTTACAGAGGTGTTCCAAGATCTTAGCACCTAAAGTGGGTAGGAATAAATCCTGGTGGCCAAGGGGGATGAAAACACACTTTAATTACTCCAAAAAATGGAGTTTTAATAGGCAGCCCAGAAGGAGAAGGGAAAAGGTCAACTGAGAGACATTGTGGTAAGAAATTATTAAAATTGGTTATTTTAAGGTGATGGAGAGAGTCCACATTATATTAAATCAGATAAATATCACTTCCATCTGCTCTGACAAAATATGTAATTTTCTTTCCCATGGTATCAGCCACAGGTTGCAACACCACAGCTTGGAAACTGGAATAGCATAGATGTAAAAGGAAAAGTTTTTCTCAAAAAAATTTTCAGGGTGTGACCCTTAGAATGTCTGGGCAATCCTCTCTGTGGATAATTATTTTTGTAAAACCCCAAATGTCTGGGTTTTCTACTCATGCAGTAAACTGATGAGGGTTTACACCATGGTATAAAATTGAAACAAAATTAGAATTTTAACACAGACAAGTGCAACAGAAGCAGAACAACACAGGAGATTTCCCTCTTGAAAACTCTTACCAGGTGAGACACTTCCTTTGCAAAAGTATCTTCACAGACTCTATCCAGGTAAATGTCACTGTTCAATTAAAAGTGGAAAAAAAATCACATAATTGTTCTGTTGTGGTGCAGTTTATTCCCTTTTTGAGAGCAGGGACAAGGTGAACTCTCTTGACTCTTTTTTCTCTGTACATAAAATCAGATATTAGCAAGTACAGACTATAAGTGTGTTTCACACCACAAAGATTTGAGGGTGATTCATAGTTAATATTAGATGACTGTTTTTCCAACTGGTTAAATTGACAGTAACCAGGCTTACTGTGAGTCTGTTAAAGTGGCTGTTACTGTAGTAGGCAGGATTTTTATTAAAAGATTTCTAAAACCTATACTCATTTCGCAAAGTACTATAGAAGTACCAATGAAAAAACCAATAATTTCCTTAGCTTTTCATTGAAATTATCATTAAATGCAGAGGATGAATAACCCCCTGCCTTCAGGCTAGAGAGTCTGGATTTTTGTCTGCCTGCATTTTCTTTAAATCTGCAAGTAATTAATCTTCTTGAATTTCTATTTGATTTGATTAGTTACAGGGTTGAGAGTTGTGGTTTTCTGTTTGTTTTTTTTTTTGTTGTTTTCTTTTTTTTGATTGTGTTTTAGTAAACTGCTGCACAATTTTTTAAAGTGGGCTTGAGAGTGTTTTGGGACCAAATTCAGGTTCTGTGCAGTAAATGCTTTGCTCTGGGTTCGACCCTTGTCTGGGCAGCAGCACCACAAATCTCTGTCAGGCACTGAAATATGTTCATGTACCTATTTGGAGATGTTTCTTCTCAAACTCTCTGGGGCACTCAAATGCAGAGACCAATGGTCCCAAGTGCATCAGCATCATTGAATTTCACTTCAATTTTGATATTGAAGATTTCCTATGAATTATACTTAATATTTAAGATGTCAGTAATTTCTATAGTAATGAAATTCTTAATAATGTTATATTCTTTATATTTAGGACCTCAGAATTCATTATAAGTGTCCTTCTGGCTGGAGGGAGAAGAAGCCAGAGGCAGCAGGGTCTGTGTTGGGGAAGGTTGTTTGGAACAGCAACTCCTGAGAACATGCCTGGTTCCTGCTCATCTTGTTCAGGCATGAGCTTCTTAAGGTATAAGTGCTGATAGAAATCTTACTTGTTTGGGCTGGAAATACCATCATCTGGGATCATAAATGTAATTAATAATTTTACAATCTAAAGACATCTTGTTGAATCAGTAACTTCGTGTAACAGAGAGTTAGGAGATGTTAATAGAGCATGGTTTGACTCACCTCATAAAGATAATTTCTAGGGAAAGGGTCAAGAATTAAACATATGGTTCCTGGTCCATGTCACACACTGTATTCTTGGAAATATTCAGGTGATTGCCCTAAAATTATGTAAATTTTAAAAAGCGGCTTCAGCTTGGTGAATCCTTCAGAAAGTAGCTGTTTGCTCTGCAGTTTCCCCACAGGGAATGAAGATTGTCTTTTTTCACCTCTCTGGATGTACAACTACTTTAGGAGGTGCTCACATACCATTGTGGTGGAAACTGTGGGATTATAAAAACTGTAATTTCAGAAGTCATCCTGGTTTATCAATTGCATACGTGCACAGATTCACCCAGATTATTTTGGCTCCTGTGCTCCTGCAAACATTGTCATGGGAAATCCTGAATTTCTTTTGCTACTCTGTCTTAAGTTGTGGAGAAAAACTTGAAAACATAAGTTGCTTTCTATAGTTTATGCTACTCATTTCATCTTATATTCTGCTTAAAAGAATCCAGAAAAAAAAAGTCTGTCAAGCATCAAGTCTGTCAAGCAAAAGTCTGACAAACCCTCCTCTATCAGGAGGACTGTAGCACACTCTGTCATTCTGTGGATAATGTAAATGATCAGGCATTAGAACAGGTTGCCCAGGGAGGTGGTTGAGGTGCCATCCCTGGAGGGGTTTAAAAGGTGTCTGGATCTGGTGCTGGGTGATGCTTTAGTGGTTTAGGGGTTACAGAGGTAGTGCTGAGTGAGTGGCTGGATTGGATGGTTTTGTAGGTCTCTTCCAAATTTAAGAATCTAAGATTCCATGATGATTAACTTATTTTTACTGGGCAATTGAACATGAATCTTAATTAATGTGAAAAGTTTCATCTGCAACTTTCATTTTCCATTTCCTTTGGGGTTTTTTTAGTTTTGTTTTTTTTTTTAATAACATACTGTGGCCTGTAAGGAAATTAAATGTCTATTTAAGCTGATCAAGAATTCAGATTCTAATCTGGCAAAGACAAAAAAAATTGCTGTATTGAATGTAGAAGCAAAACCAGGGGAAAAACCCCTTTTTAATGTCTTCCAAAGGTTAGTTTTAGTATTACAGAGCTATGTGGAAGTTGATAAGAAGCATGAGCTGCCTGGGGCTGGTGGCCTGGGTCCTGCCTCCTGTGTTCTGGTAGGATCTGGTCTTCTGACACCTGGCAGAGGCAGCATTTTCCTGTTTTGGCAGGAAACACATCAGCAGTGCTTGGATTATTAACATGTGCTACAATCACAGAAATTTTACATCAGCTTGAAACAGAGATAAGCCAGACACTGACTCTGCCAGAACCCAACTCTGTGTTGAAGAGCTTTTATTTCTTCTGTAACCTCACAGTTTATCCACAGCAACTCCTGGATTCCCATGAACAACACTCTTGGCATCTTTCTATGGTCCATTGCTATTAACAGAGCTCAGAGTGTAGCTGGAAAAAATACAGACCACTAATGAAATTATTTGTTTTCATTTGACCAGTAAACAGTATTATTTATTATTCCAATGATATTGTCCAAATACTGTGAAAAAATGTAGTCAATTTTTTTACAAGGTTATAATTTTGGATTTCCCTAGAAATTATTAAAAATTTGTTGCAATTTTCTTGTTTACTTATTATTTCTTCTGAATATATGGGAAGCAAATCTTTTACCAAAAAAAGTTAATCCATGAAATAGAAAATGGCTTTATTTCATGACATATTTTCATAGCTTACCTTAGATAAAATCTTTTTATTCTGATTTAGAAAACATTTTATTGAATAAGGCCATTGTCTCATCCTGTGACACTAGTCAGTAGTGGTAATTGTAAATGAAGAAGCATTATCTCGTGGTAAAGCTGCTCTCTCAGCAATCATTTAGTTTGGGAGGAAAGTCTTTGCCAGTCTTGGAACAACTCCACCTGAAGCTACTGGAAATATTTTCAATTAATTAAAAAATGGTTTCACTGAGCCACTCAATTTAAGCCCTAAAGTAGATTTGTTAAGCCTTATAATGATCGTTATGGTTATCAAAACTGCAGGTACTGGACCCAATACATAAATGTTTTATCTTTGCCTGGATTTCAACAAATAATCTCTCACACAAAAAACATGTCCAAACATTTGTAGATTTTCATTAGCTTGAGGCAGGGGAAAATGTAACCTTCTGAAGGAAGTTAATGTGTGGATATTCTCTTAATTGTTCTAAAGCAAGCATAAAACCCTAAAATGAACACATGCCAAGTACTTGCCACACTCCCAGGGCTTGTAAAGCAATTACTTTCTGAAAAGGGGCTATCTAAAATAATGAAACTTGTCAAGAGAATCCTTATGATATTTACAAGTGACTGGGTGAAGAGAATCACTTTTTAAATATTAACTGTTACATGAAAGTCCAACGAATCCAGCTGGAAATTTGCTGACTGCTTTTATGCATCTGCAACACTGAATCCTCCTCTGACTCTGTGATAACAGAAATTGTGTCAGTGCTTCTCTGATAACAGGCTGGGCATGGAAATTGCATTTGGAATGAGAAATTGCACAACATGGCTGTTTAGTCAAAGCAAGTAAATGTGTCCAAGAGTAATTCAATTCCTAATGAAACTCTTTTCAGGTGCAAAGGCCTGGTCTGGCCGCCCCTTTGGCTGCAGCTCCCAGGGCACAGAGGTGTCTCCAATTCAATTGCTGGCACAGGATTTACCAATAATGGTTGGAGACTTTTGTATTTGGAAGATGAATGGTATCTCAAAAGCTGAGTCTCAGGCCTGGCCAGCACCAGCACTTACAGACAGTGCTTATGATCAGGACACATGTAAAGCATTGAAATGCTTTGCCTGCTCACTGCACTACATTGCAGGAGAGAGAATTCCCACTTTTCCTGGCCAAATGCAGAATACTGCCTTGATTGCAGAAATTCCTACTTACTGCTTTTTCTGCCTCTCACCTGGAGAGAGACTAGACCTGAATGATGGTTGGTTTGGAGGAATTTGGTTTTTAGGTGCTTTCCCTCAGCCTCCCCCAGCCTGGGGACAGCCCTCAGAGCGGAGCCAGAGAGTGAGGAGGAGCAGAGCAGCCCAGAGCTGATGCTCTCAGGCCAGCCAAAGGCAGCAGCTAACACAGAAACAGCTGGGAAGGGCATTTGTAAACAGTTTGGCCTTTTGCACCTAAAATGTCTACCTGGCTTCTGCTTTAGACATTCTAATCCCACTTCAGACCTTTTCCTAAATTTCTTTTATGTTCGGGAGCAAACTGCAATGTCTAAGTGAAACCCAGGCTACGGGCTCAGGTAACAATTTCTTTAAATGTTTGGTTACATCGTGTCAGCCCATAAAAAATCTGATTTGTACTCTGGAATTTTTCAGTCTACCACGGGCATTAGAAGTAAAAGGCAGCCCATACCTCAGAATGTAACCTAGAACTTTTTGGAAAAGGAAATTTGGATTTATTCCACTGGAATTAAGACAAAAGATATTGAGATCAGCTAGACTACAAAATCAGCCAAAGTTAGGGTGTGTTCAAAACAGTAGTTTGGGTTCAGACAAGTTTCTTATCATGAATTATTCATAGAACTGGACTATAAACAAGACTCTGATTCTTTTCTGTAAGACATGCAACTTTAGGGATGAAGTTACAGAGACTTTCAGTGCTTACAATTTCTTGGTGTCACTCAGACAAGATTTTTCCTTTTCTTTTAAAGCTTAAGTTCATTACATTTTTTGAGAATCTGGTGGCTTTTAATGCTGTTTAAATGGAAGTTGATGCATCCATTAATGGTCTTTTACAGCAAGGTAAAATACATGGGTCATGAAGCAAAAAAAGGGATAAATTCTGATTTTAATTGTATCTTAAAGATGAATGAACTCTCTGGGCTGGGCCAAAATCAAACTGGAAATCTAGGGTGGGATCTGGCCTTTATCTATGAGTTTGGCATCTGTCCAAAGTTTGGCATTTGTCCTCCCTCTGGGGACTGGCTGGCCATTCCTCCTCTGCTGGCTATGAAGGGCACACAGGCACTAACTTCAGACTCACCTTTCAAATATCTGAGAGAAGCAGATTTCTGGTTAATTTACAGCAATAAACCTTGAAACATTTCAGGCAGTGTCTTTATGACCTCCCAATTATATTTTGCTCTGAAAACAAGGAAAAGTATATAGAAATATCCAAGGGAGAGAACATGCTCTGTCTAAAGGCACATTTCCTGTAACAGGCAATTCCAACTCTACAAAAGAGCATTTGCAGGATAATGTGTCAATGGGAAAAACCTTAACTGGGGATTTGCATTCCTGGCCTCATAGGTAGGAATCCTCAGGACACTGGTAACCAAGCATTGCAAACTTCATTCTGAAGGAGGGGAAGAAGAACAAAATTGTGGCTTTGTTTTTGTTTAGGTTTTTGTTTGGTTGTTTGATTTATTTTTATTGGCTCTTTTTTTTTAATGAAAAATAACAAAAAGAAGAACTGAACATGCATTAAATTTCTTATATTGACTCTGAGTGCTTACAGAATTTTGTCCTATATTTGAGAGAGACCTGTGCTGAAGGTGGTGCCTGATCCTCATGCATGGAAGGTCTGTTTCCAGTACTTTTTCTAAGTGAATAGCCTGCTTTGTGAAAAGCAGTTCATTGGTGGTTAACTTTCTTATTTTCTTTGAAAAAGAGCAGATCTGCCAAATTAAACTGAGACCTGCTGAGATAATCACATTGAACTGCAAGGGGACTGTACCCTTAAAACCCCTCCTGCAGCTAAAAGGAGCTGCTCTTGAGTGAGGTGGTGGCTGGCAACCAAAGTGAAGGAGCCCCTAGGAGACCAGGAGGGCCATTAATTTTAGAGCAATTTTGTGATGCTTAGATGGCCTGTAACTCACTCCTTCAGCATGAAACACACGTGCACAATGTTCCCTCATAACCTGCTGTGCTCTGGGCTGCTCACTCAAGTAGAGCATCACATCATATTGTAGCTATCTGCAATCAATGAGCAGATCCAATCACTAGTCCTGAGACTGCTCATGCACCCTGTTTTATCATGCACCCTGGTTCTGCATTGCCTCCTGGGAAAAGTTTTCGTTTCTTTCTGTTTTACATCTTCAGCTCTAATGCCTGCATTTAGGATCATTTCACCAGAGGAAGATGTTTCTTTATAAGGTTTCTATATAAACTATGAGGATTTGGCTTTATTTGGAGCTGTGAGAGGAATATGGAGAGTACAGGCTGTGGATGCTGTCTGCAATGATTCCCTTGTGGTGGTGAAGGGGTGATAAGAACAGATAAAAGTGGTCCAGAAATGATGAGCAATAAACAGGGAGGTGCCTTCAGAACTGGACAGTAAACAGCTGCTCATTTGATTCACTGCACTTACATTTTTGTATCTTTTTCCTGTGCAGAAGAAAAACAAGTTAACAGTGTAGGTCTCCCGAAATTATGAAAAGGATCTGGAATAGACTTTTCTGCATGTTCCAGGTGAATTACCTTCTGCAGGGAATGATGTGGGGATCAAATGGCCTCCTCTTCTCCTCCTGCAGTTGTGAAGGGTCAAGGAACAATTGTAATAGCTGGAATTTGCTCCTTCAGTTGACAGAAATGGGGCATGAGATGTGAAAAAACGAAACATCCAACCGACCTCAAAACCAACCAGAATGTGTGTATATGTTTTGTGTTCAGTTCTTCAGATGTTCCTCTGGGAAAATCATCCAAGACTCTTGTAAAACCAACAGGATTGACAGATTAAGTCCGAGTTCTCTCCATTCCTGCCATTTCATGAAAGCCCAGGGGAGGAGGTGACCTGTCCTGTCTCTGGCACAGCCTGGCTGGAGCTCCCAAAGGATGGTGCGGAAGGACAGAAGGACAGACTGCACCCTCACCTCCTCAGGGCTCCTCTTGGGCATCCCCAGGGCAGCTGCAGCACAGGAGGGGCCCAGCACCCATCTGAATCTCCACAATGTGCAAGTTCTCTTGAAGGTTTGTGCTTGGCAGGGTGTCACTCAACTCCCCGGGTTCAGCACGTGGTTCTGCTGCTGTTTCTTTACAGCACAAGCAAACACTGCCAGCATTTGGAGCTTTGCTGTCTTTCTGAACCTTCCCTTTTTATCACACTGATCATTAGTTTGTACTTGTTGAGATTTTCAAATTTTGTCTCTAATTGCAGTGGTATAATGATATAATTGTTTGCCAGATCTCTTTTGTTTTAACTCAAATTTATATTCATTTAACCACAGCTTCTCTCAATTTCTTTTCAGCAAAATCCCTTTGTTTAGACTTGGGCCCAAACTATTTTTTTCTGGATAAAAAATAAATGAAAAGAAATGGGAAAGAAATGGTCCTAGCTGCTTCCTTTTGACAAAGGATATTGGAAAATATTTCTTACTTTGCTGAAAGGTATCCAACTCTTTTTGAGAACTCCTTTTGATTTTGATGAACATTGAAGAGACAATTTTTATTCAACTTCATTCATATCCAGTCATTGCTCTTGTTTGTATGAGACACCTACTTGCTTGCAGAGCTCGAAAAGTGGTCATTATGAGGAAAAGCATTTCTTGAAACATAAATTAACTTAATTCTTTTAGTTATAAGAGAATATTTAAAACATATTTTAGTTTCCAGGGTTTTTTTCCCTCCTTTTCCTCACACAGTTTTTCCTTTTTGGAAGAAATAAAGATATTTTTAATTTTTTTCAATTTTCTCTATTTTTCTATACTAGAAGAAAACTTAAGCAGGGTTAGGAATTTTTACTTCATACAGAAAGATTTTTCTTGACAAACCAAATTTTAGTTTGACCTCAGCATCTGTGAAAACCTTGACTAAATTCCCATATAAAGTGTCTGGATCAGATTTTAAAATTTCCCCCAAGAATATACCTTTAATTCATCAATACTCAGGTTTCAAGAAACATAGCATCACTTTGCCTACCTTACTTCAAACCAGAAAGTTGTGTGCAGACACATGGAAAATATTATTTCCAAAATGACACAGAACTGGAAAAATTTATCATTCTTCACTCAGAGAATTTCTTTTTTTGTCTTTACTGGACAACAAATTACCATTAATTTATACCTATGTGAGGAAGAAACATAAATGTTCCAAAACAAAGCAGAATAAAAGGGAGGATTTGAACAATAGCTAAAAAGACAGCTGAAACCATATAAAACAAATCCAGTTTTTTGTCTCCTGTAAATCTCTCTCATTCATGCCATACATCATTGGTTATGATCATCTCTTACCACCCTGTGTCTCTTTTGGATTGTGAGGTGTGTAGGACTGGAGCCTGTCTTTAAATTTCTGCAGGCTGACATGGATATCAGTAATTCTGTATAAATATGGCCATATGATCATGGCTGCCTCTGCATTCACAGTTGTGATGGGTGGTGGTCTCTGGCTTCTGTGAATACCTTGTGACTTTAGAAACAGCATCCAACAAACACCAACAGCCGAGGAAAACATTTCTCATTCACCTTGCCAGCTGCATAAATCCAGTTCCACCCTGCAGAGATGTTTGTAGACCCAGAGCAGCTATGGAAATATACTATAAGAAAGTATCCTTATAAATTGTAATCCATATGTATGTATAATAGCAAGTCCTTCGAGTGAAAATGCAAAATGGGCAATTTCAGGTCATGAAGGAGAAAGTCAGTGGTGCTAAATACATGAAACTGAACTGTGAGGCCTGGGAATGTGACCTAATAAACCAATCATAAGCCAGACAGACAGATAAGAAGGGCTTTTTTCTCAGAGCTCTGCAAATCACACAACTTAATCTTTGTAAGGGAGGGAAGTGTTGCAAATGCTGCCTAATATTTTTGTGAAGCTCATGTCCTGTGCAGAAAACCCTGGTTACCATGCTGAAATGATTAGAGTGATTGTACCATGAAATGGCTTGGATTTGCTCATCTGGCTTCAAGTTCAGAGGAATGACCAACAAGCTGACTTATGTTCTTAGCAGTGTAGACCCAGAAGGGTTCAAGCAGATGTTGCAGGCTTACTCCAGGCAAATACATGAAGTTTTGTGGTTTCTCTTAAGTGTTTGCTAATATCTACCACATTGCAAAGTCAAATGTCCTTTCTCAACAGAGCTGACTGTTCATAATACAATACAGATGATTTAATCTGTGGTTAGGACTTTCCATTTCTACTAGAGCTGTGTAAAGTCTGAACTGCTCAAACTTACATTATACTGATATACAAACCAAAAAAAAAACCAAAAAGAAAGAAAAAAAAAAGAAAAAAAGGTCAAAAATCCCTGTCAGTCCCAAACTCTGAACCCATGCCATGCAGTTGGGTTATGTAGTGAGTATGTGACCCTGTGCATGCCCATCTGCTACTGGGACATTGGCCCTTCAGGACCATAACTGAAAAAAATGGGAGCCTTATTTGGGACTCATATGAAAAATAAATGCTAAATTTTGACATTGAAAATATTATTTGCAATTAATTATCAGGTAAGTAGTTTTAATATGGTTATTCTTTCAAAGCTGATTTAAATTCTCTTTGCAGACCTGACCATGTCGTAATCCCGAAGAGATTTTTTTTGTTTTGCTTTATTTTGGTTTGTTCCCAGAAAAGGAGTTTATTCAAAAAATGTGATGTTCCTGAAGAACTCAAAGGAGTCTCTTTTGATATTAGTGAGTGGTTTTGGACAAAAGCATTGGATGATAAAAGATTTAGAAAATCCTGAACAATTTGTTTTGACATCTTTAAACAAAGGCATTTATTTGGTTTTGCTTGAAAAACTGTTTTTGATAATAAATGAAGACAGAAGACTGAGAGATTTGAGTTGCACAAACAATACATTTTGTGTTTAAAGAAATACCTCTGCTGACAAAAAATGTATTCTGAGTTTCTGTTGGTTTAGCAAAATAAACAATGGGTTTTGGTTGACTGAAGATTATTTTCTTTTGATTTTTTTTTCAGTTTGGACAGAGCATCAAGAAAAAAAAATCATTAATTTCCTACATAGCACTGCTCCTGAGTAATTCCCAGAATGAGGCAGAACAAAACAAAGTTTATATCTTGGTTGAAACACTGGCCACTTTGAAATCAATGGCAGAATTCCCATTAATTTCATTGGGGTCAGGCTTTTACCTTCATCTTTAACTAACAGCTCAGTTTTCCCTCATTATAGATTGCAGAAGTGAAGGAGATTTCTTTTGGTTCAAATCACTGCTGGCGAATCTGTCCCAAGAGAAATATGCAATACACACTTCCCATTTCTGTTCTAAAAGAACACTGGAAAAATCACATTTCACCAACTTTTGTAACATATATGGGCATTTTCAAATGTATCTTAATGTCTTTGTCTATAGTAAACCCTGTTTAAGATGTTAATAATTTTTGACAAGCACTTCCCTTGTGTCAGGATTTTGAAAGGAAAACCTAGAGCATAAAATGGCCTTGTTCTAGTCATGCAGTGGATTGAAACCAGCAGAAGCTGATAGCAAACAGTGTTTTCTTAAATATAATTTTGGTTTGCTTTCCTGTGGATCTCTACTTTGCCTTCTGCTGTGAGCTGGCAGCACTATTTAAGACAGAAAAACAATCAAACTCAGAAATCCCCTTTGAATACTAATTTCTTATTGTAAGCTGTATTTTCTCTCTGATATCCAAAAGCATGGCAAAAAAAAATTATCTTTAAAAAAGCCTTCAGAGATCTTTCTTTAGAGCATGGAGCAAAAGGGCCCCCAAAGTAGGAGTCTGCACCCTAGAGGGCCAGAGCAGCTATTTTCTGCTCCAGGGCAGCCCAGCATCATGCACCTCCAGCTCCTTCTGTTTATTGAGTCAGTGGCAAGTCCTAGGAAAAATGCACTTTTCACCCTTGGATGAGAATAAAGCAGCATTAACTGGATCACAGGTTTATTTTCATGCAGCTCTAAGACCTATCTGGAGGTTTTTTGAAAATTCAGCTATTTTTATGACAGAGTTGGGGATGCAATGACTTTTCTAGGTCTAAAAAGTCATCATATACCTCAAGCCACAGTAGCTTAGCATGTGATCTTTGTTATTGAGACTTGACCGTGTCCTGAGACCTTGGGTGCCAGTGTTGTGTGACTTCCTACCCTACCAAATACAGCTTGGTGAGAAAGCAAAAGTTAATGTGGTGAAGGGGATGTAGTGGGATTCATTTCATCCTAACCTAAACACCTGCTGATGGCCTGGCATCCCCCCCTAGTCTGCAGTGACATTGCTGAGGAGATCGGCACTGATGGCCATGAAGGCTGAGACTCCTTGCACTCATCTGGGCACTTCTGGGTGCTCTCTGAACTTGGGGAAGATATTTTCACCTTTGTTTTGTCTGCTGGCATTCTCAAAGTTAAATTTTAAATCAGCTATAGGTATTTATTTAATTTCAAATGTGTTACCCATATAAATCTATTTTTTTACCAATTTCTACTGCAGTCATAGGCGTATCATTCAGGCCTTGCCTGTACTGAACTTGGTTTTCATTTGCTCATGATATTATGTGTTTATGTTTTTAGGTAAAATCTCTTGATGCTTGTGATTGAAGATTCTCCAGGGAGGCAAAATTGATAACAGCATTCACCTTTAACCAAATTGGGAGCATAAGTTTCTAACACAGTGTTAAAAAAAAAAAAAAAAAAAAAAAGAAAGCAAATAAAAATAATGTGAAGAGGAAGGCTAAATTCTAACTTCATGACGAGTGACAAAGATCCTGAATTTATGAAAACACAAGCATCATCTTCAGGCAAAAATGCTAAGGCATAAGACATCCCATAATTAGAGAGAAAACAGTTACAGGAGTGAGCAGAACATTTCTTTAACGTGGCAAATTAAAGTAAGAATTTTAGCTTTGTGAGGAATCATTTGCAAACACATATGTACATCCTCTAGCACATGTTTCCTCCTCCCTTCCTGCTGGAGCAGCCTCTCCCTCCCTGCCATTTTCTGCAGTCAGGCTTTTCCTTTCGCTTGCTGTGGCAGCTGAAGCCCTGCCCTGCTCCCGCACCGAGAGCGCACGGCGATGACACACGTCCATTGCAAATGATCATTTTCCCCTCTGCCTCCCAGCTACAAATTCCCATCGCGGTATACCCCATTTTAAATCTCCTCTTTATTGAGTTTCATCAGCATAAGGCCATTTTTAATACATCTGTTTGAAATAAAAAATAATTTCCCTGTGTCTGCCACCCTCTCTCTGCTGCAGTCACACCCCATCCCAGGTTCCAGCCATGATTAAGCAGCACACATGTGTTTCAAATAAAAGCTATCTTCTCTTCACACACCCCCCTCCCCCTCACAGCTGTAAACTTCCCTACTGCATTATCCTCATTTGTAACTTTTCTGTCTTGCTTTCAGCCATGCTCTCTCATCAGCATTTTCCCTGTTATTTAAATTGTCTTATGTTTTTAGCACCTTTCACCTCTGATGAGGCTCAAAAAGTTATAACACTATCACAGTCTTCATTTTATACCATGAAACTCAGGTCTGCAGAGTTGGAGAAATTTGCTGCTTGCTCCAGAGTGGGTACAGAAGGCTTAGGAATGGCATCTTGGATTCTCTGCTGGTGTAAAGTAGAGGTAGAAGTGCAGATCTTCAGGCTAATGGACACATGACCTTGTGCTGGATTGCTCTCCCTCCTTTCTACACTTTTTGGAGACAGGTGTCTTTGGGAAGTATAACTTACCTGTGCTTTATATATAAGATTTATTGTGGGTTATGAACAGAGTGGGTTTCAGACCTACAGGCCCATCCTTTCATCTGTTTTTCAATGACCAGAGATAGTCTTACATTTGTGGAAGATCAGGGCACGGGCCCATCCTTGCTCCCATCTGCACAGCAGATGGTTTGTGCATGTCCCTGGTTTAACCCAGCAGGGCTCTGGGTTGTTACCCTGGCTGCTCGTGCCTCCAACTGCAATCATTCACACCCAAACTGTGTTTCAGTCTATGATGCAAAAACTCTCAACACTGAAATACTTTCCCCTTCCTTTGCCTATCCTGCTATGAGCATAACCAGAACATGATGGTGCAGGCAGCCCTTACACTTGCTGTATTTATATTGTATCCCAAAACTGCTATTGTCAGCCCCAGCTACTTAAAAATTATGAGTTTGTTCTCCAATGCATTGCCAACACAAAAGAACTAATTAGCAAGCAGCTGTGCTTGTCTGGCTTCTTGAGCCAAGATTTCCAGCTTTCTTCTGTGACTGTAGTATCTAGATATGTAAATAGATTTTTATATCTTTTGTTAATGAATGCTCGAATTTCAGTTCAATCTCCTGTTTTGGGAAGGTGACGTTTTAGGAAGGAATCATACCCTTTGTTGTTAGTCTCACTAAATACTTAGAAATGCTGGGAACATGTTGCCTCCGAAGGAAAATTTGTGTATGTACCAGATAACATTCCACCAAAGGTAAAAGGTTCTGGTAATCTGTGTCACCTGTTAAATGTCAGTGTGTAAATGACAGCAAAACCAGTGAATTTCATTTTAAAATAATTTTCCACAGAAAAAAAAGGACCATGGAGAGGACAGTTATCTTGAAGTAGATAGGTACAACCACAGTATTAGAAACAATTTTTCTGACAATATTGGTAGAAATGCCTGTGGTTTTCCTGATTTTGCTTTTATTTTATGACCTTCATGGCTGACAAACTCACTAGAATTGAAATTTTTAAATATCAAAGAGCTGAATCTAGAGACAATTAATCTGATATAATAAAAAAATCTCAGAGCAACTCAGAAAACCTGTCCAAAAAATTGCAATAGTATTTCTGCAAAATACTATCTTTGTCCCTTGTAAAAATGTTTAACAATGATGAAGTTATAGAAAAAAATCTGAGGGAATGCTTGAATGAAAATATGTCATATTCTGGTTGAGACTCCAAACCAAAAGGCCACCAAAGGAGTTACATTCAATGTTGAAGCCTGTGTGTGTTTTCATAGACAGCTTCTATATCTATTTGATTTCTGTAAACATGATAGGCCACGAAGTGAAAGAATATAGAGAGAGATTTTGGATACAACAAAATCCCTTATTGGAGAAGTTAAAACTAGATAATTAGGTCAACTTTTATTTAAAGCAGCAGCCTCCAGCCTGTCATGCGCTGGCTATTTTTTTCTTGTAAGACCATTTTGACATTGTGTGCTCACCAAAGGAGTTGAAAAGTCAGAGCAAGGCTGTGGGGAGGTTCAGGTGAGCTGCACCTCAGCCCAGTCCTCTCCAACCCATTGCACAGAAAGCCTGAGTCAGTCCCAGGCAGCCTGATGAATGTCTGGAACCATCAGCACATGTGGACTGGTGTAGATTGCTGGCCTGGAGAAACTGAAACAGATGTTGGGTTTATGGCATTGACTTGTAAAACAGCAACAACAAAAAAATACCCCAAACAAACCAACAAAGTAACAAGCAAAAAAGCAGCAGTAGGTTCCATCCTTCTTTAAAAGAAAAAAAAAAGAAGAAGGTGCTGTTGGAAAAGTGGATTTTTGCTTCTACACATTATCATCATCATCATAATCAATATTATTGTTATTTTTTAAAAAGTACCTTAAATGTGGGACCTATCTTAAACATTCTTCAGCTGGATTTGTCCCCAGGGCCTCAGTCAAACAGGATACTGAATTTGTCTGAAGCAACAGGCCTTGATTTACCTCTCTCATTTCTTCATGCTCTCCTGTTCAATTGACCTAGAATGCTAAAGGTGTCTCTGAGGGAATGTTATGATGTAAGAGAGACTGAAGTAAAACCTGAGATTTTTATTTTATTGTTGTTCTTACTTCTATTGAAAGCTGTTAGACAAAAACAAATGATAGGTGATTTCTACACTGAAGAGTTTACAACAGAAAATTCACTCCTGGAAAATTTGTAATTTTCTGAGTGTTGGCCAAGATGAACAGTTAGTCTTTGGTGTAAAATAAGAAATAAGGCAAAGTTAATAATGATATTTCCCTTTGTTGCTGTAAAGTAGGGAAAACTGTAGTTTTCCTGTTCATCCTTGCTTTCTGCAGATTCTTGAAGTTCTTTGTGGACATAATTGAGTTTAAAGGAAAATGTGGCTTGAAATATTACCCTTCCAAGTGAAATGTGTATTCCTCTGCATGTGCATTTCCTCAGCTCTGCTCATGAAATCACTACTCACGAGTGAACTCCTCAGAGCTCTCTTTATAACACTATAGAAAAGAAAATTGTGGGTTTGGCTCATTTGTTGTTCAAATAACTGTTAAGCGAGTTGTAGGTGCAAGGCCAAATACTTTTCTGACTTGGTCCCCTGCAAGGACTGAAATTTTCTTGGGATCGGATCAAAACACAAGTAAGCAAAGCAAGATTCGCAGAAGTTAGAAATTGTCTCCAACCATCTTTTATTTTTCACTGCTGGAAGTGGTACAACAGCAGGAACCTGGGATAGTACAAGTATACACTCTGACTTCCAAACCCCAGTGCAATTTTCAGGCCTGGTGGTAGGAGTGCTTTATCTCAAATAACCACTCACACCATTCCCTTGTTGGTTCTGCAGCAGAGTTGTGAGAAGCCACTCTGTGCAGGCAAGCACGTGTGTGCATAGTGTAGGATGTGTGCTGCAGGCAAGCATTTGGCAGCTATCAACCTTAACAGCTTCCTCTGCACAAGTCCAATGAAAGCCTTGTCTTTGGCACTCCCACCATAACTGTCAATGCAGTAAAGAGCTATCTGTGCCTTCAAGCTTCAAGGCATGAATATTTTCATAGTGAGCCCTATATTCCTGTCCAGTTAGTCCATATACATGTAACAGGTTTCATGCCTGGTTTATTCCATTCCTCCAGTGAAATGGAAATATTTTAAAAAAGATTTAAAAAAAAAGATTTTTTTTCTCACAGTTGAGCTGTTCATGTATGCTACAAAATGTGTGCTTTCTCTCTGGATCTGCTGATCACTAATGAGGGCTGAAGTGCTGCTGAGGCCTTTCTGCACCTAGAATTACCCTACCAACCTGTCTATTTTCTTTGAACTAGTACTCCTCTGCCATGTTTTCTTAAAATTGGCCAGTCATTCAAAAATTAGCTGTGGGGACAGATACACACAGGATATGATCAAGCAAGACTTGTTGTCTTGGAAGACTGGACTAAAATGGCATCTCAGTATGCTACATACTCATCCTTCTTCCTGCATGGGATCAGCTATCCTGAGCCAGGACCATTCAAGATATCTGCACCCAGCCATTAGCAACAAAGCCAAGTGGAGGGAGCACTTTATGCAATACAACATGGAATCTCCCAATTGCTAGTTGCTGTTTGTCTGTGCAATAGGTCCATTCTACCAGTTTCAAGTCTCTGTGGTCAAAAGCAAGGCAATTCTCACTCAAGCTCGTCACAAGAGGTCTCCAGGCCATTTCACACCCGAAGATTAAATGAGTCTTAGAAATTACATCACCCGTTTCAATTCTGTTTAGAAGTTAGGCTTCTAATCAAAGGTAATCATTGTTCATTCTATAGTCAGTGAATAAATACTTCCAGGAGAGTCACTTGTCCTGAGAGAAAGAAGTAGTGCTAAGAGCAGGAGGCAGTGGCACATTTTCAGAGCAGTCAGACTCATCTGTGTCTCTCCAATGGCTGGATATAGGCAGATATGTGTTGAGATGAAATCTGGACCCGTTGGCTTCGCTGGGAATCTCTCACAGCCTCTGGAGGTGAAGAGCTGTCCTCAGGTAACAAAGTCCACATGTTGAACTCCTTGCTGATTATGTAATGCAGACACATGGCCAGCAGGGACCATGTTATGGCCATGAAAAATTCCTTTCTATTTGTGAGACAAGTGGGGGTTTAAAAGAGATAGAAACTGAGTCAAGTGGTCTAGTAGTTTTTCTCCTAGTAGGAAAATTAGGGGTATTGCCTAAGTGCTGCTTTGTTGTTTCTCTCCAAAACACCACCAATGGCCAATAACATCATCTTAAAAGCAGGAATTAGTATGTCAAAACTGATCTTGCCTTAACTCTCCGTATGTTGCTATGCACTGACGAGTGATAAACTGCACAGAAAACACGGTCTCCACCTTTTCTGAAAAGGACTGCTGAAATATTTGACAAGCTTCAGTCAAACCAAGCTGTTTTCTTCATCTTGAAGCCAACTTGCCAAACAATCTTTTGACATTTTGTGGTATTTTATGTTGGATTCTTCAAAGTAAGAAGGTGTAAAAAAAGGCCAGTGTTAAGTTACACCAGACCTCTCTGCTATGTTGCTGTAACAGCACCCCATGTTGGAGTTCTCAGCTTTTCAGCTGCTCATCAGAGCAATTCTCTGTCATAACTGTGTAGTGTCTTAAATATATGCCAGATTAGATATGTTTGAAACAAGGCAGCACCAGCATAGTGTCTTTTGAATGTATTTACCATTCACTTTTTAATACCTCAGCTCTGGTCCAATGGTTCATTTGTTCCAAATACTTTCAAACTACTGTAATGGTTTAGATTTTCTTCTTATTTTTCTGAAGAGTCTGTTTCTTTTCCCTCAAGCTTCAACTGGATCTGTTATATACAGTTTTGTGATCTGATATCTGTTGTGTTCTGAAATACTGTGAGAAATTTCCAAACACTCCCAGAAGCACAGTCTAAAGGTCCCAGCTCCTGTCAGTGGGATAATTTATTACTGTGTTTGGTTCATCAAAATTAGGGTTCATGTCTCTGTGTTCCCCACACTCTCTCATTTCCCTTCCCTTCACTATCTACCCTCTTTTGTTCCATGTGGTACCCCAGTAGCTCTCTGCCACAACCTCAGAGGTCTCTCCATGCCACTTGTCTGCCTTTTCCAAAGGTTGCCAACCTTTTCCAGAGGACATAATTCATAACATTTTATAGAGAACAGCTGTTCCTCGAGAGTAAACCAGCTGCCTATCTAGACAGCTAAAATAAACACAGAATAAACCAATTGTCCATAATAAACCAATGGTTTGTGCCTTTGCAAATCAGTTTTCTACCACCCAGGACTAGACAAAAGAGGCTTCCTAGCACATCACTTCATCTCTCCTCTCACAGGACATTTTTACTTCTATTTATTCATTGCATAAGTGAAAACAAAGACCTTTCACTGCCCACCTCTAAGGTTATAATTTTCTCTCTCTCATAATTTTGTGCCTTTTCTCCAAAATAAGGTGAAAAGAATTGCCAGCAAAGCTGTTGAAGTGTAAGTTTCTAAAATTACTTAATACTGCTCCTGTTTCCAAAAAAAAACCCATACTATGTTTGATTAGCTTGAATTTATAAATTGCAGACAGCTTGGTCTCAATCTCATCTCTTGAAGTCAGGCAGCCCTTCTGCAAACCCAAACCAGCAAAGTCCCTAAATCCTGAATGTAGGTGCACAGATAGGAGAAGGTGGATGTGTCACATTCAGCAGAGTCGTGGGAAGGTCTTGCTGTCATTGCAATTTGCCTATACCCAGGTGTCTCTCTTGCCCTTTATTCAGTTTTACTTTGGGAAGGGTAGTGGTGGCACTAGTTAGGGATTGTCCTTTTCATTCCATTTGTACAGCATCTGTCATCACTTGGCTGCAACTGAAGGGCAGCTCCATTGTGTGGCTTAGCAGAAATTGGATTAGAAATGCAGAAATCCAAGTCCCTTTGACCTCTTTTCTGTACAGTAAGTTCTCATCAGATAGTTATTTTTGGTTCTTTTTTTGGCATGAATTCAGGTGGAGTAGGACCAAGAGATGGGTGATGCTGAGACAAAGCCCATAACTTCTTAGCAACAGGAAAAAGAACCTTCTTTTTGTGACCCTGGCTGTTACAGCTGCTTTGGGCTTCCTAAAGCTCAATGGAGATGTCTGGTTTTTAAATAAGGAAAGTTGTATTGACTTTCATTGATATCAGAGGAAGTGTCCTCCAAAGTGTCCTAAAAATCTCTTTGTTGCAGAAACAGGAACATTTCTTTTGTCCAGCCTTGTCCCAGCTACTGCCTCATGGTAAAAACATCTTATATCTGCTCTGTCAGACTTCCCAACAAATGCAAAGTGAATTTCCACTCCAGGCAGGATTTCCTATGAAGCTGTTAACAAGATCTGCCCACTGCAATTTCTGGGGGAGCTGAAGGGCTTCTCTGAGCTGTCTGTGTCTGTGTGGCCTGGATGCCAGCTAGAATCAGTACAGATTGAGGCTTCACATGGTAATTCTTCATTTCAGCTGCTACTTCTGTGTTGTCTCCTGTGCTCTTGGATTCTTACCTGCCAAAGGCTTTGCTCATATTCACTCAGAGCCTGTCTCCTTCCTCTCCTCCTCTAGTGCAGAAGACCAAGAGAAGGAAAAACTGGAAATGCTTATCAGTGCATGATACAGTAGCCACACTTCAATGTATTGGATAAATATCCTGTTGGTTCGCACAAGGATTAGAGAGAAGCTTCAAATATGGAAGATAATCCTGATCTGCATTACCACTAATGTGAGCACTTTCTCCATCACCATTCATCCCTCTGCTGGTAGTTCACCAATGAATGGCCATGAAGTTCAGCTTTATATGTTATTTCAAGGCTTCTTGTCATAGGGGTCTCTACTGTGAGGATCAGGATTGGAGGATCTGTTTTAGGAGAACTTAACTCCAAGAGAGTCAAAGGTGATTAAGCACATTCTCCTATTTGTATGACTGACTTCTTTCAGTTCCCACAAATTCTTGAGGAGCTATACAGGAGCATCTTGGGTTCAGCCATGACTTTTTCAAATTAAGGAATAATCTGAGCTCTGTTCTATCTTCACTTCAACATTTTTGTTACATTGACAACCTCCTGATAGCCCAGAACTCTCCTAAACCCTCTGCTTTAGTTTTTTTCATTAAACATTTGAGGAAGAGATGTGATCAACTCTCCATGAAAATCATGACTATGTCCATTGAATCAAGTCCCTCACAACTTCCAAAATTATTCTATGTATAAGTTAGTGCATTTATTATGCTTCATGACAAAATAGATAGGATGTGAACAGTGAGATTTTGTGGTAACTTTTGATATATTTCTGAAATTTTGGTCTTCAGTTTTAAAAACATGGCCCTAAATTTTCAGGAATGACCACAAGCTTAAAGAAACAGGAGTTTTTCAGAAGTGTATATATATATATTTGATACCCAAGGGAAAAGAACCCCATGTGGAATAAAACTATAGTGAATTTACTGCAACTTCCCTCCAATTTCCTAACCAGCTGTGGACTTCTGCATCATCTTTGGGATTTTTCAAGAAACATCTTGCTTTTTAATAAGTCATTTGTAAAGAAATACAGTCAGACAATTTTTTCATCTCCCTTCCATTCTACTATTGTGTCAAAGTTTGAGGAATAAGCAGAAAGGAAGAAAATAAAGAAGGAAAAACGTGCTAGTGAGTTTTTAATTTGTCTATTGCATGTTGCCAGTGAATGGGGATTGTAATTATTTATTTTTTTTAATTTGATCACCAGCAGTTCCTTTTTGGAGAAAGCAGAACTGGAAAGGAAACCCCTGTGAACCTTGTCAACATCCTAGGGTTCCTCCAGACTCTGGATGAGGATCTGAAGGGCTCTGCTGCTCTTCAGCCGAGCTGCCGAAGTGCAAAGGTCACTCTGCTCTCCCTTGGGACTCATCTGTTTCCATCACATACACAGACAAGACAGAGGAGTCTTTTAGCCTCAGACAAATGGCAGGAGGCCTAAGGAACAAAAATGTCAAAAAAAGAAAAAACTTGAGGTCCTATTCAGAAACGAGTGCTCTGGTCTGGAGGCACACAGACAGACAGACAGACTGGCCACATTATCAAGGTGCATCTGGCTGCATGTCTGGCAGGGTGCTCATGTGGGCCACAATGCTGGGAGTGCTGTCTGGCTTATTTGTCTTGGTCTGTTTCTGCTTTGTTCATTGAGGAAACACCTTTTCTCTAGGGAATTCTACCCTGAAATACTCCTGGCAGCCTGTTCTCACAGTGCCCTGGCCTGCGATTGCCAGCAGTGTCTAAACAGAGGTATGTTTAGCCCAGTCATGGGCAGTGCAGTCTTGCATGGGTCAGAAATAGCTTGGCTAGATATTTCCTGACTGGAAAAGTGGCAGAAAATGCTGAGGTTCTTCTCCCTTCTTCTGAACATGAGATCCAGAAGACTTTTTGGACTACCCTGGTGTGTCTGACTATATCTGTCTTTTCTTTCTAATATAAATTTTCATAGTGTATGCGTGACAATAGTGGAGGTTACCCTGTCCCAAAACTAAGACTTACTGACCATCTTCAAAATATAGAATTATAGCATTGCTTAGGGTTCAAAAGACCTTAAAGATCATTCCAACTCCTAACGCAGCACTGCCAAGCCCACCATTAACCATGTCCATTAGTGCCACATCTACGTGTCTTTCAAACAGCTCCAGGGATGTTGATTCTGTCACTGCCCTGGGCAGCCTGTCCCAGTGCCTGGCCATCAGTGAAGATTATTCCCAATGTCTAATCTAAACCTGCCCTGGCACAACTTGAAAACATTTTCTCTTGTCCTGTCACTTGGTACCTGGCAGAAGAGACCGACTCCCACCTGGCTGCAGCCTCCTTTCAGGGAGCTGTAGAGAGTGAGAAGGTCTCCCTCGAGCCTCCCTTTCTCCAGGACAAACACTCCCAGCTCCCTCAGTCACTCCTTGTAGGACCTGTGCTCCAGACCCTTCACCACTTTTGTTTCCATTCTCTGGACTTGCCAAAGCCCCTCAAAGTCCTTCTTCTAGTGAGGGACACAGAACTGGACAATGGGATTCAAGGTGTGGCCTCACCAGTGCTCAGCACAGGGGGGCAATCCCTGCCCTGGTCCTACATTGGTTTTTTTTCTGAAGTTGTATTGCTTTTTCCATCAATCTCTCTTCAAGCCCTGGATGTGTTTTATGAAATTCAAGAGTTTTCCCTCATCTCTGTATAGAAGACCTAAATGTAGATCTCAAATGCTGTCACCAGAACAATTTCCCTGAAAGGACATGCACAGCAAGTCAATAAGCTTGATGTGAGATACCAGCAGATGCATCAGATAGCAGAAGCAAAATGGGATCATGATTTGGCAAAAGTTTGTGTGGTCCTCAAGATGTCGACATCCACGTGTGACCATCTAAATCACAGAGCTATAAATGCCATGTGCTTTTTTTTTCAATCCTTAGAAAAATACACTGGATCAACTAACAAAACTTATTTTTAGCTTCAATAAACTTTACTCCCTCCTTTATCATGTCCTGCAGCAAAATTTCTTGCTGTTTGAGAAAAAAAACTGATTTATTTAAAGGAAGGTCAAAGGCTTTTTATGCAATTTGAATCTCTTCTTATGGTTTAAATATATGCATAATAAATAGACTGCTGGCACTTCTAAGTTGTGCAAGACTTCTGGCTAATAAAGGGCTTTGGATCTATTCACAACTATCAAATATACCTCTATTAGGTCCCCACTTGAAAAATAATAGTGAAAAATACCCTGTTCCTCATACCCTTACACTGTTTTCCTCCACTAAAATATGTGCTGACAAGATGTTCAGTTGAAATGCATCTGAAACCAGAGAACAATGCTCTAGAAGAGTACTTTTATTTTGTAGCAAAGAGTATCTTCTAAAACAAAATATTTCTTGAACATGCTCCAAACCTAGATTACTCTCTACCCAACAAGGCCCTCAACAAGGGCCTGGTTCACCACTGGAGCCCTTGCCCTGGGAGTCCCACCCTTGGAGTTTGCAGATGTGAGCTGGATAACATGTCCTGGACAATGTGACAGAGCCTGGAAGGTAGCTCTGCCTTGGAGAGGGTACCGGCCTAGATGATCTCCTGAGGTCCCTTCCAACTAAATTTTGTGAAGAATTTATAATTACAAAGTTGTAAAATTAGCTTAATTAGTAATTTCAAAAGTTCTGAAAATTGCAATTCCTACTTTGAGGGGAAGTTTTTTCTTTCTTTCACAGTCCTTTCTCTAACATCTCTATTAAGTTTAAATTCTAAGTCATAGGAAACACATATTTTCCTTTATGATGCTACAATAAAATACCTGATGGGATGTAGACAGATAATGGGGGAGCAGCTGCCATGCTCTGTTGGTCTTGAGTAGCTGCTGTGTTTGTACTCAGACAGGTGGAAATTCCCTGGAGTTCATCAAATATTCAGGGCAAAGACTGATGACAGATCTAACAGTCAGGAAAGAGTTTTTCTTTTATTTGGCCTACTAGAGTGTCTTTGCTTAAAACAATTCAAGGGGTAGATGCTATGGAATGAGTTACCACCTTTTATAGTTTTAGCCAGTCCTTTTCCACCAACAAGGAGAAATTAAATATGGGTGTATGTAAGTGAAAAAAACCCCTGTTTACTAACAAGCGAAACAGCAAGAGACGAAAAATAACAGTAAATAATCACTAGGTATAAAACTGCTAAATCTCACAGAAACCCCCCAGGGGAAAAGAGAAACCCTTGAGAGATGGGCCTGTGGGAAACGCATGAAGTTATAAAGGCCGAGTGCAAGGTGCTGCACCTGGGTCAGGGCAATCCCAAGTACAGATACAGGCTGGGCAGAGAATGGAATTGAGAGCAGCCCTGAGGAGAAGGACTTGGGGGTGCTGGTGGGTGAAGCTCAACATGACCTGGCAATGTGCTCTTGGAAGCCCAGAAGGCCAACTGTGTCCTGGGCTGCATCAAAAGCCTTGTGGCCAGCAGGCTGAGAGGGGATTTCTACCCCTCTGCTCTCCCTTGTGAGACCCTGCTGGGGTACCACATCCAGCTCTGGGGCTCCCAGCATAAGGAATGCCAGGACCTGTTGGAGGGAGTGCAGAGGAGGACTACAAATATGGTCAGATGGTTGGAACACGGCTCCAGGGAGATCATAGGGACCAAGTACCAAGGGCATGTGGTAACAGGACAAAAGGTAATGACTTTAAACAGAAAGAGGATAAGTTTAGATTACATAATATGAAGAAATTCCTGACACAGAGGGTGATGATACAGTGCAACAGGTTGCCAGAGAAGTTGTGGGTGTCCCATCCCTGGAAGTGTTCATGGTCAGGTGGGACAGAGATATGAGCAGCCTGGTCTAGTGGAATGTGTCATTGCCTGTGGCAGGGGAGATTGGAACTGGATGACCTTTGAAGGTGCCTTTCAACGCAAACCATTCCACGATTCTCTGATGTGATGGTGCAACACAAATCCCCTCGCTGTCTGGCAGTACTCGGAGCAAATTCCTTTGACCCCTTTGCTCAGGATGAATCGTCTGTGCCCGGCACGGCGCGGGGCCGCTCCCGGGTCCGGCTGAGGAGTGCGGGAATGCGGAGGGAGAGGAGGGAGCGGAGTGCCGGGATGGGGGAACGGGGGGTTGGGGGGATGGGGGAACAGGGGGGGCTGTGTGCGGGGCGCGGGGCCTCTGTCGAACACAGGGAGCGGTGTGCGAGGATGGCGGAATGGGGGTGCAGGGTGCGGGATGGAGGAACGGAGGGTGCTGTGCGCAGTGTGTGGGGCCGCGCTCTGTGCGGAGCCACGGCGGGGCGCGGTTGCCCGCAGAACGGAGCTCGTCCCTCCGCCGCCCGCCCCCTCCGAGAGGAAGGCATGTGATCCTTTTTTGTTCATTGCCATAGAAACAGAGCAAAGCAAAGGGTAAATATACGGACAATGGCTAAAGACAATTTTAATTTTCATCCTCGCTTAAATGTCACAGGTTTGTAACGCGCCGCCGCTGTAACCGGAGCCGGCATCTGCAGCCCGGCGGGCGAACTGGTCCCCGGAGCCGGAGGAATACAAGTCCTTCATTATTGCCAAGTGGGATCAGAGCACGTAGGTCTGTTTAGACACTGCGAAGCATTGTGAGAGGGCTCTCTTCAGGGACAGCCATAAAAGCCTCCTTCTTCCTCCCGTTAGAAAAGAGCAGCTGTATTCTTCTTACGTGGACCCCGCCGAAGGTTGCCTGTCGCTACACTGCGAGAGTTTCGGGTCAGCGCGGAAAAGCAAACTTCATTTCTGTCTGAAATGAAGTCAAGTCTGATCAGGGTTTCCCAGTGCAGGGCTGTGCTTTGGGTGGGAGCTGCGCTCACCTCTGTGCCCGGGAGAGCTGCTGGGGAAGGTTTCTGAGGTTCTGAATTGCTTGTCTGACAAATATTTTGGCAGTTCTAGACTAGCTTTACAGTATAATCCTGAGCAGTCCTAAAGATTAGGGTATTTCAGGCTATTAATTACCTGTTAAAGGCCACTCCCAACACCTTTGACATTAAATTAAAACCATAACCACTGCTTGTTAAAAAGGGGAGATAGGCCACTTTACAGTGCCAGCACTTCCCAGTTTTGTATCTGGGGCTCAGTCTAGTTTTCCCTCTTCAAAACCAGTGACAAAGTGCTCAATCAGTGATATAAATAAGCGGGACTGAATTGGTTATTTTATAGGTACATGAGTACCTCATTAATTGCTGAGTGTTACAGATGTGAACAGGGTGCTCTAAACTGTTTACCAGCTGGTTCTTGGAAATGAGACTTCCTGGATGACTTTCCTGTTGAGATATGCTGCCCCTCCTTGTAATTCCCATGGTGGTTCCTGCTTCCCGGCAAGACCAAACTCCCCATTCACACACAGGATCATTGCTGGCGCTGCCACTGGAGCTGCTGGAAGAGCTCTGCTGAGGCTCCTGGAGGATATGGATTGCTCTGTGCAATTTCCCAGCGTGAGCCTGCTCATGACGCTCAGCACCCAGAAATGTGAACCTCGCTGTCTGTGGCAGGGCAAACTCCAGGAGCACGCGGACTGCTCGGCTGCATCTGCAGCTGGGGTGACCTTTCCTGAAAGGACAGATTGGCTTTGAGTCAGGCTGGGAGTCAGCATTCCGCTGGATTTCTGTTAATTGTATTAATTGCAGCGGTCTCTGCTTGGCACTGCTTTCCTTGGAAACCTGCGTGCGCTCACAGACAGAAATCTTGGCGCATGAAGGCTGAATCTTCTGGTTGGATTTGAGAAGGGGGAGGAAGGGGACAGGAGGGACTGACCAGCTGGGCTCCTTTCAGCACAGTCAGGAAATTTGGAGTTGCTTCTGCTGCATTCCAGTACCACAGTGCTGTGTTACACAGGCTTCTTGCTGCTAATTAAATATTTAACATACATGTGAAGTAAGACAAAAGGAGGCAGGGACAAACCAACGACCCACATGTGAGTGTATATGGAAAAGCAATCCTGTATTGGCATGGAGAGAAATTAGAATGTTTGAGAAGTCTTTTTGTCTTCAAAACCTTATGGTTCTGCATTCATTTGTGAGGGTCCATTTCAGATATACAGAGAGCAAATCTGATGCTTTGTGCCAACATCCCTGATACATCATGTTCATATTAATGCAAGGCACATTCTGACTATTACTTATCATAATACATAACAGGCTGGCCAAGTGCCTTCTTCATTTATGGTTTCCTGGTATGAACAGCATACAGTTACTATCAGATGTTCCCAGAAGGAAAAATTATATGGAAAATTACTGCAAAAATAGTCTGTGGATTAAACAACCTGAGCAGTTCTCCAGTGCTGTGCCGTGAGATGGCATTTTTTCCTACTCAGACTCACTTATGAATTACAAGAAAAAAATGAAAGGATATTATGCTATCAAGACATAAAAATTTCTCTCCAAGTTCACAAAGATTTTAGGAGAATATCCAGGAGCTGTGTTTGCAATTAATATCATATAAATTGATTTTAATACCTCAATATAGAACCAGAAATCTTTTTATTGCAGTCTGTTGTATGAACTTTTTTTTGTGTTGAATTTGTTTTCTGAGAAAATTGTAAAACAGTATTTACAAGAATTTAAAAAATAACCTACAAAAAATTTAGCATTACTCTCCTGTTTCTATACAAGGTTGAATGCCTGGTAAAATACCAGATGAGCCCAGCTGTTTCAAAGCACTTTAATTCACTTTTGACCAAGATACTCACATCTTCATTGCATATACTGAATGAATGCAAAAGTTGAGTTTAACAGGGTCAGACTGATGTTCCCTGATCCCTCAGGGAATCTTTGTCTAATTGTGTATGGACCATGACAGCAGGCTCTTAAGATATTTGTTTAGATCTCTCATATGAAATGTCCCTCTTTCTCTCAAACAAGTAAATCTCTGATTTTAGGGCATAAAAATATATGTCTGTAGATTAAATCCTGGTTTCCTGGTAAAACAAACCATGCATAAACCTCTGAAGGATTTTGGCAAGTAATTGAAATCTTTCAAACAAGCAACTGAATTGAAGAAAATCCCTTGGTAATGTAAACTGAGCTTTCTGGAGGTCAGTGGAACAGGGGCTTCCTGTAGCAGAGGGCTTGAGCAGTGCTCCCAAGACCTCTTTAAATTCATTCAGGCAAAGGCAAAAAGGTCTTTCCCTGAAAGTGCTCCTCACTCTTCAGCTCCTCACTTCTATCAGGAGCTGTGGCAACATGGAAACTTAAAACTGCTGAAAACAGAGCACATGGGCTTGACTGGAAAAGAGAAAGAAAAGAAGGCAAATCCCTCCATTTGATTTGGCTTAGGCTTCTGGAGGACGTTTGACCATCGTGGACACGTTCATTCTGCAATATTCCTCTTAGCTCAGTCATTGCTATACCAGCATGGCTTTGCGTCATTTGCAAAGCTGTGCTGCAGTACCTAATGGCTTTCACTTATTTCAAGATGTTTTTCAACACTCTTAATTCTTCTAGGCTCTTCTGAAGGGGCCATTTGAATGATTTCCTGAGACAGGTATATAGAGCTACCAGTTCACCTTAGTGAACTTCACTCCATTCCACATTTCTCAATGTTTCTTTGTCACTGAAATCCCTACACCCTAATGAATTACCATGCATTTTCAGAATGGCACTGCTGTGTTGATCTGGAGTTTGCCCCCTGCACCTTTAGGAATGCAGGGCTGCAAGGGTGCTGTTTCTAGTACATGCTTTCCCTTGCCCTGGCTCCTCCCAAGCAATTAGATTTGTAAAGAGCTTTTTATTTTTAATTTATTCATTTTGTTTGCATTGACATTTATTTTGGACTCTGTTGCCATGGCAAGTTAAAATGGATGATTCCTCCAGTAGCCTGTCAGTTTGTTTCAGAAATTTGTCTCTATCTCTGCAAAGTAATTATTTTTGCTGGCACCCATCACCCTTCACTAGTTTTCAGATGGACTTGATGTCTCTTTCTCTCAGCATGAGGGCTTTTGAATGCCTGCCATTGCAAGATTTTTGTTGTTGTTGTTGTTGTTACTGCTTTTGCCTTTCATCTGGTGCAGCATCCTCACAAACCTCCAAAATCTCACACTCCCTAAATCCCAACACTCTTGTGTGTCCTGCTTTTGCAAATCAAGGCTCTATAAATGGCAGTTTCCAAAATGATTTTTGTCACTTTTGGTATTTTCTTGTCTACAGGAATATTTCAACGACCAAGGAATGGCTATGACAAATTGAAATCAGCATTGTCTCAGGAATTGTTGCAGATATTGGCCCTTGGCATTGGTCCCTTCGACTGCCTGCTCCAAAAAGCTTTAGTCTGTGTGTACCATAACAAAGCACCCAAATTTTTGAGAATCAAACTAGTATCAGTTGCCATCAGGTCTAGTTTTCAGTTATTAAAAACATACTACTAAAAATATATACCTTAATAGATAAATCATATATAGATAAAAAGGCAATATCTCCTCTCTCTTGCAGCATTGACCTGTCTTTTCCCATTTAGCGAAGCTCTCCCTTATCATTCTTAAACTTTGCTTACTGCAGAAGGGTGAGAACCCTCACTTTGGGGTATTTGGAAAGGCTTTTTATGCACAGCCCTGTTAGATTCATTTTTCTGCTCATTGAAACCTTAAGCCTCTCAGTGTCTGTAATTTTGAAGTACCAGCAGGCTCAGCCACGTATGATGACACACAGACTGAATATTAATCAGCATTTTGCTCAGACCACAGTGATTTATGGCTGCTTTGCCATGTGCATCTGCCACACTGCACTGGAGGCAGTTTGCTTTTAAGCCCATTGATAAAATGGCTTATGACAATGACAATGACAATGACAATTGGCCCTTGAGAACTACATCTATATTAAAAAACCAAGTAATGCCAGCGAAAACTCCCAGGCACTGAGGCTGACAGTCTCTAAAACGAAATTCATTTAATTTAATTCACCAAGAGGAATGCAGCGGCTTTGACAGCCCACCCCTGTCAGAGGGTCCTGCCCCTCTGGCTTCACCTCTCCTGTTCCTGCCCCAGCCCCTTCCTCAGCCGTGGCTGCTCCTCATCAGTGCTGGCTCAGCCCAGCTCCCACACCCTCCCTGCAGCCACCCCAGCTTTTGTTCATCAGACAGGCAAAAATTTAACACCCATCCTGCTGAAAGTAGCCTGCTGATTTCAGAGGGAGCAGGATGTTGCCAAAGTAGTTTGATTATTCACTTCAAGTAATATTTTTATTTTTTAACAAAGGTGTTTACTTTTCAAACAAAGACCATTGGCTAAGCCATGGCAACGAGGGTGTCTGTGTAGCCAGCAAACACTTATTATGTGGCTGGGTGGTTTGGATGGTCTTGAATACATAATTAAATTTGTTTTTCCTTTCAGCTCCCTGTGGTGTGTTATTTTTTTATATTTAAAAGTTATCCCATCTTGAAGACAACTGTTTTTTATTATTAAAAGGACAGTTTAAATGCACTTAGTAAAACCAAGTCTCTTTCCTTTTATGTTTCAATCTTTTTCCAACTAAAGAAGTCCTTTAGTGCCTATAACCAGCTTCTGCAGTCAAAATGTTTTTCTAAATATTTTCTAAAGGTCTAGAAGCCTTGTACACTTAATGTAATAAGGTCTTCATTTCCTGATCCTTAAAATATTCAGCATCAGCTTGTATGTGTTATACTGGATCAGCAAAATTGAGGCTATGGAGTGTTTCCCCTGCTGTAGAAGAAAGAATACTCCTCCTGGTACAGGTGAAAGGGAGCAGCACACAAATAAGTGACCAATACTGCAACAAGCTGAACTCCTGCAGTCCCAGTGGGATGCACCAGTGACTTTGAACCATGGTTTGTCAGCATGAGTGGACCCCTTTGTGGGGATACAAAGTCTGTCAAATTGGGTAGATGACTCAAAAGAGATGGGTGGAAATTCTCCAAGAACAAGTGTAGTGGGAACAATTTGAAGTGAAGATCAAACCCACAAATGTAGGGTTGGAGTATCTGGCAGTGAAAGCAGTACAGCAAAGTGAATTTGGAGATTATGACAGAGCTAAAATAAAATAAAAATATAAAATGTCATTTGCTTGTGAACCAACACCATTCTTTTCTAGATATTTTCTTTCATTAGAATCACAGGATGTTTTGAGTTGGAAGAGACCTTTAAAGGTCATCTAGTGTATCCCCACTCTTCCATGGGCAGGGACAACTTGTACCATGCAGCCTGGTCTAGAGCACTTCCACCAACAGAGTATCCACAAGTTCCCTGAACAACCTCTTTCAGTGCCTCACCAACCTCACAGCAAAGCATTTCTTTATGTCCAACCTAAACCTACCTCCTTTCAGTTTAAAACCTTTGCCCTTTGCCATGTCACAACAGGCCTTGGTAAATGCTTCTCTCTGCATTTAAATCTTCCCCTTTATAAATTGAAAGTTTGCAATGAGGTCTCCCCAGAGCCCTCTCTTCTCCTGGCTGAGCAACCCACATCCCTCAGCATTTCTTCATCAGGAATGTATTTCAGGAGTGTTGGAGAGTCAGAGCAAGGTTCAGGGAGTGCAGCTAAGCTGGTGAAGGTCAGGCCTGGTGCCTCAGTGATAATAGATGAAAAGCACATATATGGAAAGTCTGAAGGAACTGGGTACCTAAAAAAAAAAAATTGAGGAGAACATGGCATGCTTCTTTTATATTAATATTGCCACAGGGAGGACAGGAAACCAGTGTCCCCCATGTTCACTAGGGGAGAGAATAAGTCTGTTCATAATCAAAGGCTTTATATTGGAAGAGAAAAAACCTTTACTTATATAAGGGCTCTGAAACACTGAAAGTAATGTGTGAAAAACCTTTCACTGAATGTTTTCAAGAACAGGCAGATGACCCTCTGCTGAGGAGGATTTAGTGTGTTTGATCCTGCCTCAGTGCAGGTTATTGGGTTGTAGTTTTTGGTGAGTGTTTCTTTTTAGCTGCAAAGTTCTGTAATGTGCACTCTCCTTGGACAATCTGGGAGAAATTAGAGTTGAGTCCAAACAATCAGGCTGGGACTGATACTCATGTCTAGATGAAACAACCCAAATATGAAGGCGGAAATTCAACTAAGTAGCTACTATTAAAAAAAGACTATAAATAAATTGCCTAGAGTTTGAGACAGTCGCATTACTGTGGGAAACCATGAAAGAAAGGTTATTTTTAACTTTCCTGTTGGCTTTTCTATGGCAGTTGATCTGGTGATTTATTGAAACACATTTGTAATGATTTCACTAATATACATGACATGATGAAAAATGCCCTATTTAATGAGTTTTATGTGATTCATAACAAACTGCAGACAGTAAAAGCCTAATGACATTTTTAAATTCTACAGGACAAGAAAAAAATTCATTTTAAAAGCAGGAAACTAAATTCTGAGAAGCATTCCCTCTTTAATTTTCCATTAAATCCAGGGAGATGTGATAATTTTAAAAGGTTCCCTAATTAAATGCTAGTCTATTGAGTCAATACTACAAGGAACTGAGAGTCAGTCAGGGATAAAACAAAAGCATGCAACTCTCTGGAATCTGTTGTTCACTGTCTTTTGGTCTTTGCCAAGCATGCTTTTGCTTAAAATTACTTCTCACATAACAAAATAATATTATAACAGAAAGGAATAAAGTCAGCAAATGTAATGTTCTCTTTCTAAAATGTCATATCATGCCATAAGAGGCATTTAATTTAAAATCTAAGAGCGAGTTACAGTTATTTAAAAAACAGAATTAAGTTTTCCTTTGCACTCAGAGTCTTTCCCCATGTTGGTCCAAGTTATAAGTCTACACAACTAACTCAGCTAATTGCCCAGCCATTTGCTCATCTCCATTAAAATGGCTCAATACTTAGATAAAAATAGATAACAAATGGGCCACCCTTTTAAGGTTTGGATTTTTTTTTTCTTTACATGCTTAAGAGTGGGCTTTTGAACTTTTCCAAGTAAGAAGAAAGGAAGCTTGAATCTCTAGTGACTAGCTTACTATAGCTTTAATTCAAATCTGAATCTCCCATTAAGGTCATCTCTCTATGGTTTGAAGTTTTCCTTTTCAGTTAACCTCTGCATTGAACTGAATATTCCTCAGATTCCCTAATTAGTTACAGTTGGAGCTTTAGAGACTTTCAAGACTTTCCTCTTTGAGCAAGGAAGAAAAAGGTTCAAACAATGGTCAGGAAGCCCTAAAACCTCTTATCTCTCAGCAGTTCGATTAGACAAGAAGAGTACTGTCTTGATGGATTGAAAGTGCTCTGTACCAGATAAGAACAGGAAAGATAAGAACATTAGGACTTTTTTTTTTTTACAGAAGAAAGGACTGCTTTCCTTTTAAGCACTATCTTTTCTTCATTCATTTACACATTGCGGGAAAAACAGAATGTGTTTGCAATTAATATTTATATTTACACACTCATTGTGCCTCAATTCTTTAATAGACACAAGAGAATGATATAAGATTAAAAAATTGTCAAAACAGCCAAAGCTTACTAAGTGCCTCATTATATGTTGTGCAGCCTTAGTGATGCTGGAAAAGAAGGTAGAAAAGGTGATGGTATAACAATAAGCCAAAAATTACATTTGTTCAATGTATTCAGATTTAGATATAATAAAAAGTAAATATAGGTGTGAGAAAGACACTGGCTGCCCTGGAAGATGGTTGTGTAAATGTTCTGTTTATTTTTCTCCAGTCAGTGGGTTTGTTGTTGCTTTTCTGCCAGTTGCTTTCCATTAATGACTTTAGTTCTGAAAGGCCTTAGAAGGAAATTGTTTACAGATATTTTCCTTTGCTCTGACAGAAATATGAAGCCATTTTCAATCAGCTTCCTCCTGTTCCGCATTTGTGGCCCAGCCATTTCCCCATTTAAGTCAATCAGGACCTAGCCATCCACTTAAACTGGAGCAGATGAAGTTCCTTACCTAGCAGTGGCTAAAGAGCCTGGGAGATGAATGTTTTCTATGAGCAAAAGGATATTTTAATAGCTCAGCTTTTTTCTAGTTGATTTGACTATGTCTTCCAGTGCCAATACAGTGAAAGAGACCTTACAGTCCTCATTTTTAGGAGTCTCAGGGCTACATTTGTTCTCAGGTGGACTTTGGACACTTCGCATTAAACAGTTCCGCTCACAATTTTCCTAAGATCTCACAGTCATAATCCAATGTATATAACTTAAAAGGGAGAAACATCCTGATACAGCATAGAAAGCTTTTAGTGTATGGGGTACATTTTTTTCTGGTCATTGTTTAAGAGCTATTCTCTAGAGATTTCTTGTAGATTTATGGGAATCTATTTATCATTACATGACATTAATTCAAATGTTTTCATTGAACCTACATACTTCTTGCCTCTACATTTATAATTGCACAGATTTATGATGCTGTGAAGTTCAGAAACTTGGGCAATCTGGTGCAGATTATGTTTGGGCCAAAGCAGCAGATTGCAGCCTCCTTTTCTAGAACTGCACATGAACTAACTGCAACAGCTGAGGTGGTCTGGGATCCACATCAAACTACTTACACATGAACAAAGTTAACTGGAGAACTCAGAAAGATTTAGAGGAAATTGACTAAATTGTAAGTTTCATTCTATAATCACGTCTTAATTACATTTCACTTATCAGCTCCTGCTGGCTTTTGATGAATCCAATGGAGGAGCTGGTTTACATGCATGCCTTTTGTCCTTGCAGAAAAGTAAAGAAATGATCAAAACTTCAGGAGAAATCTGGCTCTGCTGGGAGGGTCAGCAGTCAGTGGCAAAACTCCTGCATGCTTCAGCAGAGTGAAGTCTTTGTGCTGTGATCTACTCACAGGCAGTTACAACAACAAAGCAGAAAAATGCTTTGGCTATTGAAACATGGGGAGGAAGGAGCTGGAGAGGATTTCTGTAGGGTGGTGGAAGACAAGTGACAGCAATGAGGATGAAGAGGCAAAAGAGCTAAAGAAAAGGAGGAGGCAGAGCGTGGAGCAGAGGCAACAGGACAGCTGTGAGAAGAGGCAGGGGTGAGGAAAATTGAGAGTGGAACTGAAATAAGTGGAGTTGCTTTTCAGATCAAAGAAGGGAGTGTATTTTAAATTGGTTCCTTCAAGGAAATGACTGTGGTGTGATGGGTGAATGAGAGGGTTAAAAGTCTTCAGACAGACAATAGGCATAAAAGACCTTACCTTGTATTTCGTCCAAATCAACCCTGCCAGAACAGTTCATCCCACCTCTGGCTTGCTCCCAAGGAACTTTTTCCTTCACAACTCTCACAGACGGACTGGAGTTGAACCATGAGGCAATTGAACAGAAAAGTACAATCCATAGGACAGTGTCTGAGGGCCTCTTTCCTTAGGACACCACAGCCTATGACACATGGTCCATCATGTCCTGTACCAAAATGTTGGCTTCTCATATAAAGAGGTGAGAGAAGAGTGGAGCTGAGGGCCCTAAAGTCTGTAAGAAGGAGCACCTGCATGCAGTATGTGGAATAGATGATCTCTGCCCATATGAGAGGACATGTGGTTCTCTGCATGCTGCTGTGATGCTTCCTGCAGCAGCAGCAAATACCACAGCACTGCGCTGGCGTTTGAGGTCCGACATTTAGGTTGTGACTGTCCCATTGAGCCACACACACCTGGGACTGTCCTTGGGCATTGGGGCCAGCTGGTGTGCAATGACTTGCACTTGTACTTTTCTATCTTCCAAACCTACAGATGAGCTTGTCAAAGAGAGACAAAGAGATTCTCCTGACTCCCAAAGCAAAGACAAATCTGCACCCAGACTTGGTCAGCAGTGCTCCCAGACATGTGCTAGTTCCTCTGATTGTTTCTCATCTTGGAAAAAGCTAATTAGGTCAAAATCTTGCCAGAAACTAGTCTACTGACTGAACAGAACAGATGGGGGGGATCACTGAGACTATGAACACTGTTTGTGTGTTTAACTCAGCATTATAGAATAATGCTGTTTCTCTGTGAGTTACTCATATTGATTACTCTGAGAAGAATCCTTCACAGGTTATTTTAAGTATTTGTAACTTCAGTAGCAATAGGAGTCTGGGCATCTTTTTGCACCTCAGGATGTGATCCCACACCGCAGTGTGAAAAACAAGCGTATTTCCAAATGCCTTGGAGGGAATTTGATGAGTCCAGTTCTCCAAACCTGGACCCCTTTGCAGGACCCAAGGCTGTAGAGCCCACAGACATGCTCTTCATTGAAGCCACCAGGAGGCACATGCTCCTGGATCTGTGTGTGGTAGCCTAGACCTGCACAGTCACCAGGAGCAGCAGCAGCTTAGAAGGTGGCTTCAGGAACAGAGAGATTCCTCATTGTTTCTGTCGGGTGCCAGAGAAATCCCTGGTTTAGCATGTCCCCGTTCTCACAGCTGGAGAGTTGGCAATTGCCTTCCTTCCTTGGCTGCTAGCCAGCACTGAGTCAGATGGGACTAAGAAATACCACTTCACATGCACTCCTGTTGCTGCCTTTCCATTCACAAATGTAAAAACATCCTTAATTTTTTCTGACAAAAATGTAAACAAGGAGACTGGCTGGCCCAGGGGATGTGTAATAGGATATGAAGCCTTTCACCTCTGTCTTATGAACAGAACATCATACCCCTCTGATGTACATTCTGTGGCTTGTGAGAAGAGAGCTGGTGGTCTGAGCCTCAGTGTCATGTGTCTGCTCCAGGCAGCCACAGGATTTGGGACTGATTAGCCTCTGTGTGGGCAGCCCCCACAGAGGGTCTGGTGATGAACTGGTGCCTCCTGTGCAGAGATAAAACACACTGATTGTACAAGGGAAACTGCTCTCAGGGACGCTGGCCTCACTTTTGTCCCCTGACTAGTAGCCCATCTTTAACCATCTGTAGGAAGGCTAATCATGAGCATGAATTGACTTACAAGACTGTAATGAAAGCACTGTAAATCATACATCTGCATTTTTAGTCACTCAGATATGCAGTACTGTATCTGGCAAGGTTGTTTTGATGTGTAAAGGAGGAGCTTTAATGAAACTGATGCCAAAATCTCTCATTGCATCCCCTGGCTCTGAACAGTCCTGCAGTGCCTCTGAGTGCAGCACCTGCAGAGCTGCTGCTGTCCCTGCAGCCAGGTGAGGGAATCCCTCCTGCCTTGTGCTCCTGTCTCTGCAACAGGAGGGATGTGTGCCTAACCTTTGCAAACAGCAGGGCCAGCCCCTTCCACAGTGCCCAGAAGGAATGCCTCCAGCCTCAGCATTTCTGGTTCAGGACTCTGAGCTTAGTCCATGTGCTGAGGCTGTATCCACCATCTATGAAGGGAAATTCCCAAACTCAGCAATATTAGTAGGTTTCATCTACTTTTTGCTTATACCTGTTAAGTACATGAAAAATATCTGCAAATGCTTCTGTTTGTGTTACTCTTTTAAAATACAGTCCTCACATTCCTGTTGATGCACCAGTGTCTGGGGATACTCTTGAGTTCTGCCCTGTCTTCAGAATGCTTCCAACTTGGGTGCAACTGAGCTGAATTTTGTTAGATTCTGGGTTGTTCTACAAGTAAATATCTAAATTTAAACTGGATGTGTGAGTGGCTATTTATAGCTGGGCTTATCCACGCTGGGCTCTTAGTGCCTCTTGACATAGGCAAATGCACTAAATTAGGGCCAGGTGTATTTCTGCAGGCACTTTTCACTAATAATAGAGGTCTCCTTACCTACAAACAATCAAGTAGAAAAGAATTGTAAGAGAAAATACTTGGACACAAATTTTCCATTAGCTTCCATTAGCTGTGGTGGTGGGTCAGGCTATTGCAGCTCCTTTTTGTTCAGCTCTGCTCTCCTGCCAGATGCTGCTGCCTTGAGAAGAGTCCTCAGCTGCTTCAGCAGAGCATCTGATGGCTTGGCTCCAAACCACCTCCTGCAGAAGTTCAAACTGAGCTCTCAGAGTTGAATGAGCTCTGGGGGAGAGTGGAATAATATCTTGAGCTACATCATCTGTTCACTAAATGGATTTATCTAGACCTTGAATTCAAAAGGAATCCAAAGAAAGTCATTGTGCTAAGAAGGAAGCAAAAATAAGCTGACTATTCTAAGTCTAGGACTGCAGATTTTCTCTGGATCCAATTCCAACATTCTCTCATTATTCCACTCCCTTTTCCCCTGTTCACAGCACTAATTTGCCCTCATTTATCCAGAAGTCCGGTCTCCTCTTGTGTTAAATGCAAGAAAACAGCAAAGATGACACAGTATTGGGCACAGTAACATGCAGAAGTAGGTGAGACTTTTCATCAAGACTAGAAAGAAGGGGGTAATAAAAATGTCTCACATAGGAGTATTCAGATTGTGGGTCTTCAGACACAGCACACAGCTGTTTTCTGATCTTACTGGTGAGAGTGAGCACTTGGTGGATGTGTTAACATGATAACTGAGGGACCAAATGCACTGATAAACGTCAGCTAACCATCCCCTCATATAATCTGATTGAACTAAATTAGTCTGAACCTTGACATAGTGCAGCCAAAGGATCTGCAAAGGCATCAACATCCTCTCTGTAGGATCCACAAGTATTGGTTTTCCCAGCCAGACAGAAGAAGACAATCCAGGACATTGTGAGAAAAGCACCAGCTGGGCTGCCAGTTGTCTGACTGGGAACATGGGATGTCAAAACTCCCTAAAAACCCCAGTCCTCTAGAGATTTTTATTTCTTTTATTTAAATTATTTTTAGATAAGTAATTCAAATCAATTCAATTCCTAGCCATCTGCTTCTCTTAATAACCCTGATATTCATTGCCCTCACATTTATTTAGTCTAAGTTTCTTGCTAATATTCTGCCCACACTGTAGATTTCAGGAATTTGATTTAAACAAATAAAATAAATATTTGTTGATAATTTAATTACAGTAAGAAACCCCAGGCTTCTTGATAATTTTGAGGAGAGCAAAAAGGTCAGAAATTAGATCTGAGAAAGTTCTTAAGAAGCCAAGTTTAAGAATATATATTTCAGTGGTCACTTAATGCTTGGCAATGCTTAAGACTCACCCTGTTCAGTTTGAATATGGAATATTTCATCCCAAATACTCTGGGAAAGAACTTCCACTCTTTGTAGGCCCCCAAGTTCTGTGTTTGTGTTTGCATCAGGCCACAGATCCCACTGAAAAGCATAGGGAACCTGACCTGGCCAGATGGATTGGGTATTTTCTTATAGGCAAAGCCATGAATTTGAGTCCCTTCAATCCAAACTATCTAATGTGTCAGTGGCCCATTGACACAACTGTGATACAAAAGGTAGATGTAATGCCAAGGTCGGAAATTTCCTTGTCACAACCCTTCAGACTTGGTGAAAGAACCACCTGAGCTGGTTCAGAGGACAGTCTTGATTTGTAGAAAGGGTTGAGAACCCAATCCTGCTTTTTGCAGTGTGTTTCATACTCGATTCATATAGATACACAAATAGATATACAGAACCTCACTCTGCTGAAGTGTCTCTGTACTGAAGAGCACTGAGGATGTGTTCAAGGGAAATGGTTTAAGGTGTTATGGCACTCTGTTACTACTGCTCCTCCTCTAAGGACAAATGAACAAATGCAAATGAACATTAATGAACAAAGCAAAGCTGGAAAAACAGTGTTTTCTCAGGCCTCAGCCATTTCAGTGAAAATTGTTTTATTTATTTGAATATACCTTTCTATCACAGGAATGAGTTGTTAATTCCAGGAATGGAGTAGAGTGGAGGACTCAAATTTCAGCAGACAGATTTGTTAACCTTTTCCTTACCTCTTCCATGGTCTCTTCAAGTTTAGTCTCTGACAGCCTTATGCCTAAATTTAATATTGTCGTTTCTACTTTGCTACTGCTTACAGCAAGATCAGATAACCCCAAACGTAGTCCTTGATATTTCATCACCAAAATTTTCCACTAACCAAAAAACAAGATAAGCACCGTCTCTAAATTACTTAAAATGCTAGGACAGGATAAAAATATTTATTCTCCTTCCCAAAAGGCCCTGTAAAGCTGTCTGATCTTAGCTTTGTTTAGCTCCAGTTAGAAAGCTTCCCCTGTGTCTCTTTAGTTGCCTCCTCAGTGGATGCTGCCAGTAACTCCAAGACTGAAATCCTTTCACTGCAACCAAGAAAGATCAGTGTCTGGAAAATCCACATCAAATTCCTGAGTTTGGGGCCCATAGCCATGCGGGCAGAATATCCTGCAAAACCCACAGAGATTGGACACACAAATCTATGCCCTGCAATACAGATTTTCTCTTGTACAGCTTGTGTACGATGCTGTACAAGAGAAAATCTGTATTGCAGGGCATAGATTTGCTCTTGTACAGCATGTGTGTCACGATGGTCATGATCTCCTTCTGCTCTTAGGGAGATGTTAAAGTTCGCTTCATTTAAGCATTCATAAGTTTTGAGGTGTTAATTGATAGCCTGCAGTGCTTTGAGCCCTCGATGTTTTTGCCACCCATCTGTTTTGCCTCCTGTTTGTTAACACAGCTGGTGAAATTCATATGCAGGAACCCACTTCATCCCAGGGTTCTTTAAAATCCCAACCTCTGAATGTCCAATTAAACCAATCGAAACCAATTAGGGAATGTGCAGTTAAAACAATCAACGCTGCAAGGCAACCTTTGGAAAGGCAATGCTGACTGGTGTGTTTTTGTGCACACACTGATTTATTAGGTTATACAGTGATAAGATAAAATTGCAGTGAGCCTGGTGGGAAACCCAGAGGTCATGATCTCTACATTATCAGCGAGTTTATCTGATCTATATCATGAGGGCTTAATGGTAACTGTTGTTTTTTAAAACAGTACCTTTTGTTCTCTCTTAATGTACTTCGTGTTGTCTTTGGACAGCAATCTAAACAGTCACAGCCACCTGATGATAAGTGTTGGCAAGGTGATAATCAGTTTGCTTGCCTTATAATCCCTACAGGAACAGATGGATTAAAAAAATTTAAAGGGTGTTATAAATTACAGTAGGGTAATAATGACAGGTCAATTGTTTGTGATGAGAGATAAGGTTAGTAAGGAGAAACATTTTTTACCAGATTAACTGGTACACTTGCAAACAACAGAGAAGTTTTCTGTCTCACACCTTTGTACCATATCTTGTCCTTTTCCCTTCTTCTGGAAGCACAGAATCTTTTCTTTGTTCCCTCTAAAATCTCAAGCAGGGACATGAAATGATCAGGAAAAGGACTGAAGTCCTTGTAGAACCCTGTCTGCATCCCAGAATTGGGTGTTTTTCCTCTGCCCTGTGTTGAGAGGTTTGGTGGAAAGTGTCTGGGGACAGGGAGCCTGTGAGCCCCAGAAGGGCCTAAGGAAATCAGCCTTGGATGATCTGTGGACAAGGGCTGGAAACAGGAGGAACTTTTCCCCTGTCTACAATGAATGCTTTGAGCCTCCTGGCAATCAGCCAATCTCTCCTAGGTTGCAAAATCTGTTGTAGGGGATTTGTTAATCTCTCTATTTCACATGGCCATTTCATAGAAGTGGAACCTAAGGAACCCTATTGTTGATAGGTACAGTTCTGTATGTGACCATGGCTGAGTTTCCTGTGACTGCAGTTTGAACACCTGTCTGTGCCTCACAGGATCACACTCAGCCCCAGCACACCCAGTCAGTGTAATCAGGAGATGTAGAGAGTTACCTGACACATCCTAAAGAAGATGCTTCACTGTGGCTACAAAGGCTGACACCCTAAATCATCTCTTTCACAGGTCAAGCTTTTTACTGTACCTCACCTTTCCTCACACAGGGTCAAATCACATCCTTAGTCATGTTTCTTGACCTCACTCTATCCATTAAATTTTTTTCCAGATTACTCCTGGATACTGGGTTTCAGTGACTTTTATTATTATCTTACTTCAAAAGGCATTCTTATGTCTGCCTAGCTCCCCTCTTATTTTTTATTTTTTTTAGGTCAATACATTGATTCAGGGAAAGTGTATAATACTCCTATCAGTTGTATTGGACAGAAGTGTTTGTTGTGTAAATTCATCAACATGAGCTGGAGACCCCTTACATGAAATTTCTGAAGATCTCTGGTCTCCTAACAACATGGTGGTGTCACTCACAGTTCAGGATGCTGCTATGTAAGACCTGAATGTTTTAATAGTCTTGACAGAATACTAGTTGTACAATGAAGTTTGCAGTAACAAAGAACTCCTTCAACAGAAGGAAGAACACAATTTTAGTGTTTCTAGGCAGAAAAATGGCTTTTGTAAGGTAAACTGGACCAAAGCACTGGAATCCTTGGGAAAATGGAAATTTAGGTGACTCAGGAAGAAAGTAATTCCCTAGGCTGCCTTCCATTATTTCTTATAAATTCTCAGTTTAAATTCAGCCCTGGAGCAGAAGGATGGATTAAAGGGCTTCCTGAGATGCCTTTACATTTATTTCCTGTTATGACTTTTCAGAGCTTATGAGAAATGAAGGTAGAATCAAAGGAAGATTTCCCCCATAGTTGGGGTTCTCCAAGACAGTCCCTGAAATGTGTTTCTCCATTAAACTATTAGTTTCCAGGTGAAGAACTAGTAGAGTTAGTAGAGGTAATGATTTAATTATAATAAAAATCTCTATTCAATAACAAATAATAATCACAGAGAAAGCCTGAATTGCAAAACTAATTATTTTTTATCAGAACAATAAAAAATGTCATAGACAGTCATTATAATGTGCTTAGCAGTTTTTTGCTATATAATAATATGCAGCAACTTGCACTGTTCATGTGAAATATGAATAACCATGTTGAGTGATGTTCCTGGTACAGACATAATGGCAGTGTACCTACTAGAGAAATGAAGTAAAGAAATTATCTTTTTTCCAGAAACATGTGAGCTGACAGGAAGCAATGAAACCAAACATTCAACTTGACAGCAGGAGTGGTTTTCTAGCAGTGAGGATAATGAAGAATTGGAAGAGAATGCTTGGGGAGAAAAGGAGGGGATCACTACCAGAGAGGAGGAATAGATGTAAGAAAGTGCATCTTTAAAGTTACATTTGCCCAAAAGAGTGGGCTAGATGAATTCTTTGAGCCCAGTTGGAAGCATTTCCTGTGATGGCAGCTCAGCCTCCCACTCTTCTTTCCTTATCTCCAAACTATGATGCCTGTGAGGCTTCTTCATCTGGAAAACCTAATTGCAAAAGCTGCAGGAAAATTTGGGGTGATGAACTCTGCTGCTGAATGTCAGACCTTCAGCACAGAGGATGTGGTCCCAGACCCCCATGGAACCTCCAGCAGCTCCTCAGGTGAGTGAACATCCTCAGCCAGGGGAAGATGAAGTGGGTGCATGTGCAGTCTATGGGCTCACCCACCCCTGTGATTTATTGTCAAGTGGTGCTCAGTGATTGTGCTGACTCTGGCAGGCACAGACAGAGCCCCTGATGATGATTATGATGATGAGGATGCTGGCTGTCTGCAGTGGAGTCCATTCCTGTCAGTGAGAAGTTGTCTCTTCTGAGAGGAGCTTGCTATGACTCCCTATAGAGTTGATTACATTTGTAGGTGTCTCTTTCACAAGGGAATAGATATCCTGAGACTGGAATCTGCCTCCTAACTTCCGAAGGCTGGGTCACTTTGAAGGCCAAGAGGAGCAGAAAGATAAACCACTAATGGGACCACAAATGGCATTTCCAGTATGATATTCTATGATATTCCAGGCTAGGAGAGAGGCAAACCATTACAGACACACCCTAAGGTAAGGAACAGACTTTTCTATGGAAAAGGGAAGCTGTAGACTCAAACTCTAACTTCAATGTGTGAGAGTAGACCAATGCAGACAGCAGATCAGGAACACTGAGAAAAACCCCTAATATTACAGGACAATAGGTAACAACACAAAATATCCTGTTTTATTTACCTTACTGAAAGATTATATCTGGAAAACTCCTTAAAAAGTTATGTGAAATAATGCAAATGGCATTTGGCCACCATGTCCAGAGCAGATGCAAGAGTCCTATGTGGTTTCATACAGCAGAATTTTCTCTCCACCAACTGAAACAAAAACACTCCATTTGTGAGGTGCAAGGGAAATAAATAAAATATCTTCAGAGTTGTGTTTAAAACAGGCAGTGCATCTCAGAGGGAGAAAAGCACAGCTGAACTCAGTTGAGCTCTGTAGTGCCAGAAACCAGAGACCAACTGAGTAAGAGCTGCTGCTGTCTGGATAAATATATAATCTATTCCAGTTTTGGGCCTCCACCTGAGTACTGGGGAGATCCACACGCAGTGTCTGTCTGTGATTTAAACCTTGACCTGAATTCCCTCAGATGCTCTTTCTTTAGTAGCAGTAGTAATTCTTTTGAATGGTAGTCTAGTCAAACTCTGCAGGACAGCTGCAAAGGGTGTCAGTGCAGAAAGGCAGCAGGAATGGAAAACAGGACAGTTCATATGGGACATCCAGCCCTTACATTCTGCAGAATCTGATCTCACAAGAGAGCCAGGACCTGCTGTGCAGGAGGATCATTGGGATGGAGGAGACCCAGACTGATGATCCAGAGTCTGTGTCCCACTCCTTAGCAGCACACACAGACCAGGGTCAAGGAAGGTGCAGGAGGAGCTTGTTTCCTAATTGCATGGAGCATGCCATTAGGTAAGAGAAATGAGATTATTGTAATTCACAGTGGGAGTGAATCTGGGCCCACAACCTGAACATCACAGGAGTTCAAAGGTGAAGAGTTTAGCTTGCCCAGACCCGAAGGTTTATCCATGGCATGCCAGCTGATGAAGGTATGAGGACAAAGAGCACAGCAGCCAGCATTTCCTAAGCAATTCTTGTTATGTTCCCTCAGGGTGTGCAAAGCACATGGGCTTCCTGTGGCTGTGGGGTGTGGCAGACATCTTTTATGAGAAATCCTTTCCTTAGGATTTTTCCTCCTGAGAAGCTGAGAGGCCTCAGGAGCAAAATGTAAACAATGGTTATCTGCTGCTGTGGAATGCAACAGGTGCATCTTTGGCCAATGTTGGTTGTTTCTCGGACAGAGAGTCCAAGACAACTGCCTTTGTTATCATTCCTTCTCATTCTATTCTTAGCTAGCCTTCTGATTAAATTCCTTCTTCTGGTCTTTTAGTATAGTTTTAATGTAACATATATCATAAAATAATAAATGAAGCCTTCTGAAACATGGAGTCAGATCCTCATCTCTTCCCTCAACCTCAGACCCCTGTGAACACCATCACAGTGGGGGGAGGAGGGAGCAGGGAGGTCCCTGTGCCATGCACCTTCCTGCGGAAAGAAAGGTGGATCTGGGGCTGCACTGGAGCTGAACCCAAGGATGGTGTTTGCCTGGGAGCCCTGAGTGGCTCCAGATGCAGCATCATGGGGTGCTGTGGGGCCAGCACAGGCAGCTGTCTCTGGCATTTGGCAAAACCTAGGAGGGCAAAGCTGACCTAGCTGCATGTAAATGCTTTCTCATGAGGAGTAAACCCTGCTAATGAGCAACCTGGCTTTTCTTGGCTTTCACCAGGCTAGTTCTCTGATATGAATGTTCAGTCATGCTTGATTCATAATCCAGGTATTGTGAGTACCAGTGAGTTGTGCCTTATCTCTGTTAGCTCTGAAGACCCTCACTGCTCTCTGCAGAGGGCCAGCCATCACAGTGGTCACTAGTGTCAACCTTCTGTTGTGTGGCTTGTCCTAGCCAGCTTTCAGCCATTTCAGGCATTGAGTTCTGGAAAGATAACTGCCTTTCTGAAGGTAATTTTGCTTTAGTGACCTTTAGGTGGTCAGTTACGAGAGCAGGTGAGGCAGTGACTCATTTCCAACAGAGGTGTTTACAGATCTGCAAATAATGAAGTGTCTAATAGGCAGAAGTGTTCCCAGTTTTATCTGTGGATATCTGGGCTGCTCCTTCTTGTACCACATCTCTGTCTCCCACCAGCTGCAGATGAGGCTTTCAGAGAAGCTGCTCTGGCAGAAATCAGTGCATGCAGTGCACTGGAACCCATCACAGAGGCGGCACAGTGCCACACTGGGGATTGTGCTGCCTCAGACAGAGATCAATACTCACACCTGACCTGCTCCTCCCTTGGCACAGCCTTTGCCTGATATTTTAGCTGGTCCAAGTGGCTCCAGTGTGTAAAAGAGCTTAACAAGTAGGATGCTGTTTGCACTTGTGCCATTTACTCTGTATGCATAATCTGGGCTTCTAAACTTTCTGTGCAATATTTTTCCTGAAACATCAACTGCCTGGAAGATCACTTTAGCTCTGCTCACATCCTCTCAAGCTCATGTCAGGTATGGCAGTAAGTGGTAGCTGCAGAATTTATGAACAGGGCCAATTCATCACCCTGTGTAAGGAGCCAGGCCTTGAAAATGAAGGACACCAGTTTCTTTCTTCAGCATCCTGTCTGCTCCGTGTCTGACATGCTCAAGCCAAACAGGCACCATCAGGAGCATTCGTGCTCTGGGCAGCAGTGGGAAAAGGCAACAAAGTGGCATTTCACAGCCTGAGCCACTGCTATTGTCCTGTGCAATATCTATAAATTAAATAAGGCCTCAAAGCTTCTCAGTAAATAAGAGCTTCTAAATAAATGCCATTAAAAAGACAGCCTCGGAAATGAGCAAATATCTTTTTCTGTGAGAGTCTTACTGTATGCTGACCATGAAAAATATCTTTGTGTCAGTCTTTGCTGGTTTAGTTTGATCTCTATGTGGAAACAAGTGACAAAGGGTATTTGAGATGTTCCATTTTGGGAAATTTATAGGGAAGGTTAATTTAGGTAAATTGGAAATCCTCTTGGGATTTCAGAGAAAGAAAATCTGGAGAGGCTTCCAGACTAAGATTATTGGCCTGTGCTATTTTCCTGAAACACCTTCAGCTGTGGCTAGGCTTGAACTTTAAATGAGGTCTGTAGTTGGGATGGGTCCAAAAGGGTGTTTTGTCTCCTCCAGTTCAGTACAGTGGGAAGAGGAGGGAAAGGTGTTGATAAGCAGAACTCAGCAGAAATTAAAAGGGTGCCACATTTAAAATAGCTGGCATTTAAAACCTATGAGACACATGTTTTTTTCATTAACTCTGCATGATGAGGAGCCTTGAGGACCAGGTTCTCATGTTGCCCATACCAAACAATATGGGGATCGCCCCTTGTTTACAGAAGGAGACACGTTTGAGTCTGGATTTAAGGGGAAAGCCAGGCAGGCCATCATGCTGGGGAGTGATGCAATATATCAGAGCTGGAAACCAGCCCACAGGCATTACATCAAGGATTAGAGGCACCCTGCTCTCACATGTACTCCCTGCACGTGCTTGGGCTCTCCCAGTTTCTCTACATGACCTAGGATATTTTACATTTAGTCCCTTCAGCTTTACCCTTGAAAAAATTGCTTTGCTTCTGTGGGGACACATGGCCATGGAGGTTTCATGTTTGGTGGTTAGAGAGAGGGAGGCCTACAAGGCCTCTGCCATCCAAATCCCTCCCACTGATTTGAACACCTTGAGTCTAAATAAAGGGAAGATGAAGCCACAAGGATCTGGCACAGGAGTTCTTGAATTGTAGCTGTGGGAACATTTCCTCTTGGATTTATGGACATGGCACCAATCTCCTGACTTCTGCCAGGGATAACTATGGCCTGTCTGTTGAGGAAATCCTCTTCCATTGCCCCTTTTCCCACTGGCACTGGGCTGGGCTGTGCACCCACTGCCTCCCATGTGCTGAGCTGCCTGTGCAGCCTCCGTGTGTGGGAACAGATTTGTGAACTGTCAGGAAATAAACAGCCAGGCTATCCTACTGTCAGGAAAAAAACAGCCAAGCTACCCTACCCACACAGACCAATCTGACACTATGCCCAACACTGCATTCCTCTGGGCTGGAAGTCCTCATTTATGTCCTTTGTAATTTTATTTCATGCATATTTTTAACTAAAGCAGTCTATTGCTTCTCCCCATAGAACGATTAGATGTGTGACATTTCCACCAAAACAATAGTGTTTTCAAATGCTGACAGTAAAATGCTGAAGGTTTCATTTAAAGTGAGAAAATTGATGTAAGCAACTAATATTTTTTTCATCTGGTCTCAGAAAATTAAACCTCTCAAGGACAAAACCTGAACTACTTCTAAATTAATACATATATACTACTTCTAAATTAACACATGTATATTCTTGGATATATTTTATGAACTCCTGTGCTCTGCTTCACACTGAAAATAAAAAATTGATGCATTAGTCTAAGAGGAATCAATTAACAGATCTTTTTTCCTGCATGCGTAGGAATGTGTAACACAAGTAAAAATAGTGTTTCTGTGAATTGTTCATTTTCCTAAGGCATGTTCTCACAGAACAACAACAACAAAAACCCAAAAACCCACAAAAAAAAGGCAAAAAAAAAAATCCCAAACCAAATAAAAACCACCGACAAAAAACACCTAAAAGTTCCCCCCAAAAAAACAACAACAAAAAAATCTTTTGCATTCTAGTGGCTCTTTTTTTGATATTATGGACTTGAGGGGAAAAGTCCAGACCTAATAACTGCTGTGTGTGAGCTATAGCCAAATGGTCAAAGCAATACTAACGGTGTAAGTTGCTGGTTTGCCAGAGATAGGGAGTAAATTGACAGTGTAGTTTATTTCCTAAGTGTGATTATTGTGGCAACAGCCACAATCTTGAGCAGTCCTGATCTCTTCACAGCTCCTGTGCTGAGCAGAAATAAGACAGTGTCCATTGCAAATGAGGAACTCCACTGATGTTTTCCTGCCTGTCTTCTGAGCCAGGAAGGCATGAGTTTCTCTGAGCACCATGCAGAGCCCTGATTTGGCTGACAGGCTGTAGATCTCTGGGGTCATATGAAACACTCTGTTTTTCAGAGCTGGAGAGCAGCAGCTACAGAGCATTCAGCTGCCCTGGAACAGCTGATGGTGCCAGCAGCTCACCCTGGGGCATCTCAGGTTCAGGCAGATAAACCCCATGAGTTCCCCCATTCCCCTGCAGGTGGTCTGATGGAATCAGCCTCAGCATTTGTATGGACATTCAGTTCATGATGATGATACCAAGTAGAACATTCTCTAGTCAGGAAAAATTAAAAAACTAACAATTACAATCAGATATTTACAGTTTTCCTTAAGTTCAGAATTCCCTCATTCCAAATCCATTATATGACCACAGAAGTCCAAGACAATTGTATGAAGTCCCTAAATTTGTGCTTAGCTAATATATGTCCCCCAGTCAGTCACCAGGCACCATCTGAAGGTTGGAAGAGACACCACTGCCTCTGCTAATTTTCTCCTGCAATTAAGCCTGCTCACTGTTGGGGGAAAGGAAGAAAAAGCTCATTTGAATCTCATTTTCTGTTATCTAAGATAAGGTCATGCCTCTGGCTTGTCTGGTGAAGATGCTGAAAATTGCTCCAATTATCCCTGCTTAACTGAGTGTAATCACTAAAATATCAGATAATTGGAGCTGCAAGGTAGTGCTGTTGGCACCAAGCCTGCAAAATGAATGATTGTTTTCCCCAGTCCAGTGTGGACTCTTTCCTGCTCAATTTACTGTTAAGTCAACAGTGTTCAGCTTCATTCCTTCACCTTGACATGGAAGGAGATGTGATGGAAATAGAGAAAGAGTGTCATTAGACAAGGGAGGCAGAAGTGACAGGGATATTGTGCATTCATTAAAATTTATAGGTATATATCTGAGATGGTCTGATTTACTGTCTCTGAAAAATTATGCTGTATAGAAATATTTCGTGCGGCCTAGGGGTGTGTGTGATTTCGAAACTGTTATGTGTAAATATGTCCTGGATTAATGCCATGTAAAAGGAAAAAAAAAAAGGGCATCTTAATATATTGGTTGGGATTCAGATGTGAACCCTGGAATAGCTCTGTTGATGTTATTTCTCTCTGCCTTGGAGCTCATCCAGCAGATACACCTCGTTAGCAAAGATTTGCTCTGAGTGCCCCATTCTAAGCAGGAAGGAAACTCCTCACTGCTCTCAGCAGCGCAGGGTCGAGCCCCTTCAAGGGCTTTTATCCTCACCACACTTTGAGGTTGGCAAATAATGTTATCTCAAGTCAGCTAATGGCAGACTGGGGGCACGGAAGGGTTGGAGGGTCAGTCCTCCCACCCCCGGGAACACAGGCAGGGAGCACACGTAGTGCACGTGGAACTGATGCATCTGCTGCCCTCTCCTGCCCTTTGCTGCAGCTCCTGCAGCCATTCCCTTGCAAGGGAGAATGGGCACACTGCAGGATCCACTGTGCTTTTCTTTATTAAGGCGTGAAAGATGCTACCAGCTCGACTAAGATAGTTTGCTGAACTTGGAGTCTCCCAGATTCCTCTTGAACATTGTAATTCATAGCTGTCCCCAAAAAAGATGCATTTTTATTCGATATTTAGCTATTTATTCAATAATTTTAGATTATTAAACACATGCTAAAAACACAAATCTTCAGCCCTAAAGACAAATAAATGAACAAGAAAACAGCCTACCATTTGCCCAGTAAAACACCTCTTTTGCATTTGTTGTGGAGTTTAATTACTTTTCTGCAGCTTGGATGAGCACATCCACCATGCAGGATTGGACCTACTCCTTAGCATCAGCTGAGAAGGCTGCACTAAACTTTGCTCAGATGGAAGATTTCCTTTCTTCCCCAGCCATCCTGCTCCCTGAAAAAAAAAAAATATCTTAAAGGTGATGGAGGGCAAACAGAATCCCTGCTGTAGCCAGGGATTTGTAGTGTCTGCAGAGCTGTGCATGCTGAGAGGGAGGGCTGACACCTCGGGAGATTTTCCATCAGCATCCTGCTGTGTACCAGCTTCCTACACAGGCAAGCTCCACACAAAAGAGTTAATCACAAACTCATCGTCCTGAAAAAGATCAACACAAGCGACTCTTGCTTATACATTGCTGGGGTTGTGCTAACATACATACCCAGGCTGGGCTTCCCAGGGCTGGATCCAGCTGCGTTAATCTGCTGCTATCCTGTGCAGCCAGAAGCAACTTAATCTTTTCTGTCAGTCTTGCTTTTAAAGGCAATGTGAAGGAAAAGCAAGAAAAGCTCCGAGACAAGAGCTAAAAAGCTTTTAAAAGAACTAAAAGGAGCCTGTTTTGTCTGACTGATAATTTGAATTGCCCACTTTTGAAGCTCAGCTGGTAGTGCTCAAAGTAAGGGAAGCAGAAGGTAGCGCTGTCATGCAAGGCTCCACTCCTGGGGACAGAGCAGGAGAAAGACAGCAATTGAGTCGGCAGAAAGAAATAGTGTAAATATTTTGCCTGCTACAGTAAAGGCCATTTAATAGAAGCTAAGGGCAACAAAAGGAATGTGGGTGGCTCAGGTGGCTGTGAGATGTTTACACAGACTCTTGGAGAAATGAAGACAGGATGTATTTGTCCCACCTATTGGAAGTAGCCATGCATGTGTGGGAAAATGCATTCAGATCCCCTATTTTCATGCAGAAAAAGAGCACTCTTCCCCCTTTTCACAATAAATAAAGAAAGAAGAGGGGCTCAAGGTGGTGGGGGAAGGGGATGGAGTGAGATGGCACTGAAGCTTCCCTTTCAGTGAAACCTGGTTCAGGGCTCTTCTGGCCCTCCTTTGGTGCCACAATGTATCATAATTTAAACTGGTGATGTGATGTGATCACAGCACATAATCCAAGGAAGATGGCAAAAGCCATCCTGCAAAAGAAAACATCTCAAAGGCAAGCTGCATTCACATCCCTTCCCAAGCTGAGAGAGGCTAAGCTGTGTGCTCTGCTTGTATGCTCTCTGTCCCAATGCACTGTGATGAAACTTAAATTTGCACACCAATGTGTGATTGTTTCCACAAACCATTCCAAAATGGAGCTTGAAAAAAAAAAAAACTTTAAAAAGAGAGTAATTGTTATCAAAAAATACTAATAAAAAACCCTTTTCCTTTTTTTTTTCCACATTGAAAATTTCTCTCTGTGTATTCCTCTACCATCTGGTGTACTCTGTTAGGAACAGAGACAGCTGCATGAAGCTGGAAACTATTTCTGTTCCATACTCCATAAGTGATCCAGGCTTGCATACTGCTTGCATCTGACACAATGGAACAAAATAGAAATCAGCTTGTTCAGAGAATTGTTTAGAAATTCTCATCCTTCTTTCTCCCACTAAGAGTTTGAATAAGGCAGGGATCCCCCAAAGAGTGCAGGAAAGGCCATTTTAAGAAACACCTTCTATGTTTCTTCTCCACTCAAGGAAGAGAAGATGCATTTCAAATCCATCCATGTCAATCCTGACCCTTCGGTGATGCTGTGCACCAGGAAAGCCCTACTGGAAGCATTTTCCCTGGGGGACAGCACTGCTTTCCCAGCCTCAAAAGTGCTCTGAGGAGCTGCAGAATCTTGTATAACTGTGCTTGTTCCTGACACACAACCTGTGTTTGGTGTCTCCAGACTGATGCTCAGGTAAGCACCAGTCTGGTGAGACACGAAATGAGACAATCCTTGAATGCCTGAATTCTGCCTGGATCTCTGGAAAGGACTGAGCCTAAAGAGACAGCAGACCATGAGGGTGGTCTGTGGAGGCACTGCTGGCCAGCCCAGCCCCACGAGCTGCTCCTGCTCCTCTGGGCAGGGCTGGGGCTGAAGGCAAACAGGGCTCAGCTCAGCCCACACACAGGTGAGCATGGGGCAGGCAGCACAGCAAGAAATGTTGGCTTTCTCATGGATTTTGGAGTTTGCCAGCTGAAGGACTCAAGAAAATACAAGTATCTCAGTATTGGAGGACATGTATTTAAGAGAGCAGGTAATGAGTAGCATAATGTTGCTTCTGACCCCCTGACATGGGAAAATTTGTCTAAGAAACACATTTGGCAAGAGCCTGCGGGCTAAATCCTATTGTAAGCAGAGGCAAAGAGTGACAAAGGGCATGTTAGATCATAAAGAGCAGCTTTGAGGCTTTTAGGAAATATAAACAAATGGGAAGCAAGAAGTACTGGGAGATCTACAGAAAACAAGACAAAGGAAGGTGGAGGAGATTTTATATTCAGAGCAACAAAAAGCAACACTAAACATTGAATTTTAGTAAACATTTCAACCAGCCACAGTAGAGTCATCAAAAAATATTTGCATTTTGCAAATGAGGGAAGATTAAAGAGAAAGAAATTGAGGACTGAGCAATGGGAGAATGAAAGGAAATGTATTAAATCATTAATTTGAATTCTTTATTTACTTACAAAACTGGAAAGCTGCTGAAGGCATTGGTTGACCTTGGCAGGCAGTGGTAGAGGAAGCAGAAATTATGTTCACCAGACAAAACTGTCTATACAGATGCACATTTATTATTAATTAAAGGCTTTTTACATAACCGTTTCTGTCCCCAGTTTAAGCTGCCAGGATCCCTGGCTGTGCACATCTATACCTGCATTACATTACTGTCTCTGTTTTCTATTGATATGAAGCAACACCCTTCAGGGTATTTTAAGACCTCTGGAAGCTGGGAAATAGCTACAACATTAATATATAAAAGAGGTAGTGGAACAAGAAAGGTGAACAGGGCATACAGCTGTTCTTTGCTTCTTCCAGTATAAAAATCAAAGAGCACAAAATTAAATTACTGGGTACTACTCCCAGGGCAAACAACAAGAATCACTTCAATCACTGCATGGAATGCAGTTCTACTATGTTCCATAGTCAATATGGGTTGCATACATTTCCTGTGATTTAAAAAAATCTAAAACAGCCAGAAACATACATGAAATAAAAATGCATCAATGAATATGAAATACAAAACCATTGACTTTCACTCAGGACATCCCTGAGTCACAAGTCACAGGAGGCTGGGAGAGCATTCCTGGATGCTGGCCCTGATAACATCTGCTGTGTCTGCTCTGCTGCTGGGGCAGGACCCCAGACCAAATGGACCAGTGCTCTGATCCAGCACAGATGTTCTGGTATTGTGTGCTGCACTGTGAAATCACTGGGCAATTGATCTGGGTAAGAAACAAGCCAGCAGGTTTTGTGGTTTTTGATTTTTAACCCTGATCAGCTCCCTGACCTTGTTCCCTGATGGCCGAATAAATGATTGAATGGGCTCTGCTAAGGGAGCCATGGAAGAAGGATGAGCAGTCAGGCTTTGGCAATGGGATGAAGGAGCAGGAGGAAACAGAGCTGACTAAGCCATTTTTGCCGCTGAAAGAAATTCACATGAGGCCAAAAATATTGATGGAGAGCTGGTGTGAGTCAGAAACTGAATCTTTCCTGTGTGGATGATACAATGTCAATAAAGGGTGCAGAGAGCTGAATGTATCCCAGAGTTATTTTGATGGGTGCACAGAGAGCACTGGGAGGAGCAGCCCAGTGAGAAGCCCTGGCTGAGCCCTCCCTGCTCCTCTCAGCAGCAGCAGCAGCAGCAGCAGCACCCTGTTGTTGCCACACAGGGCAGTGGAGCACATCTGTGCCCTTCCCGAGCTGTGCACTGGGAGAGGCAGAGTTTCATTTCTGAGCATGGCATTCCTGACTGTGATGGAGCAAAAGTCAGTATTATCAGTTTCACAGAGCTAAATTTCTGTTTTATTTTCTGTGTAGACTATTAAGGATAACTCTTGTATTCACAGGTTCCCAGATGAAGGAAGGAAATGATGAATCTGACTCCATGTTCTCAGAAAGCTAATTTATTATTTTATTGTACTAGACTATATTAAAGAATACTAAACTAAACTATGCTAAAGAATACAGAAAGGATACAGACAGAAGGCTAGAAAGATACAAAAGAAAAACTTGTGACTCTTTCCAGAGCCCTGACACAGCTTGGCCCCAATTGGCCAATGAGTGAAAACAATTCGCACCAGAAACCAATGAAACAATCACCTGCTGGATAAACAACCTCCAAACACATTCCAAAGCAGCAAAACACAGGAGAAGCAAATGACATAATATTGTTCTCCTTTTCCTCTGAGGCTTCTCAGCTTCCCAGGAGAAGAATCCTGGGTAAGGGAATTTTTCCAGAAATTATGATGGTGACAGATAACTTGACTCTTCAGTTAAATGAAAAAACTCTTTGTTTTGGCTTTTTGTTTGGTGGGGTTTTTTTTTGTTTTGTTTTTGTTTGTTTGTTTGTTTTGTTTTTTGGTAATCTATTGAAAATGCTGGGTACAAGAACTCTAGCATTTCTGTTCATATCATAACACTTGTGCTTGGGCATATATCCAGGCCAAAAAATGAAAGGAAAGGACTGAATCAGAACTGGCTAGAGTTTTGGAACTCATTCTTGAGGTATTTTTTCCTTTTTCCCTTCAGTGAGATTTCATGAAAACACTAAAAACAGAAACAGGCCCAGTCTTACCTCAACAGTCACTGATTGCAGAAAGGCAGTCTCACAAATTTCCCTCTATTTCAGATTTCTTAATAAATAAGCTTTACACCACAGGTATTGAGATCTGCAAGCTGTTATATTTTTAACAGCCTTTGTCCCAAAATTTTACAGACAATCTGCAGAATAAGAAAAATCTGTCTCACACTGACAGTTTTTGTAGCAATGTGAATCATCACTACTCCACCTAAATTCCCTTTGCTTGTATTCATGTAGCAGTTTAGCTTTATTTCTCACACCACCTCGCAGAGCTCTTAGAGGAGCTTCACAAGTGGGCGCAATGCAATTCTTCCCTCCTGTTTCATTGACAGCATATCACTGTGCTCTTCCTTCTGCATGATGATGGTTTTAGATCTGCCTTTCAGCCCTTCAAGCCACCAAATTTGGGTGGCCAGACAGATTTTGTAGACAGATAAATAATTGTTCAGTAAAACTTATTGTCCCCTCTCTCTCTTCTTTTTTTTTTTTTTTTTTATACCCTAAAGGCAAAAGTTTTTTGAAGTCCAAATTGTGCCAGGCTGTTTTGTACCTGCACAGATCATACAGAGACTTTGCTTCTTTTTCAAGCCTCCTGTGGAGATTGCTGAAAAATGAAGACTGACTCTCAATACTTTCAGGTAAAATTGCATAGCATATATTTGAACTGTATTGCAACATCTGAAGCAGCCAAAAATTTCTTTGCAGTCCATGTGATCCTTGGCTTTGCTTAGCAGAAGGTAAACATGGAGGGAGAAATGCGCTGATGATGAGAGCACTGGGTGGGGATCCAGTGGGTCTTTAATGGATTCCTCACTCTGCTGCAGATTACCTGTGGGACCCTGCTCGAGATGATTAATCTTTCATCATTTCTGTGTAATTAGATATTCAAGTTCTCACAGGAGAATGCTCAGGAATTAGCTCTCCCTGTAGGTGCATGTACTGCATCTCACATGACTGTCCCTTCAGGTGAAATAAAATCCAGGAAATGAGTGCTGTTGCTAATTGCTGATAATTTTAGTCAATAATTGTAACTGGAAATGAAGCATAGCAGTTTGGAAAGAACTGAGCATTTAAAGAAAAAACTAAACAAACAGAGAAAATAATTTAGAAAGTTATTTAAGTGATTTTATTCTTGAAAAATCTTGTCACTTCAAGCCTACCCTACATCTGTTCCTTGGTGTGCCACAAATTTGCCACATGAAATGTGGTTATGATCTCTTCCTGTCCTCTTGCCTTCCATCATTAAAATAGGATTATTGATACCTAGAAGGGAACTAAGAGTGCTCGTGTAGATCCTGGGAGAGCAAAGAAAGCCAATTCTTGACCTGCCAAGAAGTGGAGGCTAAAGGCTTCACTTGTATGAAACTTTGTGCAATTCTATAAATGTTCTTAATTCTGAGCATTTACCTTAAATGTCTGGGCATTTCTTAGAATTACCCTGTTTTTAAAGGATTTGATATGAGCTGGCTATAATGTGAACAATTCTTAGTCCTCAAGATCTGAAACATTATTTTCCCTTAGAGATTATTTTTTTCCTGAGTGGGTTCCTAGTGCAGTGGATTCTTCTTTTAGGCTGGCTGGCAACTCTGGCACTCTTTTCACCCTTGTGAGACCTCACTTGCTCCTGTTAGCAGCAATCACCTCAATATTTGCAGCAGAATATCTAGGGAGAACACCTTGTTCCATGCTCTGGAGCAAAAATTCTTACCAAACAAGTTCCAAGGCAGAGCAGGTATTTCAGTATCTTTGCGCTTCCAATTTAACGGAAAAAAATTGTTTTGAAATTGTACCTTTGGGTCAGTCTGCATCATGCCCCTGTGTAAGGCAAAGGGCTTTAGAAGGTGTCCATCTACCTGGTATATGCAACCAAGTTATCCCAACTAACACATTGAGAATCTGAGCAATTAAAATTATATCATCACCAAAAAAATCTAACCTATGAAATCTTTGAAGAAGCCAGTATTCTTTCAGGAGAACCACTTATGAGGCCAATGGCTAAATATGTCCTTGGCTTGTATGACTTTTCTAATGAGATTTTTGTGAGTGCTCTTATTTTATCACCTTAAGCTCTGTCAGGAGTTCACTGTTCAAGGTTTAAGAAACCTGGGTAATTGAAATATTACCAAGAGGGGAAAAGGAGCCCAGTAGCTATTTCAATGGTGTCAAGAAGCACAAGGTTCTATTAAAAGTCAGTTTCAGTCTCAGGAAAGAGATAGAAGTACTTTTACCAAATTCAGCAGAAACTTCTATCAAGATTGATATGGAATTGGAAAGCAGGACTGAACAGACTTTGGTTGATCTTGTAGTTCATAACCCTCCTCCAGGCAGATGCAGCCAGTCCTGAATCACTCATGGGAAATGTTTGTGTAATCCCTTCCTACAATCCTCCAGTAAATGACATTCCATGGCTTCCAAAACAACCTGCTCCAGGCCTCGTCATCCCTACTATTGAAAATATTTTTCTAGCATCTAACCCAAACTTCCATTGCATTATTTTAGCCCACAGCTTTGAATCTGTCCCTGGCAGGCATGAAGGAAAATTCCTCCCTTTTCACAGACACCTATATTGCAAAATGTCACAGTTACCACAAATTTCTCGTTATTGGAAGAGGTCCTGCCTGAGTTGCCACAATTTGCTGTGTTCAGCAATATCATGTGTTTACAAATCAGTGGTGTTTAAGTGTGCTGGATTGCTTAAGCCCCAAAAAGAGAAGTGAAATGCTTTGGCTTCACCCAGCCATGAAGCTGCAGCTGATGCACAGAAACTCATCTAAAGACAGCAGACTGTGTATCTGTATCCTCAGCCTCCAGCTCAGGAAAAAAACCCACTTTTCTTGGCTGAAATTTTCCTAAAACTGCTCAACCTGGGCTTTACTGGATTAGTGTCATAGAAAATTTAAATTAACTAAGAGTTTAAGCTTGACAGTGTCGTAATGAAAATGTAGAATCTTGTAAGGCAATGTTAACAAAGCTGCCATTACTTCTGCTTGATTTATGTTGCTCTTTGACAATGTGTATCCAGGCAAATGCAGGGATAGTAGTCTCTGCAGTTCAGTAATTCCTTTCACCTTCTGCTTTTCCTTTAAATATTCTTGAAATGTTCATATTAGATAAACAAAAAACAGCAAAATGCACTTTTGTTTTAGAACTTTGGCCTTGAATCTCTGATAGCATGACTATGAGTCACACAAATGTAGAATACATGCTTTTGTGAATAATGAGTCAGTAAAATATTTTCTGTTGGTGTTACAGACATCTTAGGGAGCTTTACTGGCTGTAATTTGACCTCTAAAATATTTTTAACATAAATTAGATTCTGCTATTGTTCTATAACATTTAGGATATAACAGTTTTATTACATAAATTATGAAAGCTATAATCTTTATGTTTCTCTATAGCTTTGGAGGGAAAACAAAAAGGCTCAATTTGAACAAAGGTTCATAAGTTGTAGGTTTTGTTTTCTCTTGGCTTTGGATCTTTTATCACTTTCTCTCATTCTTGATGGTTCTTGCTTGCACAACTACAAAGCTTTTAGCATCCACAGCGAACGTTTTTGAATGGAACACTTAAAATCTACTAATGAAAAGGAAATTACTTTTTTATATATATATATACACACACACATATATATGTTGGTAAGAAGATACAGTCACCTAAGGATGAATTGATGGATTTACACACAGTGCTTAGGAAATTTATTTAAGGTGGTGCAGGACTATTTTCAATTAGGACAGGAGTTTTCTAACTACAGTCTCAATCACTGCCTACAGCACTTATTTTCTCAGTGTGGAAGTCAGCATTTACCTACATCTCTGAGCTCCAGGAGTCAGTGAGGGTTGCAGGTGGATGAACCCAGGTCCCATTTCTCCCATTCTGAGTATACACACAGGTCTAACAGAATAACACCTCTACGTGTTTCAAATACAACAACATATTGTTATGTAGGAAGTTCTTGGTAAAGGCAGAGTAAAAATAGCTATACTAATATCCTACCCATGTGCAGACTGGGCTATTTACCTCTTCTTTAAAGTCTTTTCCTTATTTTCTTCCAGGTTCCATCTAGGCTGTTACAGATGAGCATAACCACATCCTTTTCAACCAATCACTCCTTTTTTATTTATTTTCCTCTCTTTTTAATGGATGCAAGACAACTCTTATCCTGAGCACAAATACCAATGCATGCTCCAGAATGTATGCCATTATAAGAAAACTTACAGAAAAGTAAACTTACTTGCTGTTAAAACACAAAGTATTTGGAACTTTATAATCATATATCTTTTAGTGATTAAATTAACCTACTTCTAAATCTTAATCCTCCAAGTAAAATAAAGTGCATTATCAGATAATTCTTGTCTGGTGAAACTGTTGCAGGTTTGACAATGTCTGATGTGCAGTAAACACAGACACACATAGCATACCTGCTTTCTAATGTGTGGGTTTTGGGGGTTTTGTTTTCCTCAATATGGTATGTTTTAAGGAGTTTTAGCTGGTTTATTAATCCTAGTGGAGAGGCCCAGAGAAGCTAACTTTAGCTTCAGGATGGATTTTGGGGGTGCAACCCCTGGCCTGCCCAGGCCACACTATGATCTGAGATCCATTTCATGTAGGGCAGATTGCTGCCCTGTATGAGCTCAGGTTTACAAGAGATTCCTTTTACCACCACCAACCTTCCAAGGTCTGGTGGGAAATAATGTGCTTACTCACTGTTTGCTGCTTTTTTCTAGTTTTTTGGGGGTAATGTGTGCATAATACCACTCTACATGCAGAGATCTAGAAACCAGTTTAAAATGTTTTGTTGAGTCATTCCACTTTCCAGACTAAGGCTGTAATGTCATGAGCATTTAATTCACTATAACTCAGCCATGCTGCTCTACCAGCCCCAATTGCCTTGTCCTGTTCCTGCCCCAACCCTACAGGAAGCTGGCCCATTAACACTAAACTGGCAAATAAATGGTGAGTTTATAACAGGGATTATTGCTCTGATCTTCCTCATGCAGCTAGCTCAGTGTTTGTGCTGGGACATGGAGGGAGCTGCAGGATGGCAGGAGAGAATCTGGATGGCAGTGTCTGCCTCCATGGGTTTACACTGCTTGTGCTTCTGAGGTGCTCAAGAAGAATTTTGAGGGGACAGTTCCTCAGCTGGACTGGAGTGCTGCTTCCTTTCCTAAAACTGAGGCTGATTGTTCTGCAGAGCAGCCCTGAGTGCTGCATAGGCTCGTGGCTCCTGCAGGTGTCAGGACCTTTTCCACAGACCTATGGCAATGACAGAAAGGCGTAACTTAATCACCCAACTTAGAAAAAAAATCCCAAATTAACTTTTGCCTAAGATAACAGGGTTTGTACTCTACTTATTAAATAAAACTAGGGCTTGTAAAAAGCATTCTTAGCATAAGAACATAAAAATACATTATACAATTCAGCACCTTATTTTTATAATTTCCATAAAGACCATGATATAAAAAATGTTTGCCTACTAAATTAATTTTCATCAGGCTTCATTGCACTGTCTGTTCTCCTGATGTTTCCCAGGGACAGCTGCTTGAAGTTTTTGATTTAAATCATTAAATGCTTGATTTATGGTGCATGCTTCCGGAGCCTTAGCGCTTTTCCAACTCATATTGCAGTGTATTCATATCCTAATCACTTTACTGTTTAAATATATTTGGATGGCAGGGGATTAAAGTTAACCAGCCTGTTCATTTTCTTACAAAGGAGCAAGATTATTTATCTGACAGTTGCTAAGGCACAGAGCATAACTCAGAACAGCCTTGTTAGCAAGTTGGAGGCAGACTTAGCTGCTTCATTGTTGTTTGAATATCATCAGCTGGTGTAGCCTTGCTTCTGAAATGTATTCCCTTTGGATAAAATCCATATCTGCTCTGGAAATAGTTGATTATTTGGCTGTTGCAATACATTTAACTTCTTTTTATCTTTCATGAAACAAGACAGAAAGAGCTTGACGTGTCCAAGCTAGGAAAATATGTTGCAGAGGGTTGAAGGATATGCTTTACCTAAGAATACTCAATAGCTTCTAGCTCCTGCTCTGAGTTACTGCTCACCTTTGATTTTTGTTTAAAATTGTAGAGAAATTTGTGTCTTCTTTTATCATTGCAAAGAAAGATTTCCAAAGCTTTGATATCAAAATCCATACTGGACTCACTGGCCTATTAGAAGGACCTTTGCATCATATATAAAATTGTAATAAACTTTATATATGAGAAAGTAGGAAGCAAGTAAAGACAGTATTTTTAATGTTATTTCTATCATGATTGACTGAATCCAGACCTATTGGAGTCAGCCCCCACTGCAGCTGAGAGAAACTGATGTTTCCTTGAGCAACTTAGATGAAGAAAAGCTTTTCTGACTACTGACTTTGAGTTGTCAAAGCAAAAAACCTCCTGGTTTTGCCAGATTTTTTTGTTAGAGTTTTGTATTTCCAACAACCTTCTTATAAGCAGGAGAACAGTGGGCATAACCACATATAAAAATCACACATAAAACCTCACTTCTCAGTCCAAGTGTATTTGTGATATTTTATACTCAGTTCTGTGAATATTTCAACACTGCAGCATTGCAGTGACATGCAGGCAAAAGGGAATACTGGTGCAAAGTCTATTTAAAACTGGAATGCTTAGAAATTTGCCGAAAGCAAGTATCAAATTGTTCACAGATGGAAGCTGGTGGTGTTCTTGCAAGTCTCTTCTCATTGTTTTCCATTTTCAGAAAACAGGATTTAATACAGTGGTGCAACTTTAAAGAGAACATACGAAGAGCAGGATAAATCACGCTGACTCTCTCCCCCCAGCAAACATCACTTCTTCATCCAGCTGAAAGACTCCAATATTCTGTTTATGTTTGAACATTGATCATTTATTTTGATTTACAAAGAACAAGGGAATTATGGGTGCTGACAGGAAAACTGTGGGAATTGTGCTGGAGTGATTTTGGATGTTATGAGTCAGGGTTACTGCCCCATCACTTTGCCAGATGTTGCCGGCCCCTTTGGCTAAGCAGCAGCAGTTAACTCTGTGCCTCACAGCCTGGTGTGTCACCCTCCCTTTGATTTCCTTCTTTTGCACTGATTTATATGGTTCAGTTGCACCCCATTTACAGGATGAATAGGATTCAGTTTCATCCAAAAGGGGTTCAGGTCATCCAGACTGCTCCACTGTGAACCAAAGCACAGAGAATGGGAACTATTGGGTAATTTGCTTTGAGGGCACCTATAACCCTGACTGCAACTGTGATGGAGACACACTCCCAGCAGGTAACAATAAATAATGTGCAGTAACATTGGATGAAGACGGATTAAATACACGAGCTACCAGAGATAACATAACAAAACTGGATATTTTTCCTTACACGGCAGAAGGAATAAACATCTTTTAAATTCTCCTTTTAGGCCTTTTCTGCAAGATACTACTTTCAGTTTCCAGTGGTTGTTATCATGATTGTTATCATACAACAGCCCAGGTTGGAAGGGACTTTGGAGGACAGTCTGGTCCAAGCTGTTGTGAGAAAGGGAGCCTAGAGGAGGTTATGTAGCAGCCTGCACATCCATAACTTGAAAAACTCAAGGGGTGAGCATTTTACCACATCCCTGTGGAAGCTGAATCCTGTTTGTCACCTGTAGTTTTCAGATTGATTTGGGGAGTAACCATCCAACACTGCAATACATATGGGAAACCAGAAATGCTGAAAAATGGCAGTGATTAGCAAACAAAGATGAACATGGAGAGAAAGCAGGTCTTGATGCTATGGCCAGGCCATACTGATGTACTCATAAAACTAACAAACAAATCAGCTTCTAACTGGAGTTTCCAACTGGAAGTCACTTTAATTCTCTAAAATCATTATTGTATTTCTATTTATTAAGTTACTATGAGGAAAAAGTGGGAAACAGCTGAATGATACCATCTGGCTCTCCTGTCACTATGAAAGGGAGATGGCCTTTACTATGGGTTAGCCAGAAATCTAGGACTGCTTCTTTTTTTATTCAGTGGAAATTTATAGCAATATTTTATATTTTATTTTTACCTGCTTGTCACAGCATGAGAGACCCTGTGTACTGGCAAAGATACTTCACAGATTCCAGCTTCAGTGAGCAAGGTTTGGTCTCCTTGACTGAAGGCTGGAAATCTCTCTCTGCTGTCTGGGTTTTACAGTATACTTAGATAACATTGCGTTTACTACATACTTTCTTTTCTGCTGGAACTCTCGGGTAACTCTACTGGAAGGTTTGAATTATTTTTAGGATTCCAATATTTTAAAATTTCCCTTTTGAGTCCTTTCTTGTCAGTCAAAAATTCACACCAAATTTCTCAGCCATCCTTTTCTGAAGCCATGGTAACCAAGTTCCTTTTTTTCTTTCCCACTTACTCTTTTTCTTCTTTAAAATAAAGACAAAATCCCCCAAACCAACCAAAAAAAAAAATACCCAAAAAATTTTCCAGATCTTTTGTGATATCATTTTTTATTAACTTCAGAAAGATCTTTCCTGCTGCAAAGATCAGATTCAGTAATCTATGGCTTCCTGACTCCACCTCACTTCCTGTCCTACAACACTTCCAGGAATGCACAGATATCTGGTTTGGCATCAAATCTGGATTTCACATTGATCTGAAGATTCCATAATATTCAAATATATCTATTTATCAAACTTTTATTGTATCATTTTCTGAATCAGGGAACTTAATTTCCATTCCAGACAGCCATATAAATTAGGTAGCCATTTAATAGGTGATAAATCAAATAATTTCCCCTGACATTAAATTTGAAATGTCCAGAGGTCTTCTGCTGATTGCCTGGAGAATGTGACAGTCTTTGTTGGCATTTTAAATTAATTTTACAGTGGGTAGCAAGAACAATGGCACTTCTTTTTCTTCTCAGATTCTTTTTCTGCTTCAGATTCACAGCTGGGAAAATCAGCTCTGACTGAGAAATATCTGTTGGCTGGAGCCAGCTACTGGAGCTCTGGCTGCATATGGTGAGTTTGGTCTGCAGGATGGAGCTCTCTGATTGTGTCTTTCAAAGGGGTCAGGACTAGGACAAAGTGGTTTCACAGCCTTTTTTTACAGGCTACCTGCCAAGAGGTGAATTTAATTCCTACAAATCATAATAGTAACAGCAACAACAACAACAAGAAAATCTTTGCATTATGTCAATGTCATATGCTACTGCTGCTCCCAAAAATATCTCAGAACAACTGCTTTTCAACTGTTTCCTCTGGTCCTCTTTAGTCAGCATCACCCCTTCTGCTTTTCCTGACAGAACTTGAGAGTTTACCAAACTTTTGCAAGCTGGCTGCATTTGGGGTTTCTGCTCTGGAAATACCCAGTTGCTCATCACTCCGAAGATATCTTCATGTCTTTTTTATGGTACAGTCATTTGGAGCCAGAGTTCCCATGTAGTAGGGGAGTTCCAGAGAGAAGTGCCCCCAAGGGGGTGTTTTAGCCATAACTGCAGATCCACACCTGTGCATTTACTCATGAGTCTGAGTCTCAGACACAGCTCACAAGCAAAACTGAGAAATGCACATATTCAAGGACTTTGAAAAAGCCAGATTCCCCCTTTCCTTAAAAACAAAAACCACTTCTGGTTTGCACTGAGGGTGTTACTGGATGGAGGGCTTCACTTCTGCTTCCTCCAGCTTCTTTCAGAGTGAAGTTGCTGCTGATCATCACTTTCAGCAGTTCTCTGATTGCAGTGTAATAAACTGGGAATAGAGGAAACAACCCTGGTGTTATTGCTGCCATCTCCAGGGTCAGCAGAGGGAAGGGATGTAGCTCAGAAAGTTTTCTTAAAGGCTCTGCCCATCATGGTAAGTTTGCCACCTCTTTGCTCTGCTACAAGGAAATCCTGCACTCTTTTGTCTTGCCAGAACCACAACTTTCTCAGCGTTTCAAGCAAAACCAGTTGCTAAAGTTGATTCTGGCAAAACGATGAAATCCATAAAGCTGTCAGCTGTGCCCGTGTCAGAGGTGGGACCGTGTGGCAGCCCTGCTGGCACGGTGCCCTGCTGCCTCTGCCCCTTCCCCTGGCAGGCTCTGTGCACATCCCCTGCCTCCCTGAGTGAGTGCCTGCCAGGAAATTGCTCATTCCAGTCTGGGCTGTGCAGGACTGACTCGTCCTGCTGGCATCTCCCTTCTGCACCGAAGTGTTGCAACGAGATGGCAAAATAACCCCACGTCTTTTTAGAAGTTATATTGTCCCAGCAATAATTGTCCCTTTGCAAACTGATGACACTGTTCACAAAGTTAAAGAATTTTACCTCTTTTGGGTCATTCTGAAGGATTTTTCTAGGTGCCTGTTTTGGGGATGTTTTTATTTTAGGAAGGAACTAGATACACACAGAACCACATATAAACAGAAAGTTAGCAGATCATAACATAAACATCTCTCCCTCCCTCCTACCAAGCCATTTGCTTTCCTAACTAAAACCGGTGGTTTGTGATTCTTCACATTATTCTTTTAATGTCATGACCTGTGTGTCAAAGTGAGAGGTTGCTTGTGGATTTTTCTTGTCTTTGAAAGCAATACTTTCTCCAGAGACAAAGAAGCTCTTTTACAACACTCTTAGCAATTGCCATGAGGTGGGAGCTACAAATTGGGCAAGCCTGGGCAGTTGCATGCTGACTTTTTTCATTCCTCATGTCCCACAAGTATTTCTCTTTCAACAAGGCTTCTGTGTAACTGAAAAGGAACTTTTTTGTTTCCTTGATTTAGTTATATTATGTTTTAAAATTTCTCCTTTGGCTCCGTTTCCCCCTGGAAGCTGCTCTAGCCATAAAAATTATCAAATAATCCTTTTAATTTTTAAAATTGCAAATTTACAATGTTCCTCTGCCCTTATCAACAAAAAAGGCACAGATTTACTCTATTTCATTTGCATTTTCAAAGCCTTTGCAAGCTGTTTTCCACAATAGACCAGTGACAGCTTTGCACCTCAGAAATGAAAAGTGGGCAGATCTGGCCCTTGAAAAGAAGCCTTTTCCAGCTTTTTGTAAACATTAATGACCTATTCATAAAGAAAAGGGCAAAAGTTTTGCACAAAGAGATATTAAAACATTGAGACACTTGTAAAGTCTGTTGGAGAAATAAATGATGGCTTTGAGCAGACACTTAGGGAAAGAAAAAAGAGGGCTACAAATATGCCAGATAAAATCTTTTGGTGAGATTAGGAAGTTTCCATCAACATTTCTGGTGATTTTCATACATGCATATTATGAGAAAGAAAACTTGCTGTACCACATCAAACAGCAAAATTGTCCATGTACCTAAACATTCTGCCTCCAACACTGCCAGTAGTGGTCATTTTTGGAAGAGTGTCCAAACAGAGCAGGAATGCAGTGATACCTCCCTGGCACAGGGTCCCACTTCCAGTGGCTGGCAACAGCAAAGCTGCCTGGGCCACCAGCATCTTTCCAATTCTTCCAGGCAGATGTCCAGCTGTGTTTTGACCTTGTGTATACCACAGTCTCTCTCCTGTGGCAAGAGATTTCACAGTTTAACAGCTGGCTGTGAAAAAAAACCCCAAAAAACAACCCAGTACCTGCTCCTTTGTTTGTTTTGAATTTATGACCTATTATTAGCAGCTTATGCCCTCCTTCTCAATCTTCTATTGGGAGGAACAGTGATATGTAATTCCTTATTTCCTATTCACCTTTTCCATTCTACTTATAATTGATTTTTCAGTCTTTAGTCACAACAATTTTTAGTAAGTTTTCCAAGATTGAGGATTCCTTAAGTCTAAAGTCACTCATTCTATCAAAAATGTTTGGTGTCTTTGATCCTTCTTTCTTGAACAGTATCATCTAGGTCTGAAACGACCCTAAAGATCATAAAATCCAATAGTTTTTGCTGTTCTCTCTATCATTCTGCTTCTTCCATATGGTTGCATAGAAGAAATGGGCTTATATCCTTTCACCTTAAAAATAAACTGGCTACCACCAATGGAAACCTGATGAAGAGAAATCTCTGACAGTTGCTGCTATTTCAGGCCAACATTCAGAAAAGTGCTGTGTGCTGCTGCCTTCTGTGGAGGACAGATGTTAATCGTGTTATTTAATGTTAATACTGGAAGGTTCTTGGCTCAGATCCAGAAAAGCATTCAGGTTTCCAGCTCCTGTATGGGCTTCTAACACCTGATTTAATGGAAAGCTGAATTCTTGGTTAAATGTCCTTAACATACAAACCTAACTATACAGAACTAAACCTTCAATGTGTGCTGATGGGGTTTGGGCTTGTTGGATCAGGGCATCAGCTTTTCAGAGGGGTTATGAAAGAGAGGGCCTTGGTAAGCTGAGACTATCAGGGACAATGGGAAACACTGCCATCCTGGATGGTACACATGGATGCTCATTCAGGATGGCTTTGCTCCTTCTGTAGTAAATTGTTTAAATTGTCACTTTCCTGGGCACAGAGACATTACCAGAAGCAAGGATTCTGTGGGAGTGTTAGGCAATCTGTACAAATACTCCATTGTGTTATCCAACATGGTACTCTGAAGCATAGAAAAGTGGAATATATGGGATTTATATCTCTATGCAAACAAAAATATATGGAATTTATATCTCTATGCAAACAAAAAGAAAAAAGGCTGGATTCATTATTACATTTTCTGGGAAGAAGCCAGGCTTAGTGACTACATTTTCCTGTAAGAGCAAAGGAGCAGCAGAGGACACCTAACATTCCCAGAGCTGACTTCTGGTTAGCATTCAGTGCTCCACACACAAACCCCTGTGGTTGCTATGTATTTTAAGTCACCTGACAGGTACAGTGCCTTGTGCACCCAAGGCATGATTTTTGTCTGATTCAACATTTCTCTTTAGTGGGAATTCTTGTGTGGGCAAAGTCTGTGTGATCTGTCCCTCTGGCAATTCACTCTCTAAAATAATCATTGCACATAAAGGTCTTGTGTTCATTTCTGCTACAAAAAGAGAAGAAATGAAACAGAAACAACAAATGCACCACTTCTTTTCCTCTAGGTTCCAGCTTTCCATTTGGAACCCCGCCTTGCTCCATTCATCTGCTTCTACCAGTGCATACTGGATGAGTGTCTCCTTACACAGTGTGTAATTCAAATTTATGAATGCAGTATGTGTAAACTGGACATTGCTGGATTTCCAGATACGATGATTCAGCCCTGGAGAATTTGCTTTCTCTTTTCCTTAATTTGAAATGCCATGCCCTATAAGTAGTCTGCTTAAACACTACTGCTGGAAACCATGAAGCAAAGCAAACAGGCACTCACAGTTCACAGTGGTATTGTCAGCATGGGGAATTTCATTATCACCTTCCCTTCCTTTAATTAGCTGTGTTCCTAGAGTTTCAATAGAATAACTAAATGACTAGCGGGCCATAACTAGACCTAAGTTAGAGATGGAATACAGTACCCAGAGGCGCACAGGTTACATCTGCTATTGTGCTGTCCAGAAAAATGGGTCAAGTGTTTTATTACCTGAGGTAAGGTTGTATGTGCAAGGTCAGAAGAGTTATCAAGACTGATTATTCACTGATGAGAGAAATCTCAAATTCACAGTGAATACGCCCTTCCTGTGAATGACTCTAGAGAATTTCTTCATAAACCATGAAAGCCAAAGATGGAAAACTAACGTCACATTTTGCCAAATGGCTTGCTGCTCTCTGGGAGAGGTAGGGAAGGACTGAAGAGAGAAATTGAGGGCAGAATGAAAAAAGAAAAATCCCTGATGTGGCATGTTTCATGTATTGCAACACAGCTTGATGCAATCGATTGTTGGAAGTGCCAATAGCTCCATGACCTCAGGTCTAAAGCATACAGCTCTGCTGCAGAGAGGAATGGCAGGCTTTCTGACCTGACCACATTATAATAAATGCTCTAGTAAACAAAGAGGTGCTCTGGCTTTCTTAAAAAACTGCAGACAAAAAAAGGTGAGCTGTGAAGTAATGCCAACATGTTGTAAGAATCATGTAAAGAGAGCATGTGGATGGAGGCCATCATAATATTTATAACCACAAAGTCATGCTTGCAGAAACAGCTGAGGTGGAAAGAGTTTACAAGGCAGATTTGCCTAAGGCAGTGAGTAATCCTCCTGTCCTCTGAGGGGCCTGAGCTAGCCCAGCCTTGGCAGCTGGTGGCAGCCAGAAACGATTGGCATCCACTGTGTGTCCTCAGAGCTGCCCTTGGATGGTGCAGCCCCCACAGCAGCACCTGGCACTCGGTGGAGACCCCACATATGCCCAGCACATGGAGCTGGGCACACCCCAGAGGATAACTCTGCTTTGTAGTGCAGCCACAGCCAAAGACCTGATGCTGCAGGCAGCCTGGACGTGAATGCTGCTCAAAAGACGATGACAAACCGCTAGATATATGTGCAGTTTTCCCTACCTCAACTTGAATTCCTAATCAAAGTGTAAATTAGTTTCCTGTGGATTTCTCAATTAGTTTCTATTAAAATATAAGAAAGCCATTATAAAGGATAACTCTACAGCAATTTTGTCCTCTCCACAAAGTTATGTCATCTACCACTTGATTAAGTGTGATAGTCCTGAACTCATTTTTCATGTTGATCTGACTGGCTCCAGTCCTCATGTTAACCTAGAATTTAATAATGAGGTCCTAAATACATTAGAATTTAACTTTGCCCTTTAATAAAGCATTGCTCCTTGATAAAGCATTGGCATATATTTGTATACTATATTTGTGTACTGTATGCACTGAGTATATATCTTAAGCATTTAAGAAAATAGAAGATTAGCAGTTGGAATGGAACTTGTAGAACAGTTTTCTTGCTCTTAATATTTTAGGTAATATGTTTAGTAAATTTTATATAAATCTTGCTATTCATAGCTATCCTAACACCTTAAAAAATTCTGACATCTGAGGTTTGGGTAACATGTGGCATAAATCAGTACTTCTGTATTTCTGTACTTATTTCTCTTTTAGTTTACTTCTTTTCTGTTTTTTTTAATTTTTTTTTCATTTGTTCGTTTGTTTGTGGGTTTTGTGGGGGCTTTTTTGTATTTTGAGTCTTTTTAAATTTTCTCTTTTTTTTTTTTTTTGTATTTTCAACATAAGCTCTTTGAAGGTGACAGACCAGTCAAGAAATTTTATGCCTCACATAAAACAAGCAATGATAATAAAGATTTGACATTTAGGATAGGCATTAGATTTCAGAAAATGTGTAGACACTGTTATCATACGCATATTTTTATCCTCACTACAAAGAGAAACCAAAGAGAAATATATTTCTTCCTATATATGTTTACAAGTGTAAAAGCTGTGCTTTGAATACAAAGAGCAGGTACAGTGACATTCTTTCAGGAGACCAGCACTGGGTGCCAGTTAAAGATATGGAAACTTGCCATGGGCTCTGCAGCCTGGGGCTGGGCTTCTGTTTTCCCATTGTTTGCTCTGCTCGTGCCAAGGCTTACTTCAAGGAGGGTGACAGCAAAGCTCCCACTGACCGTGGGGAAGGTGAGTTGTGGCCCTTGGTGAGCAATACAAGCACTGGGAAGGCGGGGGGTGGGAGCTCACTGGGGCTCCTGTGGGGCTGGCATGCACCACCAGGGCTCACCCACAGCCACCCTGCCCACCCCTGCCAGCTCCCAGACCTACAGGCTCTGTGGAAAAGCCCCACATCACTGCAGGGGACACTCAGTCTCAGATGAACTTTGAATCACTCTAGCTCGTGGATTCAAAAAGAGCAACCTTGCTGCCATTGCATAAAACAAAGAAATTGTTAGTTTCTTTTGCCTTTTTTTTTTTTTGGTACATTATATACCTGACTATTGAGAGGGCTTCACAGATGTTCTTTTGTTGGTGGAGTCATTTGCAGAAGAAGAAATGAGCCCTTCTTTCTGCACAGTGTTCCAGGTTTAGGCATTTCAGCCCTTTCAGGCTGTGGGAGCGCTGAAGGAAAGATCTCCCGTGTCCTCAGTTTGGTGCTCCCTCTGTGGGGCTGACACAGCCCTCCTGGAACCTTTCCACTGACTCACCAGGCCTGGAACACAGGAGAGATGGAGAGCTGGAGCACAGTAGTCCAGGTATAGACAGGTCTGCCCGTCTCTGGGATTACAGTTTGCTCAGAAATTGGGATGGGGTCTGAGAGAAGGAAGAACAGTCTGGTTTCTGTCCCCTCATCTCTCCACTTCACAGAGATTTTGCTCCCCTGAATCAGTGTCTGCCATTGCCATGAAACTGAAAATCCCCCCATTAGTTTTCCAGCTGGTTCTTTAATGCTCCTAATATTTCACTAGCAGTGAATGTTAACATTTCAGTCTTGTACCTAATAAGTTCTGGAATACACAGGGGAGATATACATGGTTTTACTAAAATTAATTTGAAATGTTTGAAATTCAGTTTAAATCACCAGGAGAAATAAATGTCATGGCACAGACAAATGATCTACAAATATCACCATAGTATGATATTTTCCACTGGTGTTGACATCTCCTAGCTTGCAAGGGGAAGAGCAGATAAATCAATCAACACTTGATTTAAACCTACAGTGGGGACAATACTGTAGAAAGACCAATGCTTGATGAACAAATTCCATGACAGCTTTCACTGCTTTCCACTCTTGCTTTTGTTGTTTCCTTCTGGAGGAAAATATGAATGAAACAGTTTTAACACAAGAAAAGAGGGCCTCTGCCTCTCCAGCTGGTTTGAAAATAACAGCTTATATTATAAATATTTAGTAAATGTTTAAATGAAGGAGGCAATACTATATAACAATATGTTTTTTTAACCAATAAGTGTGGAGTAGCTGGTATGAGGGTAGAATAACTAATTTTTTGCTAGTTGTGTGATTGATCTTGGTCCCCTTGATGTAACTTGTCTGCCATTTTGATTGATACATAACAACAAATTATTAGGTTTTGAGATTTTTCTTTTGATCTTTCATGGATCTGGCATTTAAACCTCAGCGTACATGTCCTATTGGTGTGAAAAATCTTTAAGAGAGATGCCATTGACATATGCAGCTTACAGTGACAACTTCAGTTTCCAGTCAGGACAGAAGATCTGGTAATGTCGATACTCTTTTGGATATAAGTCATTATAGCTCTTAGAGCTCCTGACAGAAAACTGCAAAAAGGCACTGACTGGGAGCCTGCAACAACTAAACACCAAAAGGGTGAGTGAGACTCAGAAGATTTTTCTGTATGCTGACAAAGCTATCCCAGAACAAATCCATTTCTTCCATTATTGTGGATCTTATCAGAGCAGTAGTTTACTGGGTGTTATCTAAACCCTTGGTTCTACACTCAGGCAGAAGAAGTCAGTCTAGATTCCAGACATTTGGAAATGTGACAGCATAAAGCAAAATATCTTCCAATTTTATTGAGGGTCAAATCTTTTCAGCAATTTAAGAATATGGAAAGAAAACAAATTTCCTGACGACAATCATCAGATACATTTTAAATGTCACCTTTCAACATTTCTCTAAAGACTACAAGAAAGACCCTGAAAATAAATGCTGTCTGTGCTATGGAGCTCTTGATAATCTCCTTCTGCTGCTTAATGAAGTAAGTTGCTTTCACTTCTGTACATCCTGAGGGAGGGTGTGTTTTATAGGTTATTCAGGTATTTCACTCTAAATGGTGGCCCTGATCCGACCAGTGCTTCTATGCTGATTTGAGCATATAGAAAGAACTCCTGAATGAAGAATAGTTTTGGGTGTGGAACAAATTTCCCCAGGAAATTGAATAGAGCATACTGAATTATTTATCCCTGTCTTCAGTCAAGCGCATGAAAAAGGTTAAAGGCATCAAGTGCTTTGGATCAGTGCTATTTTCAGGAAACTTGCAGTGCAGTATTGAGAGAGAGCTGGTAGAAGTGCCCCTCCTTCATGGGCATCATTGTGATTGTGCTGCACATTTCTGAGACATGACTGCTGTCTTTGGGCTTGGAGCTGGCACTCCTCAGGAAGCCTTGCTGGCTGTCATGGGCTCCTGCTGCTGTGGGTTTGAACACACCATCACAACCCTATCATCATCTCAAACTCAGCTTTTTGAATTAAATATTGAATCAACGTCCCCTTCTGCATTTGTGGCTAAAAACATCAGACAGCTGTAGCTGCTTGAACATTCAGACATTTCAAGTGTTACAAAAATTGTAACTGTTTTTGAAAAGCTCCTCATTGAACAACATCAGGATCTAACTAACTCCAACTCTGATGACCTATTTGGGAAACATCATTTGGGAAAAATTTTAGGTTTATAGATAATTTATTAGATACTATTGCAACATTTATCATTATTATAATTAAAAACTTAAATAATATTAAAAATTGACAAATACCCAGTTTTAGATGTCCAACATGTGATATTTTAAAGGATTTGGCTTTAGGGAAGTTGCTTAGTGCTTCAAAAGCTTGGCCCCAGTTTCCTCCCAAACCTAAATTTCAGGCATATCAACAATATATGGTAACTGTTGCAGCAGCTTCAGAGAGAAATCCTTGGATAAAAGGAATTTGTGGCTCTAAATCATAGTAAATAATTTGTGACGTTGAAAGATGAATCCATATCCTTCATCAGTTATAATCACGTTCATTATTGAGCTTGCTCCAGTGCCAAGAAAGGATGTGTTTCTCTCCAGACAAAGGGAAAAGCAGTGATTTGCTCAGAAAATGTACAGCATACACAGAGAGAGACAAATGTGAGGTGGAGCAAAAAGACAGCACACAACGTGTGGACAAGTACAGACTCATGACATAACAGCTGTCGACTTTGTTTTGAAAAAAAATGTAAATTCCCCTTCTCTGTCCTTATGTTTTATTCATTCCCATGTCTTCCAAGAAATTCCCTGCTATCATGCTATTGCTTTCACACCTTTCCTCCCAATACACAGATTGTACCCTCCACCCAAGTTCAAAAGAGATTAACAGAATAAAGAAATGAGGACTAAAAGCATGCTTTGTTTTTCTCTTGGAGAAATGCCAGTACGGTTCATCATCAGGAATGATTTAAGACCCTGATTCAACAAAGTTTTAAAACCTATTGCCTGATACTATGGATGTCTTTTAAATCTCTAAGTCATTTGAGATGGACTTAGACATTACGTGGAAGAATATTGGTTGAGGTTTGAAATTCCAGTTTCAGAATTCATTTTTTGTGATTTCTTTTGTTATTTATATAACATTCACTGTATTCCTTGACACTTCTCTTCAGTAAATCCATTAGGCTGGCATTATGAAGCAAACAGAAAGAAGTGTGGAGTTAGCTTTAATGCCACCTAAGATTTTAATGAGTACTTCAGAATATTTTTCAATAAATAATTCATGGGTTAACATTTGAATTTCAGCTCATGAACAGCCATGATAAAGAAGTAAAAATGCATAGTTCCCAAGTGTAGGAGTCATAAAAGCTTTTTTGTTGTGAATTAATATCAGTCCTATGGGGACGCTCGCAGAGTTGTTTATACTCACTGAAGTCAGAGTTTATGGATGATGTATATTCAAAGGCTTTGAATCAAATTAGCAATGTTATCTACTTATTTGTTTTGTGATGTTAATGAGTCATTCTGAGCAAGCAGTACTTCAATAATTTATACATTCAAGTTTCATTTTACAAGATTCACTACAACAATAAATAATGATCTTGATCATTCCAGACACTGGCAATTCAGATAACAAAAGAATGGAAGAATGGTTTTGCAGACTTGAAAGTGTATGGTAGTTTCTTCTGACTGCTCTTATAGTTTTCAGATGGATGAGTTTTATTCCTGACCTGTGGTTTGCTTTGGCTCATATATTCCCTTTTTTCTCAACTACAGCTCTCCACAACTTTTTTAATCCTTCTCTGAGGAATTTAGTTTACCCTGATTATGAACTTCTCATTTGCTTCCCCTCCTTCAAGTCTGTAACAACTTCCAGTCTTCAAAGCCCAGCTAGTAACTGTTCTCATGGTCATGTCCAAGATTTACTCTGCAGTAAAACATTTAACTTCCCTTATCTGCAGTCTGAATCACCTTCTTTCCTTCATTTACCATGGGGTGGTGTCCATCTGTCTTTCTACCATTCTTCTGGCCTCACTTCTTCCTTTCCACTGTACCAATGAGTCAATTTAGTTAATTCTGGATGTTTATTTCCCTTTACTCCGCGCATCTCATCCCCTACACTCACTGAATAATCCAGTTCTCTTCTGATCACTTACCTCCTTTGATGTCCTTTCCAAACTGCTGGTCCATGATGCTCCAATTCTTGCTCTGGCCCTTGTCCTTACAGAACAGAGCTCCTTTATGGCTCTGAAGCTGGCCCCATCTCAGCAGTGTCTGTACTCACTCCTTCCCTCACTACCCTCTGCGCTTTCTTCTGGCTGCTTCCCACCCAACCATACCATCATCCCTCCTCTCTCTGATTCATCTATGGAACCCCCACACAGCTATGACTACCTCTCTGATCTTGGCAGATTTGCATTCATTTTTTGTTTCATCTGTATTTTTCACTGGTGTTTGTCCCTTGGATTTAAATGCTTGGACAGTAAAACTCACAGATATTAGGTTGTGTGTCACTCTCCTTCAGCTGGTTTATTCCCCTAATGAATAAGGGAATGCTGACCAAAGGAAAGTGTAATTCAACTCCATGTCCTTGACTTCAACTTTTCTTTTTCTTAGCATTACATCTGGGATCTGGTAGCAATATTGATCTGTCTCAGCTATGTCTTTTATGTTTCTCATGGAACCATCTTTTCTCACTTGCTGTTCAGGTGTCCCATCAGCTGTTTCAAATTAGACTGTCTTTTTTTATTACTGTTGCCACTCATGAATACATTACTTTCCTCTACTTTCAACACTTCCTTCCTTTCACTTTCCTCCTTGATTATCTCCAAGATGTCTTGGTTTTCTCCCAGGCTAAGGATGTGTGACCTTTGGATAAAAACTGGCTGAATATATCATTATTTTGAGGATTAAAATGCTGATGTTCCCTCTGTCTTTCATCCTGTAGATTACTCTTCATTGAGTCTTCAGTTCTATCTTCTTTCTTTATCACCAATTTTTAGAAACACCTTTTCCTGTTGCCCTGCTGTCAGGCCTTTACATCTGTTTTACCATTTCTTTTCTTTGGCCTCAGTTAGGGTTTTCCATCCAGTCCACCTCACCTGAGAAAAGTGTCTGCAGGTTACCTGTTTTCTCTTTCAGTTTCCTCCTTAAAAAAAAAAAAAGTCTGTCATGGTATCTTTGTCTTCTTTCTTTCTGTCTTTATCCAATTTGCTCACAATTTCTTTCAGCTTTGATGTTGCTCAAGACATTCTGGCCAAAGCAAGTAATCTTAGGACCACTCAGATTATGAAGTGTAGTCTGTACATATGCAGTGCTACATACACTGGAGATTTAATTTTGAAGAGAAGGTGGCATGGAAACAAATATTTGTCACATCCATGAGTATGAAGAATAATAGTGCATTACTTCTGAGATAGAAATTACTGAAAGTGTGATATGGCCACTGAGTTGTACAGGACCCAAATTCCTGGAGATTGTGCAAGGTCACAGAGTCCAGTTGGACAAAACAGAGCAAATCACTCCTCGTGAATATGTCCCAATCACCTTAGTCCTGCTGAGCTGTGTGGCCTTGGGGAAGCCAGATGGTTCTGTTATACAAACATCACTTGGAGTTGAACATGACCCTGACTCAAATAACGGCATTTCTGGTAAGCAGGACTGTAGGATTAAGCGAACAGGATGTTCATAATATAAAAGCAATGTAAAACACCAATCAAGACAATTTATAATCTGAGTTTTTCCGACATTCTAGTTGCAATAAGTCCAATGATACAGCTGTTTTAATTACACCTCTTGGTCAAACTGCAATAGAATAAGCATTTGATCTTTTTTTCTTTAACCATAACTTGAATTTGTTTTCATCCACACATGTGCAGAGGCACAATCATACCACATGAAAGCCTTCACAGTAATTTAGCATTCCAACAATTTTTCTCCTTCTCTAGTACTTCCCATATTCTCTCAACAAGGACTCTGGCCTCAAGAGAAGTCTCAAGGTTTCTTTTGGTTCCATGTTAGTATAGTCTAATGAGTAATCATTTCTAAACATTTTCTTCATAGTGTTGGCTTGGGTTTTTTGGGGTTTTTTTTTTGGGTTGATTTTTTTTTTCAAAAAAAGGAACTTCATAAAGGATGATTATTTTGACTTCAGTCCAAACATGAGTTCTGTTTTCTCCACTGTCCCAGATTTTCAATGACCTGCAAGGAAAAAATCAGTGAGACACGGGGATTCCTTGGTGATAGGAATGTGCAAGTATCTCAAATGACAGTGTATTAGAAGGTTATAAAGAAGTTTCAAGTCAGTGTACCTAGATTTCAGTATCAGGAATTTCTCTTTCCCTAAGAGTTTTTATTACATATATATATATAGAATTGCTTCATGTAAATGAAGGATCTTTTATATATAGCCTACTGTTAGTACTGTGCTCAGTATTCTAATAGTATTATTTGCTTTATTCTCATTGTTAGCAAAAACTGTGGAAATAAAAGGAAATAGTCCCTCTTCTAAAATTTGTTGCAGTTTTGTCTTTATATATTTTAAGGTCTTTGCTGAGACTCTGTAAAGGTGTGATATTTCTAACTTATTAATAAGAAATGAAAGGCAAAGTCCATTCTTCCTGTTTGTATTTAAGAATTACACAGCAATAATACACTTGTGTAATTTGGGATATGCTTTCAGGGTCAACATCCAGCAGCATTGCTAAAGGCAATGTCTGGATTTTCTTTCACAAAGGCACAAGAGAAAGAAATGAAAGGAAACATCCATTATCTGGTCTACACCTGGAGGGTCACTGCTCCACAGAGCAGGGAGAGCATCATCTCTTCACAGTAAATATGAATAGAGTGAATATTGGGTTTTGGTCTGGTTTAGTTTTTTCTCACAGGAATGCAGCTTAGGAAAAGAAATGTAATTGTCTAAAGCCCAAGGACAACATTAAACCTTTTCTGGACTGAAAACAATTACTTACCGTCTATCAGACAAGATGAGTTCTGCACTCAGCATCGTGCTTCATTGTCTGGCAGCACAGCTGGCTGGAGGCTGAAATGAAAATCATTTTCCTTTGCTCAATTTCCTTGTAAACAGCAAAAGAATGGTGTTGATATGCCAGACTTCACTGGGAAAGTGCACTGTGAACATGTAAGATCTGTCTTCAGTTGGTCTTTAAAAGAGGAATGTGATTTGACTCCTACAGAGATAAATCAGGACACCTTCAACTTAAGCTTCATTTAGTCTTTGCTGTGATAGACTTCCATTGTTCCGTGCCACACCAACCATGAATAACTAAGAACACAAAGGCAAGAGAAAGAAAAAATGGTCTTCTGTTGTGAAACCACTTAGCAGAGCTAAGTGAGCTATTGTAAATAGGCAATTTGTGAAGCATTCAGTCCAACAAAGCAATCTTGACCTATTTCCACTTCAGTTGATATTAATGTCAATTTTACAGAATCTCTAAATGCATGTATGCCTCTGTAGTGTACAAGAATATTAATTCAGTATGCAGTCTTTTATTTTATTGGGAAGCACGTTGGTGAATTTGGTTTTCACCAATTTGCAACTGAGCAATCAGCTTAATTTTATTAGTATTTACTGCAAATATATTTCACAGTATTATTTCTGGTAGATTTAACTCTTAGTACTCAGGTGTGACCTTGGTGACCTATCATATTTCATTTTCATTAGCATTAAGTTGGACAAATAGTATAAAAGAAAGTAAAGGTGTACCTTTGGGGAGCAAAATTTACCCTGCTTTAATAAGTATTATGTTTTACTAGTGTTTATTACACTGTTTAAAGTTTTAGAGTACAGATTTTCTTCCTTTGAAGTCAAATGTGAAACTCCTTTTGCTTTCAGAGTAAGCTGTATTGGACCAATAAATCAGTCTATTTTCTCCATGTAGCCTTGAATTTATTAAGAAGGTTTACTTAATCAAAAAAAGAGTCATCTATTAACTGGTATAAGTCTGTTCAGCAGCTGATTTAGCCCAGGTTTGGTAGCTGAAAACACATCTGCAAAAGTTTTACAAAACAGCCTCCTGACAGGCTTTCCTGGACTAAAGTACAGTGCTCCCTGAGTTTCTTCAATCTGCTGCACTGCAGTCGTGCCCATTACAGCCTTATATACATTCTATAGGATGTGCTTTACAATGTTGTGCTCAAACTTTCAATCCCTCAGGGGCGCTTGTGTGGAAGAGCTAACAAAGTTTTCACAAAAGGCAAATATTTTCAGAGAAATTGGTGACTTACTCACAGACTCCATTTAGTACACAAGTAACTGCCTTCATAAATATTCATAAATATTCCAGAAATGCCAAGAACAATTCAAGAAGGAAAGGGAATGTCTAGAGAAATGCTTTTAATAATGGTACAGCTCAAATGTACTGCAAATTCTCTCTATATCAAGCAGCCCAGTGTTTGCATGGATCTTTTACTGGGTCAGAGAGCTGTAAATAAAATGTCACATCTTAGCATTTAATAAAAACCACAGCATGGCCACTTTATCACTGCAGCCTTGATGTACCAGGAACTCACAGGTACTTCTGAAACAAAGCTTTGAAGTAGTTATGGGAAATGAACTTAGGAAAAAATGCTGTCCATAAGTTTTGCAAGATCAGGTCTTAATCAAAATGACTGAACTGTCAGGATGCAGTTTCCTGCATGTATGTCAGATCAGGACTGTGATTTCACTGTAAAGCACAAGAGTTCCTGTGTGCAGAGACTGTTTTGCCTTATACCTGTGAACATTACTTACTTACAAAGACAGAAAGTCTGCAGAGCTGTGAGGGACAACTGAATTGTGATCTGCATGTTTAAAAGCTACTCAATTACCTCTGGTAGATCAACACAACTTCTGAAATAAAACATTTTCAGAACAACCCAAATGTAAGTCAGTGTAAAAGCACAATCATTTTAAAGCAAATGCATGTTCTAAAGAAGCTCTCTGATCTGTAGCCATTTTCAGTGGCATGGGACTGAAACAGAAACATCTGCTTGAATTTACCAGCTATAAAGCTGTTATTGAGATGAGTAAGTGAATAGTGAATAATAACAAAACTATTGATGTTTAGAGAATGGAATTAAAATCTTATGTGAATTTTACCTACAGAGAGAATTAACTCCTTTGATTGAAGCATTTTCAAATCTAGTTTAAAATTAAATCATCCTTTACATATTAAGAAGTTGTGTTTGCTGCAAAAATAGCCAACTTATTACCCTTGATTTGAATTCCATCTACAAACTAAGGCCTTCCATTCAATCTGGTAATATTCTTGCACACAAGTTAACTGGCCCATCGGGAGGTGTAGGCTACAGCTCAAGCAGGGATGCTGCTAATCCAGTCACATTTTATGGTGTCTCTTCACTGCCATGGCTTCTTTTGCTCCAGCTAAACTAACCCAAGAAGTATCAAACTCAAAAATAACACTCTAGGATTACTAGGGGTAGAGGTGGACAGAGGAGGGGAGGCTTCCTGGGATGATGCTTGCTCTGGTCAGAGATGCTGCTGTCACTGAGGTGTGTCCCATCTCCTCCTTGTGTCGCAGCTCTGTCAATAAATCAACTTAATTCTTCCCATCTGCTCTCCAGGCTCCCTTGTGTATTGGTTGGGGTTCATTCAGCCACCCACATGCAAGTGTCAGGCATTTGAGATGCCAGAAAAAGCCACAGGGTCACAGGCACAGCTCAGAGACTGGCAGATGTAACCCAGGGCCTACAACCCTCACGCTCTTCAGGGCTGCAGCCAGAGTGAGGTGGGTACACTTGGGACTCCTCAAATGGCATCTGGTGCTTGTGCCTAAGCAACTGAACGAAGCCCTCCATGTCTGTTGATGACAGTGGGAGTGTAGATGATTTGATTTAGATATCCAGATGTTCTGATCCCTGGCTGACTCCTACCCTGACAGCGGCATTGCTTCCAACTGCCTCAGCAACATCTGCTGGAGCTCATGTGTCAAATCTCTCAGATGTCTCAACAGATGATTAGAAGTTGTAAACACAGACTATGGTAAGAATTACAGGAATAATATTATTCTATTTTTTATTAATATTAGAGAATTTTTATTATTTCAAGTATTTAATAAGTATGAAATTCCAAGGATTGCTGAGGTCGTCCAGACAGGTCACATGAATAATGCAGGGAGTGGAGTAGCTGCTGCTGCCTCAGCTTATTGCTATGGGATGGTGACCACTGCCGTGATCAGGTCTGAAGGCTGACAAGCCTTTATAAGATATGTTTTCTTCTACATAGAGTATTTCCTCCATTATCCACAAACACAATTAGTTTTTCCTGTTGTTTTCCACTTCCACACAACTTTTTTGGAGGGGCAAGGTGTCTTTTGGTGGCCAAACCCTGCTGTGATTGTTTCAGATGTTTTTGTCTCCAGTCTGGGATGCCTGCTGGGTGGGTATCCCTGTACCTGCAGAGGAGAATCTGTGCTTGGACCTCACTCCTTCAGGTCACACTTTGGTATGTCAAGTCAGCTTTAACACGGTTCCAAAATTGCTATTGCTTTGAAGTACTTTGCAATGTCAGACACTTGTGTACACAGACCCCAGGAGGCTGGGACAGAACCCACATCTGGGTACTGCCTCAGCTGCCAGGAAAGGAAACACATTAAAGTTTCACGGGGAATCACGAAGGTTTGCATGAGGTTTCTCTTCCAGCACAATGCACAGGTGTCTGAAAACCACAGACTGTGAATGGCCTCTTAAGAGGTGCACCACATTTTCCCTGGAAAGGCCCCAGAACAGTCGTGGAAGTCCCCGAGGACAAGAGCCAGCAACACCTGCACAGTGACAGCAGACACAACCCTGCAGACAGCCCAGCAGACACGAGTTTAACGATTCCCTGACAATTTGCAAATGTGGGATGAATTCACAGCAAGTCTGTTTCCAGGCTTTTGTAGTTCAAATGAAAGATTTCACACATTTCCAGGAACTGCCTCCCTGATGGAAAAAGGGTGAGGCATTTGGAAGCCAATATAAAGAACGTGATAAACTTCAATTAAAATAAAATGACAGGAAAGATAAAACCAGATTTTTTTTTTTTTTTTTGCCTTGAGAGGAATTTGGAAATCATATTCCACTGGGATGTAAATAGATTTTCTGATATTATTTATTTGTGACTGTGTGGACTTTCATGATAATTATTTCTGTTGTGGACTGGTTGCAGAATGTGACATAAGACAGAAAAGGACAAGAAAATTAAATGTTTTAGCTTTTTTGTTGTTGCTGTTGGCTTTTTTGGTTACATGTTTGGGGATTTTTATGTTGGGTTTTTTTCTTTTTTTGGTTGGTTGGTTGTGGTTTTTTTCCTTCAGAAAGAAGAAAGATACTTAGGTAGTCCTGTGGTAGATCTAATGGAGGAAAGGCATTCCTAGAAAACAATGCACAGCAGAAAATAGAACTGCATTTGCTCACTCACTTTTGTTTTCTGAACTTGCACCAAAAAACCCATAGACAGTAAAGTGCAACATAAGGATGCAGAGAGAAATGAAAATGATACCTTTTGAATTGTGCAAACTGCAGCAGTTTCTTTTCTTCAAGGAGAGGCTTAGAAATAAAGGCATGTATTGACATATCCATCTACCATCTCATGTCTGATTATGAACTAAAAAAACTTAGAAGCTCCATAGCAGTTCTCACAGCAGAAAATTCTCCTTGAGCTCAAGTAGTAGAGATCTCTGAATCTCTAACTGAATATCCTGGGCTCTATTCCCATTTTTAATTTGCTGACAATGTCTCATTTATGAAAAAGAAGCCATTTTAAATTCTTTCAAGAACTGAGTGATACTGAATTACTCAGAAGAATCTTTCTTCGGCATTTCTTGTTTAGAAAGGCAATGATCAGCATTTTATAGATTCTCAATATGCACTAAAAAGGAAAGAATATGAGGGATTCTTTTGGACAAGGTAGTATAGATGTCATACATCAAAAAATTAGTTATCAACTAATTATTTATAAAATGTTTAAGTAATAATTATTTAGGTGATAGACAGCAGCAGAACTATGCAGTCTAGAGCCAATTGTGACACCCCAGAAGATAAATGAGCTACAATATTTAGATTAAACAAAAGAGAACCATTATAATAATATACACAATGAGCAAAGCACCGCATTTTCCAGTTAATGCCAAAACTGAGCTTCACAATGAAGTGTTTGTGGAACATTAAAAGTATAATTTAGCATATCTGAATAAATTATTTTCTACTATGTAGTAAAAACAGAGAAACACATGGCATAGATTACAGCCCCAAATGCTTTTAAATTCTTGGAGTGGAGGCTGCCTGGCAACTTTTGTACCAGCTGGAAGAGCGAGAGCCCAGCTGGCTTGGCAGTAGCCACCATCCTGTGCCTCGCCTGGCAGGCGACCACCTGCCACCCTCCGAGGGCCCGAGCCCCTCCCGTGCCTGTCTGGGCACTGCCAGCCCGGCGTGGAGCACAGCGTCCCTGCAGTGTCCCCACAGTGTCTCCATAGTGTCCCCACAGTGTCCCTGCAGTGTTCTCACAGTGTCCATGCAGTGTCCCCACATTATCCCCACAGTGTCCCCTCAGTGTCCCCACAGTGTCCCCACAGTGTCCTCACAGTGTCCTCATAGTGTCCACACAGTGTCCCCACATTATCCCCACTGTGTCTCCAAAGCATCCCCACAGTGTCCGCACAGTGTCTCCACAGCATCCCTACAGCATCCCCACAGTGTCCCCGCAGTGTTCTCACAGTGTCCCTGCAGTGTCCCCACAGTGTCCTCATAGTGTCCTCACAGTGTCCCTGCAGTGTCCCCACAGCGTCCCCAGAGTGTCCCTTCAGTGTCCTCGCAGGGTCCCCTCAGTGTCCCCACAGAGTCCCTGCAGTGTCCCTGAAGTGTTCCTGAAGTGTCTCCGCATTATCCCCGTATTATTCTCGCAGTGTCCCCATAGTGTCCCTTTAGTGTCCCCCCATTATCCCCACAGTATCCCTGCAGTGTCCCCTCAGTATTCCCACAGTGTCCCCATGGTGTCCCCACAGTGTCCCCCCAGTATCTCTACAGTATCCTCACAGTGTCTCCACAGTGTCTCTGCAGTGTCCCAACTGTGTCCCCGCATTATCCCCACAGTGTCTCCAGTGTCCCCTCAGTGTCCCCAGAGAGTCCCTACAGCGTCCCTCCAGTGTCCCCACAATGTCCCAACATTAACCCCACAGTGTCCCCACAGTGTCCCCTCAGTGTCCCTGCAGTGTCCCCACAGTGTCAGTCACAGCACTCAAGCAGCTGGCTGTGACAGACCTGAGGAACCAGCTGTGACAGCTGTGTGGCACCAGCACTCCTGAAAAAGGCTCAGTGGTGGTGCTGGGGGATGCAGGACTGCAGGTTTTTGGGGTTCTTCAGCACTGAAATCTCTGTTCTGAAGCTGTGAAGAGATGACGAGAATTCAAGGGCTGGTGCCACTGTGAGGGAAGGGGGAAATGCAAAAATTCACACAATTGTTTCAATTTCTCACATGAATGTAGGATGTAAAGAAAGGGAAAGTAATTTGTGTATTTTATAGCCTTTAATCTAAGCATTACAGGGTCGTTAGCACATTGGAAGTAAGCTCCCCACATACTGATGTCAGGTTGAAGAAATAAATGTAGGGACATCTAATCAGAACAAACTCCAGTTTGAGAGGGATAAAGGCTGTACCCAGCTTCAGGTCAAATAGTGAAAGCAGGACACCAATAAACAGCCACATTGTCTCCTTTGATCTCTTCTAGTAGAGGAAGGGAAAGTCCCAAATTAGGGAAATTAGCACCTTCAGGACTTCTGGGTCCTTCAGAGGCTTAGGTGTAAATAGAAGAATAACCCAAAATGGGTCACCCTTTGTTATACAGTGAAGGAGATCACCAACAAGACAGAAATCTTTATCAAATGAAGCATTATTTGTTCTATGTCTCAAAAAGTTCCTGCTTTTTTTTGTTCTTTGTGTTCCTTTGACAAGCACAGTAGTTGTCCATCCTTCCCAGTGCCTCCCTAAGGCTGAACAGTGTCTTTCCAGGAAATTAAAACAAATGCAGTCACAGTGATCTGAGCTTGGGTTTAATCCCTGCCGGCTCATTTCCCAGCACACCTGCTCTGATAATCAGCTCCCTCCAGCTCCTCCAGTGCAGCACAGCCAGCCCTGGCTGAGAGGTGTGTGCCTTTCATGGGTATGGGGAGCAGCTGGCAGAGGAGTGAGCCGTCTCTAGTCATTGGGGATTTAATTCCACCCAGTGGGGTGGTGGCAGGAGTTACTACATGTCCCTTCTCACTCAGGATATGCAGTTGAGGTGATAGGGAAGGGGTTGGACTCGATGATCTTCAAGATCTCTTCCAAAGATCTCAAGTGATTCTGTGTGATGGTCTCTTCCAAAGAGCCCCATCTGAAGGCTGTGCTGATTCAGGGCAAACCACAGACACCAGAAGGCAGAGCCCTTCAGCACAGCTCTCCTTGAGAAAGTTTTTGTGGTTTGATTGCATTTGTGGTGTGGGTGCTTTGATCTTCACGGGGAGTGTCATCAGACCTCCTCCTCCCACAAACCCTGAAGTGATGGCAGAGGTATGGACCTTGTACAGCGACAGTGCCAGGCCTCACCCACTCCCTATTGCAGAGGAACTCTCCCTATCCCTGTGAATGAAAGACCTGAGCAATAGCTTCAGCCCAGGAGGAAACCCTGTGTTATCTGTTCTGAATGCCTCCATAGTCTAAAACATACCATGTCATCACTAATTCCCATGGGAGGGAGAATTTGCTCTCTGTTTTTTTTTTTTTATGTGTGAACATGTCCAGACCAAAATCCAGAGACTGGATTCATTAAATTGACACTAAAATATGTTCTCAAGGATGAGTATGTAATGCTTTCACACAGACTGAAATGCTATTTTTGAATTGGACTCACAAATTTATTTTCATTTGACTTTCAATGATATTTAAGCACTTGTCTCTTTGAAAACAGATCTTTGAATTTTAAATAATTTCACCTCTACTGAAAATTATATCCCATTTGCTGGAGAATCTGACTCATGAAGTCTTGGTTTACAGATGTTCAAATTAACCATATATTTCTCATATTTCTAAGACTTTCCTTGCTGAATAATAAAAAAAAATACAATAAAATTTGTAATGCTGAATGAACAAATACATCATGTCCTTTGCATAGTCAAGAAGACTAATATGGGCTTCGTTCTTATCAGAATACTATGAGACTCTGGAAACTTCCAGGCTAACATAAGGGTTGGTTTTGGAGCACTGAAACCATGTGCCCTTACAGGACTTGGTCTCTGGCAGCAAGGCCAGCAAGAGTCAGGATTTAGTGTAGGTGTAGCGTAGTGTTGGTGTAATTGTTGATGCAAATGGCTTTTGGACTCCAGTGGTTTGTGCTGTGCCATCAGGCCTGGGGGTGTGTGTTTTGCAGCAAATTAATCTGCTTAGTGGCCTAAAGTTATGATAAGCTACAGATTAATGAGTGTAAAATAATGGTGATCAACTCCCTTTTCAAAGGAATACATAGAGTTGCACTGACATTTTCCCAGTGAAGTATCCCTGATTGAACTGGAAGCTGCCCTCCTTTACCTCCATGTGATCACAGAGTTAGGTTTTATCTTTGTGTAAGTGCTATATCTGGATATCCACTACTCACAGATGTGTTGCACTTTCCCATGTTATCTGAGGCATACCACACTCATAATGATGTCAATGGGGGCTTTGCCTTGGAATTGAATAAGAAAAGGACTGAGAATTACGTAAAATAAACAGTAATGTTAGCTTCTTTAATACTCACTACACTGCATCATAATTTAAATATTTTCTTTTAAAATTGAAAGTTGTAGCAATTGAAATCCAACTTTCATCTCAGCTTCAGTGGTAAAATTTTCCTTTCATGTTACTTCTGAATTACACAGGCATGAAAGAAGAATTAGGCCTTGATATTTGAATTCACTACTAAGCCCAAGATGCAAAAATCTGATATTTTCTGGATAATGTTGAAGTGTAGGGCAACTGCTGTGCTACTTCTCCTATAGTTCTATTATATTATTCTATTATATATATCTATAGTTCTCCTATATTACTTCTATAGTTAAATCACTGTGTATATATGACTTATATGTGATACAGTAACTCTTTTTTAGTTGTGGATTATGAACCTCACTGAGATCCCATAAGGGTCCATCAGGATTCATGGGGAGGAGTCAGAAGCATTCCCATCCTTTTGAAGTTGACAGTGAGAAAGGCTGTAATTACAGGTCTGCAAAGGACAGGGAGTGGCTGTTGGCATTAATTGCTCATTTCACCCATTCTTTCAACAATGAAAGCACATGCGAACACTTTCAGCCAGTGACTATAGCCTTTTTTACTTTTCCACTAAAACAGACCAGTTCTACTGCTGATCCAGGAGCAGAAAAAAGTAGGCAGATAAGCCAGAGAAGATCCAAATACATGTCTAGAAGACATTTGGAATGATAGAATCACAAAATCATTTATGTTTTTGGAAAACACCTTATGAACAGCAAATGTCACCATTAACCCAGCACTGCCAAGTCCATCACTAAACCATGTCCCCAACTGCCACATCTACATGTCTTCCAAACACCACCTGAACAGTGATTTCACCACTTCCCCGTGCAACCTGTCCCAAAGATGACAACCCTTTACATGATGAAACTTTTCTTAGTATCCAACCTAAACCTCTCCTGGCACAACATGAGGCTGCTTCTTCTTTTTACCTGGAAGAAGAAGCTGACTCCTGCCTGGCTGCAGCCTCCTTTCAGGAAGTCATAACAATAAACAAGCCTCCTTTTTTCCAGGCTAAACATCCCCAGGTTCCTCAGCTACTCTTCATCTGACTTGTGCTCCAGACTCTTCATCAGCTGCATTGCCCTTCTCTGGACCTGCTCCAGCACCTCAGTGCCCACTTTTAGGGGTCCTGAACTGAATCCAAGGTTAGATGTGTGATCTCACCAGTGCCAAGTACAGGGGAACAATCACTGCCCTGCTCCTGCTGGCCATGTTCTTTCTATATAGCAAAACAAACTAGGTCCTAAAGCCAAGAGATTTCTGAGAGCTTCTAGCTGGTCCTGCCCCAGACAGCAGTCAATTGCATTTTCAGTCAATTAAATGTCCTTGAACTGTAGTGGCAGGCCCAGCTCAAGGGGGTCCTGCTTGAGTGAGCAGTTGGCAGAGTGGGGAGACCACGCTGCTCTGAACACAGCCTGAGGACAGCCTGAGTCATGACTGCTTCAGGAGCAGGGATGAAATCTTTCAGCTAAGAACAGGTCTGGTCCTTCTGCTGACAGAATTCCACCAGTAAAACAGTAGATTTCTTTATGTGAATTGATTATTTAGAACTTTATACTCCCCCAGCTCCCAATGCATGACAGATTGGATGAATCCTACTACAAGGTGCTTATCCAGTATTATCTGCCTGAAAGATAAATGCCTTGATTAAGGTGGTATTAAATCCAATTCTTTTTCCATAGGCAGCTGATCACTGGCTGTCCATGTCCTCTTTTCCTCAGGCCCTGGAGCCATCTCATTTATGGTTTCATTCTGCTATACTGCTCACAGGCCAGGCTAATTGCTTCTCCAGACAGCAGGCTCTGCTTCCACTACTTGCAGGGTTTTTGAAACAGCAAAAGAAAGTTAACAGATGCCAAAATACTCAGTAATATAAACATTTGAGCCAGCTCTTACTCATGTTAAAACTTATGAAAATTCATCTGATTTATAAACTTAGGCATGCTTGTGGGGTGTCATGCTTGCAGGTAAATCTAATGCCTTGTTTATACCATAACAAAACAGCTAGGATGCTTTTCTCATTGTATGACAATCTGACAATAATTTACATGTCTACTAAGAGACTGCTCTCCCTATATGGATAGGAGCTCCTAACATATCTAATGTGGTCTTAATGCATAAATATACTACAACAACAAGATCAAAAGAATTTGCACCATAAGCTGGATATCACTGCTTGAAATACAGTCCCCTGATTTAATCACTTTTGCAATATAAGCAGTTCCTTGAAAGGGGCATATCTGTGCTTGAGACACCCTTGTTACAAAAAACAATAGCAAGTGACCAGTTTTTTCAAAGTTTGCTGAGATAAAATTCTTTAGATGTGCTAAGCAAAATTTTATTAATGTCTCATTTCTCTTCACACAATTACAGGAAAACTAGTACTCTCTTTAAAAAAATACAGTTTTCTTTTTAGTTTTTATGCCCCACTGAAATAAAGGGTATATATTCCTATACATGAGATAGTAAAGCATCCTTAAGACAGATTTCTTCCTCTACTTAATCTATTGCAGAGTTTTATGATTTGATGCCAGAATGCTTGTCAAACAACAGTTCTGTCTTAGAATGATAGGATGTTCAGGGTTGGAGTGGAACTTATAAGTCATCCAGACCCAAGCCCCTGCCATGGGCAGGGACAGCTCCCACTAGGCCAGGTTGCTCAGAGCCCCATCCAGCCTGGTTTTGAACACTGACAGGGCTGGGGCATCCATAGCATCTCTGGGCAGCCTGTTCCCGTGCCTCACCAGCCTCACAGTAAAAAATTTCTTCCTAATATCCAACCTAAATTTTCGTTCTTTCAGTTTGTACCCCTTACTCCTTCTCCTATCACTGTGGTGCCTAATGAAACAGAAAAGAGACTTCCAGGAGAGGGTAAGCTTTGACTGACGTGGGCTCTGATCAGGTGCAGTTGGGTAGGCTGGAACCACCTCATTCCAATTTGAGCTCTAAATATGTGTTCCAAATTTGAGTGGAGAACAAGGAACTTTGGTGAGCCATGCAGATTTAGAGCTGCCCTGTAGCACTGTTGCTCTAAAATCCTCTGATAAAAGGCAATCACTGAAATTACTGATGCCTTCTGAAATTCAGAGAGTGGGACACTGATTTAATTCTGGCACCTGAAAAAGTATCTTGTGGAAATGCACTGAAATCTTTACTGTGACTTGTCATCACAACTTATATAGTTAGCACAAGAAAATACAGGAATATTAGATTTTTAAAAGTCTCTTGTTCTTTCATAGCTTAAGCATAAACATCATTCTTCTTAGTTCCCCGAGAGATTCAAATAATTAGGAGGACAAGGAGGATGGTGAAACAATAGATGAATTGCCTATCTCTGTCCTCTCACTGTTTGTGTTGGCTGGATGCATGCAGCAGTGGGCATGACACCAGCTTAAGGACAGGTTGCTCACATTTTTTCCGCTTGCCGAAGAGTTCTGGGAGCAGCTGTGTCTTAGCCACAACATCATTACTACAAGACTACTGCTGAATAAGAATTAAAACAGTCTTATCCTCTCTCTGAAAGGAGTAAAGTGGATGGTCTCTGAGATCCTTGAGCTTTACAGGTGGCTGAGAAGCAATTTAGGAAAGCAGGCCTGGCCCAGAGGTTTGTGGTACTTCTTGGTTCCTTCACAGACATCAACATATCTACATCTACATCTATACAATGGTTGGACTTGATGTCTTAAACCTAAACCACTCAATGATTCTGTACACATGTACATGTGTATTTGTAAACAAAAACTTATGTGTGTATGTATGTCCTGTCTATATAAGTCAAAGAGAGCAATCAATGCAGGCAGGGAGGGAAAAGAAAAAAAAGGAAAGAAAGGCAAGATTGTCATCAAGACATTTAATAATATGAACAGGAGTTTCATGATAACTTCATGATAGTTGGTACCTGATGAAAACTGTTTAAGAATTACTTCGCTGGAAAGCCATTAAGGAAAGCCAGCCAGATATTAGGCAACTTAAGACTGCTCGGGAAATCAAAACAAAGTTACAGGGCCATTAGCTCAGTGTTGTGCTTTTGGCGGGAGAATGGACTGTGGAGAAGGGGCCTCCAAGTCTCCCAGGTGGATTTTTCCCCTCCCTGATCAGTCCCACTGGGGACACATGTTGTTTGGAGAGAAGGCTGTCACACACTGTCTGCCAGGGGCGGGAGTGGAGGCATTTCCCTGCCGTGCCATCTTTGCCACCCACAGTGAGCCCCGTGGGGCCTCTCCTGCAGAGGCCAGGCACGGCCGTGCCAGCCCTGCGCTGGTGCAGGTGGGGCAGGAGTGACCTCTTGTGTCTCCACTCCTTTGTTTGCCACCAGAGGGCACAGAAGCTCAGGGCTTGGGCTCGCCTCATCCTCCTCAGGAAACCCCCAAAGGAGCCTTCCAAGCGCAGCCAGGCTTTTCTCTCCAGCTGCCTTTCTCTCCAGGCTTTGGTTGTCCCAGCTCCTCCTTCCATCTTTGGCTTCCCCCTGAGTCGTGCTTGCTCTGCTGTGCCCACGTAACTCGTGTGCACACGAGAAGCCAATAAACCACGGTAGGGGACAGGCTGGCTGCTGGGAGCAGGACCTTGGCCACTCTGGCTCTCGCTGGGAGCGCTTTGCCAGCTGAACTGAAATTCCAGCTGTGCTGGCTTTCGGCATGCTGAGTCTGTAAACATCCCCACATTCTTTTGAGGCTGAAAGTAGGCTAGAGATACAGCAGAGAGTTTGTCTTCAAACCAGCTCATGGATTTCCTCTGCTGTTCCAGGGCTTTGCTACCTGGTGTTTGTGCAGTGCCTGTCTGCTTGCAATTCCAGTGCCTTGCACAGTCTAAGTGCCCCACTGATTGTGAAACATAGAAAAGATCTGAACAAAGGAACTTGGACATTATTACAAACAATCATAAAATGTGTCCTTTCTTGTTTCAGGGTTGTTACTCAGAATAACTGTACTTGTTAGCGCTAAGATAGTGCTGCCAGGCTTCCCTGGTATTCTTAGAGCATTCTGTTGAATTATAATGAATGAAGAGAAACCTTTCTGAGCCCAAATCTGAGCACTCAGGAATCTTGCAGAAACTGCAGGTCTAGTCTATTATGTGGAGGAAACCTATTTAAATGGAGCAGTTTAATGCTGCTGAGACTTCCAGAGCAGCAAAATATTGATACACAAAGCTCTGGCTTTGTTTGAGCAACTCCAGTTCCTGCTTTTCTCACTAAAACATTAAAGGCCTGTCTGCATGGGCAGTTTATAATTCTACAAACTGTTGTTTTGCTATAAAAATATGACTGGTGAACTGTTGGAGACTTATAATACAATATAGTACAGTAATACTTATGGTGTCACATCTCCATTCCCATGTATTTTTGTGGTCCCCTTCCTGCCTTTCTCTCCCTTTATACCCTGCCCCAGCCAGTTGCTATGATTAAGAATATGTTACTCCCTCCAGAAATACTGATGCCCTTCTTTGAGCTCCAAAGCTCCCCTAATTCACCCTCCTCATTGCTCCTGAGGTGCCAGCATACATGCATACAAGGAGCATCAGGGGGATATCCTGGCATGGGCTCCAGGGTGGGGAAGTGCAGGTGAGAAAGGACTGGCTGTAGGACTTGTGTTGCCTGAGAAAAAGAACAGGATGTTCCTGGTATTTTATCATGGACAGTCTGATTTAACTAATCAAAGTGAAATGCTGGGACTTTCACCTGTTTTCTGCTATACATTTTTGGCACAGCACAGGGAGGATGACAACATGCCTGATGCAGAGGAGAGGACCACCTGCCCTTGGGCCTGAAGCTGGTGGAAATCCATACCATATGGAAACAGGAGCTTTGAAGAAACAGCCAACTGTGCTTCTGGACACAGGCAAAGCATGCCAGTGTAAAGCAATCACAACTGCAGAAGGTCATTTAGGTACAAATCTTGCACAGCAACCCTGCTGTCACTGACTCAGACACACAAATGCTTTTGGAGATTGAAGTTTGCATGATCATTTGTGGCATGTATCTTGTCAGGTGCCAGGGTGTCTCATTTACTCTGCATAAGACCTTTTGGTAGCAGCAGGGGTATCAATCCCAAGAGGCTCATTTTGAAAATAAATGTGAGGAATCACTGGGAAAGGCAATAGGCCAAAAGGTGGTAAAGAATCCTCTAGGCTGGCTCTACCAGTACTTTAAACTGGGATTATTTTTACCTAATTAAATTGTTGTGACAGTAATCTAGCTCAGGCAAGGCGCCAGGTGAGGTACCCAGTGACCCTGGCTGGGCAGTTTGTGTTCTGCTGGTTAGTGACCACCAGACACACCAGGAAGCCTTTCCTGGCTGTTACCTGACCTGTTTAAATTACACTCTAAGATGGCAGGGTACAACAAGGCAGTGAACATATTCTATGCACCAGAGACTGAAATTTCTATTCTGAATGAAGAGCCCTGTGGTGAGCACAATTTTGTAGCCATTCATCCTGGGGAACAGGCACACGGACTTTATGCTGGGGACTGTGGGAGGATGTTCACAGGGGAGCAGGAGGCTGTATGGAGGTACCCTGCTATGGTGTGATCAGGACATTTGTACAGGGCAGTGCTCTCAGCCATCTCAGTACTCGGTGTGTAAGACTCTTCCAAACTAGCTAACACATCTGGAGGGTCCTGTTTTGAAACACTACAATTGCAATGATTTATAGCTTTGGGAAAACTAAGTGAAATAATTTGAATTGGTTTAGAACTTTGTCTTTAAACAACTCTTTATTCTTCATGTTTTTCTTTTTTTTTTTTTTTCTGGCTTTTTGGAAACCACTGATTTGTTGAAATCAAAATGTTTTGTGTCAGGGGTGGGTCTTGGCAAACAGACAGGACCCATGCAGGGTTCTGAGGAAACACTTCCTGCCAGGAAATCAGCTGCCATCAGAAAATTATTTGGTTTCTTGACAACTCACTTGGCTCATGGTCAGGGTGCCTGACTGGAGTGCAACTTTATGCACAGACTGGGCTTCCTCAAAATACAGGCTTGGGCTAGTACTATGATATGGGATTTCAGCCTTCAGCTTGGGGACATTGTGGCTTTCAGGCTTCCTGCCCTGGGTTAGAAACTTGCAAGCTCAGGGAACTTCTTTTCCCATAGTACAGAAATCTCAGTGATGGTTTCACAGTTTCTCTTTAAAATATATGAAGACAATGACTGTCATTGTAAAAAACCATGTGGACCAAGCTGCTGCCGACGAATCATCACTGCTTCATGCAGAAAGCGTCTTTGCTGTCTATTGGTAAAATAAACAAATTAAATAAGGATATACAAACTGAAGTGTCTTCTGCTAAAACTGGTTCTATGGTTACTGTAGGGCTCTGAAGTGGAAGTGTCATTGCAAGAATGATCTGTTCTGTTAGCCACAACAATGAGATCACTATGTCTTGGGTAGAGATAGCCTCATGAAAAAGTTTTCTGAGGCTTGTAGGTGGAATAAAGAGCCCATTTACAACCCTCCATGGGAAGAAGAACAAGGTTAAACAGCACAGGGTATTAAATTTCTTCTGGGACAAGAGACTACTCTTTAGGGCTTAGATGGGACTGAAATGGTACATTTCAATCACGGGTTTTTTTGAAGGTTAGCATCACCCCTCAGCTCTTCTCAGAGGATGCATTATAAAGGCTTTGTCTGCACAGCAGAATCACCCTATGATTTTATCAAGGTCTGGCATCCCTACACTGGTAAGCCAAAGTGGCAAGAGCAGTAAAAATGACACCATACAAGCTTTAGACGAAGCATTTAAGCAAAGTGTTTTGCCAGTGTTTCTAAAACATGTGAACCCTCTTACTAGCAGATGATAACATTCAGGTCCTGCATTTTCCTGACCATTGTCCTCACTGGCAGGCAGATTACAGCAATTCGGTCTCCTTTGTTTTGCTGAGCAGAGCTGCTTCTATTGAGAGCTTCATCCAATCTCGGGCACTCATCAAAAAAAAAGGAATGAATTTGGACTCTAGCTAATTGAGGTTATCTTGGGGAAAATATACAGACACAAAGAGATAAATCCATGCAAGGGATGCTCACATCTCTTTGCCATGCCTTCTCTGTTATCGAAAAAGAATGAGTGCCTTCAGCTATGCTAAATCCTTTGTTGCCTAATTCTTGCTGAAATTGCTTTATTTTCCTTTGGGGTTGACGTGGCCTCTGATGGGACTCTACACAAAAAAAATCAAAAATATTCTACTAAGTAGATGATCAGCTGTATTTGCTACCGATTTTTCCTTGCTCCAGTTCTTCATGCAACATTCTGCCATTTGGTGATAATCTTTTTCCAGCTGATCTATCTACAGCATAGCATATTTAGTTTGATGATAGTATTTATTACATAATATAAAAGTTGTGTGTAGGAGCCAGGAATGGGGAAACACTTGGAATGAAGTCAAATACAGTCAAAATAAACATCTGAATGTCCAGCTCAGTCTTTCAGTTCTCATTCAAGTGTATTCTTTGGATGAGAATTGGGATTGAGTAAACTGTAAAACAAGAAGCCTTAATCAGATTTCTGTAGATTGGAATTGATCTCTAACAGGTATTCTGTGTAAATGGAAAACCTTCACTATTGTAAGTGTAGCCTTTTTGAAGTCTGACATTTGCAGACAAATTCTCTTTGATGTTACCTTAGTATGCAAAATGGTTTGTAGTTTTCCTCTCTCTATTTTTTTTTTTTTTTGAATGGTACAATAATCCAAAATTACATTATTAGGTACAGCTAGATTGACCAACCAGAGGCACTTTTTTCCAGAGGTAACTGACTGATTCACAAGTAATTGCATTGGCAGGAGTACTTAAAATCAGAAAAATCAGAGAAATGGAAAAATTCCTTAAATCAGAATATTCTAACCCGTAAAGAGGTACCTGGCATTAATTCACAGACTTGAACCAAGTGTTTTCTTGGCAATGCAAGAGCTTGTTCCATGATCAGTGAAACAAATGAAGCTTCACATCCACCGAATTTGTGTCTTATGACTACAGTTTTTACCTGTTTTATAATGCCTTAAGGTCTGGAGTATTCATAAAAATTCATCATGTAAATTCTCTGATATCAAACAGGAGGCTCCCACTGCAGTATTGATAAGTCTCTCTCTCCTATGCAGATCTCAGGGATTTTTAGTCCACAAGAGCTCAGAAAACTTTAATCCTCTGTCTTGTTGAAAATAAGATTGAATTGGTTTACAAGTGGAACATATATTTGGAAGATCACACAGATATGTATCACTCTCCCCAAGCCATAAACACACTGCATAATTATCCAGACTGTGTTCCTTTATGACATCCTGCTGCAAATAGCTCCAACTACAGACCATTAATGTGACTCCCAAACTGATCAAGGCAGTAGAAACTATGATAAGGATTTGCCAATTACAATCTGGAAACACAGGTAAAGATACCCCTGAAAAAAAATCCATCTTTAAATTTAAATTCCTAAAAGCAATTATAGTATAACAAAATGTTAAATGAAGGATTGCTGTCTGAGACAGCAATACAGTACAGTATAACCAGCACTGAAGGAAGAAAACTCAACCAGGATTTGTATGCAGAGAACACTGCATTTATATATATTCCATTTGATAATTTAATAAGCTGGTCATAACACCAATCTGCCACTGCTTTCTAATCAATATAAGTATATAGTATCAACCATATTATATTAACCTTTTACACACCATCCAGAGTGTTGTTATTAAAAGACAGTTTACATACTTTAGTAGAAAATGAGCAATGCTGATGGTTAAATGAATGGAGTTAAACAACAATTTGTATACTACAGGTGGTTGATGGCAGTATAAATTTCTCCACTAGCATTTGTTGATAAGAAAAATCATAGTAAGTTTGCAAAATAAGAATGTATGAAAGGTCTGTCATATCAAAGTTCTCCATTTTATAATAAGAAGCATCTAAATGTCTAACTCATGCAAAATTAAGAAATAATCAGGTCTGAATGTCACCATCTTTACAGCAGTTCTTTTAGCCAGTTTTATATGGTAGTTGAGTTTGAGATTGTTTAAATGAGATTGTTTAAATTAAATGCCATGCTTTATTAATTAAGTGCAACAATATTTATCTTAATTATGTCTGAAATGGGTTGAGAAGCTGAGACATAATTGAGTAGAACACACACAGACTTGAGCCAGAGCAGAAAGGAAATGTTAGTTTAATGAAGAAATTTGCATAATAACACTTCATCATCTGCTGACACGTAGTTGTCTGCAGTGCTGCTGTGTCTGCTGGGCACAGACAGAGACCCCATCTTGGCTTCTGCTGGTGACCCTCTCACTCAGGAGACAGCTGGACAGAGCCTATGAAGGATGAGCTTATGCCCTCATGTGCCCAGATTTGAATGAGAAATGCACATGAGAATATGGTATCTGGAACAGATGCATTTTGTGGGAAAAACTCTCATGCATCAGCCCTGAGAAGGCAAGGAAGATGTTTTTTATGATGATATATGACTACTGAGGGCCTACCTGGTCACTGTAGCACATTCACAATGAATTTCTTGTCACAGTCTCATACAAGCTATAAAAGGGACAAAAGACATATGGTGGAGAAAACTGAATAGCTGACACCAGGCTGCTTCTTCGCAAAGTGTCTGGGAACTTTAAAAGACAGTGGCAAGACAGGAAAAAGCCTACGCCTAACAGAGATCAAAAGAAGTGCAGCAGCTTAAAAAGGGAACTCCTACAAGAGCAGCTGTAAAGTTGTTTGTGGGAATAGTGCTCCTTTTGGTCATATAACTGGGTGTCTGAGAGGGCTGGGACAGCCACAAAGGGATGTAGAATGCATGCTGGGGTTTTAACATGCTTTTTTCCTCTACATAATTTAATCCTGTGGTTACGTTAAACAATATTTTGGTCTGCTTAGTCCCTGGTTTTCACACAGATTTTCAGAAAGGAGATACAGCTGGTGTCTGAGCTTGGTCAGAGCTACTGTATTCACAAATTCTGACCTAAAACCAGGAATTGTGCTAGATTTCATCTCTACCACTACTGTACTTACAGAAGAGAGGCAAAAGAAGGCCTTTTGGGACACCATGGATATACTGGCACCTTGGGGGCTAATATCACTGATAATGGATTGTTTTCTCACTGCTACATTATCAGTTAAGATTTCAGTGCTGGTGAGCTTTTCATTATATAGAAAATAATTGACATGCACTTGAAAAGTAGATGTTATTTTTAAAAGGATGGACCCTTTTTATATCTCTGAATTAATTGATCACCTCTCCTTGTACTCTTTGCCTTGTTTTTTCCTGCCATAACAAAACAAACCACAGCAATAACAACTCTCCAAACAAGGTCTGGGAGATCACTCAAGGTCTATCCTCTCAGAGTTACTCAACCCACTTGACTGTGGGTGCTAACTTTCATCAGATATTTCATGTATTTACTTTCTCTAGGCCATGATAAACTGGACAAATAACCAGCGGTTTCCATCACCCCAGAAAGGGATGGCAACTACAGGTGAAGCCTCCTTAGAACTTTAGGCAAATGTCTGACTTCAGAGAAGAGTACGAGGCTGAGTGCTGCTCCCATGGCACTATGCAAACTGCATCTGCATTTCTTGAATTTCTCCTGCCTTGTTCAAAGAGGTTTTCCCTCAGCCTGCTGGCTTCTACAGACCATCTTTCCCCATGGGAGGAAGTCAAGGTCCCTTTCTCATGGTTGAGAGTCACAGTGCATGACCTGGCTCAAGGCCCATCCCACCTGATTTTACTCCTTTGACAGTGGCATTTACAATAAAAACCAATGACTGTACAGTTCAGAGGGGCTACATGGGTCATCTGCATGTAAGATCTTTGTCATCTCTGAAGGTGTCTTCTGGCCTCTTTCCATCAACTGCAGAGAGAATTTGCAGCAAATGGCCTTGAAATCTACATGGTTCAGTTACATTCCCAAAGTCGGATAGAATAAATCCTCAAAGGAGTGCCTAAATTTGAAGTGTTGCTATGCTCAGTATTGCAATTCCTAATTTATTTTTTTTCCTTCAGGAACTTGTTATTTCAATGTTGAATTTCTGAGTTTCTGTATAGCCTGGGCTAATATCTAAGAGCAACTTCCTATGCCTAAACATCTAGTGCCATGTGAGATGCTGTAGTGTGTCCAGTATAAAGATGACAGACCCAGTGTAAGATGTGTCTTTCTGGAGCAGCCAGAGGCAGAGGGCCATAAAAAATACTCTGTGGCACTTTTCTTTTTTGCAACTGAATTAATCCCCAGTTAATATAAAGTGAATGTAAATATGCAAGAATGTGAGAGAATTGGTTACCTTAAATCTTTGTGAGTCCAACTCTTAAACTTCTGTTATCATAGCTCACCTGTTATCCTTAACACTGGATAACAAATACAGTAGCCACATCTCACTGAGGGCTCCCAGCCCCTGCTGGTGCACAGTGGTCTGTGTTAGCCCAGCTCCACAGACTAAATGGTGTGTTTGAACAGATGCAGGTCCTGGAAAGCTGCTGTCTATTAAAAATATGTATTAACAGTTTCCTTGAACTCCCTCTGTGATACCATAGGTCATCAAAATATTTCTTTAGAACAAAAAATACTCATCCTTTTTGCAAAGAACATATTGACAGAAACACAACCCCATCAAACTATCCTGCTTCTCTTGTTAGGAGCACCATCACATGTAAACCAGATGTTGTGAATCCACATAATCTACCAAGTCTGAAAAAGTCATACATTATAAAACAACTGTTCTGTATTTGTAGCTAGAGATAGTGAGATGGATAGAAAGATCAGCTGAGTAGCAGTAAAGGGAAAGCCAAAGTGAATTACCAAGTATTCAGCATTCCCTCTTCTCAGTAGCCATAGCTGACTAATCTTTTGTTCAGGGTAAACTTTTTTAAACTCTTTTATAAATGGACTGGGCAGGACAAGCAGTATAGACTAGATCAAAGCCTTAACTGATGAAGACAGGGTAAATCAAACACTCACAGGTGAATCAAATCAATGAAACATATCCAGACAAAATAAACAAAGCCAGTATTCAGGATTTCAAATTATTTACTGCAGTCTTCACACTGCTCTACTGCATCAACACACTCTCATTGTGTGGATGCAAGTTGTAACAGTTCCCCAGGTAAACAAACCAACTTCTTGTAAACAAAATTTTTAATTAACTGGTCTCATCCACATCATGGATGCAAAAGCATGTGAGCAGCCACGCTCAGGGCCAGCTTGAGCTTGAGTTCAGTGGGACTTGGTGCAACTTCTGCACCATAAGGACAGGGCTGTGCAGAGTGGGCAGCAGCTGGCCCTGGCTGCAGGATAGGTCCAGTTTGACTCCCAGCAGGTAGAATTGCCAGAAGCACAACTGTGGGGCCATACAGTGTATGTCCAGCCAGAGGAGGGTGCAGGGACAGAGATCCCTTGTATGGGGAGCTATTTCCAGCCTCCCATTAGTCTGGATAACAGAGAGCTGACAGCATCGGCAAAGACACTTTAATGCTGATACAGTTTGTGCTTGTGCTAGGGCTTTTGCTGGTATGTGTATGACACAGAAGAAATTGCAAATTTAACTAAATCTCTATGTTGGTCAAAGTATATGCTTGATCAAATAAAGAGAGAAACATATGAAATAATGTTTAAATCAGTTAAAATAAATGTACAGGTGGAAATGGCCAATTTCTTCTGTAGCTAATTTAATGCTCGCACTATGAGCTCAAGATTGGCAGATATGGAAGTTTACAAAAAAATGAATTTTTTTTCTATTTCTTCCTTTCTCCTGAACATTTACAAACTTCAAAGACTTCACTGAATTAATAATTTAAAAATATTTTTATAGTTTATTTATGTGTACTGAGTGAGGTGGATTAATATCATTAAAAGAGCTGATACATGCCACCCATTTTGACTCACAGGCTTTGACTCTGCACAAAAATTACATAAGAATAATTTTCTTTTTTTCTCTTTTTGGCTACATGGCCAAAAAGTTCATGTGAACTCTGAAGTAGTTAAAAACCATAATCACTGGCCTTACGTTATCTGTCATGGCAATAAAAATCTATGAAAATGATTCATATGGTGCAGGTGAGATCACCATAGTTCTTTTGAAATATGGACCTGTGTGTGTTTTATTCAGTATATGCTGGAGATTGCCTGATGCAAATTAATTTTATGGAAAATTAAGCAGATCACCACAGCTGCACTTCACAACTGCCAGAGATTTCTGTAACTGGCAATTTTCCAGCAAGCCTGCTAAGAAAGAGCTGAAAAGTTTACCACAAGCAGCTAGGCTGAGGCAGACTCCAGGACTGAAACAAACTGGCTGTCATTTTACCATGTGATTACTCATAAATGTATTGAATATTGGATTTTGAAAGTCAGATTGTTTATCACTCTAAAGAGACATGTTAGAAATCATTGTATCAAAATTCATTACTAGTATTAATTTTAGGCTATTCCATTGCCTAGAAAATTTGACATCTTTTGACTTTTATAATATTTATTCTAGCTCCCAAAAGACAATATCTTATGAATTACCTCATAGGTTTAAGGAAGGAGCAATTTGGAAGTATTACTTTGGCTAAATATTTAAGCCATTTGTGACTATAAGTTAAGCTTTTAATTTCAATGATAAAAAGCTAATTCAGCAAACTATAATAATAGTCTTATTATTTATTGATCTTATCATATTACTGGCAGAAAAATGAGGTGAGCAAACTGAGAGGATAGACTTGTCAGGGTACCAGAGGGAAGCTCTATAGAGACAGTCTCAGCTGAAGGTCCACCTCTAAAACCACAATTTAAAATGAAGACTCCCCTGGATTGTTGAGACCACAGGTCTTGGCTCTCGGCAGGGGGATTTTTTTGCTGCCTTAAATCAGGATGGCAGAGGCGAAGAGTAGGGGCAATGATGGAGAGTGAAGTTTGCTAAATGTGGTTTTAACAGTTAATTCAACATTTCAGAATGGTTTCATATGCAGCAACAGAGAGCACAAGCAGACCCTACATTTCCTTTGAAATTTCCCTACTAACCTTCAAAAAATGTTTCTCTCCTTTTTTTTTTTTTTTTTTTTTGTCTTTCCAGGCAGCTCTGAAATAAACAAGGAGAATATTTGAGAAAGGAACATGAGTAAATTATAAATTGTTCTGGTAACAGCTTGAGGTGATGTTTGCTTTGTTTGATTCTACATTTTGTGGGGAGCATTGCCTAGAGTTAGGAGCAAACTGCTTTGTAAACAGGCACAAGAAATTAGGCAGAGGAAAAACATGTGCTTGCTTTGCTGGATACTAGACTTGCTTGTCCTAATCAATGTGATCAGATCATTTCCAGCTGCAAAGTACCATCTCCTGCTTAGTTAATTTCTTGTTTTGTAGCTGCAAAGATAGGAGGAATATGTCAAATTAAAAATTGCCTACCATTTTTTCTTATTTTACTGTAAGGGAAAAAACCAAAAGCAGGCAAATGTGGTTAGTCCAGAAAGCCATTCTGTCATTTCTTAATTTTCAACAGCTTAAATCAGGAATTTCTCATAACTTTATGCTCAACTGATTTCCAAGTATGAGAGCCAGCAAAGTTGGAAGTTGGAGGCTGATGAGCCCTGTATTGCCCTGGCATGGCCAGGTTTTGTCTCTTGGGTCTTCAGGTATTTGGACAAGTCAGTGATGTGATGCACTGCTATCCATGCCCTGTTCCCTGCTTGGGGAGTATTGATATCCTGCCCTGCCCAACCCATCTCAGTGGCCTCGAGACACCAGAGCCAACCAGATCTGAATATGCAGCTCACAAACACATGGTGGCCACAGAACTGAGCTTGATGCCTGATCTTCAAATCTATAACATTAGCTTTGGACATTCTGCTTTTGTGTCCTTCCACCATTGGAGGTTTAGGACCCAACAGGAGTGATACTCAGCTTAGGTAACTTCCTAAGACTGTATTTTGCTTAGAAGATCTGTGAAGAACCTTAGAGGAATGATGCAAAACACTCTGCTCATTGGTGAGAAAATGCCTGGATGGGAGGACTAGCTACATCCCAGGCAGAAAATGAGGCTGGTTCATCAGGGACAGTTCTGCTGACACCAGTCATATTCAGCTGGCCATGAATTTAGATCTTGAACTTAAACATCACTGAGTGAGTCTTGCTTTATCTGAGCAGGTTTGTGTATTTCTTCTGTAAGTCAAATACTTACTCAGTGTTCATTCACATAGCCCTGAAGCAGGTGACATACATGAAAAACTGATCCTAGGTAATGCTGGCCAGGATTTGTCTATGGAATAATTCTTATCTGAGAAATAAGAACTTCAGAAAATGCAGGAAGTGCTGAAATTTGTGGGTGAGACCGTGGACAAAAATGGATGAGAAAGGGAGAACAAGCAGTCAGCTCACAAGCAGAGGGGGACAGAATAGACCTAAACTTCAGGGTCTCTCTTTTGAGGTGGGAAACAGCAAATGGGACACAGGAAGATTTTTTTCAACATTTTTTAAAATGCTTGTAGGACACTGCTGCTCTAGGCAGGAGTTAGATCACAATATCCACATGAGGACTTTTCTGACAGAGCTGGGAGCTATTCTGGGGACCTGTCTGAACTCTTGTGCTTTCATATCTCAATTCCTTTACAATATGAAAAGAAACCAAGTCTTTATACTTTTTAATCCAATAAGTATTATTGTTTTCATCTGGTCCTTCCACCATCTATAAATACTTTCTGTATCTTCACTGTACACACCACTCTAATAAAGGCAGGGATCAGGAGCTAGCACAGGATCTATGGCTGGCTCACACAGCCCCTGACCAAGTCTTGCTCTCCTCTCCCTGCTGCTTTTCTGGGAGAGGAGAGCAAATCAGAGCCGCAATTCTCTAGGCCAAGAGATGTTTGCTGAGTAGCTGTATTGAACAGAGGGCAACAATAAAAGAAGAGATCAGATCTTCTGTCTTCTCCTTGCTATAGCAAAGTGGAGTCAAATATTCTGGTATAAAAATTGTAGAGAGGATGGTTTTAGCAGAGAAAATGGCTAAAGCAAAGAGACCATAACCTCTGTAAATACAATGGCTACCTACATTGCAGCATCCAGCAGTCTCAGGCACCATGACCTTGAGGTAAATGCTAAAAGCTTATTCCAAAAAATCAAGAATACATATCACAAGTTACTCGTAGCAGGAGAACAGATGTTCTACAAACCTTACTGTTTTACAGAGCGTATCTCAAAGCTGCTAGCATTGCTGTACAGGTCCTCATTGCTCATGCAGAGGTAGACAGGGCCACTTGCAATAGTACTGAGAAGAGGAATACCCAGACTGGGAATTCTATTTAAGCCATTTCCAATCACAGATCAAGGAGTGGCACTGAATGAAGAAGATAGGGGTTTTTTTTATAGGAATGAGTTCACAGGCTAGGAGCAGGGTAGAGGAGCAGTGAGAAAACTGGTGAGTGAGAAAGCAGCTTTCACTCTCCTTCTGTTAACAAGACATCCTAGCCAAACTTACAGGATTTAGGGCTAGAGGTCACAATGCTGCAGCTCCTTTTGCAATGCTATTTCCAGATTAGGATATCATCTATTATTTTTTGTCAAATTGAACGCCCAATTCTTAGCAGGCATTATCCTAAAGTTAAGCCAAGCATCTCTCTAGACACTATTCTCTATGTTAAAAAAAAACAGTGATGCAAATTATCATAGGGAGGCTTTCTGTTGAACCCAATTAGACAAAGAATCATGGAAAAAGTAATCATAAAAAGGGCAAAGTTTACTAGTCCTGGATGTCTTGAGTATGTTTATTTGTCTGGCAGAACTCTTGGTGATTCCATGATTAACATCTTGATTAACGAAAACATGCTCTGGCCTCCAGTCTTCATTGATGATGGTTTTTGTTTGAAATCTGTGAGTGAGGGAGACATTTCCACGAGCAGTCAGAAAACCCTCAGTGATGGATTGTGGTGCAGGCAGGGTGTTTAGTGTGACACTGCAGAACAGGCTGTTCCCAGCCAGCAGACCTGGGGCGTTATGCCCTGGCTCTGCTCATTCTGGAGGCAGCTCTGACAGCAGCGGGAAGGGCACCAGGGTGGCTGCCTCACACTCTGGCTCGTTTCCTTGGATTTTTTATGTGCACATGTCACTCTGGCATCACCCCTCCCATGGCCTGTCCTATCCATGAGGTCAAAAAGACCCATCTCTCATCTTGTATACAAAGTGTTAAATAATTACATTTGGACATCTTTTCCTTTTGCACCTTACTTTTCTGCAAAGAATAAGATTATAGGTATCTGTACAGGCTTTTATTTCTGGCAATGTGCTGGTTGCTGTTTATCTCCTCCAGTACCCTTGGGTTTAATAACCTTACAGGCTTATATTATCACATGGATCTTTGTGAAAGGGACTGAAGCTGAAATTGTAAGTTTATGAGTTTATAACTCAGAACCAGTCTTGAACTGAGAAGAGAAAAGATATTTTCTTATAAAGACCTAATTTTATCTGTAGCAGTAATACAATCTGTTAAGGACAGTAAAGGTAAGGGTCAGGAAAGCTGATCTCATGCTTGCTTTCCTACCCTTTCTCTGCTTTGGGACAGGCTGTGCTCATATTATTACTATTGTTCCTGGGAACAACTCCCAGCTTGCATGCAGGAGCTTTCTACATCCCTCCTTTCCCTGTTGTCTTTTGCTCTGGCTGTAGCACCATTAAATTTCAGCCAGGACTCAGTTTCCTGGACTTTCTTTTTGAAACTTGGTATTTTCTATTTTTGTCCTCATTTTTAAAGAGTTGTGAACTCTCTCTTTTCAGAGACCCATCCTCTATTTTCTCTTGCCTTACAATTAGACCAAGCTGAATTTTTACTCCTATCGTGTACTCCCATTGGGTTTTACTCCCATTGCACCCCCTTCTCCAAATTTGCACACAACCCAAGGTCTACTTACTTTCCTGCCCAGCAATTAAAATCTTCACCCTGACTGTAAATACTGTGTTTAGTATCAATATCCTCTTTGCTCATAGAAAGTATCATCAACCTGATATTCCTGCTCAGGTGGGTTTTAAGACTTCCCTGTGAAATCACACAGAAAATTTCCTCCCATCCTCAGCCACTCAGCTGCCCAGCTTCCTCAAGACCTCCAACACAGGCAGTCACATCCATCAGAGAAGATGGTGACATCTCCTTTTCTTTTCTTACTGCCTTGTGGCAGATGGGTTGTCATGCCACTCTTAGGTGGAAAATTGCCATCCACCTCCATATCTTAGTGGCTCTGGGGAGAAATGTCACAGCTGCAGAGCAGGGATAGTCCTTGGCTTTTCTTACTGTGACACTTGGGCCTGATGCTTCCTTGCTGTTAGGACACAATATCTGTTCTTCACCTTCACAGGTCTACAGTGTGGCTGAGATGTCTGGAGCAAGTCCTGCCTCCAGAAACTCCTCCACGACTGCTCCTACCACAAATCTCTTTTCCTTTTTGGCATATCCCTGTTCTTCTAAATTATAGGGTTTCTCAGTTTGGAAAAATTATAATGGAGGCAGAGGAGAACACAGTTCCATAAACCCTGGCTAGTGCAAGGAAAACAAACAGGGACTGATGGGACTGATCGTTCACAGTCTTTCAGAATATAAAATCTTTGGGGGCACCCAATAAAATTGTCAGGCACAACTAAAAATAGGCAAAAAAGAAAAACTCTTTGTGTGGCCTGTCGTTACATTGTGGCAAAATACATTAAACAAATAAATGCCAGAAGGGATTGACACATTGATGGAGGATGACTGCTTTGTTGACTATTAGATACTATGCCCTGGATGTAATTTCAGACTCAGGAAATCTCTACACAGTTGATTTTTAGAGGCTGGAAGGCAGTAAAAGGACTCTATATACCCGAATTCTCATACTTTTGTCTCAGTATCTGCTAATAATCACTGTCAGAGACAGGATACTTGGCTAGACAAGCTTTTGATTAGACTGGCTATGGTACTTACATTTTTTTAACATACTGGAGCAGCTTTGCCCAGAACTTGGAGTACAGAATTTACTCTGCTCTGCGTGCTGCACTTCTGTTCTTTTGCTGATAGCCAAGAATGACAAATTTAAAATAAGGCTTATGACAGCAGCAGCATGCATGGCACAGGCTGCATGGTAATGAGTTGGTTTTCCAATTTAAGCACTGGAATGGCTTCAGTTACTGTCCACAAATGGGATCTGAGCGTCCAATGCCTTGATGGTGAGAGGGCCTGCAGTTGGGGTGGATCACAGCTTACTGAGCCCAGAAGCTCTCAGCCCTGCCTGATGCAGTGATTTCAATCCATAGTTTGAAATTCAAGCTACTCTGTCATAACCTCAAAGCCTGCCACAGACTGGGAAAAACAATTTCACATGATTCTTTGTCAGACTCAGCAGATAAGAGCAAGGATGCTGGCAGCAGGTAATGATCAATAAGCCATGTTGCACACCATGTCCACAGAGAGAACTGAAACACCCTGCTAAATTCACCTGATCCTTAGCATCTAGGCAGTATTATGTTGATGGTTGGACTCAACAATCCTAGAGAATTTTTCCAACCTAAATAATTCTCTCTGATAAAAACTCAAATCTCAGAGTAAGTAAGTGAAATATTCCCCAGGCAAGTCCTTTTCAAACCCTGCTCTGAAATGTAGGGTGTGAGGAACGATGATGTGTATAGAGTAAAGCCAAAGCAAATATTCCCTAATATTTGGAGAAATAAAGCTTTTTTTTTTTTTCTTTTTTGCATTTACACAGCAGGACATACAGGAAATTTCAGGGGCACACTAACAGAATCAGTGCAAATGTTGATCAGCATTTGCTGAAAATGCTGGTCTTTTTTGCTTGCTGGCTTTTGTATTGTTTTGTTTTCTCTATTGGCTCTTTTCAATACCCCAGGGGTCTGCTGGAAAGGACAGAAATATAAAAATCAGTCCTGCAAAATACTGAGAGCCCTGGCTGGCCTGGCTGTTGTGGAAGTTGAAGATGTTCTGCACCCATGGGCAAGGTCCCTGCTGCAGGGCAGGATGAGTCCTGTTAACAGGTGTGGGATTCTCTAAGCTACTGAGGCATAGATTCAACTGTCATAGGTCCCATAAAGTAGTAGCATTTGGCAGATCCTGTTATTAATGATACTGTGTTTGCCAACAATGTAAAACAATAACGCTTGTGAGTTAACCAAATTCAAATCACATGAAGATTTTCCTGTATTCTGTCCAAAACGTTCTTGTAACAGGCTGATTCAGGCTGATTCATCCAATACCATTTCTATCCCAAGAGCAAGGGAAGATCATTTTCCCACTCTTTCACTGTTGGAAACAGATCCCAAATCAGCCCAGATTTAGTCCTCCTAGTGGTTGCAGACAGACAGTACCTTTTTCCTCAGAGAGTGTATCTAAGTTTTGCTTGTAGCTGTTGTCTGAAGAAGTGCCTCTTCTTTTGTTGTAAGGTTGCTCATAGTGTGGAAATCCACCTAATCAAATAGAGTTGAAAACCAGGAAGAACTATTTTCCTTGCTGCCTCAGAGCCATCTGTCTGAGTTGCAGGTCCCTGTGTGAAAGGATTAATGTGTGAAAATCAAGACCTGGCACTGTGGTCTTTATTTACGGAGTTGCAAATACTTGCAGAGCAAGTGTTCCGAGCTTTCCTTTGTACATTAGGGCAAGATCTCAAAACATTTACAAATTAATACACTAACTCTTACTGACCCTCTCAGAGCCTTTCCACCCCTTGTGCCATGAACGTTTTACAAGAATTTTCAGAAACTTTCAGGGCTATTTTGGGGGTTTTTTCCCTCTTTAGGAGGAAACTTTGGTATCATGAATGAGGCATCATCTTTTCTGTCATCTAGTTTACTTCCAGTGAGTAGGCAGAAGCAAATCTCTGCCTATCCTGTTGGCCAGACTATATCCTGCAGCTGCTTCTCATGGCTCTGTGATCCCTGAAAACCCATACTCATACTCTGCTGCTTTCCTGTAGGGAAGCATAGTTAATACACTGCTCCTGATGATTGGCCCACTTGCCTTGGGCAGTGACTTTAGTTGTGCCCAAGTTTTGATTCTATAAAAATTGCTTAATTATCCCTTTTATGAAAATCAAAAGAGTGCTCAGGCCACCCAAAATCTGATATTAAAAATATTACAGTTGCTCAGTGGTGCACAAAGGTACAGGAAGAGGATGGTGTTCTGCTGGAAAAGGTTCTTGCTGTAGATCAGTGATAAAGGACAACAGACAGGTAAAGTGAATTCAGGAGAGGGAAGCTCAAAGTCAAAAGCATTATTTCAGATCAGTGTTGTGATCAGCCTCCATGTGTCAAATGCACTCCCTCATTTGAAACTAAAGTGAGGAACAAGGACATTCCTGGGGTGGCTTGTGCCAGTGCTAAGTCCCATGGCTGTATCCTCCTCCCCATGAACAGGACCAAAGCAGGAGGAACTGCAGGACTTTCCTTCCAGGCCCTCTCTGGATGTGCTGACCAGGCCCAGAGCTCTCACACTGGGGTGACGAAGTCTAGTCTGTCTACAGCACCCTATAGACTTGTGATGTTTTTGTGGGATATGATTTAAAATTATTTTTGTTTTTTCTCAACAGATCTAGAGGTGAAGGCAGGGGTGCACACATGCACTTTGACAAGGTTATTTAAATTCTCCCACAGTTCTTTTTATCACAGTTTGCGCACTCCTGCTGGGGATTCTGGTGAGTCTGCTCTTTCCCATATCATCACCCATTTCAGTGACAGCATCACTGCCACATCACTGTGCTTTCTGCCACTTTTCTTATTCCTTGAGCAACTTCTGTGAGCTGTCCTGCAAAGCAGATACCTTCTCTTCATGGATACTTATAAAATCTTTCAGTGAAGGCATCATTTCTCTGCCCAGATTGGGAATGAGCTCCACCTCTCTACTGGGAAAATGGGGAAAATTGGGAATGAGAGATGGCCATCACTTAGTTATCACATTAGTACTACAAAGAACACATTTCAAAAGTAGCCAACAATGCTGTATAAGCTGAGAGCAACTAACAAGGAGTTAGAACACCTGCCCAGTTAAGAACTGTGCCTCTGAGGCCCATGAACTGTAAATTTATTTGCATACTGTATCCTGTTCATCTATCTTGCCATCTTCCCAGAAACAGTGTGTATTCCTGCAGTGCCTCCTCTTCCCTTTCCTTCCCTTTTCTCTTCCCTTTCCTCTTTCCTATTCCCATCCTTTTCCTCTTCCTTTTTATCTTCTCTTTCTTTTCCCACAATGTACACAAGCACTCAAAGTGTCAACATGTTAGAAGTAGAAAAAATATACACTGAAATGACTAATGGGACTTAAATCTATGTGGTAATGGACGTCACACCCACAGTGACCTCCATATGCTTCTTTTCCCTCTGTTTCCCTCTCTGGAAAATATGATTTAAGTTTTTATCAAATGCATAGTTAACATCTTTTAGTTTCTAGGAAAATTTAATTTGAAATTGGATCTGCTACAACATTACTCATTTCTGAATATTGCTATTCTTTCCACAGATTACCTGTGATGTTCATGTAGAAATTATATTTTAGAGATGAAAACCCAGATTATACACTTTCTAAGTATTGAATTTAAAAATAGCTTTTCAGGCTGATTGTTGTAGGGCTAAGTACTACAGTATTCAAAGTAAGTTTTACATACTTGCCAATTAAATCCACATGTATTAGACGTATTATAGACATACAATATGGCAGTATGATTTATGAACTTCCTCCTTCAAAGTATTCCAACATGCAATAAGGTTTTTAGGTATTTTGGAGTCATGTTTTACCTCATAAAGCTCATTAGCACAAACTTATTTCCCTGTGAAGTAAAAATATATATTTTTTTGTGAGGAAAAACACTGCTCTAACTTCTTCTGGATACAGAATGAGATCTCACAGAAAAGGTACTTCTTCTGGGGAAGTTAATGATTTAACTGAAACAGATGGGTAGAAAACAAAAAATTGCAAATGTACCCACAAAGGAGAGAAATAGAGCTGGTGATGGGTCTGGAGAACAAGTCCTGTGAAGAGCAGCTGAGGGAGCTGGGGAGCTCAGCCTGGAGAAAAGGAGGCTCCAGGAGCATCTTATCACTCTCAAGCAGTCCCTGAAAGGAGGCTGTAGCTGAGTGGGGTCTGGCTCTTCTGCCAGGTCACAGTGATAAGACAGGAAGGAACAGCCTCCAGTTGCACCACAGGAGGTTTAGATTGGATCTTAGGAAAAGATTGTTCATGGAAAGGTTTATCAAACTCTGGGGCAGGCTGCCCAGGGAAGTGGTGGAGTCACCATCCTTGGAGGTATTTAAAAGATGTGTACTTGTGGCACTTAGGGACATGGTTTAGTGCTTGGATTAGTCAGTGCTGGGTTAAGGGTTGGACTTGACGATATTAAGGGACTTTTCCGATTTAAACAATTCTATGATTTTACAAAATTAACTTTCAAAATGAGCTGAGCTGACAAAAAGTCTTCATACAAACGTAGTTTGGTTAATTTTAAAAGACGAATTGGCTTTTACATAATTATTCCATTGACTAAAAAGAGGTGTAGATCAGAAACATCAGTTTTTATAGAATCTTCCCTAGTGCCTATCACTATTCCCTTAGCTTCATGACTATACAGATATTTTATGTCTTTCTCACTCTATTAGAGAAATGGGCAGGTTGAAACACTCTTCCACCTCTACATACAACATCAAAAGTATATTCAATTTACTTTAGAAAGCACCACAGATGTAATTTATATTATTATGCCAAATTTTCATAACTAATCTCTTTCCATTGTAGTGGAAGGAAATTCATTTGCAAGTACAATTAGTGATTTTGAAGCCATCAGTGAAGCCCTTATGATGAAAAACAATTTGTGGTTACACATATTTGCTTTCTCTTGTATATAAAAATAATTAATTTCTGTCCCTCATATGGAAGAATGAAGTCACTGCACTCTTTAAGATGTTCTAGTGCACCTGTTGTTTTAATAAATTTTGAATAAATAAGGAAAGAATTAATACATATCTGAGTTTAACAACAAGAAAATGTAGGTTATATGGTTCTGCTTTAAAGATGAGAAAATGTTGGGTTACATGCTCTGTTATTTCACTTTTGTTCTTAGAGCTTATGAGAAAAGTTATTTCCAAGAATTTGTTTTTAATTTTTTGACTGAAATTCTAGCAAGTGTCCTGAAAACTGAGAAAGACTTGCATTTAAAATGAAGGGTGTTGCTCAGCAGCTGAGACAGCAGAAGGACAGCAGTTATGTGTTGGGGGTAACTTCCCTCCCCGGGCTTCTAGCCTAAAAATATTAATATTCTTTAAGATCTTTACTGTGCTGTGCAGCCTGAAGTCTGTGCTTCCTAGACACAAGGGCAACACCACCCGTTTGTGGCTTACTCTATTCCTGCCCCTTTGACTCGGTGTTTTTCAGGCACACGTTTCAGTTCTGACATACTTAGAGGAGGATGTTCCCTCCCAGTGCTCCTGAGGGACCTTGCAGATCTGAGCTGGAACTGCCTTTGGCTGAGGAGGAGTAAAGCCTTGAGCTTCAGCTTCCTGGGTAAATGCTTTAAACCTCTAAATTGTCAGATAAAAGCAACAGTTCTGCTTCCCTTCCAGATGCAAGATTCATCCAAGGCTGGCTGTGCTGTGTGCAGAAGTGAGTACACATCCAACTTTTCCAGGAAACACTGGCTGGATCAGACCTCTGGGGATATGAGTGGGACTGGCCAGTTTGCAAGTCTCAAAGGACAGCAGTCATAACAAAGGTACCAAAATGTTCAGCTCTGGAGGGATAGCAGCAAACCAGGCTGTCAAGCACTGGAAGTATCCAGTGAATTTCACAGGGGAAATGATCACATGTTGTGGCTCTTTTTATCCTCTGCAAGGCTAGGCAAGTTTTTGTGGATTGTAGTTTTAGACATAAACATTTCAATTCTGCCTCCTGCTCCCTGAAAGCATCTGTTGGTGTGGTCCCCTACATCTAAGCATGCAAGCACATGCATGTAGGCACTGCCCTTACATGAAGCTTCCCAAAACTGAAGCAAAAGAGCCTGAATCTATTGAAAAAATTATTTCAATGCATTGGTTATTCCGTGGGAATTTTCTAAGCAAGCCATTTGTAAATGTAAACATATTATTGGCCAATTAATGGAGTCAAATGTTTTAGCAGCTCTATGAAAACCATCATGTGGCTAATTCAAGTCTTTGGGAATTAGCAAGCTGACTTCTGCCAGAGTCTGCACAGAAAGGGAACTCTAAAACAGGATGAGGCAGGACAGAGACTTATGCAAAAGTGGGGCTAATTCCAAAATTACTTATTTTAAAAATAACTAATTTTTTTGTTCCAAAACAATACTAACTAAAGAGTCCTCTCTATCTGTATGTCATACTGAAAAGAATTCACTAACACAAAAAAATTTAAATGGAGATTTTTATTTTATTTTAAAAGCTCCAATTTTTTAGGGGAAAAAATTCCTTTCTTCTGTGGATCAAATGAGGAAAAAATCCATGTTGTTTCCAGTGTGATCTGACTTTTCCCTTATAAGTAACATCAAAATCAGCAGTTCCATTTAAAGCCATGTGTTTGTTTCCTATTTTTCAAAGCAGTTTCTTTTGTGGGAAGGTAGTGAGTTACACTACATTTTTCTGAAGCACTACTCAAACTATGCATGCATTTACTAGCATCTGTGCACTTTGGCATGCTGCTGCTTCAGTGTGGACTTGGGGTCTTGACTAATAGAATCACCTTTTTTTCCTTTGCAAAAGCACACTGACTGCTGATGTGGAATGGATGCCTCAGGGAATGACTGAAACCAAGAGAATGGCCCAGTGATTATGGAACATGTTCCAGGAAAGGTTCATTCTCTTGCACAAGGCTGCAGCAGTTCCAGAGCAGGACAAAAATCTCAGGCAGTTGCTCTTTTCCCACATGGTTTTACCCTTCAGGGTCATAGAGTTGTTTTTCTTTTTTTTAAAGCAAATCCAAGTGGTTAAACAGTATAAATAGAAAAACTCTTTAGCTTAAGGTATGATGCAGCCTTTTGATCATAAGGACATCGTTCCTTCAAAGCCTGTTGTTCCTTTTAATTATATAATATTTATTCTTCTAATTCATTGTAGTTCCACAGAGAGCAGGAGAAAATCTTTTGTCCCCAGGTTTCTGTTACCCTCCTTTCTTTGCATTTCTGGGAAAGGAGCCTAATGTAAGAAAGCTATGGAAATGTGACACATTGAATGTCTCCAGTGTGACTTAGATCTTTTTGGCCTATGTCTTACTTAGACCCTGCAATTCTAGACACCAAGATAATTTCAGGATACCTTAGCTTTTGGAACAGTGTAGTAGAAAACAAACTCACATGGATGGTGTTACTCAGATTTCAGAAAAGGAGATCAGATGGCTTAGATTCTAATGGTATTGTAATTCCCTAAGGCATGGAAAGTCTGGATTACTGCCTATAGTTTGAAAAGGTGTACAAAGAAGAATTAGTTGGAAATTGAACATATCAAGAGAATAAAAGGGAAGGAATAACAAGGCTCCCAGCACTTTTCTGAAAATCAAGTACATCTACACCACTGTCTATTTTGAGCAGCTCCACTGGCTTAGCTGTAGTAACCTGGGCTTCTCTCATGTAGCTGAGAACAAAGTATCACAGTTAGTTCTAGATGAAAAATTCTCCATGCAGATGGCATTCAGCTTGATCTTTCTATGAACTGCCAACCTTATTCTTAGCTAGCTGTGTTTCTTCTGGAAAACTTCATCTGTGTCTGACATGAACAGACAATGTGCCTCAAGAACATCGTAATGTTATCAGTTCCCTCATGTTATCAATACCATGAACATTGAATCCTAAGGACAAAGCTGATTTGACAAAACATTTGCTTGCCTCCTGGTTCATGATATGGCTTTTTGAGTTTGATTCCTGGACTCTGCTCAAGAATGGAGATTTTCAGGTATTACTTCCATGGCTCTTTCTACTGTCTTAGAGATAAGGGCGAAAGGAAATGCTATAAAGGGAGTATAGCAGACTATTGAATGGGGGAGCAGAGCAAGGAAAATATAAATTTATTGTATCATCTGTAAAAATTGTTTATGGAAGTTAGAAGTCACATTTCTTGTGACTAACTCACATCCTTTGCCCTATATTGGCCTAAGAGCATTGCTGATGAATCAGCCTGATCTCTGCAAATCTTTGATGTATGCTTCTGGAGAAAAGGACATGCTCTCTATCTCTGACCATATGTTAAACCTTCTTCTTCTCTCCTTACTGGATTTATATTGACAGAGAAAAGGAAGGAGGTTTTGGAATAATCCCAGCAATGTACAGAGACAAATGATTAATGCTTCCTCTCCTGGAAGCTTGATAATTAATGTAACCTCAGGCATCCTGAAGGAAGATATTGCATGTGGGGACCATATTTCTCATAACCCTCTAAATATGAAACCTTGAAATTAGTCAGCTCTGCAGTTAGAAGTTCTGCAAGGTAATGTCTTCATAACAAGAATCTGAAATGTTTTAATTAAATGGGGATCAACTGCATCTCGAAAATTAAGAGTAACTAAAAGAAGATAAGATGAAGCAAGAAACAAACAAAATTTATCAATCTCACAAAGAAAAACATATTGTCATGGTTTAGCTAGTCAAACCAGCACACATATAATCATCATAATGCTGATTTATAGTCTCTTATTTGTCTCTTTTATATTTAAACAAAATCTTCTCTAGAAACTACCAACATTAGACTGATAATGCCAGAGACAAGTAAATTTATTCAGAATGCTTTTCAGTGTATTCACGTCCTGAGACACCCTGTTTCCATATAGAACACCCCACAAAATGCCTTAGAGACTATCCTCAGGTTATAAGGTTTGCCAATGCAAAATAGGGTTCCTACAGCCCATGGCTGGGTATTCCCACCACTTCTTTATGGCCTGTGGCCCTGTTTTGCATGGATGCATTAATTACATGTGATATTGTGTTGAATGCTAGAGTGGACATCCAAGACTGTCATTTCAGGGGATGCTGATTCTTACTATGTGGGGAGAGGGAGTTTCTTTCTTGTTGAAGGCTGCATGATCTTTTTGAGCAAAGAATGAAGCAACAGCATGAGTTTCCACAGCAACTGTACCTGGACAACACTTCAACCTTGTTTACACTTCATGAGAGAGTATTGCCATTTCTCTGGCACTCTGAAACTCATCCCAGAATTTTGTCAAATTTTTTTTCTTTTTTTTTTTGCTAGTACACCACGATACAAGAAAGCAGCAGCAGGTTTCTCATATTGTATGACATTGCTCAGTGCAGAGGCATTTTGTTGATACTGGAGAAAGTGAATGGCTGGCATCTGACTCAGTGTTTTGCTGCATAGCACAAAAGTCTCTCCATTCATTTATCCTAATTCATGTTGCCTATGAACTTGGTTGCCACAAATTTTTATGACATCAAATTATGTTCTTAAGTGCTGATATGCTCTTTCTAAACACTCAAGGAACTAAAATTCAAAGAACTTGTATCTCTATCCAAAGTTAAACTAGTGTTAATGGCTTTCTATTTAGAGAGTAATTATATTGTCAGAGAAGTAGGCTACATCCAGATCATCCATATCAGTATTGTCATCCTTCAAAAGTTAAAAGACCATTTCAGATTGTGGAGTTTGCCGGTCTGCCTGACCCTGGTTCCTTCAGCAGTAAAGTAGGAGCCACAGGTGATTCAGTGCCAGCTGCAGTAATGTGGTCTGGATGTGTAAATTGAAGCACAGATGAGTGTAATTCTGTCTAAGTGGACAGGAATTGGTCTTCATTTCTCAGTCTGCCATCGTCATAAAGTCCTACCTGGGAGAGGAACAAAAAAGCACCTTATGTCTTAAAAATTCATCTTACCATGAATTAATGGTGCAGAAATGTGAAACAAGCAAGGATAAATAATTTTCTTCCTGGCTGCAAAAACTAATACAATCTTAAATTTAACTCTGGTGGAATCAAGACATAAATGTACACTTGGAAACTGAACTAAAGACCCAAAAATATGTCTAAGATTAGAAAATCTCCACATTCACCTCTAAAAAGACAACAACACATTTTTCAAAGCATGTTTTCCATATGTAGCTAAATTGCAGAGCGATTTCTCACCTTTTATCACCCTGATCCATTTGGATGGCTGTAATACTGAAGGAAGTGGGACTACTCTGCAAGTTCAGAAGAAACCAAAACAATACAAGGAAAAGCTTTTGACACCCTGCCACAAATCCCCAGCTCTGATGCAGCCCCAAAAATTACCATGTTCTATCTTAATGTTTCAAAAATATAATTTTCTAAGAAGGAGTCTTCCCCATGGCTGCCCCTCAGTTCCACAAGTTAAGTACAACCTCAGGCACATGGTTTCCACAGGAAGGGCTGCATTGCAGACTGCTGGGAACCAAAGGAGAAATCTGATTTTAGATTAAGTTGAAGACATTGGCACTACTGAAACAGCAGATTCCAGACAGACTTCCTGACTATTTTAGTGACCCCGCTCCCTCCCTTGTCCCAGCTTCCCCTCTCCACATCACCCACAGTTTTTGTGCTTTAGTTCCCACTCAGGACCTTTCCCAGAATGAAGCAACTGGCTTCCCAGCTACAGAGGGCTTGCTCCAGGCTCTGCTTCCCACTGGCAGTAGGAGTCAGTACTTTCCTCACTGCCAGATGTCCCCCAGACCTGTATGGGACAGCTTTTGCAGTCTGAAATCCCTCAGCACCATCCACAAACACATTCCACCCATCCCAGTGCTGCAACCCAAACCCCTGGGGTTGTGCAGAAGAGCTGCTCCGGGAATTATGATGCAAATCACCGGGTACAATTCGTGCTGCAAAATGCACATATGCATAAATGTGTTTTACTGCCTATAGGGAAAACAATGGCTTACACAGATTAGGTCTTGCCCTGGGGCACACCAGGATCCCAGTGGAAAAACTCTACTTGTGTCCATGTGAAAGAAGGCATCTATTTTTGAATGGATGAGAGGATCCCAGAAGATACATAACTCTATCTTCTGACTACTGAAGAAGTATACAGTGAAACTTAATTTTAACTAATTTTGGTAAGCTGAGAAAACACCTACACCCAAGATTTGTTCTTTGAATTACTTGTTAAGCAAAGACTGAGGTAGAAGTAACATTTTTCTACATGAAAGGTGATATTAAAATAATATTAGCTAACCATGCAGTGATCTAATATTTTATGTGTGTGTAATTGAAAAAAAGTTTAAAATACCTGTAATTTGCAGATGTAGTGGTCTCAGTACAAAAATATCTTGGGACCTGAGAGCTTGTTTACTCTTTCATCTCTCTCAAATGTCTTGGTATAAAATAAGTAGAAGATAAAATATTAACTAGTGCCATAATCCCATGCCTAGCTGCTAAACAAATGTAGTGGTGTTACCAACATGGAAGGAATTAAAATTGTCTGTGTGGTGGAGTTTTTTGAGGTTTGCTTTGGGATATATTCGTAAGCAACATGGCAAGCTTGAATGCCAGCTGGCAGAATGGATCCCATGCATTCACCTTCACCTCAGGAGGGGTAGTTTGCTCTCCACAATTTCAACCCCTTACTTTCAGAGGTGTTAAAAAAAAAGAGTTCAAAAATGCCTTCAGAGATGAGGGGGCTGAAATGGGAAATGCAATTGTCAGTTTCTCAGCACAGCAGGATAAATAATCTGATGACATCATAAAAACCGTGACAAAATCAATTTACAGTGCTGTGCCCACAAATTTTCATTCAGTCTTCCTGTAAGTTCAGGTAGGCAAACATTGGCATGTTATTTTAGGAGAGAAGGTTTAAAAATACTGACAGGCAGCTGTTAGAAAAGGCTCTTGCTTTCCTGGGCCAGGAGACACACTCATTTGAGCCAAGGTCTCGGACAGCACAAGGGCTTTATTGTATCTGTGCATCATACCACACTGCTTATAAACAGTCAGATTATTCATGAGCAAAAACTTTTATTTAATTTTAAGAGTGAAGACTTACATATCTTTAGCTGGAAATACAGTTGGTAGCAGTTTAAATTTCTTTTTCTTAACTAAGTGTTAAAACTGTTGGTGTTCTGGAGAGGAGCAAGATGACAGAACAGCCTGTTTGTCTCTGGTGTTTACTCAGTCAGGACAGGGAAGGGTCTAAAGGAACATCTGGTGTCAGCTTTTTTTTTCCACTAAGGAAAAAAAATAAAGCTAGTAAGCTTTTTAGATAGAAAAGTAAGTTCATGAGTCATGAAACTTCAGTTAGAAATCACAGAAAGTTAGAGATGGTGAAAACCAGATATATTTATTTTTACATAATCATAAAGAAGAATGGGGCTTTCTTACTCATGTTTGTTTCATTTTTGGTTTTGGTTTTTTGGTTTTTTGTTTTTTGGTTTGTTTTAAAATTCTGAATGTGTCTTGATTTTACATTTCCAGCTGGGAAGAAGGTTGTGAGAAATTTAGGTGCAGAGGCCAGAGGGGCGAGAAGGGCAGGATCTAAACTGGCCCAGATGGGCGTTTACAGAGAGTGGAGAGTAATGAAGTAGCAGGAAAATTTCTTCCCCTATGGCCTCCCTTTCCACCTTCTCTCTTTTTTTTTTTTTTTTCCACTTTGAAATGGAACGATTTCAGAAAAGAAAAAGGGTACTTTCTTTCCCCTCTTTCTGCCACCTTTCCTCTCTATTCTCATCCAGTCTTCCCACGGGTCACCCCAGGTTTCCTGTGTCCCAGTGGGAACTGCAAGAGAGCAGCATTGAAGTCCCAGGGCAAAGCCTCCTTGTAACTTGCAGTTGGACATGAAAAGCAGAGGAGGACTTGCCCAAAACCTGTCACTGCACCCTGTGCTTGGGACAACCATGACCATCCATTGAGGCCTCAGGCTGGTCTGGTGGGAAACTCCTTAAAACAATTTCCCCATGCAAGTTTACATGGGGAGAATGGAGATGTCGATATGAAAAATCACCTTGTGTTAAAATTTTCTCCCCCTAAATAGCGAAATGGCCATGCTAGGAAATCCTGTAATCTAAGTACAAGCTTAGCACCATCCATCAAAGAGAGGATGTGAGCAGTGCTTGTAAAAAGTTAATAACCTCCATGGTGGGACAGGGCAGTGTGAAAGGAAAGTGCTGAGCAATGGCCAGGAGGATCCTTTCATCTCCCAGTGAGCTCAGTGACTGGAAATGTGAAGTTCACTTTAGTTAATAGCAGTTTTTTAAATGTCTTTTAAAATTACTCTGGAGAAACAAACAGAAAGATTCAAACTCAGTTTTTCTGACTTGTAGGTTTTGGGCAGCTTCATAGGTCTCAAATTCATATGAAAAAAAATGAAATGTAATTTTTAACCAAACAGTACCAACCAGGGTAAATGTCCATCTTTTATTGACATGAACAATTGCTCGAAAATACAATGTTAGTGCACATCTCAGTAACCCGGGAGGAAAAGCACAAGCCCTATGTATTTTTTTCCCTGTATTTAATACTCTTCATTGTTGACAAAACTCTTTAAGTCCTTACATGCAGTTCAGGTCTTCTGAATTCTTGATCCCTTTTAAAAACTGAGTACAAATACCTACGTGCACAATTGCACCTCAACCATACACAAATGGACCTAATTTATTTTGGTGGCAAACAATGCTGTGAAATACTTTGACTTAATTTTAAAGAAAAGCAAACAATGACCAGTGCTTGTGATGACATAAGTTGTGTCATAAAATTCGCCCAACAAACCATTTACATTGCAAAAAGTTGCCCCAAGTGTTGTTTATATTGGAAGTAAGATTAGCACATTCATATCCTCTGGCAAGCAGATAACTATCAGCAGAAATTACTTGCTACCCAGCAGCAGCAGTGAAGAAGAGGACACTCTCACAGTTGAGACATGCAGAAGTATTTATATTGTTTTAAAAGGACAGCTTAAGTCCATTTCAGTTTGCTGGAAAAAGTGTTGATAAAAATGTAATAAAATATCCTAATTTATGTGAGTACTGTGTAGAATGCAATCCAAAACTCATTATAAGTTTAACTGGTGTTAAGTCAGCATAAATCTGCCAATTAAGGCTGATTTATTCCAACTGAGAAAGTAGATTTTGATACGTTGCATTTAATGTTTCTTTACATTTCTTGATGAAAAAATGTCTGAGGTTGGAGAATTAGTCCCAGAATTAGTCCCTGATAGATAGGCTGCTCCCAAAGGCTCTCCAAAATATTTCTACTCTCAGGTCTTTTGCTGTAGTTCACCTGCTCAAGATAAGACTTGCTACTGGGTCCAGGCTAGCAGGAGCATGTCCCAGGCCATGCTGGCAAATAAGGGGATATTTTGGTTTCATGTATTGGTGCTCAAATTTTAAAGAACACCTCGTGCTTTTAACCAAACTAATACAGGACACCAGTGATGTCTTTTTATTCTCCTTTGCTTTCTAGAGGAACTATTCAAGGCTGGGGTGGGTTGGTTCATCTGTCAAGTCACCTGCACCAGACAGATTTACTTATGATTAAAGGCTATGATTAATAATCCAAGTGTGTTTCATCAGTTGTATGTTTCCTAGTATAATACATCAGAACAGAAAAATAAAAGGCTCTTTACCTAAAACCCTAATTTATAGAATGGCCCAGCCCTAAATCACATATTATGAATGATCTTTTGAATGTGTTACAGTGTTGCTCATGTGTAAGTTTGCAGCTGGGACAGAATGTGAGTGGATTTAGCATGTCAATTAAAAAAAAAAATAAATTCCAATTCTAATTATGCAGTTTGATTTTTTTTTTCCCCCTCAGGACAAAAATATAGTTATTAAAAAAGTTTTTTATAAATAATTATGGCCACTGTTTGTTTACACTTTTCATTTCTGCAATTTTTTTGTGGACAGAGCCTGGTAACAAAGAAAAATAATTTCATAAATTCTTATTTCTTTAAATTGGAAGGTGGATAAGTGCAGGGGAAGGATGTCACAAAAGAAGAAGTAAAGGAAGTCACAAACCAATGACCCATGGCGGCTTCCTGTGGAAGTTATACACTGAATGGATCTTAATGCCCATTTACAAACTGGGGAAATCTGGAAATGTCTCCAGATTTCACAATTGGCTTCTGTTTTGTCCTGGGACCAGCTGAATCCCCACATCAAAACGCTTTCAATCTTTCAGGCTCCCTCTCAGGCCCTCAGGCTCCAGGCTGTCCCTCACAAAATGGAAACATTCATTCAGCACAAGTGCCCCACTTCCAGCCGGGCTGTCACTGAAGGCTGCCTGCCGGGCCGGTTCCCAAGCAGGACAGAGCCCTCGGGGAGGTGTCGCTGTCAGAGTCAGGTGTCGGTATCATCCATGGCCTCGGGAAGGCCAGCCCAGGAGCCAGGATCATCCGTGGCGCTGGGGATGCGAGCCCAGCAGCCGGCATCATCCATGACCCCGGGAATGCCAGCCCAGGAGCCAGGATCACCCATGGCCTCGGGAAGGCCAGCCCAGGAGCCGGGATCATCCATGGCCCCAGGAATGCCAGCCCAGGAGCTGGGATCATCCATGGCCCCGGGAAGGCCAGCCCAGGAGCCGGGATCACCCATGGCCCCGGGAACACCAGGCCAGGAGCTGCAGGCCGCTCAGGCTCCCGAGCTCAGCCACATCAAAGTCGGGCCGTGCCGCGGTCTCCGAGCGCGGAGCAGCCACCGCCGCTCTTCAAGTTACAGCTTTCCCTTCTCTGGGAAGGCCAGGGATTTTCAGGGATGTGTGTGAGGATCTGGGGAAAATCTGGGATTGTTCAAGCTGGAGCTGAGGAACAAAAGAGAAGGGCTCTGACTTAGTGAGGCTCGATGTAGATTTTGCTCAAATAGGTTGGAAATCAGAATATGTGGGGCATTGCTGCTTCACTTTGCTTTTACCCTGACACAGGGCAAATTCACTTCAACTTCTCTTTCACAGCGCAGTAGACAAGGAAGAGTAGCTCCATCTTCTCAGTGCAAAAAAAGCTATTTCAGGGGTCCAGGCCTTGTCCATCAGGATGAGTGTTTTGTTCAAAGACCATATCTCTTTCCCACTCCTTGAATTCAGAGAATTTGGTAGTGTAAACAACCTCCTGAGCTTTTTTTCCCTCCTGTTTTTAAAACCTAAGCAAAAGTTTGCCAGGTGTGTGGAAAAAACATGAGTTTTACTAAAGCATCTGTGTGGTGAGAGGGGCAATGGACAGACTTGGAGCTGTCAGGGGAGGGAGAGCAGAGATGGGAAAGACTGGAAACCACTGGGATGGATGAGATAGGGCATGACCAGAAAAAATGAAATTTGTGGATTTTAATTAATTTCAAGTTTTGAAAGCTGCTGATGTTTAGTTCATTATTGAATTATGTCTGGAAAAGCGATACCTTTTCTTCCTCCTCAATTCAAATGTATATACAAACTCTATACAAAATATATTTATCTATCTATCTATCTATCTATCTATCTATCTATCTATCTATCTATCTACATATATCTATATCTAAATACATATATAGATGTAAAGATATGGAAATATATAGATATATAGATACGTCATCAGGGAAGGAGATACATGAAAATGTTTCACTGCTACTGAGTGAGTAAACAACCAGAGATGTACCTGTGTCTAGGAGACTGTTCTGGCAAGATGTGAAAAGAGTAAAAAGTGAAGAAGAAATGAGAAAGAATTAAGAAAAAGAAGGGGGGGGAAATGCAGTTCAGAGCATTAAAATGAATTTTGCATTTGATTTACATGGCAGTCATGATTCATTTTAAGCTATGTTGTTGTACAGTCTTTGAAATATATTTGTCAGCCCATAATGTCTGTAAGAAGTTTTATAAGACCAACAACAGCATTGAATAGGCTGTAAATAAACTTGCTTAACACTTTTGCTACTGTGCAGCTGAGTGCAGCCCTTGGGGAGGTGAACACTCAACCTGGGTCACGTCATAGGAAACTGTGACATCCACTGCTGGATGTTCCTGCCAGCATTCCTCTCTGCTGGAGTTCCCTAGGATTCCTCATCTCTCCTTTTCTTCACCTTTACCATGCTTTTTGAGTGCTCCCAAGTCAACCTGAAAAAAATTCCTCTGGGACAGGAAACTTAAGATGGGTTTGCCTCGCTCTGCAGTGGCTAAAATGTGCCCAGGACATAATTGCTCTGTAAGCAGGCAACACAAGAAGGGTACATGTGCTCAGTCCAGGTTTTTGATCTGGAACATACTGTAAAAAGGACATAATGTGATGACATTTATCAGCACTGGCCATCTAGTTAACAACCCTTTGAAATGAACAGGCAAATAACACCTCAAGCCTATTGTTTTAAATGAAGTTGAAACAAACCTATAAACCTGTCCCACTTGCTCTGGGTCTTTGCTTCAAGATAACCCTAGCTGGGAGATTTTTACTAAAATCTGATTATCTAAGTGACAAGTTAGCCCCCCACAATACTTGCAGATGGCTAACCTGGTGCTGTCCGACTGTGAAAAGGTCTTGCCCATTTTTCCAGCTGTGAAGGCACAGTGGATTAAATTGCATAAAGTTCCACAGTGGATTAAATTTCATAAGGAACCAAGTGGTATTTGCACATTGTCCTTAAGTTCTGATGTCAAAAAGCCACCTGTGGATATCATTGCTGAAAGACATCAGGGAGTATGGCAATTGAATGTCCATGAGAACAAAATTGATCAACAAGGTTTTCTGAGTAGGCCAAGGGGTAAGGAAGGTGGTGCTATGTTATGCATATGTTATGCATGTTGGGATTTCTGGCTGTACCTGTTGTTGCTGTTAGTCTATGGGACTGTCCTTCCCACAAATTTCACACATATTAAGCTTGATTAAAAACAACCAAAGGAGTATTTAACACTCAAAGAATCCTTTCATTATGGAGAACACTGAGATGCTTGTTACATTTACACTTAATGAAGCGCATAAAAGACAGTTGCTAAAATATGCTGCACTCTGGCATGTAGCTCAGCTAACAGAATTTGAGAGGGGATTTGAAACCTGGTCTCAACCCCAAATCTAAAAAAAAGCAACATTTCTGAAGGCACCAATCGTACCTTGACAAAAGTATGAGAGGACCAAATGGGCTACAAATAGCCAAGTAGGTAGAAAAGGCCTGTGTAGAAATTCCGTATACTTTGGCAAAAATTCTGTCAACTGTCTGATCTCTTCCAGCAGAGAAGTGGAAGTTTCCACCCTGAACTCAAATGTTGTTACAAGGAGGTAAAAGAGCAAATGAAGGAATGAATTGCTCATAGTAAGGCACTCACTAGAAAATAGTAAACAGATAAGATAGAAATATCACAGAGCAGTACATGCTGCATATACCAACAAGTGGCAGCAGAAGGATAATTAGCACTTCAAAGAATTTTTATTAAGACAAGTAAAATAAAATATAATAGTCTTTCCTCAGGCAGAATGCACATTGAATTTAGACCTGTAGATGCAGGCAGAAATCACTGCCTTCTCCACTATATGTATGGGCTTAGTACCTCGCAAGACTGGACCCGTAGCTATGCAATACTGGACCAGAAACGTGTAGCAGTTTTACATGCAGCTACACTGGGAAAAGCCTTCTTCTGAATTGAATACCAGTAAATTTGAGACTGGATTTTATGAAGTGTGTGGGTGGTGGTATGTGTCAATTAGGTAATTCCCATTATCCTAGTGTCCCTAGTGACTTAGAATATACACATCTTGAATTCATTAAGTCCTGTGTTGGTCTAGGAAAGAAAAAGAAAGGGAATCCTCCTTTAGCTTACAGATAGAACTGATTAAAGGTTTAAGAACAGCACAGACTCAAATTTTCATCATTGCACAGTACATTTAGATAGAGGATGTAAAGTGCTCTGAACCACTCCAAAACATGTTGTAGCAACCACCTGCTTTCAGTTCTGGTAGCTCAAGCAAGTGAAGTAAGATAGACTTGTCAGGGAGAAGAAGTGAAATTAAAGATTTGATTGCCACCTTAAATGTGGAAGAGAAGATTAAGTTTTGTTGGGGTTTGAGAGAACAGATGGAGAAAGCCTTAAACTCATTATTCACCTCCATATTTTTTGACAAGGTTGTGGTGCTTGTGTTTGCCTGAATATTGGTGGTGGCTCTGGACCATAGTTTGGAAACTACCTCAGAGCAAGGAGCAGAAGGCATAGTTGATAGGACTGGAGGTAATCCAGTTTCATGTGCCTTCTGTTGACTCCTACTCAATATCTACAGTCTGGCCTGAAAGGAAAGACTGTGCTGAAAAAGCTATTTATGCAAGTGAGCAAGGCCTTGAGCATTCACTGAGTTAACACAAAACCTTTTATGGACCAGCAGGAACTCTCTTGGACATGGTGGTGGATTGGAGGCTGGCATCAGGAAAAGGAAGGCAGGAGAAAAGCAAGGAGGATAGAAAACAGTAAGTAATAAAGTTAGCTAATATGTCCTTTTTTGGGAACAAATACAGTCAACTGCAACAGCAGAGAGAGCATAAGAGAGGGAAGCTGTACGCATCAATTTCTCATTTAGATGAAGCTTTCAAGACATTTCACAGGACATGTCTTGAGCAAGGACCTATGATCCAAAGAAACCACTATAAGTTACATGGTTGGTGAAAATATATAGATAACCAATATATGACACCTGGTTGAAAAAAGAGATAGCATTTCAAAGAGGATGTTTCAGCAGGGGTACCATCAAGATCTGCCTAGAATCCATATTATATTTGTGGCATTTGGGGATCAGTCAAATGGTGACTGAAATTTTATTCAAACTCTAGGAAGTGGTAATGGTGCCACAACCTAACCTAACTGGCCATTAGTCAGCATTGAATGATGCCAGTTGATGCATCCTTGAAACATTTCACACAGGTTTATAAAAGGTTCTTGAAATCTTAGAGTTCCATTGGAGGAAATCTGGTTTAACTGAGCATTTATATGTACAGAATACATATAGAGTTAACAAACATACTCAGAACTTTAAGTGGAAAACAGTTGCTGAGGACTCACATTTTTAACAGAGGTATTTTAAATGAGAATGCATTTCACTGGGCTTCAGAGTTCCTCAAATGGAGAATTTCTTACCTGTCTGCTAAATACTAAAGCAAAATTAGTGTTGAATTTAACACGAAGAAATTCAACAGTGACCTTATAGCCATTAGCGTTGGGAAAAAAACTCTCTTCAGTTCTCTTCAGTTTTCAATTAACTCATGGGTGAAAGTTAGAAAAAAAACCTGCAGATGTCACAAGCTCACCTCTGCTGCTGGTCTCTTATTTTAATCCGTCTCCTCTGAAAACAACCAGTTTTTGAGGACTATCAGAGTTGTGGGTTTGGAACATACTTTTTCAGAGTATTCTGCTCCTATGTAAGTAACATAAGACTGCTCCTTCTAGCCTTTTAGCATTTGTATGTTCCTGTTTGCAATGAGTTGTGGCTTGTCTGAATTTTACTGTCTGAATTTTACTGCATGAATATAATAATAGGACAATCTGTGGAGGAGGCCTCTTCTATTCTACTCTTGAACAGACTTACTGTGGTGTAAGAATGGCTTTTTTGGCTTTGATTCCAAATAACAGAGGCTTAAAAGAAAAACAAAACAGGTGTGCCTGAATAAACTCTCAAGAGTTTCATTGATCTATTTGATTAAAATAAATGACTTAACATATACTAAATAAACTGACATGTGCAGACAAGGTTTTTAAAATATGCAGCCCCTCCCTCTCAGAAGTTTGGCAGCAGCAGCACAGGATGATGCCAGCTGGATTACAGTCTGCTTGTATCAGGGCAAAGACAGACAGTGCTTTCTGATGGAGCTGTAACTCTCAAAGAAGTAAATAACCCTGGCTGTTGGCTGCTGCTTTTGCCTCCACAGCTGGGATCATAAAAGGGACTGAGATTGATATTTGCCTGGATAATGCTATTCAAGTATTTTACCTGAATAAGCATTGATGAGCATGGTTTGCATTAACCTGGCTGACCTGATGCTGAATCGGGTGAGAAAGCAAAGCATAAAATCTCTATGGCAACAAGTATAAAGATGGGAGCATCTTGCAATGCCTCACCTATTTCTAAATCAAAATGAACTATTTATCATCAGTCTAGATGCAAGTCTTTTAAAGCACAGTATTCCTGGGCAAGTTACTTTATTAGTTTGTCTCATACAAACAGGATACAGTCCTCCAGCATAGCATGCTTTGTAGCCTAAATGGATCTAAGGAATGATCCATTTGCTTCTTTTCTGCTTTCTTAGAAAAACATGTGTCCCTGCATAGATGACTTGTTCTGCCTGTGGTCAAGATGACAAACCAAGAGCAAATTATTTCAAATGCATTAAACTTGAGCTAATTGCATTATCTTTATAAACTTCTGTTAATGCCAAGGAATTCAATGTAGGTGAATCAAACCAAAGGTTTTTTCCAACAATTTTAGATACATGCAGAAGTACATGATAAATGTACAAAAAAAAGGCGTCACTTAACCAATACTGGAAATGTGGCCTTATCTCCCTTGGAAAGCATCTGTTTGTTGTTATGCAGCTGTGTTTTGGGAAAAGGAACCTTCAGAGCAGAGATATACCAGTTCCATTCAAGCTTCAGGAGCAATTCAATTAAAACAAGTGTTAACTACTGGAATTTATGAAGTGTTTCCTGCCTAATCTTATGAAACGTGTAATTGCTATGGGTGGTTAAGACTTTAGCTTTATACCTGCCTGGCTGTGCTGATTGAAATAGAGCAGTAACAAATTAGATTTGAGGAAGTGGCTGGAAAACAAAGGGATACAGGTGTCCCATGCAATGATGCTGAGTTTCCCAGGGCTTTCCTTGTTAGTGCATAGGGTATGACCCAAAATTCACAGGAAGAAACCCACAAGGATAATAAGCTTTTTGTTTTGTTTTAACACTGGGTTGCTCAGAAGACTTTCCACAGTTCTTGGCAAGCTGAAGTCAATGCCAGATATATTTCCAAATTACTGTTTCACTGGTTAGTTGTTTTAAAAAACAAAGGGTATGGAGTGATCTATCACGTGTGCAGAACACTCTTGCAAAGACCAGCACTCTCCCCAACATTTACCAACATGCTACAGCAATGTATTACTGAGGAGTGCATTTCTGCTGACAGATTCTTTCCACCACAATTACAGAGAGAATAATGGCTGAGAAAAAACACCCATATGTGCCCATTAACTTTGCAATCTGTCTGTGTACTTACAAAGCCCTCATCACATCTCAGATATTATAGTGAGAACGGGAGAGATTAGACAGACTTCAAAGCTGCAAGAGAAATGTGAGTGTTGATTCCCAGCCATGATTAATTTGGCCAGAACCTCACACTCCTTTAATTTAATTAAGAACATAAGTGGCAATCAGAGCAGTGACAAAGCAAGAGAGGGACCAAGCTGGCAGCTGAGGACAACACAGGCTCCCCAACAGGTAATGTCACCCATGTGAGATCTGTCAGGCTGCCAGGGGAGTACACCCTGCTGGGGGTGGGCACGTGATTCACTCTCCATGGGATGAATCCAATTGGTAACAGCATGTATTTTAGAACTGGAATTGTGTTAAGCCAAATGACCATCAAATAATTAATTACTAGAATTAAAGACTAATAATTATAAAAATTGAAATTAATGGATCTGGCAGCTGCCTGTGATCATGCTGTCATCTTGCAGTATGTATAAAACAGTCTGTCAGAAAAAGAGTAAACTGCTTCCAGTGGGCCAAGAGGACCATGAACTGTGACAGCTGCACACAGCACAAGGCACTGTAGGTTCACACTCTTTTCCCCCTTTGGTAACACACTTATATGCCAGTGCCAGAGCACTGTGGCAGAGCAGCCTCAGTAATGCTCATGTGGCCACAAAGGGATGTGCTGTGCAGTGAGTTAGCTTATTTACAGCTTATTTATGCTTCTTTCCATGATGAAATCCCTCTTCTCCCTCCTCTGCTGCCAGGACCAGATGTCTTACGTGTACACCTGACTTCTGTAGTTCCTGGCTAAGATGGGTTTGCTGCACATTCAGCATGTTCTGTTCTACCATGGGTACAACACACATGCAGCCTATGCATCTGTCAGGCTAGAGGTGCCTCAGAGGGGCATAATGCAGTCAGCAGCCTGCTGCTTGCTCAGCCTGAGCTAAGTGGGTGCTGGCAGTGGGAGGCAGGTATTTCAGCTCTGGCCTGTGCAGAGACAGTGCATGTCCTGAGGCACGCCTGCACTACCTCAGCTTCATTTGCTTTGCAGCAGGTGGTATCATCAGCATCTTCTCCAGTGCCTGCAAGAGGGTAACCCCATATCCTACACTTGGGATCATGTGAGCACATTTTGGTTGCACTTCCAGTGTGCAAAAGGTAAACTGTCTTAAAGTCCTACCTAAAAAAAAATAAAATATGGAGAAGAGGAGGTGTTACTAAATCAAATTGGAATTGCCCTTATTCAGAAAACACATTCTTAATGGAGTTTTCCAACAGCTTAAATAACCAGGCTGAAATTTTGGTCAATCACTTCACAAATCTCTTCACAAGTCTCAGGTGTCTTTGTGTGCACAGGGCACAGGCCCCTGGCTCACCTAGAAAGCAGCCCTGAGCAGTTTAAGGTACATATACATCTAAAAGCTTTGAATAGCCTAGGGCATGAGTTTACACTGCCTTAATTATCATACATTATCCGTCCAGTTTCCTCTCATGCCCTGTGGCCAATGCAATATAACTAATGACTCTGACACTGCAGGCTTAAGCTACCTCAAGCTTACTGCAAAGCAAGGATTTGCCCAGGGCAGAGCTCATAGAAAAAAAGTGCTGTAAATTCACTTGGCTTCTCTTATGTTAAATCATGTGAGACTGATCTGGCATAGGCTGACATAAAAGTGTCATGTTTTTCTGCCAGTTTGATTTAATCAATTTATTACCACAATTTAGGTAAAATTTTCTTTGTACAGGCTAGTAAACAGAAGTTTCAGTTTTACAGTTGTTAGCATAATTTCCCAAACATAAATCAAACCAAACAAAATATAATGACACTTAGATTACAACAAGTAAAATCACAAAGATTTTGGTTGCATCACACTTTCTTGTGTAGACAAGGCTTTCAGAGTGCATATGTTTTTACACATTTGACCAAATCTGAGCATCTACAAAAGTCACCATTTAGGGAAGGGCTGTGCTAACTGTGGTATAGACTCTTCTGTTCGGTTGCTTTTATTTCAGAGCTGTCTCTACTTTGAGCAAAATGTTGGACTAGATGAACTCCTGAGAGCTGTCCAACCTGAACTGAACTATGAACCATGATCTGAGCTGTCCACTGAGCCTCCCTCCATAGGCAGTGAACAGCAGCAGTCATTTTTAGGGAAAAAGGTCTATTTCTCCTACAGTATAAGCATGAAAGAAGCATTCTGTGTACTGTGCAATTCTTTTATAGCTCTGTTATCAAATGTTTCCTTTCCTGAAGAAGGAGCCCTCTTCCATGATCTTCACAGACTTTCTCTTTCAATGCTGAGCTCTCTCCTAATACATCTCACAGTGCTGTCATGATTATCCAGGTATTATAGATGGTGGCAGAATCCAGGTCAGGAGCAGCTCTTAGGAAGGCAGTGAAGACTGAGCACAGACAGAATTCACTGGTATCTGCAGCATCAGTTCTGGATGGGTTCAGCCTATAAGCTACATTCATTAGAAAGAATCAGTATGGAAAACTTTAGAACAATTTTGGGGAGCAGATACAGGCCACAATCTCATAACTAATTTAGAGCAAGCTGCCCACTTGATCTGTTTTTAGCCACATTCATCTCATTTCTTCATGACTAAGTGTTCCATGTAGCAGTATGTCCCCAAAGTGCTGTAGGGTCAAGACATAGAAAAAAGTGCTACTTTTACTCATAAAGACTATGAAATAAATAATTATTTGGGCAGAGGAACTTATAAAATACAATTTCCTGTTCATTTGCTAGCAGTCACTCTTTCACATGCTCTTTCTGTGGGTTTTGTAATTTCTAATCATGCATCTGATAATGTCAGATTCCAGACTTCACTCCCTTGGGTTATATAAAGCAGCACTGATAATGAGCAAGCTCTTAATGCTTCCTGTTCTCACTGATATTTGTGAGAAGTAGCCAAAAGAAGGTCCTGTCATAACCACATAATTTCTACAGAGTGTGTCCAACTGAAACAAACCGAGGTGCTAGAGCACAGTCAGCGCAGCAGGGATGCTGTAAAAGAAGCAATGGAATATTAAACCAATGGGTCCTAGACCCCAGGTACTGTTTCTTCTTGCTTCCTGCACATGACCAAAGGACTTAGAAAACGCGTGGAAAAAAGAAAGGTGTGAAAACTGCAGAACTGAATGACATCTAAGGATCTCTTGAGAGTATAAGATCCCACATGATGTCAGGTAAATGCGTGAGCTGACTTGCCTTTTGCTTCTGAGTGGGGTAGTGATAGCTTCTATTTAGACTAGTAAAAAACAAAAGCCAGGACTCTTTTCAATCTGGTCATCTTCTGATGATGGGGATCACACCTAAACTCTACAATCTCCCAGACCAGGCTAGTTCCTGCTCCATGTATCAATGCCACCTGTGTCCAGCATTTTCTGGGGCAGGACTCTCTGGCCTATGACAAAAACATGCCACAGGCTGTATTTACACTTCATCAGTAGAGTATTCTGTACCAAAGCACAGAAAGATGGCCTGGATCTCTCCTTTATTTAGTGACAATGCAACTACAAGATTATTTTCCTCTAGGCAGTTTGGTAAGTTATAGAAATCTTAGTGCTATTTTAGGAGAGTAAATTGGATTTATTTGGCCAAGAGAAATATTATAGAAAGTATAATATTTATTCTAAAAAGTATAACATGCTTCTTCCATAGCTAGAAGAAGCAGAAACAATTTGTGGCACATCATCCATCCATCCATCCATCCATCCATCCATCCATCCATCCATCCATCCATCCATCACAAAGCTGAAGCAGCAAATTTAAGCTAAATAAAATTTGGGGGGGGAAATGTACGTTATTTAAAATAATTGTGTTAACTCCAGAGAAAAGTGGCATTTGCAACAAAGCCTCAGTACTACCAAATCTCATAAACAACTTTCAGTAGCTTTGACTCCTCTTTACCATCCTAACTCTTGCTAAGAAACATATTCAGGCCTAATTTCTTAATAGACAGATTCACAACAGCTTGTGCATCAGGACATGTTTGGCAGCATGTGTCTGACAAGAATTTTTCTGCCTCCTAGAAAAGTTCTGCTAAATATTCATGCATTTCTCATTGAAAGAAACCTGATTCTTGGCCAAAATGAAGCTTATTAACAGACAGAAGAGGAGGGGTCCTTCCTCCCTGCTGCACCTCTGATTATTGTAGGTTTTGCATCACACCTAGTCTCTGCAAACAGTTGCTCTCAAATCCAAATTAGTCTACTATGGAAATGATTTATAACTTGAGATATTGCCAATTCATGGCATTTTTTTGAAATTTTTTTTTGAAACTTTTATGTAGAATTCATAATTTGGGGGACTTTTTTCAGCACCATCTGTCTATCAAAGGTGACTAAAAAAATCTGTGTTTTTAAAAATGTTCAAAACAGACCAAGAATATTTCTTTTAACATGTTTTCTTCTTTTGACAGAGATCTCAAAAATATATTTACTATTAATGAAAAACAGGAAATGTTATTAAAGATCTTAATTTGTTTGAGAACACTTTCAATATGAACTGTTTCATACTCTATTTTTCTCCTGAAACCTTTTCCTAAGCGGCCACAAACACGTTGAGGAGAGTGACCCAGTCACAGGAAGGGCTCTGATATTTTGGGTACTCAGTACCAGCTCTGCTGGGCTATTTGTGCCTGGGGTCAGGATGGATGCGTTTGGAACAGAGACAGAATGAGCCTCTGTGCAGGTGGAGCTGTCAGCACCTGCTTCAGAAAGGATGACAGGAGAGTTCATATCTCTGCCCCAACCCTTGCTTAAAGGAAGGGCAGCTCCAAGGTCAGACCAGGCATCTCAGGACTTCACCCAGTTTAGTCTTGAAACTCCCTCAGGATGGAGGGAGGATGCGCTGTCCTGGCAACCTTTTTAGATATCTTCATATCCAGGCCAAATCCTGAACCTTGAACCTCTCCCCTTTCAGCTTGGAGTCTTTCATCATCAAACCAAGCAGCACTGTAAAAAGCCTGGAACCATTTTCTTGGAAACCTCCCTATAGGTATTGGATGTGACCTTAGGGTCCTCCTGCCAAAGCCATCCCTTGTCCCTCCCAACCAGCCCAGGTGTCCCAGACACCACTCCAGCTCAAACCAACCTGGACTGAACTTACTGCAGTTTATCAATGATTTTCCTGTCCTGGGGAGCTCAATACTGGGCACAGTACAGACACAGGGTAACAAGCACTGAGGGCTGAGAAAGCTGTCTCCTAAGTCACTAACCTGTGGCAAGCCTGTGTGAGATTTCACTTTGCCCTCTGTGTCCCTGCTGCAGTGGCTGCTGCCCACAACCTTCAGTGACACAAAACATACTGCTGCCCTTCATCTGTGCCAGGGCAAAGGGGGCTTGACAAACAGCACTGATGAGGAACAGGAGAAGGCCATGGACCTGTCCTCCTCTGCTTCCCAGGCTGTGGAAGGTGATAATTTCCAGTGGAGAGGAGGGCAGGAAAACATCAGCTCCTATGTAACGTACTAAAGTACTTTGGCTATAAACTTCAAAGTGCTTCCCAAAAGGAAGCTGGATTGCTATTCCTGTTTTGTAAATCAGGAAGCTGAGGAAAAAGGGAAGGAAGTGTTCTGACTGAATTGATCCAGCAGCTGCTGCACAGACTCTGAGTGCTGCCTATGCCCTGTGCTGCCTCTCAGAGCAGGGACCAGCCCCTGCCACCTCAGGCACGCACTGCACTCCACAGGTGCTCCTCGGCAAACTCCCGCTTGGAAATCAGGCTGGTGACATTAGAAATACAGCCTGCAAACTGTGCAGATTTATGGCTTCAAAGTAAAAGTGCTGGTGAGAAATACCATGAATTAGTCATAATCTTATCAAAAATATTTTATTTATGAAAGTAACAATTATACTATACAACCTATATTGGAAATACATTGAATAATTGCTAGAATAAATACAGGCAATTAATTCAATCTTTTTATAGAATGAGAAGATTTATTTGACATTTGAATGTTAACCCAAGCTTTAATTTACATCATAAATAGTTAAAAGGCATAGTCAAGTTTTTTTGATTTTTACCGTTTCTCTTGCTTTTTTTTTAATACTGTTCTATTTTGTAATCAACATGAATCAACTCTCCAATCATTAACATAACATTAGTATGACTTTCAAGCAATCATGTACCTCAAGATAATCAGACAACAAGGTAGTGTGTGTGCAGTTCATCCTACAGCAGAATCTATTCATGTCTGCATAAAAAAGAGAAGCTGAAAATGCTTCTAAGTTCTTTAAGCATCATATGCCGATTTCTGCTTTACCACAGTGCTTTTAATACCAGAATCTAAGAAGGGCAGCTGGTCTTTCTGTTGCTCTTTATAAAGTATATTAGGGCTCAATGCCACATTCCTTTGGCTGGTGAAGGACTGCAGAATTTAGTCCTGAATATTATTTCTCAAAACTATTGTCCAAAATAAATGTCCAGGACTGATTATTAGGCACCAAGGAAGTGATGCATTTGCTAAGGCTTGATGTTTTCTGATAAAAAAATTGGCTTCTTTTCTGGTAGATAGGCTGTAGTCAAAAACAAATTATTGGGCTCAGTACTGGGGTCTGTATTACACTGGATGTCAGAGATGGGGATGTGTTTATTTTCTGTAAACTGTATGAAGGACTCTGCAGAAGTTTCATAGTACAACACACACATTTTGAAAATGTTGATAAATTTTTCCTTCCCTGTTTATTTTTTTTTTTAATAAAAACCTGAACTCTTTGCTCGGTAGTAGTAGATTATGGACAGCTAGGACCATCAGTGAATTCAATAGCAGTTTCATGTGCCCAAGATTTTTCCAAGTCAGAAGTTTTTGACTGCTCAGGTCCCATATAAAATCAGTGGGATGCTTTCCATAGCAATGTCTTTTCCAGTGGCATGGAGGCCTGCCTTGCTTTATGGTTTATTTTGCATGCCAGGGATATTAAGTTCTCAGAAGAGAAGCAAATTTCCCTTTTAAAATGTTATCAAAACAAAAACCCCAAATTGCACATATCTACCCCTTTGGCCTTTTTTTTTTAATGCACAAATGTGTTTGTATGCAAAACCTGAAAATTTCACGCCTTTCCTAATAAATGTCTTAAAAGAGCACATTTAAATGCTTTTTCACAGAAACAACCATTCATTAGTTGCAAAAATGCACAGAGACTTTTTATTCTTTCTGTTGTGAACAATACCATTTCAGCAGAAATTTGGGAGGAGAATGTATGATTTTTTTTGTCCCCAAATATATTAAAAAAGGCTAAAGAACAAAATGTTGGGGAGGCAGCTTTTTTTTGGCAGATAGTAAAATATAAAATATGTGATTTAAAAAAAAAGTTGGCTTAAAAATACACACACACAAATAATACAATAATATAAAAATACAGCTCAGCCAATGGCCTCTTAAAATTTACCTTTGGCATTACATTTGGCAGCCTAAAACAAAAGACCCTTCCTATAAACAGAACTATAAAAAAGAGAAGTTCATAAATTAGGTTGCAACAGTTACAAAGGGTTGTACAGTCCTTTTCTTGATTCTCCAAACTCCCTTTCTTTCCGTCCACACACATAAGCATGACCAGTGAGGTATATAGAACGTAACACTGTCAGGCATATGCACAATAAAAAAAGTGCATAAACACAGAAGTTCTCCCCTTTTCTTGTGAACAGGTCGTAACTGTGTGGTTTGCGTCCTTCCCCCCCCTTGGAAACAAAAAACCCTTTTTTTTTCTTATTTTTTTCTTTTTTTTTCTTTCCTTACTTTGGCAGGATGAAAATGAACCCAGAGGAATATGTGTCCTATTCCCAGCAGCAGTGATCCATTTCCCTTGGCAACATATGTCTGATGCCACAGATACTACAAGGTCGTTGGGTTGCTTTACAACTCTGGGTAACTTCCACGGAAACATCATACGTCTAGCACCATGTCGTAATGTTGTTGCTCTTTCTTCCGCCTGCCACATTTGTTGATAAGAACCATGTACAAAGTCAAAAGCAAAACCCAGTAACATGCATAGAGTATTGTGCCAATGATGAGAACTGTCTGTTTTGACTCAGAAAATGGCTTTTTTGATTCCTTGTAAATAGTGAAAATTACGCCACCTAGGAGGATTGTAAACCAAATGGAGACTGGAATGAGTCCTATAAAATTAACTACAATGGTTTTCCTTCCTGACGTGCCCCACCCTGCTTTGTTTATCGTGGCAATCGCAAACATCTTTGCTGGCAGTAAACTTGACATGTACAACACTGAGTAGAGTGACATGAAAACCATGACAATGTTGCCCCTAAGGAAGCTGGCAAAGGAAGACTTTATCAGGCCAACTAACTGAACTGTCAACAGGAAGAGGAGAATGTTCCAGATTTTTCCCCTGTAGAACAGCTGAATGACTGTGGCAATAAGGAAGAAAGGAAAGAATCCAGTGATTACAGCTTCATAGGTCATCCACAAATGGTGCTTGTGGAACCACATGGCATTATAAAGCCACTCTCTAAAGTAGGATTTACTCCAGCGGGTCTGCTGATTCAGCCACCTGAGATACTCTATCGGTGTTTCCGTAAGGCACTTGGATCTAGCTGTGTATTTTGTTGCATAGCCCAGACTTAGCACTCTGTTAGTTAGATGCCTGTCATCTCCAAAGCTGCACTGGGAGCCCATAAACTCTTGATTGTACCAATCTTCCACAAATTCATGGAGTAAAGAGTTTCTGTACATTCCCAGAGGTCCGCTGATGCACTGTACACAGCCAAAGTAGGACTGACAGGCTCTTTCAATGTTAAACGCCATCCAGTATCTCACGCTGCTCAGAAAGGAGATCCAGGAATCATATTTGTTCAGAATCTGCAAAATAAAAAAACAGTTTTCCTTTTAGATGAGCTCTTAAAACAGAAAACATGCACATTGGATCATTAAGGAGTTTTCTGAGATTGAAGCACCATTAGATGAATTGTGATGGGAACCTCACTCCTGTGTTCAACTCATGGCAAACCCAGGAGCTACACAAACATTTCAGCCAGGACATTGACACGAAGGGTGAGATGAAACCTTCAAATGTCTGTTTCACCAAGAGGTTCTTTTTTTCCTTGCAACTTGTCCTACTCTCCACAATGAAATTTCCTTACTTTCTGTCTAATTTTTCCTTCCCTTTTGCCCCCAGTTAGACCTTCTGGATTTAGAATTTACCAAGAAGAGCTGGGGAGTTCATGGCCTCCTGCTGCTTTTCTGCCCATACACATCTTTGGGGCTCACAGGACTCCTTCCAGTCCTCCCAAAACTATGTTGGAACATAAGAAAAGCAGAGCCCATGGTCTATGGTCTTTGCCCTACATTTTTGGTATCACAAGTCTGGCCTTAGAGGTTTAACCTTGAACTGTATGCCCATGTCTAGCATTCCTTGGAGGAGCAACCTGTCCTGTCTCCGCAGTACCAGCCTGTTACCTTGTCCTAAGCCATATGGTGATACTCCAGTAAAGCCTTCCTCAGGCCCACACAAATGCCTCAGTCTTTCTCTTCTGCACAGCCCAGCTGCACATCCAACCTGAACCCTCAGCAGATGCATGAGCACAAGTAGATGTGCAAGTCTGTGGCCTCACATCCAAGTTCTCAACATGCACCTTGTGCCAGAGGACGTGACAAGGAAGTGTGTGGATCTTTGACCTTCTACAACTATAAAACATTGCCCTGCAACTAGAAAAATATTGTCTTTCACTCTGATGGTCCTAATTTCTGTCAGTTTTAATTCCAGAACATATTAGAAGTAGCAGGGCTTGCTGGGAGTATGCTGGGAAATGAACAGGGGGAAAAAAAAAAGCCCAAAGCCTTCATTCTGTCACCTTTCCTCAAAGAGGACACACATCCTTCCCAATGCAGATGTTTATGAACCTTCACTGTCACAGCTGAACCTGTCCTGCCTCCCTTCACTTGTACTCACACATGCCTGGAATTTCACATGCATGGGCTGTGTCGCCTGGTTTGTGGTCAGTCTAGAGCTCCAAAGCTATTCAGGTTTCTGTGGGAATCCTAATTTCTGCAGTTATGAGCCACATGCCTGAAATACTTCTGACTACTTGGGCATTCATTAGCAAGTTCTTGTTCATTTACACAGCTCTTTCTCCTCTGTCTCACATAAAAAGTCCAACTGAGTACAGGGGATTGATCTTAAGGCTAACTGAAATATTCACACACATTTCTCTTTACAAATTGCAGCAGAAGGAGTTGTGTCAAAAGGTACCACCCGCCTTTTGCTGTAGCAATCAGCCAAACTCAGTAATGCTGAAAATCCTAACACACATGGAGCTGGTCTGACTTGGAAGTTTTCTATTGCCCTGCTTGACAGAGATGGAAGACCCAGCAACACACAGAGTGCACAGTGCAGAGCATTTCAAAGTTATTTTTTGTTTCTAACAATCTTGGCTGCCAGTAGTAATATAATTGAAGTGCTTGAGGTTGCTGGACATGGCTATGGGACACCTGTTCTCAATTTCCTGCCCCCCTATAGCTTTTCTTTGGTACCTTGAGCAAGCAGCTATACCGAGAGACTCAAAGATGCCACAACAATCCTGACAATGCCAGTGCCCCCCTTTTCACATATTGGGGCAGAATATTATTTTATTGCTTGCTATGGATGTTAAAACCATACAGTGCTCACATCCAAGAAGAGTTTCCATTCAATGGACAAAAAGGTTATGGTATGATAAGAGCATCTATAATGGCATCATATGTTATATATATGCATATAGTATACACACATAAATTATATTTAATGCTATTTCAGGCAGAGGAATCTATTGCAATGCAAATAGTTGCTGAAACACCTCTGTTAATCTGAAAATTGTTGTACTCACCTGCACATCACCTCCAACTCCTCCAACCATTGGATCTTCTTCTAAAACTTTTACCATCTCCACTGATGAGGCTGGATCAAGCATTGTATCTGAATCACAGACCTACAAGTAAGAAAAAACAAGAACAAAAATGGGTTAAGGAGTTCACTACAGAAGAAAATAAAAATCATGCAAGTGATTATAATGACTCTAAATGCATATTCTCCTGAATGCAATTAAATCTGACTTTGAAGTCTGCACTGATATTTCTGTTAAAGGTCACTTGTACCAGGCAGCAAGGCATAGTGCTGCACAAAACACAGAGCTTGTTAATGCTGTGCACACAAACAATCCTCTGTATCAGCTCCATTTGTTTTACTGGCACACTGGACTGGCTTCTTCGAGTAAGATATGGGGCACTGCAGAATAAGATGGTGTTTGTGGGTGTGCAGCAGATTGCTGTTCTACTCTGACATAGAATTTCTCTGCATCAGCTGCACAGTTGGAACACCCTGGTCAAATGTTTCCCACTGCCATATGAGGGAAAGAGTGAGGAGTTAAATCCCAGGCACTTGTTATTAAAAAGAAAAAAAGCCAAGTAGGAGTCTGGGAAGAAACCTAATCGTTCTTTCACTCACAGAAGGGTTTAGCAATTAATGTAAAATATGTATCTTATATTTCAGAAAAAAACTCATTTTAATTTTAGATGCATGATGTATTACTACTAGTGCAGGGATTTGACATTTGATGTAGAGAAATTATTTGCTATTTTTCTCTGGCATTCTTTTCAAAAGATATGTAAGGCCAGAAGGCGTGAGTCCCGAAGTTCAGTACTCCAAAAGACCAAGGCAGAAGTAAATGACACACAGGGCATTTCAGCTACACAAACACTCCTAGTCAACTAAACACTGTGTACATTAGGAAATTGGCTTTCCCCTGGAGAGTAGGAGGAGGGCTCAGACAGGCTGGCTGGTCTGTGAGACAGCTGGCATTGCTTTCGTTTGCTCTGAGGAGAATGACTCGGGCTGCAGCCTGTTTAAAACAAGAGGGTGTCTCCTTGTTGTATCGCTGCAGCTGAAAGAACTGGCCACATCGTGTGTGAACTCATTTCACAGACACCCAGGAACTGGAGCAGAGACTGTCCCAGAAACACCCCTCTGACTGACTGAATCCCACCCTAAAAATTCTCATACTGCCTCCAGTTTGTCCCCACATTGCATTCCTGTGACTTCAGACAGGGTCAGTAGGAGCAAGTCAGTGGCTCTGCCTAAACAGCATATCAAAACAGATTCTGCTGAGGCTTTGTAACGGCTATCCTAATTTTGGTGTCTTTTCATGCAAACTTTCAATTCAACCTAAGCCCTGTCACTCCAGGGGAGAGGTAACCTTTACATCTGCTCTATGAAGGGGGAGAGCACTGGGGCTTTGCTGTAGACCAGACTCAAGAGGAGAGGTTACCCAGGATAGTTGGACTGCATAGTTTGGGATGAGCTGGGACTCTGCCAACATGCTCCCCTCCATGCCTACTCAGAGGGGGCCAAGAGGAGAAAGGTGATGAAAGCTCTCATATCTCTGTCAGGATAAGAGCCACAAGCATCTCCAGCTCCCACTAACTTGATGCATCCATCCACAGCATCTTTGTATCCTGGCCAAGGCCTGACTCCAGCTTTAGTGGAAAGCTGTCATCAGTGGCAGCACTGGGTGACAGAAAGGGAGCAAAACAATGAGGGAAAACAATGCCTATACTTTTACTTGGGTCTTCCTGGACAAACCTGTTGCTGAGTGCTTTGCACAGGGAATCTGTAGTTTGCTGAATCCCCAGGGTGCTCAGGCAGTGACAGGCATGTCATTTCTAGTGACCACGAGTGGTGGGCTGGGATCAGCTGCCTCCCAGCCCCTCTGCTTTCCCTCCAGCACCTGCCCCTTGAGCAGCTCCCACCCCATTAGATGTATTTACCTGTGGCAGAAAGGCCTGCCCATGAGCCACATCACTAATATATTAGGGATGAGGAATCCTGAAAACACTGGATTTTTTAAACAAAACACCATCGCATGCTAGCACAGTGGGTATGTCTGGGTTTCTGGGAAAAATCTAATAAGCCATCATTTTCCATCTGGATGAGGTTTTTGCAGGTGAACAGAGGACACACCAGAGAAATACAGACACTCAGAAGCCCAAATAAACACTGACACCTGCCTAGCCAGGGTGTGCCCAGGACAGCCCTGAGAGACAATTTCCACATAAGGACTGAGTGACCCAAACATCACTGCTTTGGGTCACAGAGTTACATGAAAGGGACAACTGACCTTAAAGGAGCTGGTTTTTAACTTGCTGTAGGCAGTGACAGTTTATCCCAGCTGCTCTGAGTTCAGACTGCACTACACTGTCCACACAGGCACCTCCATCAAGCCAAGATGAATTGCACCCTGGTTACCTCACAACTCTGCATTGATAATACCTGCCAGATTAACTCCTCCACCTGATTACCTACACACTCATAAACTCTTCTCTAAACAAGCCTTCAGAGCAGTTTGCAGTACTTAATGAGACACCACTACTGAGTAACAGCCCGTTATCTGCACTGGTCTGACTGTTTATGATTGACTGTTCATAATTCTAGGGTGTCTTCTAAGAACTGTAAGGCTTATAATTTTGAGGGTGGGCAGTGGTGCTGACTGGCCACTTTAAAAAGTGCTTAATCATTGATGCAGACTGCTTAGCCCTTGAAATATAGGGCTTGTTTAAAGTAATTTACCCTGGGTCTCCCCAAAGGACCATTTGAAATATCTCAACCTTTATTTATTCATAAAACAGAGCCACATTTTAGCTGCATTTTTTTATGACTCTGCAGTAGCCAGGGCCACCAAGGGTCTGCATTTCTACTACAGATGTGACTGTAGATGTGACTGCGGCATCAGTCACTACTGCATACTGTGCTCACAGCAGCACTACAGTCTCTGACAAATTCCTTAGACCTTCTAAGCCAGGTCTGGAGCGTTAACTGAACAAAAATATCTCTTCTATTTTCTGAATTTATGCTATGACTAGCATATGAAATAGAAACATTTTTTCCAGGTTCCCTGAAAAATATAAGAGCTGAACTGAGGGAGGAAACTTGCAATGAATCTGCTTTCTCTCTGCCTTCTTTCTCTGCAATCCAGTATGTCTGTGTGTTTATAAACCCATGCTAATAAAGAAAAATCAGCATTTTTATCCCATCATAGTTCCTCACAGCACAAGACCAAAGTGCAGACAATGGAGAGCTTAAGCCCATTGTTTTAAAAGAATAAATCAGTTTCAGTTTGGAAAGTGGTGGAGGATGGGTTCTAAATCTTGGCTTTACTTTCCTAGTTCCAATAACAGAGCAGCTCCTGGCACTCTTCACTTTCTGCCCCTCCTGTGCACTGAAGACTCGCTGCTCTCAGCCCAGCTCCTGGCAGCCCCTCCAGGTCCCTGGGACACTGCACGTGGATGCTGTGCTGTGCAGAGCATGCACACACCCACACAAGGCTGGGCACAGGCCCCAGAAACACACATGGCTCAGCCATGCAGCTGCCCTGAGCCAGCAGAGAGCACCTCGCGGGGAGCTGCTGCTCCACTGCAGGAGACTGCTGGATGCTCTGACTGTGGGAGAAGTTTGGAAGAACTGAGGGTGGTTCTTTAGGAAAATCATCTCCTATTCAGTGGGATTAGTCAAATGAGCCTTCTTGGCCTAGAATTCTAAGGAAAGGTCCTCAGTGTCCAGCCAGAGTATCTGATTCCACCTGCCTTCCTCCACATGTGACCCTTTCTCCTTCCCACAGTCAGCAGGGACGTTTGCAGGAGCAAGGAATCCATGTAAGTAAGGCAAAAACATAGACAATCTTTCAGGGGATCCAAGGCAGCTGGAAAGAAATGTGCCTCTGCTGCTTTGGAAACAGGGAGAGAGGACCCAGCCTAATTCATTTTTAAGTGAGTAGTGTGTCATAAGGGCCTTAAAGGCCAAGTTGCAGTGAGTGAGGTAATGCAGCTGTAAGTGATGAAGCAAAAGCTCCTTCAGGCTTTAGCTGAAGAAATTTTCTTTCAAATCTACACATTGACCCTTTTATTGAATGCTCCACATGGCCTTCAAAGCCTTTAAAATATATCCCCATCTTTTTTACAGACTTCCCCACTTCTCCAAGATATTCCCTAGAGAGACCAAATACCTGTCTGTCTGCTTGTAAATGGGGCCACTGACAAACTCACAAAATAAAGCCTCACCCGAGACCTTCACCCACAGGAGCAGAGATGGGGCTTTCAGGAGGTCATTGGCTTTGTCTGAAGCAAAACCATTTGGATGAGGGGGCAGTACTGAAGGCAGGGGAAGGATTTCAGACTTCTCCAGTAGCTGGTGCACAAATTTAAAACAGTCACAGATAGACTGGCCATTTTAAAAGGTAGCAAAATACCCTTTTAACGGTCAAGCTGTTTCCAAACAGACTGAAAGGAGCACTGTGTTCATCAGGGACTAGGATGGCCTCTAACATGCTGCACAAAATATACAAAAGCTGCTTTCTTTCAAAGTGTGTTTGAATTGGCACTGACCTGGTGCTCTAATACCTACCTGTACATAATCCACACTTCTCCCCAGTGCTTTGAATGCTGTGTACATTACTTCTCTTTTTCCACCCCATTTCTGCATGATGCAAACACTTTTGTTGGACAGGACCAGCTGAGATACGTGTTGCATGCTCTCTCTGTGAGACTCCTCTGTCTCACCAGGACCTTTGTCGTGGAAGTTATTACTCCAGATATAAGTGGCACAACTGTCCCTACCCATGATTTCAGTGAAAATGTCCATCATGTAAACGTCGTCTTCTGAGTTCCCATCAATGACCATAACAACTTTAATTCCAGGGTAGGTCAATCTTTTTACAGAAAGTAAACATTTTCTTAAGTAGTCAGGATCTTCTTGATAGGCAGCAATACAAAGGGCAACTGTTTTGTTCAGTTTGATTGGAGTCTCTAGCGACCGTTTCATTTTCCTGTGCTCTAGGTAGGCAAACAGGCTTTGGATGATAAGATGTGATGCCAGGATAGCACCATAGAGTCCAAAGGAGAAGTAGTAGTTGTCTGTTTGGATGAACTGGTAGCCCACAATGTAAGCAGCGGTGATTCCCAGCAGGAGGGACACCCCGAAGAGTGTGGTTCCAAGTATTCTCAGGATGCATATAAACCTCTCACAATACATCTGCAAAGAAGTAGGGAAACCATTAGCAGAGCCACCACTTGCTGATATACGACATCATAAGGGGTGCACGTGGCTGCAACACAGATCTCAGCATCAACAGATACGCCCTGAGCTTCTAGCTCACAGACTCACTGCATCCCTTTGCCCAACTGAACATCTCTTTACAGGACTTCCCCCATGTAAAGTGCAATCCAAACAGACTTAATGTAGCAGAGATTATTTCAGCTACTCACAGTGCCCTCACAGAAGGTGCTATTTGTGTCAGGAACTTATTTTGGCAGCCTGGGCTGGTTGGATAAGACTCTCTTGTCAAATTATCCTGAGGAGGTTGGAGAAGGGGCTTTTGGGCCACCACTCACTTTTATGGTCACAGGGGAGTGGAACAGCTGAATGTCTGGGCAGCCCCTCCTCATGCCCCATCCATGTCACAACCGTATCCCACCCTGAATTGTTTCTGTCGCTTAGTTATGTTTGCAAAAATATTGGAAAGACATTCTTAAAACAGATGCCTGAATGTATTTATAATTTTTTTAAACAGATGTCTGACTATATATATAATTTATATTTATATAATCAGACATCTGCTTTAAAAGGCCTTCTCAATACCATTGCAAAAATGCATTATTCATATAGTTGTGTACATAGATACATGCACATGTAAGCATGAGTGTATAGGGGCTAAAGCTTAACTGAGATTAAGTCTGTGGAAAAAATATGCATAAATTTAACAGAGCCAACACTCCACCCTGGGCTCAGAAATTCTCTAGGACATCAGCTGATTCTGATCACTTCTACAGATTTAGCTTACCTGGCTGTTTCTAACCTAAACTCTGGGCTATGGAGCAACTGGCTGGCATGAAGGGTGCTCTGGCATTCTTGAAACAAATAAACAGTATGGGCAGGCAGGCAGGTCGACTCTATTGGTACCTAAATACCTTTTCTGACAATCACATTACCCATTTTATGCAACAGCTTTCTCAGAATTTAAGAAGTTAATGACAATATTTTCTGTCAATAGATGCATTTCATGTGAAGGACACAAAACAGGTGATGTCTGTTTAAGGCTAATCCAGCAAGTGTGTTGCAAGTCAATAAAGCTCATGCTTGAATATTTTGCTGAATTAGGTCCTCTCAGAGTAATAGATTTAATATTTGTGTTTTCTTGCTATTATTCATATTTTCCCTGCTGTTATCATCTCACTCATCTGCTGCTCATGTTTGTTTCACCATCTGTTGGCCAAAGTTGAAGTTGGAACAGGACTTCCTTACATCACATATGTTTTTAACTCTTCCTTGAAAAATGACTACCAAGACACAGCAGCATAGCTGCTGATAGTCATCAACTATATATATGTCTGAAAAGCTACAGGCTCGGAACAAAAAATTCAACACAGAATCACTTACAACATAAAAATAAACTAGGCAAGCATGAAGTTTGAGGTTACAAAGACTTTGTCTTTTTCCATTGGCTATTTAGGGTCTTAAATTTCAAGACAGGAGGAAGCCTCCTAAATGTATATTTGGAGGCACTGTTAAAGAAATCAGACCCTGGCTCCAGGACTTCCTTGAATACTTAAGGCTGGGCTCTGACAGGTGTTGTAATCATCCACCAGCAAAAGGGACCCTCCCTGTTCTGGCCTGTCTGAAAACCTTTCACAGCAGGGGTCATAAAGATGCCTAATAAAAGACAGCTTATGCCTACCACCCCTATAGGTGAATTGAAACTCAGTGCCCAAAATAGACTTACTTTAGAAAATAGATTAAGTAATGGATCCCCTCTAGATTACCTCGAAGTAAAATAGTCCATGTGTTTACTAATCCCTCAAGCATGCAAAATGTTACAAACATCAAGGTAAATGTCTCATTAATGGTGCACTTATACTCTGCTTTCCCATTTGGGGTCCTAAAGTCTGCTTACATGAAGAATTATATGGCTGAAATAAACAGGATTTACATTAAGATCTGGAGTGGCTACATTTGAATGACCATATACTCTAGCAGACATCTTTTACATTAATTTGCTATTGTTTTGCTCTACCTATGAAGCGCCTCTGCACAAAAGGAAAACAAACAAACAAAAACAAATTCTCTGACTTTATCATTACAGCACAGATCCTCTCCATTGCAAAAATCCAGTCTTTTAAGATCAAGAAATTATTTTCTGGTGTTAATAAAACAACACTTCTTTTTCCTTTTCTCTGTCAACCTTAGGAAAATAAAAAGTGTTTTGATCTAAATTCCTGGCTTTCATCAAAGAAATTTTCCCCTTTGTATGTTCAATTGAGGGTTTTATGTATAGTCTTTTAAATGACTGAATCTCAGGGGAACTTGAAAAGTTGCTCAATAGTCTCAAGATTTAACACGAGGCATTGATAGCTTGCCCAGCAGAAATGATCTTTATCAAATTTAACATGCCCAAACAATAGCAAAGAAGCCAAAAACTCTCCACCCATCTCAAAGAATTAAGCCAAGAAATTAAAAAGGAAATGATGCTTGTACAAGTCTGGGACCAAAAATGAACTGCTGAATCAAATACTGATACTGAGGCTAGGCAGCAGCTGCTTCAGAGACTTTCAGATCAGACAGTGCTGCTATGAGTATCTAGCCTGGCCTGACACAATGAAATATAATAATTCTATCCTGCAATTTGGGCACCTAAATCCCTTACAGGCACCTTCACCTAACCCCATGGAGCTGAACCCAGTATGAGTTTTACACAGCCTCCAGCAAGCAGACCCAAGGTTTGCATGCACAAGGGGAGTGTATGTAAAGAGCCTTTAAAGTCCACCACTGAGCAATTTGTCCTTGTGATGTTTCAGCTCTTTCCTTTCAGGGATGAGCTGAGCAGTGCTCACCAGCCCATCTTGTAGAACTGCAATGTGAAAGCCATATGCTAAATCCTGATGCTGTGCAGGCTGCTGCTGATTCAGTGACACATTTTGATTCACAAAGCAGTGCCAAGTATATGCGTGCCTTGTAGTGACTGTACAGTAGCAGGCAAGGAGAGCCTTTCTTGGAGGCTGCTATGGAAAAGCATGACCAAGAAATGAACCCTTGCATGTACTTGACATCAGAGTCCACCTGGTGAACTGTTTGGCATTGTGTCTCTTGGCATCCTGATAAAGCCAAATATATATATACAAAAAGAATATTTCCCCTTTGTGATGAAGGGGAATTTTCATTATTATGAACAACTGGCATAACTAAAACTGTAGTATTCTAACAATGCTTTCATGAAAAACATCAGGTTAACAAATGACTGATACACAGTACATCTAATAATTAGGGTATTAACTGTAGCACTAGAGATCACACTCCTTTGTCAGACTGAATAATGCCTTAGATCTCAAATTAGAAGAACACAGCATAATATGCTTCAGTTTTCTCTATTCTGAAAAATATTTAGACTAGCATTTACTGTAGTTATGGTACCTAGATCTAACTTTTAAGATCTAAGTTTAAGATCTAAGATCTAGACCCTTGACTGAAAGTCAGCAGGTTCTTATGTTTTGTTTTGAACTGAGTCTTTACTCAGCAAAGAACACTGGTGACTTCCACGGTAAAGTACCAATTTTTCTTCCTCCAAAATCCTGTGGCAAAGTTCCTCCACGTGGCTATTAATCAGCTTTCATGCATCTCTGAGAGTAACAGGGCCTGAAGATAATTTATCCCTTTATGAAGTCAGGAGGCAAAGAGACAGAAAAAGCTTATTTTGTTACTAATTCTGAATAGGGGCAAATAGATATCCAGAAAACCAATGTGCACTGGTGCCAGAAGATATCAATATTATCTGCAGCCTGTTCAATTCTGCACCCTCTGTTGTGGGATGCATCTCACTACATCATCTCTCTCAGAAATCCCCTTTCATACAACATTCAAACATTGGCACATAATATTTCTGGGTAGCTTTTCCTCAGAAGATTAAAAAGCAAGAGAGGGAGACACAGAAAGTTTGCACCTAACATGATTGAATGATTTGGAAGGTTGACAGAATTATCACTTAGTAATTCCAAACATCTGAAGACATTTAGAAAAACCCTAACCATAAGTTACAAAAGCCAATATCTACCCAGGAGGCAGTAATAAAGGTTTGATCACAAATGTGCTCATTGTGTCCCTGTACTGGGCCTGGCTGAGATGGATTTTTTTCCCCATAGCCCTCCAAGTGCTCTGCTTTGTGCTGGTGGCTGGGAAGGTGTTACTAATGCAGCAGTGTTTTGGCTACTGCTGAGCAGTGCTCCCAGCATCCAGGATGTCTCTCCAACATTCTCTCCCACACCAATATGCTATGGGTGGGCAAGGTCCTAGGAGGGAACATAAACAGGCCAGCTGATCTAAACTGACCAAAGGGATATTCCATACCATCTGACATCTGCTCAGATAAAAAAGCTAAAAGGAGGAGGGGGAGGCATTTGTTATATTTGTTTTTCGGTACTGAAGCCCCACTTCCTGGGAAGTGACTGAACATCATGTGCTGATAATCAGAAGATAAATCTTTTGTTTTTCTTTGTGTCATGCACAGCCTTTGCTTTATCAAGTTGCCTTTATCTCAACATACCTGGAGTTTTGCCCTCTTATTTTCTGCATCTACATCCTGCTGAGGAGGACAGTGATAGAGCAGTTGGGAGGGCACCATGCAGCAGGCCAGGGTCAACCCACCACAGTCCCCTTCACTTTTAAAGGTTACAAAGAGCTGTGGCTTTCTCTACACATCGAGGGCTGTGGTCGCATCAGCAAACAGTGCAATACCACAGCAACAGATCTGCAAAGAGGAGAACCTGGTGCTGAGGACCTAACTCCACCCTCCATACATTTCTGTGCTTTACTCTGAACTAAGTATAGTCAGACACAATGGAATAAAAACCTGATAAGTGTCCTCCAGAGGTACACCTTGCAATTAGTTTCATTCAAGAAGAATCCAATTTGGGTGTCCAGTTACTGCTATGCAATACAAACTCAAGCAATTTTGTTGAAGGAGGGACACTTGTAGCAGCAGCTTCGATAGCACCTCCTCATTGAAAACAAATTGATAAGACAAATCAACCTCACATATGAGATCTGCAGATCAGATTTGTCTGGAACCTTTGTGGAAACCAGAAGTGCTGAGCACAGAAAACCTTTGAAAACATCTCATTTTGCCTGTATGGAAGCTGCATTCTTAAATATCTATTCAACCTTAGTGCTGAGGCTTCTTTGAATTCAGCAAAGCATGTAAGTGTGTCATTAAAGATAAGTGAGCACTTAGGTATTTTGCTGAAGAGGGAAATCAGTGGATAATTTATCTTGCAGTTCTGTAGTAACTGCAAGATAATAAGGCATAAAAAATCTTTCTCTGAAAATATGCTATTTCTGGGACACTCAAGGTAAAAATGCAAGTATATTTTTGACAAATTTACTGCAGAGATTACCCTCCCTTATGCAGGTTGTTTGATATGTCAATGCTTAACCACTGCATTTCTTACATTGGGAATCTAAGAGTGGATCAGGGCCTTGAAAATTTCAATTTCCTTCCGAGTGTTGTCATTCACCTGTTGGGTAACCTTAAATAAGTGAATTCACCTTTCTCTGTCCCAGCTTCCTCACCTGTAAAATGGGGATCATGATCATGCACGAAATTTTTGGAGGGCTCCATAAGGCTTAGGTTACTCTTTTTAGCGCTATATGAGATCCACCTGTTCTCTAGTTCCATATAGCTGGTTTTAGTCAAAAAACTCCAACAAAAACCAACATCCCCCCTTGCTATTTTCCTTGCCTGCATTCCCCTGAAGGCATAGCCTGTGGGGATCTGTCTGTAACAAACATGCAAGTCTAACTCAGCAGGAGGCCTGAGAGCAGTGAGGTGGGCACCATAAAAGCCAGCACATACAGCTTTAGGCGCATACAGCCACCAAGGGCTGTTTTGCACACAACCAAAGGAAGAATGAAATCTTTATAATCCTTAATACCCACTTCCTTACTAAGGAGAATGACAGCGCTGGCTGCCACAGAGCAGCTGCTTCAATGACGTGAGTGTGCCAGAGTGCACATGTGAGTGCCTGCACACATGGATCTGGGCCTGTGTACACTCTCTGGGAGTACATGGTGTTTGAGGCTTACAGTTTCTCAGACAATATTTAGACTCATTATTAGGATTATTTTGGTGGTAAATCAAATCATATATCATTGGAGTACAAATGATTCTAGTTAGATATTAATCACAAGCATAAGATAGTTGTCCAGACTCCCTCTTCTATTCTACAGCCTGAAGAGAGGAAAGTGAAAAGTTATGCTCCATCTGTACACCTTTATTACAACACAATTACCATATCTGGAACTTTTGGTTATTTATAACTTCCAGATTTTGTTATGCTATTGATCTGGAAAGGGCTCACATAAAACTAAAGTTAACTCTGAGGTTAAATTAAAAGTAAAGAACAGGATTACTGATGATGGCAAACTCTATCTGTATGCACAGGCTTTGATCAGCAAATCAACAATCTCCTATTTGTTCAGTGTATGTTTCCCACTAAACTGCTCAAATTTAATCTCTTACAGGTTTAAATAACCAATGTGGAAAGAATTCTATGGCTGCAGGTTGGATTTGACCCTCATGTACACAATAATACACTAGTTGTTAAGAAAGAAAACTTACAAAAAAAATTCCCAGACAAATGCTCCAAGAAACGAAACAAGAAGTAAATCATACTTCTACTCAGATATTTTGGACTGTGGTTAAAGAAAAATCTAGTTTAGAAATGTTTTCTGGTTGCTGGTTAGAATACTTTGCTGCTCTATACACTAATCTTGAATAGCAAAAAAATGGAACAAATACCCTTCCATGTCACAAATATAAAGACTTGAGTTTTTCCTAGTGACCTTGCCTGAAAAACTCCACTGAATCCAGTAGAGCAGCTCTTCCTACTGGGAAAACCTTGATCCGAGTTTTTCTATGCTTGGATGCAGGGTAAGAAAGATTTATTGCCCTTATCTAGTCCTCAGAAGAACCCTCAAGGCACCCATGTTACACAAAATATGTGCTTTCGAAAAAGTGCATGGGTGTCAATGGAAAAATGATCCCAAAGGCAGAAGACTCTGAAGCAGAGCAACACATGGAGAAGCAGCTGTGCCCTAAGAGATGTGGGGTCACTGCAGCCCTGCAGAATCACAGAACCCTTGGAGTTAGAAGGGATCTGTGAAGATCGCGGAGTCCAACCCCCCTGGCCAGGTATGGTCACCTACAGCAGGTGACACAGGAACATGGCCAGGTGGGTTTGGAATGTCTCCAGAGAGGGACACTCCACGACCTCCCTGGGCAGCCCGTTTGATGCCCTGCCGTTCTCAACGTGAAGAAGTTATTCCTCCTGTTGCCTTGAAACTTTTGTGCTCTAGTTTAAGGGCACTGCTCTTCGTCCTGCCGCTGGGCACCACCGAAAAGAGTGTGGCACCGATCCTCTTGGCACCCGCCTTTGAGATATTTACATGCATTAATGAGATCCCCTCTCCGTCTTCTCTAGACTAAGACAACGCCCATCAGGAGTGTTGTACTACAAAGGGATCCTCTCGGGGCAAGGAAATGGGGTAAATTCTCTCCCAAGGGCCAATGCCCCTTTCTGCCAGCATCGCTACGGATGCTGTGTGGCGAGGCTGTGACCAGCAGGCTCTCTCTGTGTCCGAGACACGCACCGCGGCTCCCAGAGGAGCCGAGCAGGGCTGCCGGGGACTGAGGGCTCTGCAGCAGCCGGAGGCGCCGGGCCCTGCGCTGGCAGCGGGCTGCACACGGAGCGGGGGAACCCCGGCCCGGCGCCGCGGCCGCGATCCAACGGGGCGGAGCGGCGGCGTCACCGGGCGGGGCCGGGGATCCCCGCGCGGCCGCGTCACGGGCCCCGCCCGCAGGAGCGACCGGGCCCGGCCGTGCTGGCGCTGCCGTCGCCCCCCGCTGCCGCGGCCCCGAGGCGGCCCTCCCTCGGCCGGGGCGGGCCCGGCGCGGGGAGCTCCGGGCAGCCCCCGCCCGCAGCCCTCGGCTCCCGGCCCTCCCGCGGGAAGCCGCCCTCCCTCCCTCCTTCCCTGCCCTCCCTCCCCGCGCTGCGCGGCGCCCGGGCGGCTCGGCAGCGCTGGCCGAGGCGGGCCGTCAGCCCCACGCCCGCCGCCTCGCCTGCCTCCCCTCAGGGCCAGCCCTCCCCGCCCGGCCCTGGATGCAAAGGCGAGGGGAGGGAAGCCGGATCGGGCTCTGAGCAGGTCTCGCCTTCCCCGCTGCCATCAGCGGAGCGGCTGCCCAGCCTGTGCTCGATTTTATTCCAATTTCAGAGGGTTTATGAGGCGGTTGGCTTTTTTTGGCTTTTTGAGGTCGGGATTTTTTCCCCCCAGATCCTGAAGCTCAGCAATGTCTTAAACGGATTACACGGAGGAGGGGTTGAAGCTGAAAACTTCATTCATCCTCACGGCGGTTCTATTCATTGCTGAAATAGGTGTAGCGTAGGAGCCGGTAAGATCCTCCCCCAGCCCCACTCGTATTTTGGGGATCCGTTCCAGCTTTCCTCCCTGGAATAGTGGGGATGGGAGGAGGGGGTCTTCTGCTCTTGAGCTGACAGAAGCATAATCATAAATCACCTACCTTGTTTGTCCTTCTGTCCTTTGGTCATAGAGGGGCTCCAGCCAACTGTGTGGTCTCACGTACCGTTGCTCCCGCTGAATAGTTTCCAAGTTTGAGGTAAAAGAACAAATCGCACTTTTCAGGGACTTAATAAGACGCTCAGAAATAAAAAAATAATTAAAAATGAAAATAATAATAAAAAATCGTGTAAGGCTATTCAGTCCTACTCATTTTCTCCCACGTGTTTTCACAATTATCGTGTATTTGTCTTTCTCTGCTTCAGTTTCTAGCTCAAAAGTTGTGGGATTTTTCCCCAAATAATAGTAATAATAATAATAATAATTAAAAAAAGAGTTAGAAATAATAAATTAGGAGTTAGTTTCTCGTGGTCGAAGCTGAAGATCTTATTTCAAACCCGGCTAGCCAGGAGCCAGGAGAAGTTGCAAGGCAGTGTCTGAAAGTTTGAGAGATCAGCATCAGATAAAGTCTCTTTGGTGATACCTTGCTGCTGCCCGAGTAACTGTTTCAATGAGGTTTCTCAGCAGCAGCAGCAGCAAACGGGTAATATTTTCCAGACGTCTTTTTCTTTCCTGCTGCTGCTGCTGCTTTTCTGCCTCTTCCACGTTATGGGGTCTTTTAACAAGGGAGACTTGACTTAATAGGCGGAGGATGGGAAGAAGGAGGGAACTCCTGTAAGGAGGAAAAAAAAAAACCCAACCCTCCCAATTGCCATGATCTCAGCCAAGGACCAGTTCAGCGCCAGGAATTTAATTAGCCAAGTTGCAAATTTTTTCAGAGAAATACAATACACATATGTTGCCACCAACTGGTTTCCTCTTCGTGCCCCGCATTTGGGGGAACCCCCCACCTTCCCCACTCCCTGCATCCTTGGGCTTGGGGTGTGGGATTCGTCCCTCCCACAGCCACTATTCGGCTGGGACAGTTTTTACTGCTGCTGGTTTTTATTAATAAAGGAATTGCGTCTATGAATGGATGAACTTCACAGCTTTATATCCTGCTTTACCCGTTCACTCTCGGGAAGATTTGTTGTAGTAAATACCCAAGGAAGCTCCCACTGATATTCATACCCATGCCTCTTGTGTTAAAACAAGCTGGGAAACGTGTTAGGCCATTTAAAAACTGGAAAACTGTGGCGTGGGCTTTGTTTTGGATTGGTTTGCTTTTAGTTTTGGGGTGACTTTTTGGTCTTGTTTCGTTATAAATCAGAAGTGTTAATTCTGTCGATGGTTCCCGGTTAGCCAGGGGCACCAGCGGCTCACAGCTCACCCCATTGCCGCTTGCCGGCCGCTCTCACTCGCTCCCTGCGGCTCCGCTCTGCTTCCAGGGCGGCTTTCCCGCTTTCAGCCGCCCTTCCCGGGCAGTGCCCCGGGCGCGGCGCTGGGTGGCGCTGTTGGGGCGGCGGAGCGGCGGGGCCGCGCTGGCCGTGCCCCGGCCGGGACCCACGGCGGCGGCGGGGGCTTCCCCTGCCCCCGCGCTGTGTGCTCAGGGACCGCAGAGCTCGCCGCTCTGGGGCGTCCAGCCCACAAAGGGAACCGTATCCAGACACCGTTGGGAAATCCGGAGATGACTCTTCGCCGAGTTATCGCCCCTCGGTACCTTCTGGTGTGGGAGAACTCCGGAGCGCTCTGGGGGCTTCTCGTGTGCCGTAAATGGTTTAAAGTCGGTGGTTACCTCGGCTGGAGATTTTTTGAGTACCTGCTTCGGGGAAGTGCTTACATTTACAGGTGTGTTCAGTCACTGCCACGGGGGAGTGGCTTTAGGATGTGCATTGAAGCCGAGCTCCTTGAACCATCAATCTGTCTCAAATAACAAATCTAATGCTAGTTTAAGCCAAAGTTTTGTGGGCAGTTTTAACCTGACATTGCCAGGGAAAGCAACTCTTTCACCCTCCTCCTCACTGTCCCTATTTTTATGTCAGGAGAACTGTCCTAGGTTAGAAGTTTGTTTGGGGAGACGGAGCAGCAATAAAGTAAGAAATAATTTGGGCTGGATGAAGACAAAACAACTGCTTTGGCAACAATCTGGCTTTTGGTGGTTTACAGTGTCCTTGAAAGTACAGCACAACTTAACAAGCATGGACTCTATCGGGGCTTTCAGGTATTCCTTCCTCTCAGACCTTCCTCCCATGGCAGCTTCATTCCCATACAGTAACCACCTCCAAATCTGTGTCACAAACCCTTCAGATACAGAGCCCTGCACACCTCTGTCATCAGGCAAGGGACATATGGCACTGTCTGCTGCAAACAGGGGCAGAGGGCAGAAAGGTGTCAAGAAGGCTGCTTGATCCCCTCTCCACAGGAGCCACCCTAATAGCCAAGGATCTGGTGTAAGCCAGGCTTATCACAGAATCACAGCATCACAGAATGTTCAGGGCTGGAATGGACCTTAAAGATCATCTGGTCCCAGCCTGCCCTACCATGGGCAGGGACACCTACCACGAGACCAGGTTGCTCAGAGCCCCATCCAGCCTGGCTCTGAACACTGACAGGGTTGTGGCATCCACAATCTCCATGAGCAACCTGTTCCAGTGCCTCACCACCCTCACAGTGAAAAATTTCTTCCTAATATGTAACCTAAATTTCCCCTCTTTCAATTTGTACCCATTGCTCCCTGTCCTATCACTGCAGTTCCCAATGAATGATGAATGTCATTTAGGCAAGGGGCTACTTCAGCAAGCTCTGCTACTGTTGTACACATAACCAAGTCCTTGATGTCTGTGTGAGTCCTAAGGTGTGATTACCTGGCATCAGACTTTCCCTGGCACTGTCAGAGGTGAGAGAGGATTAGCACAGGTATCTCTGGTCCATCCATGGCTACTCTCAACACTGTGCCTTGGGGAACTGGTGCTGCCAGTTTGTGTTCCATGGGCACTTGGTGGCCTTGTCATGATTCAGGGATATGGATGTCCTGAACAGGGGACTTCATGTCTAGGATAATTTCTGAAATGAGGTTTCAGGGGGAGGATGAGTTTGTTTGGTTTGGTTAATAACTAAATGTTGCAGATTAATTTTTTCAAGTGAGCTTTTGTTATTAATGAAATAGCTTTTTTGGTTGGTTGGTTGGTTGGGTTTTTTGGGTTTTTTTGTTTTGTTTTTGTGGGTTTTGTTGGGTTTTTTTATATTTCACCTTTTAATAGTTAGAATGCACATTACTCTGGAAGTACACAATATCCCACTGGCTTAATCCCACGCTCCTTAGGTTTGAACAGGGATCAAGAGGCAGCAGTTGAGGCACAAATCTTGGTGCAGCAATAGGCAGCACTTAAATCACACCAAAACTTTGATTTAGAAAATGACATAATGGGAATGGTGAGTCTGTCATGTCTATAGCTGTTTCCTTCTCAGCCATAGCTCATGTTGTGTGATCACACTGTCAGGGCAAGTGGGATAACGTAGGTCGGGAAGTTAGCTTTGCCTACCAGGAAGGAATTAAAAGTAGGAGGATATGATTAATGCCAATCCACACAGTGCTATAGAAACCAGATGTAGATGTGTTTCATTAGAAGTATATCACATCTATGTATATATGTTGTGTTATGTCTACATGGTTACCATTATCAAACAATCCTGGCTCCTAATTGTGAGGAGTGGCTCAAGCAGTGAGGAGAAGGGAGTTCTTGGCTGTCACTGTCCACAGGCATAGACTGTCACCAACCATAAAGAATAATAATAATGAACTAACCTGACTTAATCTTCTAATGAGGCAATGGGTTTGTTAGAGAGAGGTCAGACAAAATATGTTTTGGGGGAGATTAACACAGACCGTGGTTGAATAAACTGGTTACTACAGAGTAAATTAGTGGATGAATTGATGGCATGTAAGCCACTCTTCAGGAGCTATTGAGTACTCACTTTTACCCTGAGGGAATGGCTCCATGTGCATTTTTCCTCTCTCTTCTTTCCTTTAAATATGTGAATACTCATCCCCAGCACACACGTGCTTGGGCCAGCAGAGTTTGCAGTGCATCTCTCACCGCTGCAGTGACCTGTGCTGCAGGCAGCTGCAGAGCACAATGGCCATTTCCTACATTTCCTACGTGCCTGTGTGAGCTGGCCACGGAGAGAACGGGGCTGCTCTGCAGTGGGAACGAGCAGGCAGTGCTGGCAGCCAGCAGGACTGCCCTCAGCAGCCTCTTCAGGAGCTGCCAGGAACACAGGACAGGTGTGGTCCCCCAGCAGTGGCTGCTGAGGGCTGAGCCCACTGGGCTGAAGGCTCTTATCTTGCATTGTCTCTAAGGTAAGGATTTACACACACCCTTTTACTGCAGATCAGCTATTGTGTAGGGCTTATCAAAAGAGAAGCAAGAAGCAGACTCTTTGCAATGCATAGTTGTCTTCAAGTAAGAAAATTAGAGAAAATAAGGATCTTTGTCATGTAACAGTGAAAAGCTAAAACTGGAAGGTAGATGTATTCATGCTAGACAGAAGGCACATTTTACAGCAATCTTTCTTTAAAGTTATCTGAACGATGAAGGGGAGTGGTGGATTCCTGTGTTTTAAAATCCTCTGGATGCTTTTTTGGAAGCTACATTTTAGTTCAGTGAAAATTATTGGGCCCAGTACAAGAATAACTGAATGGATTTCCATAACAGGCGGCTCAGACAAAGTGATCTAGCAGTTCCTTCCACCTCTAAACTCCATGCAGCTATCAACAACCAGTCTGACACATCAGGTGTGTTCCACATCTCTTTTCACATGTAGCAAATTCTGCTGGAAGTGAGAGAGTTATAGAAAGCCACCTCCCACATGGGTGTAAGTGAAAGCAGAATCATGCCCTGAATTATCATTTTATGGTAACTGAGAGTCCACTTGCAGATTTTAATATAAATATCATGGGCACTTTAAGGCGTATGAAGACTGGGTGTAGACAGACCAAACATTCTGTGGTTGTTTTCACCATATATAGAGCCATTTTAGAGGCTTTCAGTGTTCTGGGAATTTAAATCCAGGGTTATTTATATGCAAAGATTTACAGGGTCCAGCAAAAACCATTAGTCTTTAAAATGAAATAGCTCTCAGAAAATTGAAACTTTCCAACAATTTCTTTTTAATATAACAGGGAAAACCATGACTTGAAGCAAGTTAGAAGTTAATAGCAGGCAGGTTCAGACTAGAAACAAGTCATGCACATTTGGATGTGTCCAGAACTCTTTGCTAGAATGCACTGTGACTGTTAGCAAAAATGCCTGTCAGGATGGTTTGAAGTAATGGGTTTTAATGTGCAACCAGCATGGAGCAGAAGGAAAAGCAGGTCAGTTAGAGGTTTCTTTTGTGAAGTCTAATTTAAGAGAAATGACTTAATCACATGCCTATAGTCTAACATGACAGTAGTGAGAGTCCAATTTAGAGTGTCTCAATGTTAAAGTAGAAACATTATATTCTGCAGGATGCACAGATAACACCACATGAAACAAAGGGCACATGCAGATAAAGGCAGATCTATACACAATGGCTCTGCTGGTGAATTGGACTGACCAGAGCCAGGCAGCTCTAGCTTGGCACATGTTCATCCACACAATTTCACTGCTGCCAAGCTCCTGGCAGGGCTGACCCTGACCAGTCTGGAGACTCTGACTATCCCTGAAGGGGACCAGGTCCCCCCTGGAAGAATGGCTGGGCTCTCATCTCCAGCGAGCTTCTCACAGGATGGGGAAATATTCCTCTGCATTCCCAGACACCTTCAGATGGAGAAACTGGAATGAGTTTACACATGCCAGCATAGTAGTGTTTAGAAGCTTCCACGACTGGTTGGATGTAGCTGCCTTTATGAATCTCCCTTCTTCCTGGGCAGAGCACTGGCGTGGTGCAGCCAGTCACAGCCTGCTGGCAGCTTTGCCCTGGTCTCTGACACCCTGGTGGGTGCAGTTGTACTCCCAGGAGTGATGCCAATAGAGACAGTGCAATTCCCAGCCTTCACATGGGAACAAAGACACAGGGACCTCTAAAGGGCGTGGTTTTTATAATGACAACAACAACAACAATAATAAAATTTAATATAACTGACATTAAATACAAATGTTAATTGACTTTAAATTTCCTTTGGAAAGAAATTTTCATTAACTCAAATAAAAAAAGAGTGAGTGAGGCTTTCCTAGAGTGTGTGAGATTTAGGCATGTTGGTAGGACACCCCTTTTGTTCATTTTTAGGATGCTCTTTTATCTGTTGCTGGTGCTTACCAAACAGTTCAATCAAAGTTGCCACTTAACCTAAATAATTACATGGTCTCTTGGTTACTTCCCACAAACACATATTGCAGATCAGTGTTAGGAAGGTGAATATGACTAAATTGATAGGCCCACCCTACCATCACCAGCTCCAATAGAGATGGGTCACATCCTGCAGGCATCTGAGTACAACTGCCCCAGGAGACCTCAAGGAATGCAGCTGCACTCACACAAGTGAGGATTTCAATTTTTTCCATGTTGTATGACAATTCACCAGAAATTAGAGGACATATGTATCTCTTATTCCTTTTTCTGGAAATCCCACATCAGAGCATCAACTCTCAGCTAATGACACATTTTTCTTCAAAATTAGCTAAAAATCAAGAGTGAAACCAACACTTGTTTGGTGCTGTGCACCTCCAAGCTGGCTGAGCAGCATGGCTGTGTGGAAATTTGGCTGTGACGTACAGTTTAGCAAGGATCTCAAGATGGGACCCAGCAATTTTATGACACTAGCAATCAATTCCTGCCCCAGGAATCCGGATTTTTTTCCAGTCCAAATTCTTTCTTGCCTGGCATATACACTTGGGCTTTAGGAAGGGTGCAGGTGCTATTTTGTAGAGTTCTCTGTCCTTCATGGATTTTCTTGGCATGTGGTCTGGGTTGAATATTGGCTTGCAGCATACAACAGCTGAGCTGTTTGGGTTATTAGATGGTCAGGCAGTCAGTAGCTGAAGATTTTTGCTCCATGTTACCCAAAGCATCCAGAATGTGTGAAAATGCCTGGCAGTGCTGCTTTGTGGAGCAGGAAATGAACCTGAAAAGAGCAGGGCTGCTTACAAATAACAAGTATCAGAGAGTACTAATGATCTCCAGCAGCTTGCACACAAAGCAGGTGAGATCTCGTCACAGGCAAACACTTTTCTTGCTTTCCACTACAATTTGATTTGCACAGGCAACAGCCCTTTGACAAAGCTACTTTTGAATGTATGTGCTGATAACAAAGCAAACGTGTGAGTAGTGACAGTCTGCAGACCCTGCTGATTCCTGGCTCTTCTGATCTTTCGCTGAAAATGTTTTTCTCTTCTGATTATGAGGGCAGATTTCAAAGACACAGCCTTATGCCTGTTGTCAGACTGAAGCCTTGATGATGAGGTCTTTCCCTGACCAAAGCCACAGGACTAGGTGACACATCAGAGCTACCAGTGACAGAGACCTATCTGGGAGTATTAATGTGCCCTGATGTAGAGTTCAGCTTTTCCTGCTGCTGCTTGCTGTGCTCTGAAGTGACATCAGCTCTCTGGCCTTTGTGGGGTGAAGTCTTTCTGCTGCTGGGAAGTGGGAATTGTCCAGGTGGATACCAGGGTGGAAGCAATGCCATGAGAAGACATGAACTTCCATCTGCATCTGCCAGGGAGAGCTGTGACCCTTGCTACCCACTGTCCCCAGTGCAGCCTGCAGGCAGCCACTGTGCCTCTGACCCCAGGCAGGGAACAGCCCCCCGGCAGGAGGAGAGTGGTGTAAGGACTGAATGGTTTTTCCAAGATCTTTCTAGAAAGTCTGCACCTTCCTCAAGTAATTGAGAGCTGTTGTGTTATGATGTGGAATGACTCTTAAAGGAGTTGAGAGGCTGAAGAGACGTCCTCCCATTACATCTTCCTGTGAGTGGATTTTCCTCACTGTGGCTTGAGGACACACAGTGATCTGGCTATTCAAGTGACTCTGGTGCTTCTGTCATGTGCCTCTTTCTAGATGTTAAACACAGCTTACACTACTGATTTTGTAGTAATGGATTGTGCCAGAAAACACACAATTTAGCATAATAAAGAAATAGAATCATTTAGGTTGGAAAAGATCTCTAAGCCCAACTGTTAACCCAGCACTGCCAAGTCCACCATTAAATCATTATTTAAACAGTGATTTTGCAAACCCTCATATTCTGTGACCAGTGGTAAAAGATGCCATTGTCTTTCAGCTATCTGTCTGAAACTCTGGGTCCTTCTGGACTTGATACTTAAAAAGTCTCTTGTGTGAAAGTACCTTCTGGAGAGGCCCATGTCCTCCCATAACATTTAATGTCACCTGCAGGGGTTTTAGCTTTCTGAGGTCAAGAAAGATTTTTGTTGTCATTGTTTTGTTGTTTTGTTTTGTTTGTTTTGTTTTTCTTCTTTTAATATGCTCATCTGACAGCAGGTCAGACTGTCCCAAGCCAGGGAGGATGAGCTTAAGGCTCTAGTCTGGTCATGAGAACACAAACCTTAACATGACCCTTCAGAACCAGTGGATAGACTCTAATTAATTTCATTTACTAGAATAAACACAGACATGATAACATATTAGGCATATGATTGCTGGGAATTATGTTACAGCAGCTTAAGATCTTGCAACTTATCACTTGACCCTATCAAACACATTTATTCAGGCCATGCTAATCTATTTTTGTGCAAATGCCTTAGCAATTTTGGTGTGTGTTTTTTTTTGGTTTTTTTTTTGCAATGGGTTTGAGCTTATCATATTCTGTGACTCAGATGAGTATGCACCATAAATTCCAGCATGCACAATCCTACATGCTTGAAGCAAACAGATACAGCAGACACGAGCCCCTTTAATGTAGATGCAGTAAGGTCTCAGTCCCTCTGCTAGTCCTGCAAGTCACCAAGCCTTAACAGGCTCATTTCTCTCACTCTCTGCTCTCTAATCCACAGTACTGATGGATTTGTTCTGCATATTGCAAGAAATATTTAAGTATATCCATGAACTTCAAGACTAAAATCAAAGGTATAGATGTATGAAGAAAGACAGATAAAATCTTTTCACAAAAATCTCTGGATTTTGTAGATTGCTCAGTTCTTCAGGTTGCTATGTCCTGATTGTCTTTCATTAAAACACCCTGGCAGCAAAGTGCCACTTAAAAGAACTATGCCACTTCCTATCAAGCTATCATTGAATGGGCAGTTACATTGGAAAATGAGAGCACAGCATGATCCCTTGATGGGCTCACCTAGGGATATTCTCAAAGGATTTTCCTTCCCACATTTTCTGAAGGTTAGTATCAACTGATATCAATGATTATTAACGATGAACTCAATGAACACACTTTTTGAAAGAAAAGCACGAGATGTTTGGCTACAGCAATGGCACAAGGCACAGTTCTCACACCATTGGTCTGCAGATGGTGGGTGAGCCTGTACTGCTGGGGAGCAGCGCCTTGATTTGATTTCTGCACCAGCAGCAGCATAAATCTCCAACTGCTGTCTGAGACCCCAAGTCCATTCACTCTAGCAGACCCAATTCATTGCCTGGCTTTTGGCCAAATCTGTCATGGGGAAGAATCATGTTGTAATGCAATAGCATCCTGACTCTGCAGGATGCTGTTTGATCTTGCCTGTATAGATGGGGCTATGTCCTTGCTATGACAGCATTATGGCAATGTGCTGCAGCCCTTTGAAGATCAGTGGTTTTCTTCATTGTTGTAAGTTGTACTCCTTGCTGGAAGGAGACCCATCCAGGGTGGAGACAGAGAAGTCTTGGGGAAAGCAGAACTAAATTAGGGAACACCTTCTCATAAATCTCTGTCCTCTAAAGAACAAGATAAAATTTTGCCAATGCCCTTTGCATTCTGGTCCAACGGTGGTGGCAGCTAACAGACACTTCTTTCCCCACTTCCCTTCTAGACACATCTGCTGGGTCCTTTGAACCTACAGTCTGCCTCCTCATAGTGCTCTGGATCAGCAGCTTTCCCCTAGATCAGCTTTCCCCTAGATCAGTGGCTTTCCCCTAGATTCACCCTCTGGTGTCCCCAGCTGATGCTGATGGATGTACCAAGGCTTTCTCTCTCCCGGTACCTAGCACAGCAGGAATTTGTATCTATGCTTTAGCTACAATTCCTCATAACAAAGGAAAAGATGAGGATATTAATAGTTTCTTCTATTCAATAAATGTAGAAAGTATTGAGGTGGTTTGTGAAGGCAGGTGAAATCCAGTCATTGAAGAGACCTGTAACATTTTTACTGCTTCCTCTGAACTACAAAGCCATTTCCATGGGATTCAAGCTCAAGTCCAGGCCTCAGCTAGGGATACTTCCATAGCATCTGTGCACCAACACTCACAGTCTGTAAAAACAGGGTACCCACCACCTCACCCCTTCCTGAGGTTTGGTTGTTATTTTTAGAATGGAGCAATGGAAAACCAAAACCTCAACTCCTTCTCAAAGCTGCCTTTATCTTGCATCCTGCCTTTGAATTTGCTGAGCTGCTCCAGCCTTTCTCTTCCAGAGGAAGTACAAGGCCATGTGTTTCAATGAACTGTCACTGTTTGCCTTGCAAGAGGTGAATTTATGCCCCTTTACTCAACTTCAGACCAACAGTGCTTGCTAAGGCGAGCTTGAAGATTCAGGAGGCAGAATCACATGTTCCCTATTGGAGCTACCAAAGACATCAGAAACCCCCAGCTGCATGTTCACAGGGAGTTTACAGGTGCACATGACAACTGAGGAGGCTCAGAGTGATGGTGACTCCTGTGTGGGTGTTTGTGGCCTCAGAGGGAGCTTCCAGCCCTTTTCCCCTCTCACCTTTTTGTCCATTGCCAGCCCAACAAAGGGTTGCAAATGGTTTTCCGTGTGCTGGTGCCTTGTCAGCCCTGTACAGCTCCAGTGCCAGTTCTGCCCTCAAAAGCAGAGTGGTCCTCCAGCAGAGATCTGTTGGAATACCTGAGTTTTGAATATGGGATGTGTTAGCAGTCTGGGAGTGCCTATTGTGATATCATCCCTCCTAGGCAAAAGACTTGTCTCCATGGTCTCCATTTATATCTGAACAGGTGGGAAACTTGAATGCCAGACTTTCTTTTCACAAATATTTCAGTCTCATTCAAAAGATGGTGTTCTGTGCAAAGCAATGAAAGACAAAGGTGCTACATTAGATTTACTTGTGAAGAAGACCCTGAAGAGAAAAGATCACAGAAATTGAAAAAGATAATTCTATAAAAACAATTTTGTATCAAAGCAAATGATGCTCTGACCATCTAGACTTGCTTCCTGTCAAATTTTGCTTCTGTGTTGTCTACTAAGGGTTGTGGCTCTGTTGATCTCAGTTAGGAAGCTCAGTCATCTTTTGGACACCATTTCAGCCAGTGCTTGAAATACCTTAATATTTTGGAAATTTCTCTATCACTCTTATTAATTTCATAGAAACTGGCATGGGAGTTAAAAAACACTGACAAATCAGAAGGAAAAGTTAAAATAGAGGAGGTGAAAACAACTTGCCAGAAGTTAAACAGACAAGCTAAAAAACACTTAAGAAAAAATACTCTTAAAAAATTAATTAGAAGTGCCCATTGCAGTTAATCCCCCTTTCATATTCCAATATCTTAGCTGGTTTTTGCCTGTGTAATGGAATATCTACATTTTTAAATGCCAATGAAGTTTAACAACTCTTAGTCACAGGGAGTTGCAGGCGATTAATAATGATTCTGGCATAGTGAAAGCTTCCTCTTACAAGTATTTTCACTTTTTTCCATCATTAATCTTGGATGATCTGTCCACATCTCTTTCTTTATCTTCTCTCTTCCAGGAGCTGGTCTTCCCCAAAGCAGCTCAGCAGTTGTGTGGGCTGCTTGAGCTGGCTGCAGCAGGGAAGGCAGGGCTGCTCAGTGTTCTGAATCTTTATCATGTGTCTGCTGCAGGGAACCCCCATCTCATCTGGTGTCATTTGTTTCGTCATCTTCTGGGTGGCTGATCAAACCCCTCCCCAGCTGGGCATTGTTTCGGTAAATTAAGTCAGGAACCAAATTCCCCAAGGTGTGGAGGTACGCAGAGCTCGTTCGTGGTGACATGTTACACTTGCTCATCTTTAGCTCTTTCTCAGAAACAGAGAGGAGCAGCTCATTGAAGCAAAATCTAAAAGGTTTTTTAAATTCTTCTTCTTCTTACTTTCTGTCTTCCTCTGTTCCTACAGAAGCCAGGAGCCCCACTGATATTTATTTCCCCATTTCCCTCCCACCTTCTTGATGGGGGATAATCACCCAAGCAGCCCCTTGTGTGGTGCAGGGTTAAGCTTTTCTCACTGTACATGCCACAGAAGGGATGTGGCAGGCATCTCTACAGGGTATAAATAGCCCTGAGGCCATGCTTAAGTGTCAGTTCTCTTTCTGCTCGTGTTTCTTGACCATATGAGCACCTGTGGGGCTGCCTCTGACTTGGCCCATGTAGGTTTCCAGGTAAATCCTGGAGGTCTGGGGGAGCACTTCCCCCAGACCTCCAGGAGGGGCTGGAGGGGCTCCAGCACTTATGCCTGGCCAAAACTTTCTATTTCCATAGGCTGTCCATAGGCTCAGGTCATATGAGTCTTCTCTGCTCAGCAGGCCAAGCTGCTGGAGCTCTTTTCTAGGAAAGCCCATTGCTTTTCAGCACAGGAGAAGAAGGAATGTGAAAACCTGAGCTCAGACCAAGGTTCTGAGAGTGGTTTTCACACTCTGGGCTGAATCTATTTGGTAATTCAGACATCAGGCATGGGATGATCCTTTCCTCCTGGTCCCAGGTGTCCTTGGGTGCCCTTGTGTTGGGTGCACCCAGCCAAGTGCACTCTTCACAGCCTGCTCTGCTCCCTTTCACCTCCACCCAAGACAGGCTGGAGGGGAGCAAGAGAAGCCGTTCCCTGTGGTGGGGTGTCCCATCCACACCTGGCATGGCCAGGGATAGTTAGTCAGAAACCACTGGAAACGGAGCAGCCTGGGAGGAATCTGCTCCTCACACAGCTGCTATTGCCCAACGTGAGCTTTGCACAACTCAGGAATTGCTTCCAAGTGACTCAGAGCAGAGCTGGTGAGGAAAGCGCACGTCAGGAAGGGCGTGCGGCTCCTCGTCGGGGACACGACATCAGAGATGGCAAAGGAGCTGGGCAGAGATCCGTGAGAGGGGATCCTGCTCGAGTGAGAAACACAGACAGAAACCACTGTTCTGAGAGGGAAACACGGCAGATCCCTTTCTCTGTGAGCTCTGTGTGTGTGTGGAGGGCTCGCTCCTCTGGCCAGAGAGGGCACTCTGAGTGCAGGTATTTTTAGAGATCTGCAGACGCAAGTGATAGCATGGCTGATTGTAAACTATTACTAATATTAACTAAGAGCGTTTCTTGCTTTTGATCTAAGCTGTGAATATTATATCAGCTCAAATCAACTGTATTTAAGAATATTTGAAATCTGTTAAAAACAGACTCACACTTGTCTCTTTGTCTGGTGCTACTGGCCAATAACATTATTAGTGCTTAATATTGTATCCTTTAAAAAGGGGATAAGTGACAACATAAAGGCAAGAACAACATGAATTCAGTCTTTATTTACACAGGCAAACATTAGGATTATTAGGATTTACTCATTCTTGGTCTGCATTTGTTGTAGCCTGCTTAAGCTGACAGCCAGAGTGAAACCAGGTTTCAGTGCACCATGGTTGCCTTACAGCTTTAATGTAACAGTTTTGAGTGAGATGAGTTTTGAGATACAGGATTTTTTTTGCACCAGAGTTGTAATTTCTGACACTACCCTTTCCAGAGATTTATAATATCAGTGGGATGGTGTTCCTTTCTTTTCTTTTACTTTTTTTTCTTTCTTTTTTTAAACTGATTTATATATGAATGAGGCAGTGCCCTTTTCTTTTATTTTCTGTTCTTTTTGCTACAGCTCACTGGCTGCTTCCCTTTTTTCCCAGCCTTGTAGTATTTCCACCCTCCTCTCCCTTCCCCCAGTCTGCCACAGTGTCAGTGAGAAACAAAACTGCTGAAACCTGAGCTTTCTGGCTAGAGAAGATGAAGAATGAGAGGAGGTGGTAATTAAACCCTCCCCCATATTATTCATGCAAAGGAATTGTCTTTGAACACCACTTCATCCTGGGAGCCTCTCTGAGTTCAAAGAGAAAGTTGAGTTGTTGTCATTCTGGGGCCATAATCTAATCACGGTGTCCCCCTTTGATTTAAAAATCTTCTTAGGAGGTGGCAAATATCTCTCCCTGTCTACTCTTTTATATTTTATTTTTAATTTTTCGTTTTAAGAAGGTGGTTCTTGCTGTTTTGGTGCTTTTCTTGTAGTGCAGAGTTTTATCACCCAAGTTAGGCTGGTTTCTGTCACTGACTGTGGTTTAAGAGATCTAAGCCTTTAGCAGTATCAAGAACAGACACATTTTCCTCTCTGTAATTGCAGACAATTCTCTGTATGCAGGATAAGACCAAAAGGTTCCCCAAGAGCCTCCATCTTCCAAGGGATTTCCAGATTCATGCTTTCAGAAGCAGCTCTGGTATGAGTGCTGCTTCTTGGGACAGGCATCTACCATCCACTGGGACAGATCTACCATTTTTAATCTCTTGGCAGATAAAGAGCACTGACTGTGTTTCTTCATCCTCTTCTTGCCCTCTTTGCTCTAAAGAAGCCCAGCAAAACATCTCTAAACATCACTCCATTTCCACACAGACCACTGACACAGGTATGTGCCCACACATAGAAAGTAGGACACAATGATCTCAGCAGTCTTTTCCTTTTCAAGGTTATTCATTATATGATTCTTTGATACACACATTTAACATGTTTTGTGTTCTCCCTTGTGAGGGCTCTTCTGCATTAGCCACTTGAAGGAGATAAAGATCATCCATTATGGTTTCTGAGATTTTCAAGTGAAATGTCCAGTATTACTCAAGGGGTTGGTGAGATAGGGCCTACTCCCTGAACACCAGTAATGTTCCTCCACCCTTGCTGTCAGAATTTATTAGGTCTGTTCAGGGCACACATACTTGTTCAAGGTGCTCCTGCAGATTCTTGCAAAGTTCAGTCTGCAGATAAATAAAGGCAGAAATAAGTTGTGGTCATTGCAGGCTGGGGTGTTGCTGAGCACATGCAAGTGCTTGCATGGTGAATTTTGGCTCCTTGGCAGTGTAGTGATGCTGAGGAATTGCCTGTCCAATTGTAAGTGTGAACACCTGCCCTGTGTGTCTTGTCTGAGACGCGATGTCAGGACATCTGAACACTGACCTTTAATTCTATTATAAAAATGTTTTAAAAAATAAAAAGGGCACTTTTGTTGTGGATAATAAAAAACTTCAGAAAAAAATCAATAACAAGAAAAGTAATGACATAAAGTAGATTTCCTTGTGAATTTAAGGCTTTCAACGCATGGTGTCATTTCAAAAACACCAAATGCTAGTAGGTCCCCTTAAGCCCATATGGCTCTGCTCAGCAGACACACTTGAAAAATCCTTACCCTTTCTTTAGATATCTAAATATACGCCTGTCACACTTATTTTTAACATCTTGTCTTATATTTTTGGTTCTAACAATTTTTATATACAGATTTAAAGAAGAGTGATAATTTCTTTCAATCTATATCTGGTCAAATCTCTTTTGTGCTGCTTATATAATTGTAATTTTAAAGGTGGCTAAGTAGTTTTTGCACATACTTCTTGTGTTTGAGTTCATCTCTGCTAACTTTGTGTATCTAAGTACTAGATATTGAGCTCAAGGTGGTCACTTAGGTTCTCTCACTTTTGGACAGAGAAACATAGGCACTGACAATGGCTGTTCATCCTTTCCTGAGGTTGCTTGGATAACTATTTCATGAGGAATCTGGAGTGATAACTTTTAAAGTGCCTAATTCTTAAGCAGCTAAATGAGAAGAAGCTTATCCTTCATACCCTCAGCATTGGCTTTCACAGCAACCAAATCTGCTTCATTAAGAACTGATGTTTAGCTAAAATGCTGCATAATTATTGCATAAACTGTCTGATATTCCCAAATGCCAGTGGGGCACAGCTGATAGAACTCTGCCTTGTTTCCTGCTTCCCCTGTGAAAATGGCCAGGCTGAACACTGGCTGGTTTTGAATCAGAGCAGCAAAGAGGGAAGAGAAGATCACCTGAGAGATGCCTCCCTCTGTGCAAATGTGTATTCAAATAAACAAGAAGATAATATGAAGGAGAGCAGATTTTGCAGCAGTCTAGTTAGGGATTAGTATTTGTATTTTTCAGATAAGCCCCTTCATATAGCTGAATAGCTCTTTTTTCTGGCAAGTGGATAAAGCTTGTCTTTTTGTGTGAAATACACCATAACTTGCACAATGGGGTGAAAGTCTCATAAACAGACAGTTGAAAGAAAGAAGCTGTCTTTTGCTAAACAGATGTGGGTTCAATTTCAGATGTCAACAATAAAAAAATAAAATGTTTGACAACGGGAAAATAAATAACTGAACAATAACATGGAAATTAATAATTTTCTGTAAATTAAGCCAGGCTGTTAGAATCACAAATTCTGCATTTAGTAACAGATATTGCAATTCTGTGGAAGCTGGTTCCTTCTCTTAGGTGATGTTTATCAGCACAAAATACACATAGAAGGATACCGAAGTGTAATTCTTGATTATCTCTGTAATTTTCTATTGATCAGCTTACAGAAAATTCAGGATGCCCTGACCTAATCCAAATGAACTCAGGCTATATAAAATCACATCAATATCCACAGCAGAGAAAGAAGTATTCTGTTTAGAATAAAACCAAACCACAACCAAACCACCCCACTATAACCCCTACCCCAGAATTCTGGTTTCCTTTCATAAAAGTCAAGTGAATGAATATGCCAGGTTATTGATGTGGCTTCCTGAGACACACTTCCAGCATAACATGACAAAGGCTGAATTTGTGTTTAGAATTGACAGAATCAGTGACTCCTAATCAAAGTTATGAGTCTGGTTCCTTAAAATGACCAACACAGCTATGATCAGCAATTGCATCAACATTAGACAATTTTGCAATGTGTAATGTGGTTTATATCTGTGGCTAGAAGGCAGGAAAGACTAATTTAATAGTCATTGCTTTTTTTTTTTAAGATAAAAAGCAATGTAACAGCCTCAAACAAAAAAAAAAAAGACCCCAAACCACTTATCTTTACAACTGTGTTTATTTGTTTCAAGAACAAATACAAGATGGCTGGATCTTACCATTATTTTTGCTGACATATGTTGGGTATGTTTCCTTTGTGCTCCACTGTTTGTGATTACACTGCCATAAAGAGAGCAAAGCCATGATTATTACTACTGAAACTGGAGAAGAAAATATCTCCTGATTGAAATAAGGAGAAAGTTTCACAACACACCATGGCAATTCATTGTGTAACTTGGTGCAAGCAGCTTTAAATTTGAGTGGAGGCTTATGGGGCTCTTAATTGAGTTATTCATTAATATTTGTCATCTACAAAATGAGTTTACTGCCTTTGAAGTCTTTAGACTCTTGTAGATTTTTGTGGTAAAAATCATCTTTATGGTATTGGTCATTTAATTAGTCTATGATGTATTGGGAGGCCAGTGTTATGTCACATCCCCATCTGCTTTCATTACTGGCATCTGTGATGATCTTTCCTTTCATGGACTGAGGTCAGCCTTGGTGACTTGCCCTGTGGATGCCCACCCTTCCTCTGAAATTCCCTGAACCCTGCTGTCACCTTCCTTCTGATGCTTTTAATTTCCATTTGCATTTTTCTGCCCACTGACCTTTAGTGACAGGTGTCCTTCAGTGGACCTTGTCTCTGCTGGTAACAGAGGGCTGTGGGAATTTAAGGTGTGTCCTGATTTACACAAACAGCTGTGTTTTGCATCTCTTTCAACAGAAAAAAATCACCCCGAATTCCAGCATTTAGTGGCAGCACACGGAGACTCACTTTAATGCTTTGGCCAGCCTGAGTGTCCATGTTATCTCAGTGACAAGAATTCCTTATCTCCAAGGATTCATAGGCTCCTAGGGAAGATGTTCAAATTTTACCCACTTGACTTTAGCAGGTTTGGTTCTCATGCAGTCAAAGCCCAGGGGTATTGCCTTGAATGCTTAACTAGAGGCAAGAGCCAGATAAACACAGAGCAGAAGGCCAATGAGATCCTATTGTAAATCTGTCAAGCAAACACAAACCCCTCCCTAACCATCAGCCTGATTCCAAAAATGTGCTTAATGGAAGATTCATGTGCCAAAGGGCTCCTGTAACTGGACAGTGCAGAGCTGAGGTATTATTGAATCCTGTGTCCTCCTCTGCATTTCCAGCTATGTGACTGGAGTTCATGTCCTCCCCTGCTCTGTCCCAGTAGCTGCAGAAAGCAATGGAAATATAATTGAACATGTGAGATTCAGTTAATTCAGTTATTCAAAGCATGTGGCTGCACTATCTTCCAAAACACCCTCCAGCCAAGCAACCCTTAGCTTGGCCATAGCTGAACAATGTTCTAAAATACTCTTAGGACGGGGGAGTGCAATTGCTGCAGGCCTGGGTGAGCACATTTCCTGCAAGGCTCAGAAACGCCGCTGCTGCTGAGGCTGCTTGGAGAGAGCCCGTCCAGGCTCCTTCCTAAAAAGTCACAGATATCCACTGGAAAATCCTTGATATTTATTTTTGGATACAGGGCTAAACCCTGGCTTTGTAGAGGTGAGGAGAGTTTCCATTGATTAGATTAGAGCCCAGACTTCTTTTTCCAGCTTGATTTCTAGCTGAGCCCTGTCTCAATCTGTTTCCTGAAGGAGTGGCGAGGAGAGTTTTGCTTTTTATGTTCACCAAGGGCAGGGTCTGAGGCTGGGAATCAGCCTTAGCTACCACCATTGTACTAACTGTGTGATTCACAGGAATTTGATAGTGGCACACTGAATACGGACAGTATAGATTTGAGTTCTGGGTAGCTGCAGATTACTAATCTCTGCAGCTGCTGCTGAAAAATTTTCTGGTCAGCTTCCTCACCAAAAGGAAACACATTTATTTAAATGGATTAAGTTTCTCATCTTTTAATTCCTTCTCTTATTATTATGTGCAAAATGAGAATACCCAGCTCATGTCGCCTTTTCTCCTTGTAGATTTTCATTCTTCTCCCAGGAAAGTCAGGTTTACCCCCTTTGCAGATGGGGAAACTGAGTCATAGGGAGAGGTGTCTGAGGTCATTAAGAAGCAAATGGAAAAACTGTTGTGCAAACTGGTCAATGGGTGTCTGGAGTCCCTGCCCAGTTGCTTGCTCCCTTAAATGTCAGTCCCACAGGGTTTAAGCTAAAACTAATGGTGATAAATAGGAAACTCCTCACTAATTTAGATTGTCTTTGAAATCAACATACATCCCTCTCTCTCTCTCTCTATATATATATATGTATATATACGTATAAATATATGTATATTTATGGAAGGATATAGATATATAGATATATATCTATATCCTTACACAACCTCGAGTGATTTTAATATCTTATCTTGATCTTATCTTGATCTTATCTACAAAGTGTTAGATTGACAGAGCAATTACAGTTCCTGTGGTGAGTCAACAATAACATTATCATCACTGCTGCAGGATGACTGAGGAGCTGATTAAACACTCCCAGAGGAGAGTTTGCCCAGTGAAACCTGCAGAGTCCATTGCCATGGATCCAGATGTCAAGCAGACTGGCCTGACCTAGAAGTCTGCTGCACTGGAACATTGAAAGGCTTCCCCTGGCTGCATGGAGCTCATGAGATGGGTCCAGCTGAGTGGAATTCATGAACCATGCCACCAGAGACAAGAGGAGACAGACCTGCCCCTCTCTGGTGCAGAGACAACATTTTCTAGGAGGATGTGGAGCCCCCAAAGTTACCTTCCCAGCCCAGTGCTGGATCTTCTGTTCTTCCTCACAGCTCCCAGATTTCTACTGTCCCAGATTACAAGGACTGCTCTGCTTGACTGTGGGAAATCTCTGAAGTTTGTGACCAGGTCAGGGCTGGGCTCCATGCAGGCAGCTCTCCCTGCACGGAGGGCTCACTCCCCCTGGCATCAATATGGCACTCCATCCTTCTCCCAGCTCCCACAGCTCAACCAGCATGCACTGTGCAGGTGTTCATTGCGCTCCAGCTGGATGGGACACAGAAGCTCCCAGAAAGGACACAGTGCTATAAATAAGGCAAGTACCACTTGGAGTTTGAGCAGGTTTTTTGTCTGGTTTTCCCTTCCTCTGAGTGAAGTATCACCTAAAACCTTGAGCTGCCCAGGTGGCTGAGGTATCCCCAAGTGTCTGGGTTTCTGTGGGCGCTGCTCTTTAGCTGGGTGTTCACTATGGGAGTGATCATTGTCACCACTGAGCTTCCCAGCTCTGACCTCCAGGATGGTTCCTGGGTCCCAGTGAGGCTTCAAGAGCAAGGCAAGCACGGTGTCTTCCCAAGGGCTGGGTGGGAAGCAGAGCTGGCAGTGCTTTGGGCTGCTCCCTGGGTCTGCTCACTCCTCTTCCTCTGCCCACTCTTGCTCAGTGCTCCTCTAAGTACTTTCTGTAAGAAAAGGGAGCAATAACAGCTCCAGTGAGCCCAATACATTTGTAAAACTATTTTTAAAGCTTTTATTTCCTGAATGTAAGGACTCAAACCTTCCAAGTCATGTGTGCTACTAATCAACATTTTCCTGCCCTGCCTGCTTAAACTTCCACTAACTCATCCTGAGTCCCCCCATTAAAGATATGATAACATTTTGTATCCAATTTCCCCTATAATTGGATGCACAAACACTGTTAGAATTGCTGAGAATGAGACTATCAGTAACAAAACACTCCCTCAACTTCCAGCACTTTAACAAGATCCCCCTTTTTTATTTTATCAGTCTGATGTGAATCCCTCTGATCAGGTGTTAACAAGCCAGGCTATTTTCCCTCGATAATCCTCTAGGACTAGAAATACATACTCACTACTCAGACATCAAATCACATGCACTATAAGGGCTTTTAGGTTTCCCAATCCTACCACATTTTAATAAATCTTTGTTTTTCAAATCTCTTATATTAATTGTTCATAATAGCAGCATCAGCATCATATCCGGGAAGGAAAAAATAGTTGGCTGTAAGGAAACTTTGTTTATGTTCCTATATGTTGTAAGGAATTTATTTGATTTATACTATATTATCCATAGACCTTCCATTTTAATGGATAATATCAGTGATCCACCACTATCTGTCCAGTACATCTCATTTTTGCTTGATGGGTAAAGTATCTTTGGTGATCACAACCATACAACAGACAAGAGCTGAATTCTGTTTTGCCCTTGGAAAAGACACCTCAGCTTCCTGCACTTACTGCTCACCTGCAATGGCTGTGGTCTTCCTGAATATACCAGTATCTCTTTTGGCCTTTCTGGGAATTCCCAAGACAGAAATGGGAACTGAGCAGAAGACATCCAGTAACTGAAGAGCCCTGAGGAAAAGAAACCGAAACAAACAACAAATGCCCCTCCCTCCCAAAATGGTATAAGGAGACAATATATTTATTTTCTAAATTTGTATAGGAACACAATTAACTCCTGCTCCATTATGCAGTTTCTTATTTGGTTTTAAGAATGTTATCATATCCTGGGGAGAAAAGGCAAATAATTTTATTGGCAGGAACTATGATCTGCACTGCCCAGATTTTCAGTCAAAATCTTTTGGGATTGTACATAACAAAGTTTCTAATATTGTCTCTATCACTCTTTCTTTCTGTAACTTTGTAAAAAGCTGTAAATCATTTTCATGCTGATTTTTCCCATAAAAGTCACTAAGTCAAGGCTGCAATACTTGAAATCTAGAGTGACTATTTAATTGCTTCATTTAAATATTTAAAATTCAAGCCAAATATTGAAATTAAATCGAATTAAATATTGAATGTTGCACAGGAAAATGTCTACATCAATATTTACACCTTTCTGGCTTTGTATTGCATCAAACTCCTTAGAAACTCTTCCCAAAGCAACACCAGCACTTCCTAGGAGCTCAGTATGGGAGGGATGGAGCTCCTCTCCTACAGAGATGGGCTGAGGGGGCTGGGATTTTTCAGCCTGAAGAGAAGAAGGCTTTGGGGGACACCTCATTGCAGGACCTAAAAGGGGCTTAGAAAAATAAGAAAAGAAGGGAGAGGTTTGGTTTTCCTTTTTTTTTTTTTTTTTTTTTTTTTTTTTTTTTTTTTTTTTTTGTGGGAATTCAATGGCAGGACAAGGGGCAATTATTTCAAACTTAGAGAGAGCAGGGTTAAATGAAGTATTAGGAAGAAATTCTTTACTCAGAGGGTGGTGAAGCACTGGAACAGGTTGCCCACAGAAGTTGGGATTATCCCATATCTGGAAGTGTTCAAGACAAGTTTGAATGGGACCCTGAGCAACCTACCAGTAGGCATCCCTGCCCATGGCAGAGGGGATGGAACTTGCTGGTCTGTAAGGTTCCTTTCAACCAAGGACATTCAATGGTTCTGTGATAAATCAACTCTTTTCATACCCTCAGAGTCTCACAATTAATGCTCAGTCAGTGCTAAAGAAGTTTGCTTTACATATGACTTTACTTTTTGGAGAGGTTAAAAATTATCTTAATCTAGATCTAAAAATCTGAGTAATATTTAAAAAAAGGTTCCATTTACATGAAAAAAAAAACCAGGAAAAGAATGATGGAACTGCCTCCAGCAAAACAGTAGCACAACTTACTTCTCTGATGACACATGATTGTCCTGTCTTTTCTGTGAAAAAATTTGCCCTCTGCAGTATTACTTAATTTTCTTACTGTTAAACCATCTTGAACAAAGAGTGGTGTTGGTATTGAGCATCCTCTGTAAAGATTAACATACAGATTCTTCCAAATGCTTTTTTTCTCCTCTGTCATTTTTAAAAGAGTTTTTATTTTTTTCTGGTGTTTCAGTTTGAAATTTAACCCAGGAAACTTCCACTGCCAAGCAAAACAAAAATAAAGCAGAAACAGGACCAATAAGTAAAGAATTATGCAATACACTGATGCCTATCAACCTGTGGATTGCTTTTGCATGGCTGGGTTTGGTAGCTGGGTCTCTATGGGGTGGCTTTTCTAAGAAGTTGCCAGAGGCTTCCCCAGTGTCCAGCAGAGCTGATCCCAGACAGCTCCAGGGTGGATCTGCTGCTGGCCAAGGCTGAGCCCATCAGCTGTGATAACATATTTAAAAGGCAAATTAAAAGTTATTGTACAGAACAATTGCAACCAAAGATTGGAGTGAGAATATGTGAAAGAAACATCTCTGCAGCCACCCGGGTCGGTGAGGAAGGAGGAGCAGGAGCCGCTCCAGGTGCCAGAGCTGAGATTCCCCTGCAGCCCCTTGTGCAGCCCATGGGGAGGCAGCTGTGCCCCTGCAGCCCATGGAGGATCACAGGGATGCAGAGATCCACCTGCAGCTCAGGGAGGATCACAGGGATGCAGACATCCATCCACCTGCAGCTCAGGGAGGATCACAGGAATGCAGAGATCCACCTGCAGCTCAGGGAGGATCACAGGGATGCAGACATCCACCTGCAGCCCATGGAGTATCCATCCATGCCAGAAGAGGTGGGTGCCTGATAGAAGGTTGTGAACCTGTGGGGAAAAGGCTCCTGACAGGAACCCTTGGAGAGAAGGGTCCACACTGGAGCAGATTTGGTGCCAGGACTTGTGACCCTGTGGGGGATCCATGCAGGAACAGCCTGCTCCCATAGGATTGCATCCTGTGGAAAGGGAGCCACACTGGAGCAGTTCATGAAGATCTGCAGCCCATGAGATGGACTCACATTGGAGAAGTTCATGAAGAACTGTCTCCCATGGGAGAATCTCCTCTCCATAGCAGGGGAAGGACTCCAGTCCCTGAGCAGCAGCGGAAACAACCTGTGATAAACTGTGTAACCCTTGTTCCCTGTCTCCCTGGACCTCTGAGGGGAGGAGGTAGAACTGAGAAGGAGGGAGGGATGCGGGAAAGATTTTTTTCAAGATTTGTTTTATTTCTCATTATTCTGCTTTGATTTTGATTAGCAATACATTCAACTTTTTTTCCCCCATTCAAGTCTGTTTTGTCTGTGATGGTATTTGGTGAGTGATGTCTCCTGGTCCTTATCTCAACTCCCTAACATTATTGTATTTTCTCCTGTTCACTTGTGGAGGGGAGTGAAGCAGCTTTGGTGGGCCTGTGGCATCCAGTCTGTGTCAACACAACATAAATGATTTTATGCAAAAAAGATTTTCTACTGTTTTGGTTTTTCAGGAAATCACATACAGGTTAATAAACATTCAGATTTAGCATGGGTGTATTCCTGCAAGGTCACTTGGTTTAGCACCATGGCAGTTAACGTGAGTATAGCACACACTAAATGGATTAAGAGCTGGCCAGCTGGAAGATTTCAAAAAGTATTTGTTGATGGGGAATTGTTACTAAATGGATGTGTTTCTCATGGAAATTCCCCAGTGGGCTGTTCTGTGTCTAACACTGTTCAACACTTTTATCAACTCCTTATTTGCACATGTTGTAATAAGCTTTGATTTTCCTTGATACGCCTGACAGATTAGTTAGTGTTTAGTGATGTACATGTTTTCTGCAAACTGTTAGCCTCTTACCAGGGTTTTGCTGTAATTCATTCTGTTGCCTCTTGTGGTCTGGACATAAAGTTTAGCTTTTTAAGACCTATTGTGAAATTCTATGTAGAATTCTGCCCATTTTCCTCTTTCTCTCACAGATAAAAGAAGACACTCCCATTACAAGTTTTGGTACTCAGCTGAAGTAGCTGGAGAGTCCACTCTAGTGACTTGTACTTTGGAAAAAAAGTTGAAAACTTTGAAGGAAAGAAAGGTTTAATTACACATTGGAAGCCTCTGGTTTTGGATCTGCAAAAGAAATTTAGCTCTGACTTAGAAGAAAGTCTTCAACTCTTTTCTGAATGAGAGATGTGTCATTCTGGTAATGTTTGCACACATATAATGGTCTTTATTTAAGGATGTTGCAGTGCTGAAAAATATTACATCTTTAGGAGAAGAGCATAACAATATAAAAATACTGATCAAAGCTAAGTCACCAAAAGTAATGCTAGCAATGACACTGTCAGTATAAATCTGCTGATTTGATTGTAGAGGAGACATCCTGATTACCATGAGAAAGGTACCCTTGGCTGATATGTGTTCAAAAGTTAAAGGAATGAGTCTAGAAGAGGCTAATGGAGTAAAATCAAGTGAGAATATAATTTGATTTTTTTTTTCTGTATTAGGGACCATTTCTTTTCCGAACAATCAGATTTTAAAGATATAGAAAACATGGTACTATTTTTCACAGAGGGGAAAGAAGGTTCTGGGGAAAGAAGGTGCTGGACAGTGTTTAAGTTTCAGAGCATGAAAGCCTGAAGGGTTTTCCTCTGGTTTTGAAGTGAGGAGTCCGTGGGTTTTGCATGTTGCATCACTGCAGAGGTTGTTGTGAGAGCCTCTCTGCAAAACAGGGCAGCAGCCAGGAAATCAACAAGGAAAGCAGCAAATAGGTGATGGGAAAGATTACTTGGGAACAAACCTTGCTGGAACAACTAGCTGAGAGCAATTAGCAGGGCAGCCAGCACCAGAGCCAGCCACAAAGGGTGCCAGCAGCCAGCACCTCCAGGAGGGGCAGTGGGGAAGGGCTGTTTGCTCATGGGCTGTGCCTGGCTGGAGCTCAGGAGCACTGGCTGCTGGCAATGCCCAGGGCCGCCTCTGAGGGCATGGGTAGAGCTCAGGCATGATTCTGCTGAGAATGACCATCCTGCTACTGAAATCTGCCTGAGTCTGGATCAAAACCAGAGTGAGAGGCAACAAGAAGAGGATATCCGTGGCTGGCACCAATGCACTGATCTTTCAGAGGTCTCTTTTGGCCTCTCTGGAGTGAGCAGGTACCTCAAGGGGGAATGGGATCATGTTTCCTTTCTTGCTTGCATTTTCTGGGTGGAAAGGTGTGTCTGAAGCTCAAGTGTCTGCTGTAGAAGCACTACCTGGCTTATGGTTTGTACTTTAACAGCAAACTACCTCTGGAAATTTATTTACTGTTAATAGGTGCAGATCCCTTTATTTGCACTTGGTTTGTCTACAGCTGGTAGTTCCCAAAATCTGGCTTCTCTTTCTTCCTTATGAGGAATCCTCAGCCATTCAAGAGTCAGATGACTCTTTTGCCATCTTAAATGGGAAATAAGCCCAAAACTCAAAAAAACAAAAATGCTTTCACTCATGAGAGGGAGGAATATTCTTGTACCAAGTATATAACTTGTAAAAGTGTAAATGTATTTGATCATCTTGAAAAATGAAAGATTGAGAAGTGACATGATGGGCAGAAGGCAGTGCCCTGCTGAGAGGTCAGATCCATCCATTTCTGCTGAGGCCAAGAGGAATCAAAGGGGTTTTTCAGGAGAAGTTTTTCTTCAGCCATAGGCCCATCTCTCTCTTCTCACAGACCAGCAGCATTTCTCCTTTGTAGCACTGTCTCTCTACAGATCCATAAAGGGGCTTCAAACAAACCTCCTTGGTTTTGGAATCTTGGTGTCTCAAAGGCCTGCATGGCATTCTTCCTTCTTGCAGTTTCCTTGCTTTTACTTAAGACTGAACAAGCCCAGGAGCCAGGCAAGCAATACTGCTGAGCAGTGGCAAACAGCTTTCTTTAGACTGCTAATATTATTGGCAAATTCCATGCTGAGCTGCAGACTGCTATTTGTTCTCTTTAAATGTACAGGAAAACTGCTGTGAAGCACGAGCTGTCAGAATTATTTTGTGTAAGAAATTATCTTCTGTCTTGACTGGACTGATGTGGGCTGGACGCAGTTTTCCTTTGTAATCGTGTATTTGCTAAATGAAAACACAAACTGGTGGGCAAAAATGCAGAAAAGGTGTTATTAATGTTTCAATGTGACTGCTTCTGAATGTCACAGCATCTGCCATATGGACCTCCACTCTATGGAAAAGAGAATTCATTGATCATTCAATACTGTGCGAGTATTTTCAGGGGTTAGGGCTTCATGGGCTCCACTGTGAAGCAACTGGATTGATTGCAAGCATTCAAAAAGTTTAAAATGAGTAAAAGTAAGTTAGGAAATAACAAAAAGAGAACTGCATTCTAAACTCCAAATAATAATGCAAAAAGTATGAAATCAAACAACAATAAGCAGAGCTGAAGTCTTTGGAGTCTGTTATTGAAAGAGTATGTGCAAAGAGGAGAGAAGGGCATGCAAAGCATCACCACCTCCCAAAGCACTGCTGAAGAGAAAGGATCACAGAAAAAATAAAATAAAATAAAACAAATATGCAACCACCCAGGACGAGAGGAGCACATGCTGCTTTTTTAAAATTATTTTCATTCTGTTTTGTGTATGTTGAAATATTTCTCTCCTCCAGCTACAGCAGACTACCCCAGATGGAGTTTTATTTTAGTTCAGTGAAACAAGATAATCTATGTTATTACAAAATGTCTCACATAGGTAGAACAGCTGAAGAAGTAGATTTAGCCATGGCAATAAGGAGCTCTGGGCTTACAGAATGCATAGTTTAAAAACTGAAGCACAGACTAGGCCTTGGGGTATCCCATGCTTCTGGGATGAAAGTACAAAGCATCTTTATTAATATTATAAAAAAATTTCCCCATAGATGAAGTAAATCTGAAGTAAGCCTTTCTTCTGAGGCTTCCTCTGTCTGTCAGACTTGTGTTTGTTTGTGAGGTTTACATGCTTCCCGTGCCTGACCAAAACCAGGGATACTGAAATAACTTGAGAAATGTTATCATTCTGATGTTTCTGAGACAGCCAGGATTAGAAATGACTGGAAATGTTATGGAATAGTCTGTTTTCATGAGATTTCCATCCAGATATGTGGACCAACGGGGTTTCTTGCTCTGTGAACTTACAGAACACCTTTCAGTGCTCTTTGATGTAAACTCCTTGTTTCCTGTAGCATAAAGAAAAGTCTCCCCTGCATTGTATCTATGCAAATTACAGCAAATAGAACAGTATAAACTCACCTTTTAAAGTCTGATCTTTTGTTTGAACTGTTAACACCTGAAAGATGGAGTTTTTTGTTTTCAAAGCTGGGTATTGCAGTTTGTTTGTCAAACTAGGAAAGGATTGTGTTATAACCCATCCTTTCAGGGCCCTGCAATAGGCATAGGAAACACTGGATTTTTGTAAGCCAACAGAAACCAGACCACACAGAGTTAAAGTCTGACTCCATCCTGAGAGTACCTTGTTTTCTTTACACAATTACCTGTGGTCTCAGTTTGTCAGATGATCTCAGCTGGCGTTCAAAGTAATACTGAGACCATTGACAGAGGGATGGAGTTTCCAGCTTCAGCTTGAAAGACCCCTTGTGTTTGTGGATTCAGGTCAGACATTTAGTGTTACCTGAACTTAATTGCAGTTTGTTTGTGCTTTGCATTGTCTTCTAAAAAAGCAGTCCAGAGAAAGAGGGAGGCCTGGGAAAAACAAACTGCTTTACCAAAATGAGTCCAAAAGCAGCATTAGGACCACCTCCAAGTCTAAACACATCTCTGTCAGAAAGGTTATGTCCCTGCTCCCCAAACATTGCCACTTCCTGCAGAAGCACTGGGGTTTTTTTTGTTTTGGGCCATAACAAAACCCAGGACTGCTATTACTTTACCCTTGTCTCCCATCTCAAGTTCAGACTCCTTGAGCAGGCAGTGCAGCCCTACTCTGACTCCCTTTTCCCAGTTTTGCCTCAGAATTTTCCTTTTCAGTCCCATACAAGGAGGTTGGGTGCCCTGACTGTTATTGACCATCACTAAGGACACAATTATCTCTAGTATCCACCTGTGGTTGTCATGTTTGATTAGCAGATACAGTCTTCTCCTTTCTTGAGTTAGGGCAGGCAGTCTCCTTCTTGGTTTTGGGTTTACTTTAAATGTTGGTTCAGTCTGGGAAGAATTTCTAAATGCTTCAGACACCACTGGTAAAATATGGCCCTTGAGATTTGTGTGCATGCTCACATCACAGCATTTCCTTTTAATATTTTAATGTGGATATAAAAGTGTTGGATATAAGTTGTGTGCTCAAATTGCAAACTCCATTAACTCAAAACTTTATTTGACTCGAGAGCTAGTAAAGAATTCTTCTGAGCTCCATTTACATGCTGATGATCTCTGCAATGCATTTGAATACTTACCAATGATGATATTTACTACTGAGACTTATCTCAAGATTGATATGTCACATCAGAGCAGGCAGATGAGCCTGAGACACCTTGTTATATCAGTTTAATGGGTTCCTGCAGATGAGCTTATTGGCAGTAAATGTTTGTGCACATACTTGTAGCTAAGACATGGTGGGCTGACAGCAATGTGCTAATGTTATTCATTCCCATGAAGAAATGATAATTCGTTCCTAATTCCCCTTTCTTTTGCTGTAACTCAATCCACACAGTGTCAATTCCCTTTGCTCTGATGATGCACACAATATCCTAAACTGTCATGGCTGGATCAAAAATCCTTTCAGTTAATCTAGCTTCTGCTATTAAGATATTATAACTTTTTCTTTTCTATTCTTTCATAGAGATGAACAAAATGGATTTGAAGTGAGACTGTTGTTGCTAAACTCTCTCACCAATTCATATAATAATGACCATCATAATAAAAAAGATATGTCTAAAAAAAATGACAGTTCTACAGTCGTTCTTGAAGTCATTCTAAATCAATAGAGTGTGACTGTCTGAAGGTACTAAATGAAACTAGGTAGTTTCAAGAAATGGATTGGACAGACTTTACTTATGTAAACTCAATTTGTGTTTAAAACAAGTGCATAAAATATATCTGGAGAGTTCAGTAAATCTTTTAGGAGTGAATTCTGTATGCAAACTGCAGTTATGGCAATAAACAGATTATTCTGCCAAAGCAGTACAAGGAAAGCAAAGGAAAATGGATCTCAGACTTTGTGCAGGAACTCAAGGTAAAAGTTAACACTATGACAGTAATGACCATGGGCCTCACATGCAAGCAGGCATTTGTGCTGAAAGCAAAGACTGAAGAAAGAAACTATGCCAAGATGAATGCAACAGAACAGAAACAGATAGGGCAGCAAACCACTCATGAGAAGACAGACTGACTGCATGTAGAAGAAGCTCAGCTAGTAAATGAGGAATATAGCGTAAGGCATTAGAAGTAGAATGCAGGAGGCTGGCAAAACTACCCACACTGTTTCTTAAAAAAAATAAATTGCCCAAAGTTGCCAGTCAATAGTAAATAGTTTGGTAAAATGCAAGGAAACAAGTCATGTGCATGTGAATAAAGAGACAAACCACATCATACCCATAATATTCTTTTAACTGAGTAAACTTACTTCAGGGTATGGAGAAGGCACCTCTCTCTGCTTGTTGGGTCATGTCTGTCCAAACCACTTTCACTCTGCATCAGGAGACTCTGCAAGCAGCATCTACACAATTCAGGAGTACAAAGTATTGTGCAATGCATGCCAGGTAAGTAAAAGTAACAAACATCCATAAATGTGCTCATTGCCACCTGGAAGACACCTGATGGTGGCCTGGCACTTACTGCCCAGGGGTACAGCAGGCTCAGTGATGCTGTTGAGTTGCCATCTTTCACTTTTCAGTTTTTTCCTTGGGGGCATATACCTCACATGCCAGTAGTTTTTCTCTTGAAGCCTCCTCCCAAGGCATTAAGAAATAATGGGAAGTATTGAATTGCCAAGTAAATCTACCTTTATACAGAGCTCTGTGTCATCAGTGTTAACACTATATTGATAACATAAAATGAATGCAATTGGATTTATTAATGCTTATTAATATTTAATAGCAGCACCTCTTTGGAGGGGAAGAAGGAGGAAACAAATACATAAATCAGTAATTATAGACTTATGAAATAGTGTTGAAAAGAATTAGCCCTCACTTATTATGAAATATAGTAAAATATAATTTTAAACTACTGATAGCAAACAACAAAGTACCTGAAAATCATAATTTTGGGATTTATAAACAGTTTTCCAGTTACAGCATCCATAGAGTGTCTTACTGACACTGAGATCTGGTGCCCAGCAGCTTTGTAAATTGCAGTATCAAAGCTTAATGATGGGTGTAATTTTATGACCTCAATCTGGTTATGAATGGTTATACTTTTCCTTCAAATTTGCTTTCCTTTTTGAGCCATAAATTACCTGTGGTCTTATTTGTCAACTCTATCAAAGGTTGAGGGATGTGTTTAACCGATTTTCTATGAGATTTCTAAACTCTTTCAATTATAAATTCCCATGCTATAAATTCCCATGCTAACTGTTATTGCTCTTAAAAACACTGATTCCAACAAGACATGACCACACAAGAAAGTAACATTTAAACCTGTTTGATTAGTGGATAACTTCACCAAATAAAAAAGAGCAATCAACTCCATTTTTGTCAGTGAGTTAACTATGTGAGTTATATTAATTCCTGCAGAAAACACTTTATTCTCTGGAGTTTGTTAATAAATAATTATGACATTCTCTTGAGTCAATCTGTCTAAATGCAAACATCAACACAGATCATCTTGTAGCCTGTAGTGTGTAAAACAATTTTGCCTCAGTAGGTGGGCTGTTCTAAATTGTTGCTGTTTTCATATACCATTCTTTTACTCAAAAGAAGCACAGCTCACCACTTTGAAGTGATTAGCTTATGGAAATATTTATTACAGGAATAGTGATTAAGTTTGGGTTCCGAGACAGGTATAAGCACCCTCTAATCTACACCATTTTCCTTCAAGCTAAACTGTTTCTAAGTGCAATCATAATATTCATTATTCTCTTTCATTATAAACCCCAAAAGTATTTCAACCCTAAACTGCTTACGTATTAGCAGTACTTAATTATTCCATCTCTTTCAAGCATTTTTCCAGTTCTGGGATTGTGAATTTTTTATGCTGCTGAAGTTATAGCAAAAAGCTTTTCACCATCATGGACCTAGTTTACAGTGAGACAGTCTTCACTACAGAATTATGATGTCTGCCATGAAAATCCCCAAACTACATTTATATGTTTCAAAATCATGACCAAAATATTTAATAAATTTGTATTGGGGGCTTAAGCCGAGCAATTTTTTCTTCTCCATCACTCTGAATGGGTGTGGTGGATCATCCTCTTCAGGTATGAACAGCTACAGAGATTGCAGGGGAGCCACTCTTTGTCTGCCCCATGGTAAGAAGTGTGCATCTGTCTATATTCTGATTAATTCTGTTTGAGTACCAGGATGAATGAAAATGGAATTTGGCCCTGTAACTGTAAAAAACTCAATGTACACAGATGTCATCTGAACTTCACTCTCAGAACTATATAAACTTCCAGTGGCAGCCAAGGAGTTTGGATCAGATCCTTTATTCTCTGAGCTATTGCGTGTTATATTGTCTCTCCTTCCCAGACTCCAGTTCATATGTGACAATTCTTGACTTCTGGATAGTGAGAGTCCCATTGTTTTCCACCTCTCACAGTCGTTTTCTCAACAGTCCATTTCCCTAGCAGAATTAATTCCAGCTTTGTTCTATAAATGCTAGTCTCTTTCCTTAGTCACTCTAGGCATTGAGCCAATGAATTCAGACTAAACAGAGGATATTAATTTTACTTTAGCATGTATATATTGCACAAAAACTGTGGTGCACAAGGGTTCACTGCCAAGAAGTAGAGTGAGACAGTTGTGTAAGTTTTCGAATTTGAACGTCAGAGATAACTTGCTGAGGGAATTGGAGACACTTTAGAGGAAATCCTCTAAGATTTTCTGCTTTTAATGACTAAATACCACAAGAAAGTGGCTGTGAAGTATGAGTCCTTCACCTGAAGAACTGGATGAGTTCAAACAAACTTTGGGCTACCGCCTTTTGATATTCTGCTGGCTGGTGGTTTCCAGGAGTGGATTGCGGGAAGGTGTTGAACTCTGTCCTGAGAGCTTGAGACATTTTGTAACAGAGAGGGAGAAGACAGCAGCTGCTAGAATCTCAACACTCCCAAGGGCATTTGTTTGAATATGATTGTGATATTGGGGAAAGTGAAGCTCACCTTTCTCAGCTCATGGAAACAGCCTTGCCAGCAGTGCAAGCCGCCGGTCTGTGCTCCCGAGGAACCCGGGTGCTGCCAGTGCCTGCCCGGAGCTGGCTGTGCATCCAGAGATCCAAGGCAGCAAAGGGTGTTATGGACTGCCCTTGGCTTTAGGGGACAAAAGCAGGGGTGTTACTCAGGCACAACTTCAGTGGCTCGACAATAAACATTTCCTTGAGGCAGACAGCTTCCCCATTGGATTCTCTTGAATAAAGGCATGAAACCTGTACCAGATCCCTGGACAAAAGGAGGTCTTGCACCTTATATTTGTGGGACTGATCGGATTTCCCTAATTGCTTAGGGGCTCTATTGTTCTGCCTCAGCAGAGCTGTGCAGAGTTTATCTCTCACAAATACGTGAGAATTGCAGTCCTAGGCACCCACAACTCCTTGCCACTGTTATCAGCTAATTAAGGGCACAGAAATAACAAACCTTAGCCCAAAAGGCATCACAGAAGTGAATTAGTTAACTGCTTACAGAGCTGATGAGAGGGACTGCTAGAGAAAATACAATTTAGTGCAGTTTAAAGTCATTTTCATCCAACCTAAAACTGTTAAAAGAAGATTTACTTCCTTGAAGACAAAACAGTTATGTCCAAGATGTTATGTGTATGCCTGCAAGGACACATCTGTTGATACATTTGGGGAACTGTTCTGGCCTAACTGGCCAGCTGTGCAGGAAATATATGTGGGCTCTTCCTCGAGACAGTTTGGGCCATGTGTAGGGCTGATTAGTAGTGAGAAAAACCCTGAAGTTTTTCAGTCCCAAGCTGTGATCTGTAATTCAGTGTCTGCTGGAAGTGGGGTGAGTCTGAGCTTGGAGGTGAGAGGGGAAAATTAGTGAGTGTGTCCTGTTGTCCACATGTGTTTTACAGAACCACAAAGGAAAGAGATACATTTGCTCCAACGAGGTACAGCTGGGATAAAGCAAGATCCCTACTGTTCCTGAACCTTGCACGTTTCACCTCGCCAGGCACACTCAGCTGAGCTGCAAGCAGCAGCTTTCATAGCCCCCATCTACTTGGACGTGTTGGTGATGCTGGCAAAGGGTCTGGGGCTTGGTGTCAGGAACTAAAGCGATACCTTCTAAAAGGGTAGGCATAACCCTTTGGTGACAAGTCACAGAGATCCGTGAGTTAACTGGATAGATTGTCCTGTCATAATGTCAGCTGGATATTTCAGTGCTAAATATCAGAAATGTAGGAAGCATGATGAAATGGAGAGGCAAGGCCCTTTCCTCTTTGCCGTTTTTGATCCAGCTCATTGGTTGTCCTTTCTTCACAGCCTCTCCCCCTCTCAAGGGTCCTGCTCCTTATTTTGTCTTTCTGCAGCAGAGTCCCATTGCCACAGAGACATTTCTCCTGTACCCACCTTCTCCCGTCCCTTCAGCCCTGGTCTGTTACTGATCTCCACCCATATCCAGTGTCCTCAGGAACCCAGGACCACGTAGGCATGTCCCACTAATTTCAGGAATTGCTTGATTAGTTCATGTCTGAACATTTTGCCCTCTCTGAAGAGGCATAACACCATGTGAGTCAATCTTGTGGAAATAAGTCTTACTTGTCAGATCTTTGCTTAGGTCCTTTGGTGAGGGATTGGTGGATTTATTAAAAATATATTATTAGAACATGGAGAATCTTGCTTCTCTGTGGATAGTGATGTAATGTATGCAGCTGTCTGGCTTAATCCAGGGCAAAGCTAAGGGAGAGTTATTGTGGACAGTATTACCATGTTGTAGAAATGGAAAGCCAGAGTGAAATAAGGGTTTTTATTTTTCTCAATGTGACACAGCTGATTTCCTCTTCATGCTACCATGCAGACACAAACAGGGTTCATGAACCTGCTGTGGCCTCTTTTCAGCTCTGTCCTTGTCACGGACCTCTGGATGCTTTCATCTTTTGATGAGCTTCATTTACTCCATAGAGATCAGAGAAAAGAGTTATAGGGTTCAACCACCAATTGTGGACCTGTGCTAAGGAGCCTGCAGGATGCCACAAGCTGCTTCTGCAGTCTTTCCTCATGGGATTTCTCTGTTTCAGTGAAATAAATGAACTCAATGAAATTAGCGTCTTTCCCATCATGGTATACTCCCATCTGTTTTTGTAGGACCAGCCTGGAAAGTATTGCCCATAGCTTCAGTAAGTAAGCAGTCATATATTCACCACTGTTCAGAGTGCTGCTCTCCAGAGTCTTTGAGAGAACAGCCTGATGCTGCACCTGTGCCAGCTTTTCCTCACCTCAGGTTTCCCACCCCTTCCAGTGGCATGCAATCAAGCAGCCCACTGCTCACCTGGCCCAGGTAAATTTTGGCAACACAATGGTACAATTGCAGTGGCTGCCACTGGTGGTCTACCCTGTTTTCCATCAAGTTAGTTCTGAGGCAAGGTTCTGGGTGCTGTATTCAAGGTGTCTGGTCCCCTGGTGCATTGCTGCAGCACCTGGTGGTGTGCTAGGAAACAGTGACAGCAGTGTTGCACTGCCCTGCACAGCTGAAGGCAGGGCAGCTTCCACATTTGAAGCTCCTCTTAGTAGATACAAAAGTACTCACAAACTTTAAAGATGAGACTTCTTTCTCATATTCTCTGTTAATCATCATGATAGTTTTAGGACAGACTCCTACATCTATAGATTATGTGAAACTCCATGAAATCAGAGGTTTGTGGGCAGCCAGTCTTGGTATTGTCCAGATGCCATGAGGGAATGCCAGACTTCGTGCTAAGGTTGTCCAAAAATGTGCAGATATCACCCAAGCATGTGGTTCCTGGACCTGACTGACAAAGCAAAGGGCCCCTGATGGGGAAGAACAACTAAAGAAAGACCTGGCATCTCCTTATAGAGGTACTGGGAGGTTGTGGATGAGGGTTTCAGAACTCAGGTTGGGGCTAACTGGGACTAATTGGCTGCTAAACATCACCAAACTTTTGTGAGAGCCAAATGTGTACAGAATCAGTTCAGCTCTCTACAATGGGAGGAGTATCAGAGGTAGAAAGTGTATGAATGTTTCTAGAAAGAACCTCCTGATTATGGTTAAGTAGGTGGAAGCTGATGCAATGAGCTGATGCAATAATGGTGTGTCTTAATTTGCTGGGATATTTAACCAAAAGGAAGGGATTTTTCAGACAACTAGGAAAATGTCCACTATTTGGGAGTACAGTTTGAAAAAAATAAAGTATATGGAAAAATACAAAACTATCTGCTGTCAGCAATGACATTTGTGGCCATTTCTCTTAGCCAAACTCAATTTTCTGGCACACTGATTTGATAGAAATGTTTTGAACAGCTTTCATTCTTATTCCTTGAGCAAACACAAAGGAATACCAGCCCTAATTTGAGTTCAGCTCACTATATTTTTCAGTTGCGTCAAAATGCAATGCAATTGTTGTAGAACAACTGGCAATATTTTGTGAACTGCAGCCTTTATGCTCTGCTTTTGGAAGAGGTTTCGAGTTTTTCTTTCTCAGTCTCAGCTAGGCCTATCAGTAATATGTTGGTATTTTTCCTTCTACTGCCACATATTGATGTGGCTCAAAATGTTCTGCAAAGATAGGTGACACATATTGCCTTGGAATTGGTGTTGGAAAACCTATGCCATTCAGTTTGTTTCCTCGCTAGTAGCATTGGTGCAGGCCAGGAATAAAAGTTTTTCTCAGCAAAGGTGATGTATTAATATACAGCAATAGTGTTGTGCATTCAGTTAGGGCCTTCTCATGTCAACCTCAAAGCCTTTTGCATTGGTGAAAATGTGATCTGTCTACAAATACAGTCATTGTTTTACATAAGTTAATTGTTACAACAACTCTTTCCTTTGAGGAAGGAGAGAAAGGTGAAAAGTTCTTTCAGGAATTGTGACACAAAGGTGGTAGATGCACATGCTCACCCTGTACAAACAAGCAGCAAAAAACCCAGATGCAAATAATCTCATGGCCATGTCAAGCTCCTTAAAGCCATTTCTGTTTGAAGGCTGAAAATAAATCCCATGGCTGCCTCAGACAGAGGAAAGAGATGCCCTTCTCTTTGTCAGATCATATGATCATAAGCTATGAGATGTTGAAGTGTAAAATGAAATAACTTTTATTCTTCTAGTAATGTGACCATTGCTATGCATGGAGTAGGACAAGGCCATTTGAAACAGCCTGGAAAAAATGAAAATATGTATTTTTTTAAGAAGTAGCTTCTAGGGAGGAGAGGATAAATGTATCTGGTGTGATGGGAATGCTGGGAAAATTGGAAGTGCCTGTGAGGAAGAGTGTTCGATGCAAGTATAACGTGCTTTGCCCTGACAAGATCTTGATGATCCTGATGACCTGCCAGTTGTGTTGGCTCATCTGTAAGGCAGAGGATCCCTCGGTGCCAGTCTGCAATGAAAGTGATACAAAAGCCTGGCTCATCTGATAAAAATGTGTCAAAACTTCCCAGAAAGGATCAGTGATTTAAATTATGTCATTTTTGAGAGAGGATAAAGAAAAGGAAAGGGTAGGTAGAGAAGAAAAGAAAAGGTGGGTAGAGAATCTGATAATGGACAGAGGACATTACACTGACTTTTGTAATATCATAAGACAGCTTTTCTGCAGGTTGCATTTCACAGAAAACAAGGCTTTTCTATGGGGAGAAAATGTTCAATTAGCAATGTCTTAGAAACTCCTTCAGTAATCATGGATATGATCCTGGCTTTAAAACAATCCTGAAAGGCATACCTTTACCTAACAACTGAGATAAAGAAGTAAGAGCATCTGCAGGGGTCTGGACTCTTGCAAATGCTGTGACACATCTGTGCCAGCAACAGGCCAGTGTGAGTGAGCTCGACTCTGGTCTGTTGTTTACTCTGGACTTCATTTCTGGATTTCAAGTTTCTGGTGGCCTTTGTTCAGATTCCCAAGCACAGAATTATTGTAAAATAAAGAGGAGGCCAAACTTGGACTTGGAAGAGGAATCTCTGGCACTGTTTGGAACATATAAAAGCATGAGGTTTGGCTAACCTTGCCGAGATGCTGTTGCACAATCGTGTGTGTCAGAGATCAGTAATTAACCCCCATGCAGATCCTGCTGTCTTGGTGGTCTTGGGAAAAGCATATATTTTTAAGTCACAGTGGGCTTTAATGCCAAAGAATAAGTATTTGATTTTTTCAGATAATGCTACTGCAACTCACTTTCAACTTGAATGAATGTTGGCAGGCACAGTCAAGTTTCTTGCAGATCTTTATTATGTCTGTCAGCTATGGAGTCATAATATCACAATCACAATGCAATGAGTGATTCCATGACTTAAGTATTACTGCCCTTTCTCCTTAGGAATGGAACTACTTAAAACACCCTTCAGATGTAGAGAAGCTTTGTTACTTACACTTTACACAAGAGTAACTGAAGCATCATAGGTTCGAGTCAAAGCCTTCAGTAATGGTCAGTTATCTGTGTGTTTCAAAAATTGAATATATTAAGCACAGATGGTCACACAAGTTCTTCTGGTAGACTGGGGAACAGAACCCTGGCACACCAGACTCTGGCTGAAAGCACTTTTCCATTAGCATCATGGTGTTTCCAGAAGGCTAAATCTTTTTAGTAGGTCTTTTCCCATTCTGTCATGAAGAACATTCCCAAAGGTGCAGCATTGACTTCTGTTTAGAAGTAATTAATGTAAAAATTTCATTGAGAAATCCCTGGAAATCCCTGAAGAAAAAGAACCCCAAACTTCTAAAGCTCTCACAAATATTTGTTTTGATAATATGCATTCTCAAGCCTGAAGCAAACAGAATACATATATGACAAAATTACTTTGTTGTCCTTACTACTATACAAAAAGAGGAAAATGTTGTATCAAAAAGAACTATTTAAAATCTTGTTGGTACAAGTCTATCATGTCAGTGCTTATTTCCAAGTGGAAAATTGTAGGCAGCAGAGTCTCCCACTAAGAAATATGAGCATCTCCAGGGGGTGATTAGGACTTTAAATAGCCAAAGTGCTGCCTGGAGACATAGGTTCCTTTTCTCCATAGAATTCTCATACTCTCATACTCCTAATTTAATTGTCAAAGGGTAAATAAGGGAAAATCTCCACTTAGAATTATGTTTTAAAAGGTCTTCTGTGTTACGGAGTATAGTTTAAAATTTGTCACTGATGAGTCTGAGGACAATATTCTCTGTCACACATAGAGAAACCCCATGTTCTCCCTAACCTGATTAAAATTGTGGGTTATCAAATATTACAGATACATGGGATGCAGAAGTGTTCTAATTTAGCCCCAAATCTTCTTTCAAGAAAAGTCATTTGAGTCCCCTGAGTATCTCCATTTCCCATATAGCTGATGTCCTTAGCTGCTTAATACTGCAAATTATTTAAAACCAGACATGCAATTATGTTATTAGAAGACTTGGAGTTATTCAGACACAAATATGTGCCTAAAAAGTATAGTGAAAAAATGAAAATGCAATAACATGAAAAATATATTTTAAAGCAAAGCAAAATACTAAACATTAGCACCAAAAAAAACCCACAGAGAAAATGTTTGGTAATCATCACCCCACAAAGCTTGCTTAAGTCAAATCTTTTTAAATGAATGATGGGTAAAGAGAGTGCGACAAACAGAAATGGAAAGAGTGGAAAAAGGAGGAGAGACACAGTGGAGCCCCAGAAGTGCAATATCCATATTAGCATGGAGTAGAGATCACTTGCGTGGACTCTATGGGTGAAATAGGGTGAAATGATAGTGTTGAGTGTCTGATATCTCCACTTGGTTGCATTTAGGAGAGTTTTTTGACATTGGCTATGGCCTGTACAGCAAACAGATCGAGCAGAGCAGATAATTCCAGAACAATCCCTTCCAGCCCAGCCCTAAGTGAACAGAATTTGGGTCACTCCACCTGAGGCTGCTGTACAAGGTAATGATGAGATTTGGATCAAATTTATAAATCTGTTACAACATGAAATATTAATGTGACATGCAGGCCTGCAACATAGAATGATTTTATGAAAAGGAAATTTCTGTATTTTATCTCAAGAGCCTGATGCCAGCTTTATGAAGAGATTTTAGCAGAAGAATGAGTCTGTTCTATTTCAGAGCTATGCAGAAATGGTAAAGCTGCACTCTTACTAAACCATTACCACAAAGAACACTTAAATCTGTGTACTTCAAACATCTCCCACCGGATCTTCAGTAATACCAAATCCATTACTGAAGAGAGGATGGGATTTTCCTCAGACCACAGAATTTTCTGGGGAATTTGCAAATAAAAAAACATCACATAAGGATAAAAATGAGAACATCTTTTTGGAACCATCTTAGTCTGTCCCCTTCCCAAGAAAATGCACAATGTAATAGATGAGAAAGCATTGCCCTTGGGATCCAACTCTCCAGTGAGAACACCTCTTAAAAAAGCAATAAACCTCAAGTCAAGGTTTTGTTTTGATCCTTCAATGTTTAAAGCTTACTGTGACCTCTAATGCTGAGATACAGCTGGGACATGAGAACCACAGCCCTGCTGTCAGTACTACATGAGCTGTTACAGAGAAGGGAACGGGGTTGTTCAAACTCTGCCAGCAAATACAGCGCAAGGTTTGTTCTTGTGTGTGCCAGCATTTACCTCTCACAGTGGAGAATCCTTGAGCAGGATTGGAAGGGACCCTGAGAGGATACCTAGTCCATACCTCTCCTTCTTTCCCACACAAAACTTAATGCTTTATTGCTTCATTCACTTGAGCTGTTTCAAACACCAGGACATGCCATTCTGTGCAGCCTTTACCACAGGAAAGCAGGCTGTGTGTTAATTTAAGCCTGGCTGTGGAAAGCTCTGTGTTAATTTAAGCCTGGCTCCTAATCCTGCTGATGAAAGATCACTCTTTGTTTTGCTCAGCCCTTCCCAACCTGCAGCTGAGGGGGTGGCACAGATTCTGTGTCCTGACAAGGGCTCCAAGGCTCTCTCCTCAGAGTTGCCTTGCAGGCAGCTCAGTGTGGGAGAGAGGAACACATGCAAGGGCTGGAGATGGGAGCAGTGGTGACAGCTGGACAGGACAGTCTCCAGTGTATCCCTGTAACCTAAATTCCCTGGCTTGGTACAGCCCTTCCATTGATACCCAAACATTTTTGTTGATGGGAAATTTTAAATGGATGAGTAAATTTAAATGGATAGAAATTTTAAATGGAAAGGAATTTTAAATGGATAGCCTCAGATACCTTCAAAGGATGTTTGTATTTTACTTCAGAATACTTTCAGTTGTGAAGACTAGATGGCAAATTGCATTTACCAGAGCATTAGCACAGTCTGTTGTTGAAATTCATGCTCTGAGGGCAGAGGCACCAAGGTAGTCAGGTGTGTAACACACACACCTGGGGAAAGCTGGTGGCACTTTGCCTCCTGCACTGGTTAGGCAGTTTTGCAGACTCCACTTGCTGGAGTCCTTATTTGAGCCCCTGACTGCCCCTGCACAGCTGGCCCACACTGGCTGGCAGTCTATGAACTAATATCATTGACATTTATTGACTGGAAGCCTTTGAATATTTTGTTTGTGTGGAGTTTATTTGAGCAATACAAATCCTTATTTGGCAGGCAGTTTGAGTTCCCTCTAAAAAGGCTTGTCTGTCTTTGATAATTTTGCCACTTTAACTACAGTGGTATAATTGAAACAGCAACACAGAAAATCCTCAAGGGAACAGGCAATTATACTGGTGGCAAATTGTTTATATTGGCCTAGCATACTACAGAACAAAATGAACTATACCAAAATGATGAAGTTTTCTCTCAGTTTCTGTCAATATATTACTCAAAGCAAGGATTTTATCCATGTATATTGCCTGGCCCCAAGTCCTCTTTCTAACATTTAGGCATGCTGGTATAATATAAATGTTTTCAAATTTAATGGAGTTCTAAAGTGAATAATATTTTTTCCTCCTACCCCAAAATCTCCATGCCTGGCAAGTCTAAACTCTCTGTTGAGACCTGCTTGGGGTAGAGATCTTTTTTCATAGATCCCTTATTCCACAGACTGTAAGCAATGTTGTGAGCTCAGTGTGATGTGTATGAAGGCAAGGAGTGGCTCTTCCTTCTTATCTCAGTTGCTTTGATGGCATTGGGAAGATAAAGAACATGCTGTTGCTTTTGATGAGGGGAAAATAAAGAATTAGCAACAGCAACTGTATTACCCAAGCCTTCGCCTGCAAACTACTTTGAACAGGTCTTTGGGTTGCTTTGATTATTTTTTGTTTGTTTTCATGTGCTTGACTGGTCAAATACCTGGAATAGCTAGAGGATGTCAAAGAAACAGAAATAACAGGCATCTTAAGCATAAGATTTTTGTTGCCTGGACTTCTGACATGCAGTGAATGAGCCTGTCTCAGTGTTTCTGTCACCTCCTGAAGCCCTGACATATTCCTGAGGGGTTGGAGAGACAAGCTGGCAGCAAGGGGCGGGATGACAGTGGCACACACAGGTTTGTAGGCATCAAAAGGACCCAGGGCTGGCTGCTGCAGCTCCCACCCAGGCTGCCACAGCAGCGCTTTGGGCTGGGTGTAAAATGAAGCCCTTGGCTCACCATGTTTAGCCTGTGGCTAGTTCGGCAGTTCCCAGCACAGCTGGCCAGGCCCCAACAGATCCCTCTGCAGGTATTTAATTCTCCCTGTGCACTCCCCAGAGAGTCAGATAGAGCGGAGCCAGGGCACACAGCACTGGGAATTCCCCTAGGCATTGGCTCATCGGGTTCATACATTGCTGTGTTCTACCAGGTGATAACTAAATCTGTTAAAAAATCAGTCTTGCCATCTTCTGGATACCTAGATCCCTTCTTTAAAAGGGCTGTTGGCTCCTGAACCACTTATGGTCTTCAGTGCTTCTCATCCATCACCCTGTGCTGAGGATTTCACATCTGTTTACAAAGTGTTCAAAGGAGGAGGAATTTGGGAGCTGGCCTGAAAGGCCTCCTGTATGCTTTTAGCCAGCATTTCTTTCTGTAGATTGCAAAAGGTTTTATAGCTCCTTTTCTCCTTTTTTCTCCACTTCCATTCATTCTTTCTACAGCTCCTTACTCTTCCCCATTAGATAACTGTGGTCATATATCAGATAAAACCTAAACCAGCAAGTTTGGGAGTTTTCTTGTCTTTATCTTCTGTGCACCACACAAGTGCACCAAGCAATAAATTATTCTTAAAATTTTCTCTGCCTGTAGCATGAGATGGTTTTCATTCCATCAGTGGTATTTTACCTGCAGAACCATATTGTTGATTTCAAAGAAAACAAAAACAGTATTAATTATGAAGTTATTTGGTAAGAGAGGAGAAATACTTCTAAATGTTTTCCAAACATAATGTTTAAAACATTTTGTAATGTAGGGGAAGTCTGAAAAGCAACATCTCCCAAACTGAATTGGATAGTAGGGCATGATCAGACTAAGAGTTTTATGAAATATCAACAAGGGAGGATTAGATGGAAATTAGATTGGAAAACATGGACAAAGCTGTGCAAATAAATCTGCAATTAGGAAAAGGTAAATCTGTTCTCTAATAGTATCCAGTATTATCCAATAGTATCCTTTTGGATACTATTAAATAGTTTACTACTAATAAAGATATGCCCTTTACAGAGCACTGGGAGGGTGTTTTGCCAGTGACAGTGAGGCCAGAGCTATAACAACATTCAGAGTCACCAAAGAAAACTTCTATCAAGAGATCCTTTTTTTTTTTTTTAACTGTCAGGAATATTGATTCTCTTACAACATGTTACTATTGCAGCACCAAAGAAAAGCTGCTGCTGCTGCTATGAAATATTAGGGTTCCCCACTTAAAACGGAAGAATTTGTATTGCTTCTTTCTTGATGTTTAGAGAAATTCATTCTGCACAATAGACTCAAAGAAATCATGGTTTCTCATTGTTCCTTCCACTGCTTTTACCTCAGTGACCAGAGTGTGTGATCTCAGCATGCACAGCTAATTCTGCAGCCACCCAATAATTTTTTTGCAAATGCCCACAATGGTGTATCACCTTGAGAGGGAGATGTGGAGCCTGCCTCGTGAGTTGCCATAATTTCATGGTTCACCATTGATGGAGCTTTGTGGGTGGCCTGGAGCCAGCTCTCTATATGGCTGTGTGGAGGAGTCAGAGCCAGAACCTGCCCTCATTATTTTACCAGTAAGTAAAATAACCTGTGGACTTTTGGGAACCCTGTTCACGTCAGAAGGTAAGAGCAGAGGATCTGTTCCTGTTCCAGGAGGTGCTCTTCAGCTGAGACTCAGCCCTTCATGGAGACTGAAGGATGGCAAACTCCTCTTGCTGTCCTGGTAACAAGCTCTCCTTTCTTCCTGCCACCCTGACTCTCTCCCATGATCAGTTCCTATTTATCTTCGCACTTGAATCCTTCTCATCCTCCCTGATTTCCCTTCTCATCCCATCCCCAGTCTCCTCTCCCCTTTCCCCAGGGTTCCTGGCTCTTCTTGCCACCCCACTCCCTCTCCACAGTGGCTGATGTCCTCAGTGCAGAGGGACAGACACTACTTGATATCCTTGTTGCCACATAACTGCATTTCCATGTTGTGAGGAAGCCTGCCAAAGTCCTGTTCCTCACATAGCAAACTGAGAGCTATCACCAGCTGGTAACAGCTTGCAGGCACAACTTGCTGACTTGGAAATATTCTTGACAGAAGCAAGAAAGCTCAGATTATCAATCCTTGCTATCATGAAGACTTTAAATCAAATACGTTCCAGCATCTGGTTGATGATTAAAGCAAATCCTTTAAAAAAACCAAACCACACACACGAAAGAAACCAACCAAAACCAATTATTTCCTGATAGGCCTGATAACCTGGAATTATGGAGACTATTTAGATCAAGTAAGGAGACTGACTTGTGACCACCAGTGAAGTGTGAATCAAAGTTTCTTCTTAATTCCACAGTGTCTGCTCTCCAAAGGATCCCACCAAGCCAGACACAGCATACCAGCATTCCCTGTACAATCATCTGCAAGCAGAAGGTCCCTGAGTTCATCATTCTCTGGTTTAGCAGAGAGGAAGAGACCAGCACTCGAGGTTTGTGAATAACTTCCTAGCCTGCTTCTGGCTTCGTTTTTTTCTCCTTCATGATGACACATGAGAAGCTTGGGCTGTTTGTGGCTGGTTGTCTAGAAGAAGACCAGGCAGTGGTTGAACTTGGATTATTCAGATAGCAAAAGGAAAAATAATTTTGGGCATCACACAGCCATCCTAAAATTTTATTTAGGAACCTTGCCAGAGACTGCCATTCTGTTTTGCTAGGTAGATAGAAGCAGATATATATATACTGCAGAATTTGCCATCCAAGAGAATACATCTGAAGTAGATCCTCAGCAAGTGATATCAGGCCTGTCTCTAGTGTCTACAAGAAATTCTGGATTGAACCCAGTAGAAAAAAAATTTCTGAATAAATGCCAATATTTCTTCCAAGCAAAAAAAATCCTTCCAAAATGTCCCTGATGATCCTGACTAATGCAGAGCTCAGGTTATTCTCTGCCTTTGGAACAGAGCCCATTTATCAGATTTCAAGTATCCAAAGGAAAAAAAAAAACAAAAGATCCTAGGAAGGAATAGTTGTAGTGAGTGGCTGCTGAGTTTTGCTCTTCAGGAGCTGGCAGTGTAACCATTATCTGCTCATAGCAGTCAGGGACCATTTTCTGCTCTTATGCTTGGTGCATTCAAATCCCCATTCCTCAGCCTCTTCCAACATCACCTTCCCTCTCCACTCACTCCTGTTCTAGTTACCAAGGCTTCAAACCTTCTCCCTTTTCCATGATCCCAGGCCTATAAGTATTCACATACAAAGTTTGTTTTCTTTTTGGAAATTCTGATTGTTTTCCAACTTTCAGGCTGTTTTCAAATTCCTCCCCCACTCCAATTAAAAGTGTTGTGACAGAGGCAGACTTTAGCAAGATGCTTTGCTCCCTTCCTGTCTGTCCTACTTGGATCTGAAAGGATGTTGGCTGAAAATTGGATATCCTCAGAAACGCTCCAATTACAGTGAAAGCTGCCAATCTACGGACCCTCATGCATTCTCACTGTTCACACACAATATGACTTTTGGGTTGTGAATCTGGTTCACAGCTACTTACAATTGCCAGCTCTTTGTTTTATTGTAACTACTGTGCTTCCTTTCCTTCCCTGTGAAGCAGTGGAAGCCACGAGTAGCCTGGAACAAATGTAAGGAGAAGAACTGTAAGGAAAATCTGAGAGAGAGAGAGAGAGATAGAGATAGATTAATTCCCAGCTCTGGCAAGGGGTAAAGATAGAGGGGAAAGAGAAGGTAAAAGAAACTGTGTCACATGATTCTTATGTTCAAATGACTCGAGGTAGGCTAGTGTTGCTCTCTGTCAATGAAATACCAGGTAGTTTCTAGGAAATGAGAAACCAGTGAATTTTAGAGCATTTTAAAAAATTGTCCTTAAATGAAAAGGGATTTTACCTACTGCAGAGTTCCTGGTCTGTGAAAGTATTGTAAAAAACACAGTTAAATTACTCATGTTTCATAGAACCATCAAGGTTGGGAGACCTTTAAGATCAGTCAGTCCAACCATCAGCCCAGCACTACAACCATTAAACCTCATCCATTAAACCACATCACCCAGCACCAAATCCAGACAGCCCTTAAACAACTCCAGGGATGGTGTTTCTGCCAAAAATAGGACTGGTTATACTTTAGCCATAAGTGGTAAAGTGGCCAGTGCTTTAAAAATAAAAAAGCACCAGCGGAGCTGACAGTACTCAGAAGAAAAAAAATTACCTTCAGTTTTCATGTTAGAACTTTTCAGGCAACAGCTCAGCCTAGTCCCAGCTGAATCTTCAGTTGCGGCCATATACAGGGCTTAAATAGAATTATCCTCATGCTAGATACCTTGTCAAACCAAACATGTGTGTGCAACACTCATGTGTAATAAGACTGCTTTTTTTGCAGCATTCTTTTGAATGTAAAAATAGTGTAGCCATGAAATAAGTGTGGTAAAACTGTGAGGAAGCTAAAGTACAGTGCAATAAACATGGGCAGAAAAAGAAAAAAGTGGTATCTACAAATGACATTTCCAGACCTTTGCTTTCAGTCCTGAAAAACTTCATGTTTAGTGAGATACTCTGTCTGTCTCCTCAGAGTGGTTTCTGTCCCCCTAATGCCCTGACCCACCTGATATTCCCTCTGCCTCCTAGGTATGGTAGATGGAGATCGTCTCAGAATTACCCTCAAGTCTTTAGAATAAGCTGCAAAATATTAGTTTCAGCTGTCAATTAATTGATTGACTAATCATTGACATTATGATCCTGAAGTTATTAAGCTGTACTCATGCCTTGGGTATCATTTTGATGGGCAAGACTCATAAGAGTGGTTTGGCAGATTGCTCCCCGCGATAGAGAACACAACGGCCACAGGTCTTTTCCTCTCAAGGAATGCAGTGAAAATGTTGTATGGGAAATCAGGCAGATTAAACTAAAAGTAAGTTCTGTGTATGTTCACTGAGTATCCGGGGAGCCAGGGAATGGCCAGTCAGCCCTGACAGCTGGGAACTTTGCTCCTTCTTTCAGCTTCAGGTACCTGCTGCAAGGTACCAAAGAAATGAGGAGTTACTGGCCACATGAGTAAATTTCCCCATGGAAAAGTTTTCCCAAAATGATAGTCTGCCTCTTATCTGTCTTTAGATAATGGAGAAGCGCAGTGGAAAATCCTGTATTACAACAGCTTCTCAGTCCTGACATTGTTAAGTCAGACTGCTAATGACTAATGCTTAGACAATGAATCAAAGCAGTTGCCTGTACAAGGTATTGGATGAACTCAAACAATAAAGAAATATGTAAAAAACATGGTTTTTTTCTGAACCATTAGGGGAAAAAATAGCTAATATTGCCAGGTAGCTCATTTATAATGAACAATTTGATTAGCTCCACACCTGGGTTCCCTGGCTTTTTTCAGGATAAGAAAGACAGTTGACTTGTCTTGAAAGAGTGTTTTAATGCAGAGTTATTTATTAATATTATGCTTCTTTTAGGTGTTTTCTGTTAATACTTCAAACATGCATTACTGGCAATATGAGCATGGCCTAGTTTTTTAATGCAAAATATCATGTTTCCAAGTATTTTCTAAAAGCCTGAATCACCACAGTTTCTGTTGGGAAAAAAGAGAGGAGGAGGGAATTAAATAAACAAAAGCACCTGGCAACCTCAACTGTTGGTGTAGAACAGGCAAGTCTTGCAAAAGCACTTAAACTGAGTGGGTTTTTTTCCAAAGTTAATAAGTAGAGTTGCAACAAATACCAGCAGTAACTCTCCTGATAAAAAGACAGAACCAGCAAGATTCTAAATGCCTAGAGACTGGAAGAAACAAAATGGAGAGTAAATACATTGGTCTGAAATCTACACATTACTTAAAGATATTTGAAATGGATACTTTAAACATAATATGATGTTATAGAATACAGAGATATATTTTTATTTGCCAAGGTTGGTCTAAGAAAGCAATGGTGTGCTTGGAGCAAAGTGGCCACTGTATGAATGAACAATTTGATTAGTTCCAATTGTATGGAACAAGCTTGTTCCAATTGTATGGAACAAGCAATCACCAAAGTGAATCAGAAATAGACTACAAAAGGTGAATTAAATAAAGATAAGGAGAGTCAGAAGAATTTACGAAGCTGTGATGAGGTGGTAGTCCCAGAATCTGGGATGGTCTGGGACATTTTGCCTGGTGAATTACCAAGTATATATCTCCTCAGCGCTTATGGCTAAAAATGGTGCAGTACTGTCACATTTTGAGGAAGAATGTATTATTTTTGTGGGGTAATCGCGAAGTTTGGTAGGTGAATGAAGCCAGGTGCTCCAGCAGCACAGGTCAAGGTGCAGGACAGCAGCTCAAGGCGAGCCCATAGCTCCGGGTGGAGCGCAGAGGGGCCGGGAGCTCCAGGTGTGCCCTCGGCACGGGAAGGGCTCGGCGGGCACAGGGGCAAACACAGCGGGGTTCTCCCGAGCACTGCCAGCAGGGAAGGCTGAGCTCCCTGGCAAACAGCAGGGGCCAAGAATTCATGCAGGCAGTCTCAAGCAGTTCAAATAGATTGCTGATAGAAAGGCATGAATAAACCACCATTTGGCTCAGAGCCATGAATTTCACTTTGTAGAAGGTTTGAGTTGAATAACTCCTCCAAACTAGGCTGCTGGATTTAGACAGTGTTTCCTTGTATATAAGGTACTTAGCTGAAAGGGAATTGAAATGGTAGGGGAAAATATGCCAGAGATGGACTGAAACCACAAGTTTTGATTTGGATCCAACTTTAGAGTTTTCTAAACCAGACAATGGCCTTCTATAGAAAGAGAAAGTGGTTTTTCTATCTGCCATCTCTCACAAACACAGGTTATTCAAAGTGTGATGTGAACACCAACAATTCAGTTAATGCATCACTGAAGAGAACAGCTATCACTTACTGGCATCAGTTTTTTAATCTGAGTTTAGAATATGAAAATGTGATTTGCCTGTTGACACATACTCGTGATCTTCAGAGTTTTGTATGAACTCTTGCTCTATAAAAGCTCTAAAGATCATAGGTTTCACTAAGGCAGAATTTTATCCTGTAAAACCAAAAATCATGGATAGTAAGTGATGCTAACCAGTACCATTTCACATTCGGTTTCTCAATCTTCTTTTGGTTGTGACTTTATTTCTAACTGTTCCCTCTCCTTACAGGTAAAACAGCATAACTGGCTTTATTTTGGTTCCCATTCTGCATCCTCATTAAAACTTTTGTCCATTTAGACTGTTAAAAACTCCAAGCTATCCTTTTGTTCTTCTAGTTATGGAAGATTGTGTTCTTTATTTCCTCCAACTACCTATGATTTTATAGCATGTTATCTGAAAGAATAATGGTAAGAAATCTGTGAAGGAAGAAACCGGACAATATTTCTGTGGGATATTGTCACTATGGTCACCACTGCATGTCATTTTACCTGTAATGAATTTTGCCCTGTGTGCATGGGAAGGAACTGAGGACTGCAAAAATCAAGGGTTTATTTTGTCTCCAGTAATGATAGATCTCATCTTTGTGCAGTTGTTGATACACTAATATTTTTGTGACTTGAATTAGTGATAGTCATCCTAACACCAGAAAGTGTTTCTTGAGAATTTTTGTGCTCAAGTCTTGGAATTTATTTTCCAGTTCCATTTACTTTTCAAGATGTCCTTACACACAATCTGAGTATTTTAGTACATTTATTTTCCTAAAATTGTGTGAACTAAGAAAGGTTTTGCAGAGGATGTTCTTTCCATTTAGACAAGCCTTTAATTATAAAGCTCATGATGATGGATCCTGTGGATTCTGAGGTGATGTTAGTTGTCAGTGTAATCCTCTCCATTATTTTGAACACACAAAAATAATTGCCTCAATTTGGTATCTGTGAAAATGAGACCCATGTTGACAGAGTAGCCAGACAGTTTATTTCCAGATATAGCCAGAAAAATACCATAAATATCTGTTAACCTTCCCTAAAATAGTTACTGTAGGGTTAAATAGCTTCAAAAATTGAAGTTTGAAATTAACAGCAGTTTACAATAATCTTCATCGTAGAAATTTTTATATTTTTTATTTTTGCCCTTTTAAAAAAAACCCCACAGACTTTCTGGGAACTGCTAACCTACAGCTTTGAGGGCATATTCTATTTTTCTGTTCCATACCATGAAAAAATGGGCAGAGTTTGGGGGTGTAACTTTTCACAGCAATTTTGTTAGCTATGGACAACTGCAGGCAAAATTTTTGGAGGTAAGCTGCCTTCATAACTAATTGTACCTACTGAGCCAGTTTCTGATTTTCATGGGTCTTAACTTTTAGCATAGAAATGCCAAAGAGTGTTTTGTCTTTTCAAAGGACATAAAGAGTTAAAAGTGTGAAAGTCTTCCACAGAATCAGCAGAACGACAACAAGCTCTGGCCTGTAGTGACAGTCCTGGGTACTGTTTGTCTATCTTCATTTTTTATCTAAGTTATTCCATTAAAGCTATGAGGTGTTCACTTTGCTAGAAGTCTATCAATAACTGAATAAAATAAACAAAAATGAGAGTTCTTGGGTTTTGTTTCTATTGAAGCATGTTTTCAACATATTATTTGATTTCTAAACCATATACAAAGAGACAAAGTGCCAGAACAATAAAACATAATTCTTCACAATTCTTCTTTGCTTGCAGAACAAATCGCCTCTCATGGCAAAATATTGGATGCAGTTGAAGTCTATCCTCAGCATGTTGTGGGGATCTGTGGAGAAGAAAAGACTCAAAAATAGAAACATGTCTGAGCAGAAGAACACTACCAAGGCAGGGAAAGTTGGTAAGGAGGAGAAACTAAATCATTGGTCCTGATCCTACTTCTCCTCAAGTCAGTAGGAAGACTTGTGAACTTCACTCCATAGAAGTGAATTTCTATGTTCAAAAGTATTACTCAAGGCAGAGAAACTGTGAAAGTCCTCTAAATACAGTAAAAATAAAAGTAAATGGAAAGAGAATGTCCCTGCATTGTACTATTCTTTTTTCCATTCTTCAGTTTTGTCTGGCTGACATTTAATACTGTTTATTATTAGAAGAGATTTTGCTGTAGCTCTCACAGTTTTAGGTCATGAGCAGGCCTAATGCAGAGCATAGACATTTGTCACTAGACCACAGCTGTTGAAATTCAATTAAAAATATGACCTTTGACCAGAGTCAGCAACAGAAGTGCACTGATGTTCCACACTATTCTGTTTGCAGAATACTGTCCCAAACACAGCAAAATGTTAGAGACCACAACAGCTCCAGTGTGACCCTACCTGCAGCATCAGCTGCAAACTACGAGGGAATAATTTAAATAAATAAAACTCATATCTGGTGCCAAGCAAAGAGTGTCCTGCACAGTTTTTACTCCAAGATCACAGTAAAAGCAAAGAGTGTCCTGCACATTTTTTGCTCTGAGATCACAGTAAATAGGATCTGGAGAAACTCAGGAATAAGCACTAAGAATGAAAAAGTCAAACCACGGGTCCAGCTGGGTAAGAACCCCAGCTCCAATGGTGGCTCTTAGCAGCTGTTTGGACTAGAGGGTAAATAAACCCTTTTACATTGCATAACACATTGGAGTTTAAAGCATTCAGGTTCCAGGGGCTGCCTTTCTGTTTCAGGGTACCCTGCCCTGCGGCGACTGGTGCACAGACACCCTTTGCTGCATCATTTATAGGCAAGAACTGGGAGATCCCCAAAACTACTGCAGATGGCTTTGGGGTTTTCTTCTTTGCCTGGGTTTTTTTTTTTTTTTGAGAAACAGAAACATGGATGGGAGAAAAAATAAAGCTAAATTACTTGAGACATGGATAGGAAGTTTACTGTTTACATGGATAGGAAGCATGACTGGAACTCAGGAAATGGCTAATCATTCCAGACTTCTTTGAGAGGCTGTAGAAAACTGGAACACTGACAACAACAGGAATCTAGACAAATGGTAGGAGGTTCAATGAAAATGTCTCTAACATCCTTACATGTGGGTTGTGGTTTCTTTTTTATTCCTGTGTAGATTTTTAATATATTTTGGAAGAACAGGATCTTTTCCGGTGTATATTTTTTGTTTGGTTTGGTTGATCTATGTGTGAAAAAAAAATACTGAGTAGATCTTCACAATTTCTGGTGAAGACCTCAAAAAGTTTCATGCAATTAAAGACTGTATGATCTGAGGTTTGTTTCTAGAGACCATCCAACAGACTATGCATGAAGGACCTCACAGAAGCTGGTCAGATCCAGACATATTTTTAACGTAATACTGTCAGCATTTGTTGTTCTGTGAAAGTAAAACATTATGTTAAAGTTACTGAATCACAATGATGTTTCTATTTAGAAGAAGTCTTCTAAATATGATATGCAGAAAACCAGTCCAGATCTAAATTTTTAATAATGTTTTCAATCAAAAGCCAATTATATCAACTGAAAAGCCAATTATATCAACTGATTCTACTCCACAGAAGGACCAAGAAGCTTAGTTTTCCTTCCAATCTAGAACAAGTTTTTAGCCCTGAAAGCTATAGCACAATTGTCCTTGCATGTTTACTCCGTGACCTTCTGTCAAATGTAAAATCAAACACCTGTGGCAGATACTTAAGACTATGTGCAACTATGCCCCTGTTGATCCATCTGCAATATATTACATCCTAATTTATTACTATGGATGGTTTTCAAAGGGGATTCATTAGACAGACAAAGTCCTTTGCACAGTTTAAAAACTGTTTTTCTTCCCACTGTTCTAATTTTCTCTTCTTCTCAGGTTTCTGTTTCCTTTTATGCCCTGCCAGGGATATTAAGTGCTTTTGAGACACTGTTTGGTCCAAAACCAGTCAGTCTGTCCTGGGCAATTAATGTGGGTGGCGAGCAATATCTGACCCAAATTTTGTGGGAGGGATAAACCGTAAGAAGTGGTTAATTATCTTCTACAGACCATGTCTATTTAATGAGGGGTGGAATTTCTCATTTATACAGAATAAATCCATGAGTTCTGGCATTGTCCTGAAAGAAACCAAGGGATAACTCTCTTAAAGGAGCAAGATTTTTCACAGAGCTGTCTGAGGCTTAGGTCATGAATTGGTGTGGAAGGCTACATGATGGCTCTGATAAGAGTTGCTAATACAGATTACTGTGTACTAGGGATACAATCAGGGGAAGATATACCTTACTAAGATACAGTTCCTGATCCAGGTTTTCCTTTAGGCTATTTTCAACTCCTTTCAAGACAACAGGTTAAAAAACAGCTAAATATTTCCACTATAGCAGCTTTTAGTTTTGTAGGTTTATTGATTCCTGTAATATATAAAGCTCCATAAAGAAAGTAAGGAGAATTACATTTGCTTCTTCTGTGTCTCTCCTCTGCTCAAAGTAAAGCCATCTCATCTGGTCCACCCCATCTGAGATATAAAACAATAGATGTTTTATATCCATTATACCTGGGCTGCAATTGCTGAAAATTTCCTTCCTGAATAATATCTGAGTGGAGTCGCATGTTCATTATTCACTGTTGCAGTATAACATGTGAGGCACTTCTGCTTTCCTCTAAGGAAACCCACAAATTCTGCTTCTTCATACCACAGATTGGCAGTTTATGGAGAAATCCAACGGCTAAATCATCAAGTTGAGAGTACTTAGAATCTGTTGTTACATGGTTAATGAAATACTTTCTTTTCTCTTTCCCTCTGCCACCCAGGGCACTGCTACAGCAAATAAAATTCTCTGTCATTTAAAATATGATCACAAAGCTCATGGTACTTAGCCCCAAGTTGTCACCTGAGGTTTTGATTATGAAAATTTTTTGACATTTTGTAAGAAGTTTCAGCTTCTATCTGAAGAAGCCCCTCTGATGCTAAAGGCCAATGACATCAAAAATGAGACTGTCTGGTTTATTGTATGACTTTTTGTTTTTTAGAACAAGTTCTTTGGTGTAAGTGAAGCTGCCTCATCTGGGGAAGGAAATGACTTAAAAGTGATGTAAGAGTTCTGAAAGGGAGTCAGACAGAGGGAGATGCATTAACTGATTTGTCTTGTGCTGCGTTTAATTGGGCTCCCTAATAACTCGTCAGATGGTGAAAGGAAAAACAGCATTTCATAACAGCTTTTATTTTCTAGAGATGAGGAAATAAATTGCAATGATGCAAGCAAGGGACTTTTCACCTTACAGCCAGCACTTTCTCTGACAGCAGATCTTCCCTGACTCAGATGTGTTAGGGAAACTAGGACAAACACCAATGAACTGTGAGTCCCCACCCTGCTCATGACACAGGGAACATCTCTCTCCTTCCCCTGTCTGGGAGGAGGCTCATTTCTGAAGAAAATGGCCCAACATCTAACGGATGACTGATTTCTCCAGACGCAAAATTTTTCGAGTTTCTTGCGTTAAAAAAAGACACTCCCAAACGGCTCCCCCTTCCACTCCTCCTGCAGCCAGATGTGTGCTCCCACATGACTGCAGGATGATGTCTCCATCAGGGAGCCCTGCTGATGGACCTTCAGATACCCAGTGCAATTTTCTGACCCACGTGTCTCTGGAACACAGCCTTCACCAATGGAGTGTGCCAGGGAGGCCCAGGAGGGATTGCTGCAGGTACTGCCTGCACCTACAACGCAGTCCCCTGCTGCTGCTGAGCCCCCAGGCATCCTGCTGCCCCACAGGGCCTCACTGCTTGGCCCAGCTCCACACTGCCTCCAGCACTTGAGACTAAATTGCTTGGTGAGTCTTGAATCATAGAAGATGTACCTGAAGCTTGGATATAGTTTAAGAAAGGTCTTTTGCCTTCATCTTCAAAATTTATGGTGTCTTGATAACCTCATAATGTAAAGATGGAAGTTATCTAACATTTCCAGACAAATGCCTTTGGCTGGACTAACCTTTACTTCTGAAGATGACATTGGGAGCCTGGCTCAATGGCCTGAATACAGACACCATGTATTTAGTGAATTCATGACTTTTCCCCAACCAGATGCTGTCCTGACCAAGTTTCCCATGGGGTTTTGTCACATTTGCCTTGATATGCCAAGCCCTTGGATGACACTGTATGTATTGTTAGACAACTGGATTCCTCCATTCTGGGTTTAAAACCGTCTAAGCAAACATCTGCTTGGAAGTAAAAATATTCTGGAATGATTCCTCCTTTTCCTTGGAGGCCCAAGACACCATAGACATGCAAATGCAGTGGGTTACAGGTGACTACAGGCAGCTTAGGAGACAAAGAAGTGATCTGTGAAACCAGAGACTGCACAATGAAATGGATGTAGCTTCTGTTTCTGTTTTTTGACTATCTGTGATGGGACAGGGATGAACAAAGGGAGGAAGGCTTAGAAGCAGAAATATTTAGGTACTTTATTTAGGTCCCATTGAAATCAGTAGACTTGTTTCAGTACTTCAGTGACTTGGATCTCCTGGTTTTTATTATAGATCTCACTCTCAGCCATGACCTGTAGATGTATGGCAAACATCTGAATTTTAACTGCACTTAACCAATCCGAACCAGCTGTGTGATGTAGTTGAATTTGGCTTGGGACCAGAGCCCATGGTGTTGATGTCCATCCATCAAATTTACAGGGCATGCTGAACAGTTAGGATATTGTCTCTCTAGGGAGAGAGAGGACCTCCCTGTCCCTGTCAGATATCAATGCAATGTAAAAAAGTAGTAAGCATGTGAATGGCTAAAAAAGATGAAATGTGGGAGACTTAAGTGCTAAAAGATATCCTACAGTAACTATGAATAAATGATACCTTCTTTCTCAAGAGAGATATTTTCTGTAGAGAGCTGGAGAAATTCTGGTGAGGTATTCCAGGCACCTCCTGCTCCAGCTGCTCTCTTGTCTTTCTGCTAGATGCATGTTATGGAGAATATGATGTTACATTACACGAGTTACATTACTGACATAAACCAAGGGCAATATGTGATTTTTTTTTTTATTCTGAACCACTTGCCAGAGTGGGATCTACAGGGCTCAAGGGACTGGCACAATCTCCTTAATTAATATCCCTGTTCACCCTGGGCCCAGTTGCTCTCTTGTCTCTCTCTTCCCAGCACAGTGAAGGAACCACCACATGGGACATTTGTCATAAAGCATCTGAAGCTCATCCCCATGTTTCCTGAACATGTTAATAATGAATCAATCATTAAGGATTGTAGGTAGTTTCTTTGCAAGCTCCTGCACTGCTTTCTCATCCCTGCTGCACACTGACAGTGCCACTTACCAGCAGCCTCAACTCGCTGGTGGTGGCACATGTGGTAGTTCCATGTGCCTAGCTTGTGTTCTTCACTGTGACCACGGCTACCCACAGGCAGAAAGTCGGGTTCTCTCGTGTTCTCTATGATTTCTGTGTGCTCTGAGGTGCAGTTCTTTGTCACATGGGCCCCTCTGGCAGAGCAGCCCACACCAAGTATTCTCTCAATGCTGCAAAGAAACCATAAAATTCTCCTGCAGGAAATCCCATGCTCCTTTGGCTTGAATGTTTAGCAGCTATTCAGGGTTTTTCTGTGTCATGTTTCTTTTGGGAGGAGGAGCTGATAGAATCATGCAGAGTCTTTGTGCAATCTGATTTATTTGCCAGAAATGTGAGCCAGGTCTCCTTGCTTCACAAAATAACTAAAAAATACAAGCAAGCAGGAGGTGGTTTCCTCACTGAGAAATCCAAATGTGCCAGAAGCTTTTTGCCTGATTTTTTCAAAATTCAGTATTTTGCATCTCTGGCTTTTTTCTGGCCTTCTGTCTCACAGCCCTCTGCTTCCAGAGTCATGGTTGGTCCAACAGAAATCCTTTCATCCTGTGTAGCTTAGCTGTTCTCAGCCACTGCTATAATGATTGGTACCTTTGGCAATTACTTCAGTTGTCTCAGTTACCTCTGCTGAGAGGAAAATTTTGTGTTCCTTCCATTAAGTCTCAGAGCTTTTTCCAGAAGATACACCTTTGTCACTACAAGAGTGATTGAAGTGTTAGTGTTATGGCATATGTTAGAAAGGAGCCAAATTTGATCATTACAGTTTCTTTAGGTCCTGAAATATATGAAAACGTCCCTCAGGTTGTCAGTTTGATGGGAGATTCAAAATCTTGCAGACAACCAGTGAAGTCAAGGAAGCAAATTCCATTTCCAGGAGATAGGATCAAGCCTCAGGGGCTTATTTTTTAATTTTGTTTTGGTTTTTTTTTAACTAAAAAAAATATCCTGTATTGTGAACTATGGTTTGCCTGGGCTTATCTATAAGTATTCAAAATCATCACTGGTCACACAGGCCATGCTATGATGCTTAAGAATATGACTGGATACATGACTTCCATAGGTCATTCTTTTATCTCTCAGTGCTCCTGACTTTCACTATTTCTTTGTGTCTGGTGTGACGCCTGTGTCTGGTGTTGCAGTACATGCACAGAATCAGACAAAAAATCAGACTGAAAGAGATATTTGCAGCTCCAGCCTCTGACTGACTGACTGACCGTGTTAAGAGCATGGCAGCTCAGGCAGCTTCCTCAGGACCCTGTTCAGCTTACTTTTCAACATCTCCAAAGAAGGTTAGAGGGTTTTACAGGAAGCTATGATTGAGCTGTCCTCTGCATCCCTTTCTTTCAGATAAGCAGTTCCCTTTCCCTGCAATCCCCCCATTGTGCTCACCCTGTTGTGGCTGGACCTGAGAACTAGGTGAGGCTCTATCAGCTCCCTGTGAAGAGTTCCAGTCTCCTTTGGGTGAGCAGTTCTAACCAATGCTCACTGTAGTTCTTAAAATTCTCACCTCTATTGCTGCACTAGTACACCTTTGGTAAAGGGGGGGTTGAATCTGCCTCTTCTGCCCATGCAAACTCAAAAGCCTGAATGTGAAATCTTTCTATTTCCCATTTGAGGAAATCAAAACAGACCCCAATCTTCTTGTGGAATCCTCAGCCATTAACTTGGGTGTCCTGGTCCCAGCTGGAACAGAATTCATTTTTTCAGGGCTGTGTTTTGGATTCAGCAGGATAATGTTGACAACACACTGATGTTTTGGTTGTTGCTAGGTAGTGTTTACCCTGGGTCAAGGACATTTCAGTGTCACATGCTCTGCCTTTGAGGAAGTGCACAAGAAGATGGGAAGGAGCATGACTGGGACTGCTGTCCTGAGCTAGCCAAAGGGATATTGCATGGAACACCAGCCCTGATATAGAAACTGAGGAGAGTTGGCAAGGGGCTGACCACTGATAGGGGACATTGATGAGCTCTTGTACAGTGCACCACTCCTTTCTCTTGGATTTTAATCCCTTTCTCTCTCCTTTCCTTACAATAGTAGTAGTAGTAGTAGTAGTAGTAGTAGTAGCAGTGGTGGTGGTGGTATATTTCAATTCTTACACTGTTCTTATCTCAACTCATGGGTTTTACTTTTTTTTCTGATTTCCTCATCCCACAGGGTGAGGCAGAGGGGAGTGAGTGAGTGAGTGAGTGAGTGAGTGAGTGAGTGAGTGAGTGCGTGCTCTGTGGTACATAGTTGCTGGATGGGGTTAAATCACAGCATTAGAGAACAAAATCTTGCAGATGGACAGGCAGAGCAGCCTTGCTCATGGCTTAATAAGGCCAAGTGCCAGGTCCTGCACTGAGCTACAACAAATCCATGGAGCTCTACAGGCCTGGGAGGGACTGGTTCAAGAGCTGTTCGGCAGAAGGGAACTGGGAGGTGCTGGTTGATGGTAGCTGGACATGAGCCAGCAGGTGGACAAGAAGGCCAAAGCATCTGGTCCTGTACCAGGAACAGTGTGACCAGCAGAACCAGGGTGGTGATTGTCCCCCTTTACTTGGTACTGGGGGGCTGTGCCTGGAGTGCTGTGCTCAGTTCTGGTGCCCACACTTCAAAACGGACTTTGAGGTGCTGGAGCACCTCACAAGTCTCACAAAAGGACTAGAAAACATGAGGAACAGCTGAAGGAGCTATGTTTGTTCAGTCTTGAGAAGAGGAGGCTTGGGGGGGACCCCATCACTCTCCAGAGCTGCCTGAAAAGAGGGGGTAGTGAGGGGGGCCAGTCTCTTCTGCTGTGCCTGCAGGGAGATGACAAGAGGAGATGGCCTCAAGCTAAGATAGGGCAGATGCAGATCAGATATTAGAAAAAGCATTTTCATTGTTAGGGTGGCCAGGCTCTGGAGTAGGTTGCCCAGGGAGGTGGTGGAATGACACCATGGAGGTCTTTAAGAGGCGTCTAGAGCTCAGTGATTTGGTTTAGTGGTTTAGGGGTTACAGTGGCCAGATGGACAGTTGGATTGGGTGATCTTGAAGATCTCTTCCAACCCTGACTTTCTATGATTCTGTGTCCTGCAGTCTGAACAGAGCTGTCCCTCAGAGAGCTGGAGAGGAGCAGTAGCAGCCTGGCAGAGCTGGTGGCACTCTTGAAAACCAGGTACAAATGTCACTACCATGAGCTGCAGAGCCCCACCAGTAACTCTGAATTGAGGCACAGCACTGCAAACACAGGACACCCAGTGGTAAGGAGCCAGGGGGAGTGAGCACCCCAAGGCCTCTCCAGGAGGCCACGTCCCTGAGGCAGTTTAGGTGAGCCACCTGGGCTGGCTGCTGTGGGAAAGAGCCTCATTTTGTAGGTTTGGTCACTGGTGCTGGTCAGAGCTGCAGCCTGGCAGCCTCATTCCTCTTTCCAGCAGTTCCTAAGCAGTGCCCCTGCAGCTCTCACCAAGCTGAGGGTCCTTCCCCATGTGGGTGTGGCTTTTTTGGGTTTTGTGGGGCAGAATCAGGGAGACAAGCACACCCTGTGCCAATGGAATGTGGAAGGCAGAGTAAGGGATGTGATTTGTAAGTCTTGGGCAGAAGATTTGGTCAGGTGGGGACAATTCCTCCATCTCAGAAAAATTTATGAGATTTTTGGCATTTCTTTCTCATCCTGTGTCCTAATACAAAGACATTCTGACTACTTGTTTGTTACAAAGGGATAAGCAAAATAGAAGCTTGTGAGAATCCCTATGCTTTGTTTAAATGCCTTTGGGATATTTTGTTTTTATCTGTTATTTTTCTAATTATCTTCCATTATAAATTTTGCAAAAATCATTTGCAGCTGGAAACACGGCTTAAAATTTGACTGTGGAAAAGACAAACAGATTTTATTTTTAATGAATAAAAAAAATTCAAGTAATTAAAATAACCTAATGGTCTCTTCCCCAAATGATTTTGACAATTTCTCAATTTTCATTGCAAAAATGCTTTATATAAGAGGTTCTAAGCAGACTGGATACTCTTTTATTATGCCTTATTCCTCTTAGGACCTCCCCATGATGCAGAAATGATTGTGCCTATTTTCCTGCAGATGTTAAAACACCTATGGAGGTCCTTTGTAAAAGGGAAATGAGCTATCTATGCTTTGTGAGCTGGAAAATATAACTGATAACAAGTAATAGAAAATTAGCTCTTAGAAAACACAAATGCCATAAAAAGACCTGCTCCACTTAAGGACAAAAAATTATTTCCTGTTTCAGAATTAGAGGAACTCAAATTAATGGCAAGCAAAATATAAACATTTGCTACAATTTCTGCCTCTCTAAATGTATTTATTTTAAAATCAAAAGCTAACCAAGGTGTTTTTGAGATACCACACACAAGAACACCTCAGCAGTCCAAGATTTAGTGAAAGCAAAAAAACCTTCTTTTTTTTCAGGATCTTTTCTGACTAATGTCCTGTATAATAAATCTAATCTCAAATTTTATTAAGTAGAGAATTTATTTAAAAGACAACTGCACATGTATATGTTCAGTAGGATCAACACCACTTCTGGCCATTTTACGTGCTCAGGGCTGCAGCTCCAGCATGTGGTGAAAAACTCAACCCTTCAGTGTTCTGCTACTACAAAAAATAGGCAATGCTGCCCAGGTACTGGGGCAGAGCTGGCAAAATTCAGAGTACTCACAACCAGGGCAAGACCTTTGAAGGAATTCAGCTACCTGAAGCTCTTACTGGGAGAACCTGGACATAATTACAAACAAACAGAATGAGCTGGGTAAGTCCAGATTCTCAGAAATTTATTGAACTTCCTAAATGTCAGGCAGCTGCCAGTGGGTGGGCAAAGCTCGGCTCCTGTGAGGCTTTGCTTGCTCCTGGTTGTGCTGGAGAGCCACAGTGCTGGCTGCCAGCCTGTCTGCTCCTGTCTCGTGGTCTTCAGGCAAAGTGTGAGGCTGCAGGGAGTCTCTCTGCCTTGGCCAGGGAACCACCTGAGGACAGCCTGGGTATTTCAGTCATTTGTGATCATTTCTTCATTCCCAGGGAAATTGTTTTGGAAAACTCACTCATGATCCTAAAAGTTGAGGTATGCTGAAAATCCTGGCCACAGGGAAGAAGAAAGCCTATGTTTCTATTCACTGCTTGTTTTGAAAGGACTCAGTCCAAAACACAGAGAAAACCTGAGTGATTCCCATTGACTTAGCAGGCTTTGAGTGAAACCCAAAGTGCTTAGCACTAAACTCCTCAGAAGCATGAGCTAGTGAAACTGGTGAAAAGTTCTCAGGCTCCTTTTTCCACAGCTACCCACATCCAACTGTTTCTTTGCTCCTTCAATCCTTCTGCTCTTCCTCTGCATCCTGCATGGCAGGGGCAGGTGAGAGTCAGACCATTCCTTTCTGATCCTTGCAGATTGATCTGCTTCTTTCCTGCTCCACTTCCACACTGAGAGATTCCCAGACTGAGATTTAAACACTCCCCTGGGAGCCTTCCCAAGAGACATGATACTGGTTTTTAGCAGGATCCTTCTCTGATACTCTTTTCCAGGCTCATCCTGTCTCCATAGCAGCTCTGTGTAACAACTGAGATGCATTACATTATTTTTTCCATTCTTCTGGCACTTGAGTGTAAATGTAGCTGCCAGCAGGTAAATTTAAAATGTACAATAATCAGGCCTTCACACAGCTGGTAGCCAGCCTGCATAGTTTGCTACCACAGGAGGCCACAGAATAGAAGAAATAAAGTCTGAAAAGGATTGAAATTGGAGTTGCTTGTGGGAACCTCATCTCACTTTTCACATGGGGTTTGGTGGGCAGAGGAAAAGATCCAAAGACTTCAGCTCTCACTCTGCAAGGGACTCAGCTGTGGTGTTGTTATGCATTTCCTAACAAGAATTTTGTTCAAAATGATTCTTAGCTTCAAAGATTGGATTTGTGCAAACTACTCCCATCAGGTGAGGGGCTTTATCTGCCTTAAGCCTTTGAATGGGGCGAATTTTGAGTACAAAAAGCTGGTGGCAGCTTTTTGTGTTAAAAAAATATGGTTTATGTTCGTTATTTCTTTTAAAGAGTGTCTGGGAATGCAAAGAGGCAATATTCTCCACTATTCTCCCTCACCTTGGTGATCTCCAAGTGCTGGTCTATGACTTTGTGATGCTCCAGGCACTGGACTCAAAGCTCCTGCTCTGAACAAAGGGGGACTAGCTGATGCCAATGAAAACATTCATTTGATCCCTCTTGCCATTTCAAAGCTTCATGAAGAGCTTTTTTCTTCCCATTCATTCAAGTCCCTCAGCACAGGGGTGTATGATCATTTGAGCTGAGTGGTTTACTGCCAGAAGAGAAAACAACACGGGCATGAAAACCCAGCCTGAAACAGATGTCTGTGCAGGGAAAACCTCCTTCCACCTCCTCCCTGTAGAAATGGGGTCTTCTCCTTATCTGAGCAAAACCCCAAAAAGGAGGTCGGATCATTTTTACATATATTTTCCTTGGAAAACTCTTTTTCTTCCCAGGCACCTATTTATGCCTGACACTATTAATAATTTTCATAATTTCAGGAAGCTCTTGAAATCAAGGAGTGCAAAGAAACTTTCCCTGGGAATGTTTTACTGCCTTCTCAGAAGTGGCTGAACTTGCACTTACTGCAAGTGATAATTTGGTATAAGGTTTCTTTTCTCAGCTTGAAATACAATAGGAGCTCCTCCCACTCCCACAGAAATACATGTACCAGCACTTAACAGACTATCCTCAAAGACCTGGATTCCCTCACCCACCACATGTTCTCTGCCTCCTTCCCTCTGTTTCCATCCACATCTGGTCAGACAGTCTTGCTGTGAGAAATGATGGTGCCATATACAAGAATATTATCACATTACTACTTACAACTGTGTCTATCTATCCCTTTCTGTGTGACTTTTTTCCCTGCCTCTCTCTTTCTGTATATTTCTACTGTATCAGACAATCTTTGAAAAGAACCAGAACTCCCTGCAACACTCCCAAACATATTTTAAAATAAAAGAAATTTCCTCAAGAAATGTTTCTTGAAAAAAAATCCTTGATTTTTTCCTGTCATAGATTGTCATGACAAACCCATTGTTTTCACCAGTGGTTCCCTTCCTGGTGCTACAGACAAGTTCTAGTCAGCATTTGCTACCAGTTGTAACATGGGAATGCAAAACACAAACACTAACCCCTTCCAAAGGAGCAAACACCTCTGCCTTGGATGGTGATGGATGGCTGGAAGCTAGATCTGCTTTCAGGGCCTGTCTCTGTGTGTCTCAGACTTCAGAGGGATTTTTTGACAAGGTGGTAAGCCTGTGGGTGGGAAGTAGGCTGAATGTCTGTGCAAGTCAGTGCATCTTGGCATCACAATGACTTTGCAAGGACAGCGTGGCAGAGACTTTCAACCTCTCCATGCTCATGAGGTCAGGCCCAAATTCATTGCACCTACTGTGAATTGTGAGGTCTTGTCCTTTAAATGGTGACCTTCACCATCCTTCTTCAGTACCTGGTGAGGTGGCCTGGCTGGGAAATTAAGAACTCCCTCAGGGTGACTTTGAGTCCAGCAATGCCTGTGTTTCACTGCCTGGTGAGGAGCCTAAGGTGCCTGGATTTGCAGCTGTTTCAGTCAGGTAGGAAGAACTACATAGTCTTGGGGCACTATAATATTTCCCTACCTGTCAAGTGGCTGTGAACTTAAGTGTATTACAGGATTTAAAACATTCAGCTGTTGCTTTGTTAGGGGTCTTACAAGACATATTGGACATGATCTGTATGTACCACAACAGAGGAAAGCTAATCAATATATATATATATATATATACAAGGTATGATATTTTATTATTTATCAAAATTACCATAATTGGTCCTGTCCTTTAATACCTGTCATTATATCTAGATTTTAAAAGGAGTTACTTTTTCATAGCCAAAAGAGAAGTAATGAAATTCTGCAGAGAAACATCTATTCAGTAGAAGATTCTGTCACGTTAATGACCTACATTTTGGAATTAGTAATGATTTTTGCAGAGTTGAGTAGCCCACCAGGGACATTTCTATAAAGGCTATCTCTTAAGAAAACAGGGTGTGTCACATTTAGAGATGTTTCCTCATGAAAATTTAAGTTAGAGATAGATTTTTCCTTTGAGACAGAGCTGGAATTAGACACATTATTTATCTAGACCACAAAACTCCAGAACACTTCCATCTTTTCACGTCCAGGATAGATTACTGACAAACAGGAAAAGATGGGGACACACACTTTTATTCTTGCTCCGAATTTTCTGCTTTATGCTTTATGCAATGATTCCTTTGCCACATTTGGGCAATCAGGGGACAAAATGCCAGAGAGCTCCAGCAGAATCAAAGAAATGTGATCACAGCCTGAGTAGTGAGCTGAAAGACTCAGCCTATGAAGAATTTGCTAAAAATACTCTCAGCCATCAGCAATTTCATTGAGAGATGCAGTTTTAGGGTTCCTGAAATTATTCATTAATTTAAGCAAGACAACATAGGGAAAAATGTAGTTTTCTAATAGTATTTTCTGAGTGAAATGCTGCATCTTTCAGCTCTTTTATAGCAATCTTGGAAAGCTCAAAGAAAAATATTTGTGTTTCAGTACATAGATTATAACTCAATTAAAAAAAAAAAAAAAGAGCAAGGAAGAGCAGAGCACTGCCTAATGCCTTGCAAGGAGCCTGTTTGAATTCAGAGTCACAGAATGCTTTGGGTGGGAAGGGACCTTAAAGGTCATCTAGTTCCAAACCCCCAGCCATGGTCAGGGACACCTTCCACTAGACTGGGTTGTTCAGAGCCCCATCCAGCCTGGCCTTGAACATCTCTAGGGGTGTTGCAGCTCAGGACATTTAATGCTTGTGGTTGCAAATGTGTGACCCCACATTCACTCAGAGCTTTGAATTTTGCACAAGTCCTTTCCCATAACATGTCATATACCAAGGACTCCAGAAGGCATGAAATGTAGAACACAATAAATTCCCATTGTTGACACAATTGTCTTTCTCAAATTAAATAGACATTTGTTGACAAGCCTGCCACAAACAATATTCAACAACTGCAACTCCTATTATTAAAGTTAGGAATATGTCTAGCTAACAACAATTGCATCTGCTAAGATGAGAAAGCCTGTCTAGCTGACATCAATTGATTTTATTTAGGCAAGGAAGCCTGTCTAGCTAACATGTCCTAAGGCAATAAACCAGGAAATGTGTTATTTCATAAAGTTTTTTTAAATGCCTCTGCACTGCTGAGCAGCTATTTATGACTAAAAGCATGAGGACATTACCTCTCTAATGAATTTCACTTGGCAAATTACTTTAAGTGATGCTACTTTCAAGTTCACAGCATCATCATTGAACCTCCAAGAGAAACAATAAAAGAGGCATTGATAATTTTGCCATGTAAGGGTGAAATGTATTTGTGATACTGGACTGGTTTCCATTTGTTATATTGGAAGCAGATCAGGATCCCTTTGCCTTGAGAACACCGGCTAGAATTCTCACTCAGGCACCCACATTGTCCCAACTAGATGATGCACATGGTCCCACTGATAGCTCATTGGAGGAGGTGGTAGAAGGTCCTTTTCTCTGTCCTTTTGCGTCTTTTGGTCTATGGTGGGACACATGTGCAATGACATGGGCTGATACTACTTGCCTTTGCTCCTCTCTTAACCCTTATATAGCTGTAATCAGGGCAGGGAGTTTCCCTTCACTTTTTGAAGCAAATGAAGTAATTGCTCTTTCTCCTTGGCCCCTTTCAAGAAAAATAACATCCTCTTTGTCCTCTGGAGTCTCTATCCAGGATTATTAAAATAATAACAATAAAAGTTTCAGAAATATCCTACAGCCATCTCAGACCTTGGAAATCAATGATTGTAGTGGTCATACCTTGCTTTATCAACTGCAAAATATCCAACTTTTATGAATATAGGAATAATAAGAAATCCTATTTTTGTGCCTAGGAAAATAAGATGGTGTTGTATACAATGTGGTGTTATCCTTTCTTTTCTCCAATTTTTATACTTTCTTTCTTTTACTGAAGTACTCTTTGTTGAGGATAGTCTCTGGTTCAACTTGTTCTTCCAGTTAACTTATCTTGGAACAGTGTTCTCAGTTTATTGCCCCTCAATTCTCATGTCTATTGCAAAATGCTTGTAAAATAAGATTAGTAAAGGAAGAGAAACAGTGAATTCCAGATGTTATACTACTTTTTGTCTTTGTTCTCAGCCCCCTTAATGTCCTTGATGGTTTTCTTTACTTCTGGGTGAAAACCAGAAATGGCACACCCAGGACCTTTGTACCATCAAACACATCCCTCAGGCTGGCCTGTGCAACAAACAGCGCTTAAGCCCAAGTACCTGGGATATGTGCAAGCAGAGGTCAGTGAATCTTTCCACAAGTCTTTCCTCTGTGGCAGAGACATGATATACTTAATCCCCTCAGCAGGTTTCTGAGACTCTGTGGTACGCCCTCCATTACCTGTGCAAGGCCTGCTCCATTCCTATTATCCCTATAGGACTGTACTTTGCAAGTGGTGTTTTTGGCAAAGTGTCTGGCTGAGGGAATTGTCAGGAATATCTGGAAAAATACATGTTTTAAGTAAAAAAAGAGCAAGCAGGAAAGGCAGAAAAATTGGGGATAGAATAATAGCAGAAAACACAAGGTTTAGGGACTATTGATAATTCTTGTTTCTGGCTACAGACTGTTAAAATCAGAGAAGCCTGGCCCAAACTTGTATCCTACAAATAAACCAGAAAGAAAAAGGCACAAGAGAACCCACCATTTTCCATAGGTCAGGCATTCCCACTTTAGTTCTCAGGAGAGAAAGCAGGGAAGAACCCCTGCAGCCTGTGTCACTCAGAACTACCCCTCCTCCAAAATGCTCCTCTGCTTCTCCCTGATCCCTGGAGCTGAGTCCTTATTTAAATCCATCAGCTGGTACTCAATCTTTGGCTGATTCCCAGCTCCTGTGTGCTGTTGTCACAGGCCAGCTGCTTCCCAAGCCTTTTTGGGGACCATGTGTGGTTGTATTTAGCAGGGGGGTACTGGAATTCCAGTCAGGCTTGCAGAGAGCTCAGTGGGAATCAGTCTCAACTCCTGGTGCATAGGAAAACTAAGCAACTAGACGGTTGCTTCAAGGTCACTGGGCTGGTGTTCTAAAAGGAACAAGGTCAGGAGTGAAAAAGGAGGAGAGAAAGCAATAAATATTTTTGCCTGGTGTTGATGTCGGGCTCACCAGCCTATTCTTGTCACACCACTCCCTTTTTTCCGTGCAGACACAATATTAGCTGTCTTCCCTGGTATTTCCCTGGTATTCCAAAGTGTGTTAAAAATGAACATTTGCATGGCAGAGACCACTTAGTCAGTTCTTATGGAACCCTGGGGTGATTCTTATTTCAGCTTCTGTTTTAAAATATTTATCTCTAGAAAATGCTGCCTAATGTGTCTTCAGCTACTAATGGCCTGGAAAATCTGTCATCTCTTTCCTCATCTCGTGCTTTCTAGGTACAGCACAGATATTTACTAAGCACAGCTTGACTGCAGCAGTATTGATAAAGTTACCATCTTTGTGTGGTAATAGGCTTATGTTGTCTTAGGGATTTGTTTTATTACCAACACATTAAACATACTTATTGTCCCTAATCCTACCAAGCATAGATTTCTCTATAATAGCCTTTCCTCTTTCTTAGCTTTGTTTAGGAGTGTCTCTACAAGTGTCTTAATTATAATTTCCATTTCACTTGCTTTAAATTGCTTTATAACATCTATGGCAAATTCCCTACAGATTTTGACTAATTTTTGACTGGCTACATTTTCCTTCCCCCACCCACTCCTCTCAGTTTCATCTCTTTAGCCTTTATAAATCTATATCATATATATTGTGAATATTTTGTGACTGTTTTTTGAACTTGTTATACTCTCCTTGGTAAATGCTGGTCCCACAGCAAACATTAGCTCTTGATCCATGGTAAGACTTTATCTATTATCATGAGAAATAGATCTGAGAGTTTGTTATAAATAATTAACAACAAAATATTAATTGAACATGTAAACCACCATCTGTTGTTTTGTTTATTTACTTTAGAAGACATTATTGCCCACAAAGGGATAAATTTGCCTTTGGGTATATGGAGCGAAGAGCCAGAGTTAATCCATCAAATCTGTTATTCACAAGTGAATTTTAAAGGTGTCATTGAGAATCACAGCTGAGAGGGACAGAGGCCCTTTCCTGCAGTGCTTTTGCTGAGCTCTTGGTACTAAAGCAATTACAAGTTGGGCTCCTAGCCCAGACCTACATGTATGGGAGCTGCAGACAGCCCAGGTGACCTTACTGTGAGCCAAAGAGCTGCTGCAGGACTGTGGAATATTTAATGTGGAAACACAACTCAAATGGTTTTGCAACAACAACACAGCTACTGGTTGGGAATTTCCTCTCTGTACAAGTGTGGTGTTTTATTTTCTCCCATGTTTGCAGCCTTAAGATGCTTTTGCCATTAAGCCTTCTGCTTTCAAGATTACAGTAGCAGTGATAGATAGAGGCAGTTTCAGGCCTGCAAAAAGACTGCTAAGCCTACTTCAGGGACTAATGCAGATAAATGGCATCCTTTCTGGGCAGACTTTATGGTCCAAAACCAGACACACAGGACATTCCCAGGTCACTCACATTTTATTGCTTCATCTGAGATAATTCACATGATCTGTCTCTTTTATTCATCCTCCCATCCTAGAAACCACCTGTGTTCTCCATCTTCTGTTTCAAAGGCATTTACAATACTGCTAGGAGTAAGGTTAATTGAGAAAAAAGCCAGATAAGGGACAGATGTTTATTTAATTGAAAATAAAAAGGTTGCCTGTTTCTAAGTTATAAATCAGTGAATGCACAGCCTTAAGCACATAATTCTGGTCCACCTACTCAGTGGTTGTAACAATAACTTAGCATTTCCATAGCCCTTCTGATTGCTTCATTTTCATGCTGAGTAAGCTCCTCAAGTTGTTTCATAAACAGAGGTGTGAGATACACAATATTAAATTGCCCAAGCCCAAGGAGGCAGCGTTGTCCACAATAAATCTGCTTTGCACTTGGGCACCAGGCTTCCTCCAGCATACAATATAGTTGGCTGTCACCAGAAGCCAGTTAAAGTTCGTTCCCTTGCCCTGACTTGTTCTGAGGGTCCCTGTGGGGGCAAGTCTGTCAGTGTTACCGCCTCTCACATCCAGGCTTTTGGTGCTGGATGGCTCCAGGTGATGCTGTTGGGCTGGATGCCTGTGAGATATCCCAGGAGGTGCCAAAATGCAACAGAGAGGGATATGGGCTTGAGGGTGGAGGTGGGAGTGGCCAACATAGAATTCAGGGAATATTGGATTTGAGAGGTAAGTTTTGCAGGAGAAAGAAGCCTGAAAGAGGAAAAGGGTATTGTAAGAGGAGGAAATGTAAGATTGAAGTACTGGGTATGGGAGGAGACTGGGATTATGCTGGATGTCCTGTGATGGAAGGCAAGTAGGAGCTATAAGGTGTGAGAAGTGCAAGGGTGTCAGTCCATGGAAGATTATCTGCTCCTCACACATCTGAACTCAATTAAGTGTGTGGGCTGACCACTTTCTCACAGTGGCTGCAACATCAACCCAGCAGCTGCTGAGACAAAGCTGCTGCCTGTGGCAGCACTGGCCATGGAGGTTTTGGCTCCCAGCACTGGCAGAACAGTCACTCCCATGCACACATCTGTGGCAAGTGCTTTAATTCCTCACAGCCCTCAATATCCTGCCTGCAACACCTTTCCAGAGGTGCTTATGAGACAAGGGTCACAGGGCTGCAGAAACACAGCCATGGAGTGTAGGGCAGGAGAGGTAACTATGGGAACTTTATAACCAAGGAAGATTTTTTTTTTTCTGTAGCAAAGCAGTATATTCATCCCAATAACTTGGAGAGAATCCAAATGTATTTTCAGACATTCTGGTATAACTGTGGGCAAACAATGTAGCATTTCTTGTCCAAGTTTAGCAAAGAACATAAGCCAGGATTGTTACTAAGCATATAGCAATGGGAAAAACATAAAATACTACACATGTACTTCCAGACATATAAAGAAAAGTATTTTTATGAGAAGTTGTCATAACTATTTTCTGTGGATGCAGAACATCTAGGAAAGACTCTATCTGGACTTTCTGTGACTGGAAACAAGCTTCAGTCCAAGGCAGAAACTTTCATTGATTCTTCTCAGCTTAATGCCAAAATGTCCAGTTCATATCAGCTCTTTCAGTATGCCTTGGCTGTGTTTTTGCTGCTTGACAAAAAGTGGACTCCTTCATCACTGAGTAGCTCCTGTTCTGCAGAAGGATGGTGCCCTTCAAACTGTGGTTTAAATTCTATAAAACTCAACCCAGGAAGAGTGATGAACAAAGAGCACTGACAAAGCTGGCAGAAATCAATCTCCACAGTAAGTGAAATATTAAATTAAATATTTATGTTAAATGTAAAAAAGCAAACAAAACCAATGAAAAAAAACCAACCCCCAAAAATCCCTAAACCCCACCAAAAAAAAAAAAAACTCACAAGAAAAAATTTTAAAACTAAAAAAAACCACCACCAAATCTATTTTTTTTTCCTAACAAGTCAGTTTGCTGACATTTATCAGGTTTGTTAAAACCTGATAAGCTGCCTCTTCCTTTCACTTCAAACCACCTCCAAAGCAAGCTTTTCCTTGAGTGTATATATTTCTGCCTCCTGGTAATGACTTGGGAACCAGTGAAATGTGGCCACTGCTACCAATTCACTGATGCCTTGTTTGGGGAACAAAAGAGGCATCTCCATTGCTGGTAAAGTGGCACCTGCTTTCTGTGAATAGGCAGAGCCTCTTAGCCAGCTTAGACCAGTATAATTAAGGCAATGCAAGCTCTTATCTCTGGCTTTACATAGATAGAAGAGTAATTCCAATGTAATTTATCATTGTAAATTCAGATGAGCAAGCTTTACATGAAAAAGGTTTCTCTTTATATGTTCATTTTTTTCTATATTGGTTGAGGGGGTTTTATGTGGGTTGTTTTTCTTATTTAACCCTTTTGGCTAAAAAGAAAAGTACCTTCATCAATTCCAGTTGCTGCATTTTTATTAAAAATTGCAAAAAAATGGTGTGCAAAAGTCTTTCCAGTCTCTGCTCATAACCTGATTTTATCTTGATTAAATTTTGTCTTGGAGTCCAGACCCTGTATTATCCATTATTACAGCAACTAGCACAGCATATCAAACATGGATTTCAAACCTCATGATAACACATATTTTAGATTAAAATAATGGGATCCATGGCTTACACTCACTCAATGACTGCTTTCCACTGTGGAGATTATGATTGTTTCACCTTTGCTGTTCTGCCTGGGCACTTGAGGCTTCACATAACCCTGCTTTGAAGTGCTTCTTCCAAGTTCAGAATTTACTGTTTGAAATGTCTGATGTAATGCTATCTAATCCTTTCCATGGCTTCAGGGAAGACAAGCTTTCAGTTTGGTGAAAAATGTATTTCTGTAAGGTTATTAGAATAAAATGAAATAAAAACCAGTTGTGGAGTGATCATCACAGGGCAGCTTGATATGGGTTTCTTTCTGACTGGAGCAGAGGCCAGCTCCTGCCCTGCTCAAAGCAATAGCAGGGCTGCTGTCAGCCTCCATAAGCTCCAGATCAAACCACAGCTTCCATTCAGGACGTTTTTTTATTTGCTTTTAATAAGGTTGATATTCAGGAAAAGGTCAAATGTAAAACATAGGACCTGTTTTATAGGATACTTGAATCCCTCTTTTTTTAAGTGGCCATATAGGTTAGAAGCCACACGTGGAAGACCTGAATAATCTTACACATGGTAGCAATCACTGCCCTGCATTATGCACTCCCTTCCTAATATCATATATGAGCAGATGGGGTCTTTCCTCCAAGGGTGATCTTTATTCATGTTCTTGAATTGAAGTTATCAGTATGATCTTAAACCACTTTTATTAGAGTCTGTTTTTAATCAAGAGGGGAGGGGGATTTGCAGTGAAGAAAAAAACACTGGTGGGTAAAATGAACCACCACAGAGACAAAAATAAACAGAGGAATTTCCTCAATGCCCTATTTCATCTTCCTTTTTCCTTTTTATTAAATAAAACATACCAAATAATTTAACATAATATTGTTTTTATAAGCACTATCATTAAAGTAGCTGCTTATTTTGAACTAAAAAACAGTGTCTTTATCTTTCTTTCTTTCTTTCTTTCTTTTTAGCTTTCATTCTCTTGTTTCTTTTTGTATTGCATATATTCAATACATAATCAGAAAGGAAATAAGAGGACAAAATTTAGTCTCAGGACTGCAACTGTCCTAACAAGATAAGGCAAGAGGGTGTTTTAATGATTTATTTTCCTGGTCCTCCTGTACATGACTTCAAAATGGTGCCAGTAAATCTAGGAGTAAACTCCATGCTAATTCTCAGTGCCCAATCTTTGAAAATTAAAGGTTGATGCAATTATCAAGCAATGCCAATGGTAATAACATTGTCTGACAGTGGTAGGTCACCGAGAATCCAGCTGAGATCTGGACATAAAAATGCACAGCTCAGGTTTTGCCTAGGTTTGGGGAAGTGCCTGAAGATTGATTACAAGCTCTTTGTAAATTCAGTGGGGTGCTAGGAGATATTTTGCCACCTTCTCTGTTGTTCTGCCCACAGCCACCAGGCAGAAGGACAGGAAGGGTGTTTCCTTTCACCCACCCAGGAGCTGGAGCTCTAATACATACCCAAGGGACAATTATGCCAATGTGCCCAGCTGTGGTGACACACTGGCTGTGCTGCTGGCTCAACTGCAGGACCTTCCTCTCTTGCAAAACCCTGAAATCTGCCCATCAGATTCATTAGGAACAGCTAGGCAGAGCTGGAAATTTAGGATGGACTGCACCACCTTGAGCTGGCTGAGCCCAGATTGGGTTTCAGGTGTGACATGCAGACGCAGCAGATGAAACACCAGCGGTGGAGGTGCTGCAGTCTCCAGCAGCCTCCCTGAGTGCCTCATTTTTGTCTGTTGCCACCTTCTGTGGCAAGAGCAGGCAAATCACAGGTAGGAGTAAATGCCTGTAGTTCACTGAACTAGAAAGTCAAATAATAGAATCTGCAAGTGGGCTGGGCCGGCACACCATGCTCACATCCTTTAGGAGCAGCTTGATGTCGAGTTCAGGCTTGCAGGCTGCAGTGGCAGTGGGAGAGGGGGAAACTGCCACAGCTGGGAGTGAGAGCTGCTCCTGCAGGATGGGCTGTATCCTACTGTGCTTGTAAGTCACTTTCCTAAAACACTTTCTTTAGGGTAAATGTACTGTGAAAGCAGAAGTTGTATTTTTAGGAGTCTAAGTTCAAGCACAGGCAGAATATAACCTCAGCCATTTTTCCAAGCTCACCCCAAACCAGCTTGACTTGATCCCAGCACTTAAATTCTTGCAGTCTTGTCAGATCTTACAGCTGGATGCAAATGCATTCTATTGAGTCCTAGTGAAATGTTGGAGCCAGCTGGAGAGGACCAAACCAGTAGAATCTTTTTTTTCAAATGGCCTAAATCACATAACCTCCTCTCCAGGGAAAGTGCACAAACATGGTAGCAGCAATGATTAAAAAAAAAGTGCTGAAAAACTCTTTGCTATTACGCTAGGAACCACAGAGGTGGTGAACTCCCAAGAGATTTGGGTGGCCTGTCTGCAGTACATATATCTTATGCTTCAAAGAGCCATTTCCCCCACACTTAAATTACAGCCTTTCCTACTTGCACAAGCTCAAAGGGCCAGAGGAACTGGTTCTGAGTGAGCTCAGCTTTTCCAGGGAAAAAACTCACCCCATTACAGTAAATCCACCCCTTCCATCTTCATACTGGGAAGCTGCAGATTTTGGGAATGGGGATAGAAAGTCGTGTAAATAATTTCATCATCCACAATGGACAGGAGAGTGAAACAGACTGAATTCTTCCCCAAAAATATGGTATTGAATTTTTCAGGTTTTAAAGGTATTTTGATGGCTTGCATGTAATTTTGAAATGTTTTATTAAAAATTTGACTGTAAACATCAACTTCTTCTCCACTAACTTACTTCCTGAGACTGACTTTCCAGTAACTTACAGAAATCTTTGATTAAAACTTCTTTAATATAATTAGCAAGAGTAGTTCAATAAAACGCTGAATGTCCCATTTGCATGGACTGCATCTCATGAGGTCAAATATTTAATGTTGAATGTCCTTCTAGATAAACAGACCTCAGCATTTTATTTTTCCTGAAGAAACATAGTGTCTCATAATTTTTGTTTGAATAGTTGGAGTAAAATTAACAACAACTTGAATTTTCATCCCCCACAATGCAGCAACATTTCTAAATCACATTTAAAAATAATTTGTGTTCTTCTTTTAACATTCATATTTCAGCTGGAAGTCAAAGAAAGTCAAAGATAGAAGCAGAAACACTGTGAGAAAAAAAGTAAATCCATAGTATTCCAATAAGGGAGGTAAAGGAACTGACTTTGAGATTAACAGCCAGGCATGTGTGCCAAAAACTGAAAGGTCTCCCATCGTTATCTTGCAGCCTCCCTTACACAGATCCCTGGAGCAGATCCTCAGATGATATCAGCTGCTGGGTGCAGTCACATTCATGCAAGTAGCATTACAGTGATTAAAGCTAGATGATAATCAGCCTCACTGGTTTCAATGAGTTTTATTATTCATTTGATTGAAAGGTATTTTCCAGTTGTTGTGAAGCAGGGAAATGTGTTTCGAATTCATCATTTTTTAAGCCTCACACACATTGTTTGGCAAACAAGGATTGTTTAGGTTGTCTGGGACTCCTTCATTGCATCCTCCCAAATGTGAGATTTCCCTCTGTTCTCCAATGAACCATTCTGGTGCTGTTAAACACACAGTGGCCAGCTTTGCAAAGAAATAAGCCTTCTTTAGAGTGAGGTCTTTTGGTTTCATCTGTAATCTTTATGGAAAAACTGGACATTACAGTAGAAGGATTATGCTAAATTGCTTTCTGCCACTGAAGAAATGGACAAAGCAGTAGCTCAAGGCATGGAATGAGCATTCTGAAATACGCACTTAGTCACTGAATTCAGTACCAAGAAATTAACCTAAACTATTTCAATTTACATATGTTTGTAATTTGCATCCCAGCTTTACACCTTACAGAGACTCGCTTGTTAGCTGCTACTGTAGTAAATGTTTGTTCACAGGCTGCTTAAAATCAATCAGGGAGGTCAAGCTGGGACCAAATCCAAGGCTGCCTAACCCTGCCTGCCTGCCTTGTGTGAATATATTCCTAGGGCTCAACGCTGTTCTGTGCTTGAGTGGTGCAAAACTGATTCCAAAGCCTGATATTGCAGTACAGGGGTTCCCCATTTCTGCTGGAATATATGAATCAAACCAGACACTTTCATGTGAATGCTTACTCCTGCTCATTTTCTGTACTGAATTACTCTCTGGAGGAGACTGGCATGCTTTCTCACTATAACTCTATAAATTAAGAAATTCGGGGGTCCATAAATTGGAAGAGGTAAATTTCATGTGTATGGCTTTTCTGGTATTCAGAATTTGGTGCAACTTGAGGCTGTTTCCTCTTGTTACATTGCTTTTTACCTGAAAGAAGAATCAATCCCCACCTAACTTACAGCCCCCTTTGAGGGAATTGCAGAGTAATTAAATCTTCCCTGAGCCTCCTTTTCCCCAGGCTAAGCACCCCCAGCTCCCTCAGCTGCTCCTCATCAGATCCCAGCACAGCTTTGTTGCTCTTCTCTGGATCACCACCTCGGGGTCCTTTATGCTGTGAGGGCCCAGAACTGGACACAGCGCTCAGGGTGCTAAGTGAAGGGGGACAATCCCTGCCCTGCTTCTGCTGGCCACACTGTTTCTGATCCAGGCCAGGGTGCCATTGGCCTTCTGGGCACACCCTGGCTCATGTTCGGTCCCTGCTGACAGCACCCCCAGGTCCTTTCCCAAGGGCAGCTTTCCAGCCACTGTTCCCAGCCTGTAGTGCTGCATGGGGTGGTTGTGACTCAAGTGACCCAAGATCCAGCACTTGGCCTTGTTGAACCTCACACCACTGGCCTTGGGCCATCACTCCAGTCTGTCCAAACCCCTCTGCAGAGCTCTCCTACCCTCCAGCAGATCAACACTCCCAACCAACTTGGTGTCATCTGCAAATTTACTGAGGGTGCCCTCAATCCCCTGATCCAGATCACTGACAGATATTAAATGGGACTGGCCCCAGAGCTGAGCCATGGGGAGCACCCCTTGTGACTGGCTGCCAGCTGGACTTAACTCTGTTCACTACTACTTTCTAGGCCTGGCCATCCAGCCAGTTTTTTATCTGGTCAAGAGTGCATCCATCCAAGACAAGGGCTGCCAGCTTCTCAGGAAAGTGTTGTGGGAAATGATGTCAAAGGCTTTGATGACTGAAGTCCAGGTAAGCAACATGCATCCCTTTCCTTTATCCACAAACCGAGTCACCTTGTGATGGGGCCCATGGACTTCCCAGTGGGTGCAGAGCTTAACAAGTCCATGACTTTCTGTGGGGGATTACTGCTGCTCCCAGGACAAGCTGTCAGGTCTTCAGCACCTTTCCTGCACATCTTCTGTGCAGATTGTCTCCATGATGGCATCACTGTGGATCACCAGGGCTGCCTAAGTGGTTCTTTTACAGGTGTGAGGGCATTTGCCTACCTTGGCTTCCAACCCCAACCAGGTCCCAAATTCTGCTAACATGTGAGCTGGAGGCTTCTGAGGGCTTTCTCAGCTCCCCCTGAGGTCCTCCCAGTTTGGGAAACCTCCACAAACACCACACTAGAACATTACCCAGTGGATCACACCAGCACTGGAGCCACTCACCTCACAACAGAGTACTGGTTTCAGTTACATCATGATTAAAACTCCTGCTGTTGCTCCTGGAACCTCCCAGCTCCACTGTGTGCAGGTGTCAGCAGGGCCTGGGGGCCTGGCTGTGTCTTTTCAGCTGACATGAGATGATGTTCTCTGTGCTCTTGCCTGTCTTGCTCTGTGGTCACAGCACATGACTCCCCCTCATTCCCCTCTCAGCCTTTGGACAGGCAGGATGTTGCACAGCACCAGCGATGAGCAGCTCCAGAGATGGCACATGGTGCTGTCAGGGCTGCCAGGGTCATGCAAGTCTGTTCCCAGTGTCTGAGAGCTGCAGGGACCCATGGCAAGCTGTGAGTGCCCTTGGGAGCATAGGAATATTTACCCATGAAAAAATAGTAGTGTTTTATAGAAATGGCCCAATGTTTCTCAGTGAGAGTCATGAACCCTTTGAAGGTCACAAGAGCATTCAAAAGGGTCATGAAATTTTAGACAGCAGAAAGCAGCAGCAGCTCAGCTCCTCCAGAGAGGCAAAGTGAGAATCAGACTGTAAGTATTGGCTGTCAGTGCTTGCCATAGCAAGGGGATTGCTAATTACACAACTTTAATTGCTATCCTGGCAGGAGCAGGGAGGAGAGGACAAGCATTTAACCCCCACTCTTGCTGTCTCACCCTGAAA